>NC_136062.1:357865987-358588261 GCF_964261635.1 Lissotriton helveticus
GTACTGTTGACTAGCTGAAGACCAGGAGCATAAAGTCCCAAAATAGGAGATTAAACGGTGCTTCCACATTGGAAAACACCATACTAAATTGTAGGAAAAGGAAGTGAGTGGAGCAACAGAGCCACGTCTAATGTCCCAGCAGCTTGCACACAATTTACACAAAGAGTCTGAATTCCATTTCTGGAAGCTGTGGAAGAGTTTAAACCAAACAATATTTCCAAGATTAACCAAGATACCAGCAAGGACGAATGGTATTGAGAGGATTGGTGGTAATGGGAACCAGGCTTCCCGCTAATACTTTGAGGTTTTAAAAGCTTGAGCAAGACTATGTGCATGCGGTCTGGGAACATCTAGCAACCAAATATAAATGGCGACGTGGCCGTTGACATTCATGGGTGTTTCCATTTTCCTTTCGTTTGTATTCATCTGTAACGATGTTGTAGACTTTAAACCGGACAAGTACACCACAGAAAAAGAAAAAGATTATAATTTTATTTATTTATTTTTTAAATAAAGAGGTAAAATAAAGTGGGTAAAAAGCAGGACTTCCAAATGAATTTGCAACTTTGTTTGTTTTTTAAAGAAGAAGAATTTATAGCAGTTTTGTGTTCTGGTGCCGCGGAAGGCTAGGAACACACACAGAAGTCTTGTGCATGCATGGTTGCAACTTTCAGGTTGAAGAGCCACAATTGCAGAATGATATATTAGATGAGTTTCCCCTGAAGCAATAATGTAATTGGGATATCTTTGCGCAAGTCTTCATCGGAATTGCGACTGTGTAATATATGGTGCATCTTACGTCTCAAGGCTTTCATAGAATCGTTTCAAGAAATTGAATGAGAATATAAAAACGTCTGTTTAAGAAAGATTTTGGTGCAATGGAAGATATGATTATCAAGCTCTGATGATGTAAACAATTTTGCAAAATACAAGCTGCAGTACGTCAAATAGATGACAGCTTATATTGAGAACTGGAAGAGTATATATTAATAAAACTCTTGGGCAACATGAATTATCATAGTCTCAAAAAATACAAAGAAAATAATATGAAACTCCTAGAGAATCATAAATTTACAACTGGATGCTTCAATACATCTTTTTTAAGAATTCCTTAAACGAGCACCGTTGCAGCTCTTTCTGTTTAGTCGCAACGTGTGGCCTCGTATCCACGTTCCATCCCTCTATCTGTATTTTTGAGTTATTGATTTTACATATTATTCTTGGAGTTTGTATTGTTCTTACCCCCCAAGGGGTGTTGCTCTTAAGAGGGACGAGTCATAGCAATGACATTCAAGCTATGCTACCACAAACATGGGTGCCATGAAGGGAGAGGTGGCCGGTGAGTCACATTGACACAAAGTGCCTTTATTTTGGGATAAACAATGTCGGCTTGTTTCCTACCATCAAAGATGGTTGTTTATATCTAGATCGGCTACTTCAAACAGAAACTGGTGAACGCAAGGTCTATCTCAGTCCATGAAGCGTAGACCGTGCGCCTATTATTTGTAGTTGGTATGACATGTTCTTCTTGGCACTCATTAGTTAGTTCTGACAAAGAACACAACGTCCACAAAGTCAACCCAGTGATTATGAACTCAAGTGGATATGTTCAAAGTCTGACACTCTTCTTTGCTTAGAAACAAAGGTTGGTGAACATCTATGACGCGGTGTGTGGTAGCCACTATACGCACACTTTTGAAGAATTGCATGTGTTGCCGTCTTTGCAAAACGTCATCACGAGCGCTCCCCAGGGTAAAAATAACGAGCCACCTACGCAGCGGAGAGAGCAGACACTACACGTAATAGGTTTCAGAAGCAGGGAGGAGCCATGGACTTAGTTTCTTCTGTGCACACATCACTCAACCAACACAAGGGCGTGGGCTCAGTCATTCACCAGATTTCCAACCGTGCTCTTTTACCTAATTACAAACCTCCATCGCCTTCACTCCCTCCTTCCTCACCTTACTGAATTTACCAGCTATAGCGCTCATGCCTTGATCAAACGAGTAAACAGCTATTTACCTTTGCTTAATTTAGATTCTCCTACCCCTCTGCAGAGTATGTAGATGCTCAAAATCATTCCCAAATATCACAGAGTAGAAAACCTGCAGGAGGAGTGTTCTCATTGCACCTTCATTCATACATTGATATTTTGCTTTACCGCTAGTGTTCCAGCACAATAATGTTTTCATAATACGGTCTAAACAAGCACTGCCAAAACACACAGGTCTTGGCAGTGAAACCCACTGGCTTCAGCAATGCTTTTTTCTCCTTAAAGAGAACAGGTGGGGGAGAGAAGGCGCGAGGGAGAACACAGTCCCTCACATGCACTGCAATGCAGACGTCAGAAGTAGGAAGATACATCATCCAATCAAAGAACAGTGACCGAAATGTTTCTGGTTGAGACTAACACGGGAATGTGGGGGAATGCCACTGAACAAGCAGCGGGGATATTGACAAAGAGACAGAAAAAAGAAATCGAATTAAAGGGAGAAGGACATAGGAAGTAAGAGACAAATCCATCTCCTGAATCCCAGGAACTCGCAGACTTGTCTTTGATGGGCCAAGGTGTGATTGCAAATTGCAAGTACCCCCTTGAAAGCCTCCCAGACCTTGTGGAGTACACCACCACTCTCAGCATAACTAGAAGATGGAAACTCCACTGACCAACACAAAATCCTCGAGGAGCCTGGAAACATCTTGGAGTTTTTCCCATCATTGGGCAGCCTTGAAAGAAAAGGGGCTATACGGGAGCCGGTGGGATTGTCATCAGCTGATTACATGCAGGCGAGTAATGTTCGAATTCCTGACAAGTCTTGGTTCATAATCCATTGGCCACCTTTCATCAACACCATACCGCACAAAAGATCATTTTCAAATCCGTCCACCTACAAAATATATGCCTTTTGAAGGCTTGATATGTCCAGTTTTTAGCTGGACCAGCTTAGCCATTTTTTCAAATATATGTGGATAAATGATCTCTGAACAATTGTTTCATTGCAAACCGTAATGAAAAAAAATACCTTTTTTAATTTGACGTTTGTTCTGTGCTTTGATCTACTGACATACAATAATTCTACGACTGGGCATAAAGTAGTTCACAATGTAGTGCTTTGCACATGTGTAGTAGTTTTATCCCGCGCAGGTGCAAGAACCGTGTAAGATTCACAACTAAGCATAGAAAAGATTGTTATGCCGAAAGCGAGGCCACTTAAACCCAACCCCGAACAGCAATGCATTTTTAGAATATCAGCAATGTTTTTCAAATGTCAAAAATGAACATGTCTGACAAAAACACCCACGCAAAAGCATCAACCTGAACACAGCTACGCGTCTGCGACGTCATTGCGCTAGGAAGGCCTGGTCATTCTACTCGAGATGGACTTTTTCAGATTCACAGATAAATGATCCCCAGGAGGGAAGCCAAACCTTTCCCATCACCCCAACTCAGGACCATACTATGGATGAACCACTTTGAAACATGCACAACTAAACAAATGCTCAACAGGCAAACCGTGTAGCGTAAAATAAATGGGAATAGGAACAACCTCATATTAATGACATTTTTAAAGGTAATTGCAGAAAAGGATACGATCGAATATGGACAGAAGCAAGACACACTCAATATGATCTTTTTTTAAATGTGAGAGAGGTCTGCTGGAGATCTCCAGAGCATGTGGAGGTGAAACAATCCCCAACAGCCTTGTTAACTCATGAGCAGGAAAGCATACATCTATCTGTTGCACCAAGGCATCTGCAGACCATCTCAGACACCAAAGGTGGGCTTCAAGGAGAATATCAAAAGCAAAGACAGAATTGAAGACTAAAAGATGTGGTAGTGATTGCACTACATTAACCCCTTCGACGCTCATGACGAGCTGGGCTCGTCATGCAGTAGCCTCCTGCTACGCTCATGACGAGCCCAGCTCGTCATGAATAATGGGGATCATGTATTTCCAGCACAGGGGAAACATCCCCATAGCATTCAAAAGGTTAAGATCTCAGAGGAAAGAATCATCATCTTCAAAAACCCAAAGAAAGCCTGTCGAGCTTCAAAGATAACGAGTACATAAAACATGTTCACAACCACACGCCTAAGCTTTCCTACCAACTGTATTCTAGAAGCACAGTGACAAGCAGGAGCAAAGCCAGGTCTCCTGCAACATCCTTAGCAAATCAATAATCCAACTGAACTACTACAACCTAAAGAGGTCCTTCATGACCGGAACCAGGGCCAGCTTTAGGGCAGTGCGACTGGTGCGGGCACACAAGGCGCTGACCTGTGGAGGGGGCGTCGACCTCAGGGGTGCGGGGGCGCTGCGTTTAGCAATAGCTAATGATTGGAGAGATGAGGGATACTTTTGCCTGGTGGTAGTGAGAGAATCCGAGGAGGTGGTTATGGTATTGGGGGGCACCAAAAACGATTGTCGCACCGGGCGTCAACAGCGTTAAAGCCGGCCCTGACCGGAACATCACAAAAACCGATAGAAAAACGAATGAGACTATATGAAGAGTAAGTAGGCTTAATCTGTTTGCAGCGATAATGCCAGAAGAGACGGAGCAATACAAAGTTACTATAAGCCAATTACTCCAAAGCATAAGAGATGTTACAGACAAAACTATCAGATTCATGGAATAAACATAAGTGCACGGATATGCAGAGCATCAGGTACTTCAAGTTGTGCCTCTATCAATGTCCCTCTTACAACAAATTTAAAACAAAGTAATAAGTCTTAGCTTCAATTTTCCCCAGAATACTTCTATTTTTACTTTTAGGACCTAACGTTATTTGCTGCCCATCCCGAAATGTATACATTACCAATTCTTTTTGCATAGCACATTTTGTGTGTTCATAGTAATAGTATCGCCTAGCTTCGTACTAAACGGGCTCTTTAGAAGCCCACCTGAACTCTTCCATCTTCCTTACAGCTTACAGTCCTGTGGATTCACTACCAACCGCAGGACTGTCACACACTTTCTCCTACCCGACACCCAAGTATTGAAACTCTCTTTCCTGACTATTTAGCAAATGTCTGATCACCCAGATTTTCGTAAAGTCCTCGAGGCTTGGCTTTTTTCTTTAGACTTTTAACTCTGATATCTCAGTATCCTCAGGACCGAATCCAAGCATACCATCTAGTGACAGGGGACTCTTTTGGGTAAGAGCTTGTGCTCTACATGTACCATTACAACCCTCTGAAGATATGCAGGGCAACAACATACTTTATTTATTTATTTTAAAGGTTTTATATAGCGCTGGCTTGACCCGGAGGTATCAGAGCGCTTCATGAGTATCAGACCATAGATTGCAGGTTACATCGTTACAGAGGTTACACAGTTAGTAGAGCATGGCAACATAGTTGCATGAAAGGTCGAGACAAACAAGAAGGACATATACGTAAGGGAAAAATAAGCAAGGGGAGAGATTATGGGGAGGGGGTAGGCAATACTGGGCATTGGATTATGAGTTAATGCTGGTGGACTTTGTGCTAGTTCAGTCTACTGACTCGCAGGGAGCCCAGAATAGTAACTTTTTACGTAACACTCCGTCGAGCAGTTTCACCAGCATTACGTGCTTTGAATAACAGCGGTCACTATTACCCAGTGTAATGGTACTCAATGTACAAACCTCAGGAGGACCAAGGAGGCATTTTAGGGTTTTCAACAGATGTCAAGAGCATGCACTTAGTGCAAATTATTACTTTATTTTAAAACCATACACTGCCTTACCTTCTTCAAATCCATCACGGAAGGACCCGGATCGGCTCATGGTCCGGCTTTTCTCGTCCAGCGACATGGAGCTGTTACGGAAGCGGGAGTCGCTGTAGGGGTCGTAGGTACCGTCTGCGTTGGAAAGACTATGTGTCCGCAGCATGGTCTGATTTGACAAGTTAATCTGGGCTGCAGTCGTAGGACTGGCTGCAAAGTAAAAAAACAAGGTGCACAAAATATATATATATATTCTTTTAATCACCTTTATTTTCAGGGTTTTAAAAGTAGTAACAGCACTACAAAACTTTAGGCAGATCGACAAAATTTTCAGAACCTACACAGATGCGCAGGTGCACAAAATATTTGACTTGGAACCACTATGTGCACAGAGTTTCATACTCGCGAGTTCTCCAAGCAGACGGTTTCCACAATAGGAAACGAGTGAAAGAAAGGTGATCCTGTACGGTGCTTGGGTATCCATGCTGTACCTGGCAAGCTCAGTTTAAACAATGTCAAATCCCAGACTTTTGTAAATAGAAAGGGAAAAACAACACTCAGTGGACACTTAAGCAAATACCTGCTGCTGAGATCATGGAGCTGATTGTATCAAAGAGAGAATGTGCCAAGAATATGTTACTCCAGAAACTGGCACTCTCTTTCCAACCTTGGCACACACTTCACAACAGTGAACTCTGGTATTTTAACAACGTAAGTAATGGCTGGCGCAGAATAAAGTGCATTTGGTAAGACTTCTGAACAACTTGCCCGACAGACAAAGAATATGAAGGAATTGACGCGGCGTTTAACAAAAGCACGGTGGAAGGCACCGAGCCAGCAGCACCACAGACTGATTAAGAGAGTAACTCAATAAAAGGTGGATTCATGCCATCAAAATTAAAGTGATAAGTGAAGAAGTGAATTGCTCTTTCACCAACAATGATCACATGAATATATGATGATACAACGAATTCCGTTGCAACGCATGCCTTTACCACGCATGCGTTACAACGGAATTCGTTTACCACGGATAAACTTTTCCTCGAATAATTGCGTGGTGACGTCATACGTCGTTAAGAGAAAACGGCATTTTTTCCGATTTCTCTTAAACGACGCTGACGCCGACGTGACTTATGGTGAGTTGTTTTATTTGGGGGGGGAGACCCCCCCAAGCCCCCCTTTTTTTCTTTTTACCTTTACCACATATGCCTTTACTACAAACATCGTAGTAAAAGGTATGCGTGGTAAAGGCATTAGTTGTAACCACGCATGCGTTGTACTGCATGCGTGGTTAAAGATTTCGGGGAAACGGCTTCGTTGTAAAGGCAGTTTCCCTGATCACATGACCTTGGAGCACTTCTCCAATAAATTTCCATTCCATGTTTTCGTGCAAATTACTTTACAGATAAATGAAAGACTGTAGCGGTTTAAACGTTTTTGCCAACGTGCACAAATAAGTTATTAAAATTATCAGCACTGAAGTCATAATTACCATAAAACAATCAACAATAAAAATGTTTAGACAATTAAAAGTTATAAAGAACGAATTGAACTGTATTTAAAAACAATAAAATAAACAGCCAGCGGTGCAATAAAATCACCTATCACCTTGGAGACCTCTGCCGGCTTCCAGTCAACAAAAGGATCACCTACAAGCTCCTCATGCACGCCTACAAAGCCCTCCACAATGCCCGACCCGCATACCTCAACCACCAACTCTCCTTCCACACCCCCACCAGACATCTCCGCTCCGCCCATCAGGCCCTGGCCACCACCCCACAGATCTACAGGACCACTGGTGGAGGAAGATCCTTCTCCTACTTCACTGCAAGGACATGGAGCTCCCTTCCTCAGCATCTCAGGCAATCCCCACCTTGGAGGTCAGGAAGGACTTCAAGACCCAACCCCCCCGCGCATTGAGACCCTTACGAATGAGTAGTCGTGCTCTACAAAACCTGATTGATTGATAAAACACCACCCCTGCCCTTCAGCTCTTTAATACTCTGCTTTCTTAGAAAGTTTGCTTGGAAACTGCCCACTCACCAGGGTCACATCAGGAAGACTACCCCCTTCCTGCCCAATTTTCGTTGCTGATAAAAAGATGGGAATTTTTATAATGATTTTATCAAAAACTGTAAGATATTTTACTCTTTTGTGTATGAATGGTTTTAATTAATCAAGCATAATAAATAACTTTCAAACTTACCCCCGTCCTGCCCAGGGGGTTTAAATAGCCACATGTCCATTGAACACTATAAATCTGCATATTCCTTAATCAATTTGTGCCATCGTTGTTTCTTGGCGATGAAACGCACCGATGCACCAACATCAAGACAGCAGATACCAAATCACAAGTCGCAACAAACATCCCCACTGCTCCCCTTATGAGTTCTCCTAGGGTGGCAATTTTGAGTTGGCTATGAAGCAGAAGAGCTGGGCGTGCGCACAGGACACAGCGCTTACTCACATATCGCATTCATCTCTACTGTCAAGACCATATTATCACAACTCCTGCCTTAACAAGATGATGTAACCTTAGAGTACAATGTTTTTGTGACCAAAGAGCAAATCTTTCATATCAACTTTCAAAGCCCGTAAATAGCTTGGTTTCAAATCGACCCTTGAGTGAATCTACATGCGAGTATTTTTATACGAAGAGGGCTAGCTAGGAGAAACAAATAAATGTACTTTGAAGCATCAGAGTGTTAGAACTTTGACAGTATACATTTCAAAATGTTGTACACAGCTGCTACTGGGCATGATCCTGAAGCGCCAAAGAGACCAGGGTGCTGGAAACCATTTTCACATAGTAGATACTCCTTGAAGAGATACAGATGTGACCAGGTCATGAAGCACCTAAGGGGTGAGGGCGATGGAGGCCTTTATCGGATGCTCCTTGAAGGGACACAGCTGTGACTGGGTGGTGGTCATTAAGCATCCAAGGGATGAGGGGGTGGATAGCCTTATCTGCTAATTGGATAACATGAAGAGACATGTTTGAAGATCTTTCTTCAGCTGCAGAAGTGATGGGGGAAAGTTCCTGTACTTTGGACCAATGATCATGGTTCATCAGACCTACTGCATTCTCTCAAGTCAAGAACTTCTTTCCATAAAAGAAAGGCTTTGCAACTAGACAGAAGCCAGGGTACCTAGTTAGAACACGGCGACAACTGTCTCTAGTCATCCCTAAATAAGCTACGCAGAAGCTGCTTACAAGATTTTACTCATGTGAGTCGGACTTAAATTCTTCAGATCGACAACTTTCAAAAACGCGGTCCTTATTTCAAAATGAAAGAACAATCAGTGTGAACCCCCATGTTTGCCACAGCATTCTCTGTATTCCACTGAAGTTGCTGAATTTGACCCATATCTTAAATCAATTAGGAAGCCAAGGGGTAACCATGGCTGCTAGCAAGAGGATACAGCTGCCCTGTGACCAGCAGGACAATCTAAGGTCAGCCAGGATGAGGAGAGCTGGAAAAGCGGGCCACTATTACTGGAGCTTTATGGAGGCAAATTGTAGAGGAAATACTATGGACCCAACATCAGCAGGGGATGCAATTCTGCCTTCTGTATGAAGGAGGTCATTTCAGTGCCTCTGCCACCATCACATTTGTGGGAATGGCCGAGAGGGATGTACAGAGGTCGAGAACAACATTAAAGTAACTCCCCAGTACATTTTAGACCACTGAAAGGACTGCATGGAAACAGACCACTTCTAGAGATATTAGTGGAATGTCTGGTAATGGACAGTGCTTCTTCAGAAATGTTTCTATTCCCAACCAGGACACACTAAATGGCCATTGATTTTTTTGGACAGCCTCAACCTGGACAGGGTTGTAGCTTTGACCTCAGGGTCTAAGCGAGTAACTTTTGAACCAACCATTTGTCTTTCACCTATTTTTCCACTAAGGATAAAAAAAAGATGCTGCTGCAATGGATTTAAGTTGCCGAAGCACTGAAAAGCATCAATGAAGGTATATTTGTTTCTAAGTCTATTTATGTGGGGCTATTAACCAAACACACACTTTGATGAGCATCAGAGGCTTAAGTGTTTACTTTGTTCATGCTGAAGAAACTCAGGCTTGGGTTTCAGAAGGTCCCTCTTCTTAGAGCTAATTTCCAGTCATAAGTTAGGTAATCTGGGATGTGAGAACCTGTACTGACTGGAGGTAGGGTGTGTCCCAAACACTGGAGGAGCAGGGTTTATTCTAACAGGACACAGTTGCGCAAATGTTTAGTAAAGACACATGATCTATTTGGTAAACTGTCCCTTTTGAAAGAGGTTGGTTATCTGACACACAATTAGGTTGGTCCCACAACAAACAGACTTTTAAGTCAAATACCATCTGACTGAGTGGACCTTGTTAGTTTTACTAGCCTTATTTTTAAAACAACCTAGTATGAACTGTATATATGGCAAACATTGATTCAGCCCAGTAATCAGAACAGGTGTCTGTGCACACATTGACTGTTTGTCGGATCAGCCTCATTGCACTGGAATTCACTGACTCACCCAGCTGTGCAAAGTTGAAGCGGGTTCCGCAGGGTGACGTGATGCTGGAGCCAGGGGAGAACGGAGAGTTGCTAGCCGTGTCCTGGAGGCCCCCTGCTGAATGCGACCGGAGCCATTCCTTAGCTTCTTCCTGGCTACGAAGTTGGGAGGATGGAGCGTACCTGGTCAGACAAAAGGTTTCACACATAAACAGCTTGCTTTAACGCAGATATACAACAGGTGCGTCCCGACCAATGACAGTCTATGAGCAAAGAATCTCAGAATAGATGTTTTAATGTGTAAGATGTCCTGGGATAAACAGAGTAAAACCACTCTTTCCTACATGTACCATCATCCATGTGCCCTCTCTCTCTACGTATGTAAAACTGCCGTAGGCACCCGCACCTCCACCTTTAAATCTTTCTGCTTCTTTCCTGAATCCTTTGGTTGACCCAGTGGACAATGCCTATCCGTGACAAGGTCAACAGCGTTGGATGCAAGCAGATTTTACTTTTCTTTCCAATGGACCACAACAAATGGGGTTTGTTGTTGAGACCCAACTCAAGTTTTTTAGCCATTCACTTGACTTCTCTTCCCACCACCAGAAGAAGTATAGTGTTAAGTATTGGGCGCGGATTCATGCAACAGGTCATATGGGACAATGCTGGGTTCAGCTCCCACCGCAATACACTACAACCATTTTTGGAGGATACTCAAGTCGTTAGTGCACAGACAAGGGATCTACTGGTGGCCTTTGTCTCCAAGAAGATGTTCTGTTCCTGACAGCCAACCCTACTCTCGCCCCTTCTCCAAAGGCTCAATATGACCACCACGTCCAAGGCCCTTAAGTTCTTGCATAGACATCCGGTCAAAGACAAGCCTATGTGGCAATGTCAAAGTACCATGGCAACAGACAAGGAGTAGGACATAATGTGCAAATGCACAGATATCAGTAGGAGATGGCACATTAGCATAAGCAAAAGGTTCACAATATCAATAAATTGGAGTAGGAAAATTACAATTATCGGTTCAAGTGGTGCAACTCCTACGCTAACCACATTTACCTGTACCAATGCATTTCTTACACAGCAGTTCAACGGCTGTACGCATGATGACATGAACAGACTCGCATCAAGGTTTAGAGCGGTCTCGTTCACTAGAAGGTGGCAACCTCTGGCATGCTGGACAGATACGTCCAATCCGAGGGCTCAGAAGGCAGGCATTAACACCTGATGTCTGCTGACGTTGTAAGTTATTGAAAGTTTGGAGCACGCTTACGTAGCACAGCAGGACAGGCCCCAGAAACTGCATTATTTCAAATAACTTAGTCCAGAGGTGGATAGTGACTCTGCATTATAATGATGTGAGTGAGTGAAAGGATGTGTCAATGCAGAGTGCCAACAAGTTGCTAGACATTAATAGCTATTGGCCTCTTTCTACGGACTGGTGTTCGGCTCAGGCATACAAATGCAAAGCAGGCAATTAAAAGTTTGTGTCCTCAGCAGAAACCAATAAAGAATATACAAAAACTGGAAATAGGATACATGTGAGGATGGCAATAGCTCAAGGGAAAAAATACATATATTGTTTGCACTTTACAGAAGACTGCATACCAGGAGTGTGCTCTGCATCTGTAATGGCCATTACACAGACGACAACATAATTCTGCATGATGCTAAAAGTAGATCTAGCTATACATTTCCATATGCACCTCACTTTACAATTTGGGAAATGCAAGCTTGAATGATGGATTCTTGCTTCTGCCGGCTATCAAACAAAAATTCACGAACACATTTGCATTGCGCACGTTGAGCCATGATGTGCTTATTAAGCTGCAGAGATGATCGATGCATTTATGATGAGACATAAGAGCGGGTGAATATAATTTGACATCAGCCGCAGTCACTGAAGCAGCACAAGCAATATGACATGATGAACTAATGAGCAGGAATTTAATGAACTACATTAAGGAATGATATCCTGATGCGAGACTGAGGATACAAAGAGACACTTAATTCATTGGACGAGTCAATGGATTTGCAGGAGGAATACAAATGTGATGTCATCAAAATAAAAATCATAGAAGGGAAATCAATATGTGACATAGAATGAGAGCAGTGTGCACGAGCCGGCCAATGCATGACAAGAAGAGGTTGCTACCATGTCGTTTAAATAAATAAATAGAAAAAAAATAAATTGAACCTTGATAAAAACACATGAAGTTCAAAGTGAAATTACTCAACAAAAAAACTGCGGAAAAAAATGTATTTGCTGAATATTGTTCAGCCCCAACATCTGTGCCAAGGGTGAGAGACCTATGGATTCATAGGTCTGCTACACTTAAGTTTCTGAAGAAGGGCTCAGAGGAGCCAGGGGCAACGTTGTGAAGGAATTTAACTCGACCAGTTAGTTGCTCCTTTAAATGACTAATGTAAATACAGTTAAAAAGTTTGGACTTGGCAAGGGCAATGCAAGTCAACCACTTGAGTTGTATCTTAACTATGCCATACAAACTGAATGAGGTTAAAGGAATTTAGCGCTGATGGTGCACTTAAAACACAGTTTCCCAACTGTGCCATATTAGAAACCACTTTTTCCCCTACCGCCCGCCTCAAGACCCCTTTCATTCCGTCAGCTTGTCCATACTAATCTTACTTATTTTGCTCACTCACATTCTTTCCCTACCCTCATGTTCACCTCCTCGCTAAACTCAAATGTAATGTTCATATGTTCAATTTTCATAATAAAATACCCAAAAGTCCACCAAAAATTCAGGCGGAGTCCAAAATACAATGAATCAAAAAACTGCAAATCACTGTTTATGAGAATGCAATTTTCATGTCAACTCCCAAAACTGATTACAAGATTTCCAGAGTTAATGGATATGTGTTGCTCAGCTTTCACTATGAAGAGTTTTACTTAATCTAAAACTATAAATTCAACATGGGGTCATATATTATGGACAATGCAAAACGGCAGTGGTTTTGCTTCAGTCAGTAGCAGCACTGTCTCTTCCTTAAAATTTTTTTGTTGTCTTCATGTTTGATAACGAAGATTTTCTGAATGGTCCATTGCAACTTACAAAAATAAAACTATTTGGAGATGATTTGCCAGGAGGTCGTTCTCTGCCCAAAAATGGTGCCTTTAGAACGGTACTCGTCAAAGTGCTGTGCTACGGATGTGTCTCAATGGTTCAAGGCATGAGCAATCAAAACTGACAATGAAGTTTTGGACCAATGATCTTTCATGAGGGGCGTGTCAGCAATTCAGCCAGCAAAAGCGAGACGCAGAAAGCCACCCAGTGCAGAAATGATAGGTGCTAGCAAATGGTGTGAATACACGATGAAGACCACAGCAGCCGTGCCCTACACAAAGCGAATACCACGACAAGACACAAACTGCAAAGCTCCCAAACCACAGCAAAGCTGTTACACCAGGAGGAAACAGCAATACCTGAGTCCCTTCTTAGGCAAAGTGTTTCTATCAAGATGTGGGTCACTGCAGGAAAGTTAAAAGAAAAGAACTTCAGAAGAAAAATGAAAAAGAAAGACAAGAGGTTCATTGAACAACAAACATTGTTCCCCAGATACGTTAACATGCAGAGAGCACCCCATAAACATGTTCACCATGCATGTTCATGGCAGAGACGAAGTCTAGTGTGTTTGAATTGCCGACAACCATCAATAATATTTGAAGAAACTGTTCATACTTTAATAATTATTAGGTAGGAGAATGTGTTTGTGGAGGTCTCCATTATCCCAAAATCTACAAAACTGAATACTTGTCTCACACATTTCTCATTTAACATATTATTCCTGGAAAAGCGTGGTCAAAAGGCCTGTAGCATGTTTTCCTGATCCACCATTGTGCACCAGGGCTACCGCAAGCACTTTTGCCACCCTAGACAAAATGCCATTTTGACATCGCTCTCCAGAGACAAAATATTTACTGCTTCTTAAGAGATTCTGGTGCTCCGAATACTGCAGATGCACTCACAACTATTGCCTTGACTAGAACTTGCTACACACTTGTATAAATAATAGAAATACACATTAAGGTATTTTCAATCCAATAATTATAGATTTTGCCGAAATCAAAAGTTTAAAAAAAATCTTGTCTAATTGTACCGTTATATGCAAATGGCCTGGATTCACATATGAATGTACACATACAAATAACACTAAAATACACAAATGCCAAGATTTAAGGGAGCAATTTTACATTAGCGATTGGCAAAACAATACTCCGCACTTGTAAAGCAAACATGTGCCACTGTGGCATGGTCTTCAAGTCCGGAGATATGCTCAAAGTAGTGGATTCTTGGTGTTTCCACGACCATATACAGAACTGGTCATGAGAGTACTACTGGGAAAGAGGGATCAAAGCAGATTTCAACAAATTATTCCTCGAATACTTAGTCAATTGCAGGAACGTTGAACATTTATGCAAATCTAGGGTATTGACCCTACAAGTATAGATTTCAAACTTTCCATGTCAGGACCTTAGTGACAAGGAACCATTATATTTTACTGAAGACCTTTACGCTAATAACAAGATTAAGAGACTTTTCCCCGGACTGACCAGTCCCTTCAATTTGCCATTTCGACTCATTCCAAACAATTAGATGGTCATGCAATCAGCCGTATATGCGGATGCCCTGCAAAAAATATTTTAACAATGAAGCCAGCTGTCTTTTCCCATAGACCACAAGATAAGCAACTGATGTATGTGACTGTCTACAATGGTGCATCATGGGTCACTACATTGGAGGCACTACATCGTCAACCAATACATTGACACTACTCTTACACCAACTTTTTAGATTTGTTTTATTTATTGCATTTTAGTTTATTTAATTGTACATCCTGGCATTACCTGTATTGTGTAAGAATGCTGCTATTGTTTTAATTTGTATTTACCTACCCCTCCGCCCCCAACCTTTAAATGAGTATATTATATATTTTTTGGGGTAGAGTTATCACGCCCCAAAAAAAATCGTTTCTATATAGATAAAATAACCTTTTCTTACTTTTCTTTTATTTACTGTTAACTGTATGCAAGTATTTTGTATTATATATAAAAATAATATAGATATATATATACATACACATTTTTAGTGAACAGTAAATTGTTGAATAATTTAAATTACTATTATCATTATAGATTGTAGGCATTTTATTTAACTAAAATACACATATTTATGGATAATAATATATGGTCAACTCATCGTAATGCCTCTGATGTAATGTCCCATGCAATGGTGCAATCTTTATTTTATGTCCTAAAAGGTGAAAATTTTAGGACAGCTCTGCTCTTTCTACAGTAAAATATTTCATTTTGCCTTAATCCCATCTCAAAACGCCATCCAAGACACTTTGAAGTTACCTACACATCTAACTTAACATTTTAGAAAATCTCAAATCATATTTATTTTTTTTATACACAAAAATATAAACTGACAAGTACGAAATCCAACAAATACGAACAATAGCACTTTCCTCACACTGTTACAAAAGGGTCCAATAAAATTGACCAAATACATTGACACAGGTAATTCAAACCGTCTTACAACATACAGATCAAAAAATAACGGACAAGTACAGAGAACATTCAAGAATAACATCAAAGACCAAGTTACTTATAAAATAATGACAAAACAAAATATATCCAACAGAAACACCCAGATGACAAGGCGAAGAGCTAGGAAACTCTGAAAAGCAGCATGCCTCAGGGAATCTGAAAGTGCAAGTGAGAGTTCACATTTTTTGCTTAGAATTTAAGGAATTTAAAAACTGCCTTTGGTAGACTGCTCTCTTCTTTTAGCAAGAAAGGTTTCAGGTAGCCACTTAGATTGAGGGCTTGAACATGGACTCTCACTGGCGAGAAGGCGCACATTTTAACGACAAACACAACACAGGTGCCCAGCAAACACTTTCTGCACAAAACACTTGGTGTGAGCAGAAGTGAACATTAAAAGGTTTTGTGCACCCGCAATGACAGACAGAATTACCTGTCCTGCTTCCTGGGCAATGTATTTCTGCTGAATTTTGGACTAGCGCCGGGAGAGGAGAGAGGGCTATGGAAACAGGTTAAGTAAGGTAGAAAGAAGAGAAGCAGCATTAACACACAAGAGAAAAAAGAAAAAAAGCACAAGGAGTTGTCAAAGATAATAAAAATTATATTAACCTTGGTTTATTTGCCAAAGTTTCCAAATATTTAAGTTCACAGTTTAACAGGTACCATTCGGGTAAGCTACACATCATAAATGTTTATGTTGCTGAAGAACTCCTTAAAAGGCCATTTAACACTTTATTTCATTCCAGGATACTCAAATGTAAATTTCCTTACATTGGACTCAACCATTGGTACCAAAAGACCATTTTCAATAAAGGGGGTGGGTACAATAGTTCATGCCAGGAACGGAACCCCAGCGGCAGACCAGAAGGTGTTTATGGGTGGAGTGGATTTCTAAGGCTCCATGTCTGGATTATATCACATTAGGTCAATTCTACCAACAGAAGGTCCCATGAGGTTTCAGTGGGTTTGGCATCTGGAAACATTGACTATTCACCACTGCGTGATCTGCTTTAGAACAATTAACACATCTTACAGATTAAACACAAGTATGAACTTAGGTTGGCGAGTGAGCCTTCAATCACTTGTTGGAGGTAGCTGTGCGCTTTACAAATAGTGGCATTTCATTTAAAAATTTTAACCCCTTGGCCAAGGCGGTAATTCCGCCGCGGCGCTGGGGGGGGGGGGGGGGGGGGAAGAGGGTCCGCGCGTCGCCGCCATGCTCGTGACTCAACCACTCAGTCACGAGCGCGCTGTGCTTGGGACGGAGTGATTCTGTCACGGCCCCGTCCGCTCAATAGAACGCCTGCGCAGGCCCGGAATTCCTGCAGCGTGGGCACCACTTATAGAGGGAACCAAATACTGCCTGCTATTAAAATTGCAAAGCCCAGTTAAAATGTATACAAACCAGACCTGCATTTCCTCCAGTGCTACTTGCATAATGACTTGCAATCCAAATTATGAACACAATACACACGCAATCCTTAATACTACCAATCAATTTCACTACCATTCAATGCATAGTTTAGGTCACTAATTATTCAAGTAATGGCACAGGAATGGTTTGCTGTACAAGGTGCTTAAGGCGACTGCTACTACAATTAACATATTTGCGATCAGCTTTATAATTAATGATTATCTCGCCGGGGTTACATCCTGGTGGAGCAGTGTAATCAGCAGGTCAGCAATTTAGCGGTGGAGCTATCAGAACGCCAATGATTATATGTCGTTTTAATTGCTGAAATTACTGCCAGAGAGAAGGTGCTTTACAAACAAACATTCTTAAGAGACTGTGAACTGCTTAGCAAGAATCTGTTACAATCCATTTGCACTAACTATGGATTACCTCCAACAACCACAGATGTACACGGTCATTCACAGAAAACTTTGAAAGTGAAACTGTAAATATGATAGCTCCGCCCTCTGACATAGTTTTCCGTTTGATAGGACAATGGGTGGAAGTTGTGTCTTAGCCCACCCTTGGACATCACCCTGTATTTTTGGGGTCTAATGTTAAAAAGGCTTAAATAAACCCTTTCCTCCTCACATTGAGGTAAATGTGGGGGATGGGCAAAATAAGGCTTCATGTCCATCAATATGATAGAAGATGACCAAGTTGTCAAAGCGATTGTACAGGGTAGCTGAAATAGGACAATTCGCAAACTGCTAAAAAAATGTATATGTTACTTGGAAAAAAGAAAGCACCACTCACAGTTAAGAAGGAAAAACTAAATGCTTCAAAAACAAATCACTGGAGTTCACTCACAAACACAAACAACCTCCACTTGAAGCTTAACTGCTAATGGCATGGGTCGTTGGATGGGTGGAGGACAATGCATCTGCCAAATTGGTGACTTTTAGCCAATTATGTTGAAACTTGTACCGCGAACCGAAAATGCATGCTCTTTGTTCTGGGATTAACCCCTTGTATGCTTGTGACGGAACCGCTCCGTCACAAGCCTCGGGTTAACTGTGCTTGTGACGGAGCGGTTCCGTCACGGCCCGCTCGCCGCGCCTGCGCGGTGCAAATTCCGCGCCGAGCGTTCTATTGGGCGGGCAGGGCCGTGACGGAACTGTTCCGTCACAAGCACAGCTCACCCGAGGCTCGTGACGGAGCGGTTCCGTCACGAGCACGGGAGCGCCGTGCGGCCGCCCCGCCCCCTTAGCACTGCGGCGGAATAGCCGCCGCAGTGAAGGGGTTAAATCATCAAGACTTCTACTCTTCTCACTGGTATTTCAGCACACTCCCTCCCAGTTCCTTGAGTTGAGCACCAAATATTGATTCTTCAAGACATCCAAGCCTAGTGCACAAGTAATGGTTTGGACAGAAACTAAGAAAGCCGGTGGCAGTTGCTAGATATTTACAACATCATAACATTAAGAGAAACTGAAAAGAAGCAATTTAGAGTAAGTATCGGCAATAATTGTATCAGACTCACCAAAAAAATCCATAGCAAGGTTTCCATTGATCCCCGATAGTGTATTCCAAATAAATTTCAGCTTGTCGTACTCAACTAAACCAACTTGAAGGCCAATTATCTATGTACACCTATCTGACCTGTTTTATGTACATGTGAAAATCCCCCAACCACTCTCACCCATCTTCTTAATACTCCTTCAAACTAGAGGTGAAGCTAAAAACATCTCAGTGACTCAAGTAGGCTGAAGTTTGCGGTTGTGTCTGCAGATGTTCAGTAATTTACCACCTGTCTAAACAGGTAGTGGAAAGACATGTGCTGCTAATTGCCGTCTGAACAGCTCTGAGGCATCTGATGGAGCAAAATAATCAAAATAAGTCATTTTCAAATCATCAGAGACTGTCAGGTGAAAAGAGGCTAAGATTAGCAACACTTGCATCAAAAAAACAAAAGTAAACATGATTCCTATTTCCAAGACCTACTGAACTTTTCAGAAAGGAGAAGATAACCACATGACAAAAACAGGATCTCATGTAAGGTGGAGCATCCTTCACATGCAAATCTGAAACTTGAAATTATTTTAACATAACCTAAGCTTTTTAGAGACGAGGAGACAAAGATTAAGCTGATCAGTCGGTCAATCGATGCGACATAACGCCGCTGTTTCTCAACAAACTGTATTTGCATGCGTTATCTGAAGAGACAATACTGTTTTACAATAGTTCACTACTTGGATTAAAAAAAGGACTGTGACATCATTAATTTGAATAACAAATTAATCTAATGCATGCCAATCTAGTTAAGAAAGAAGAACCTACTAACCTCTCTGACATAGCAGTCTTAACACTGTTGGTTCTGATAAAGTTTGCCAAGGAATCGTCTTTCGACGCAGTGACCATAGCACTGGGCGAGTTGTGGCTCATGCCCCCTCCACTGCCGAGAGAGATGTCGATGGACTCGCAGCTGGTGTGAAGGCTACTGACAGACTGGTACCCGTGGCCGTCCTTGCTTACAGCAGAGGAGCTGCTTGGGCTTGTCCCCCAGGTGAGGCTAATGGAAGGGGCGGAATGGGCAGAGCTGGGGCTGCTGGCTAGTGGAGACTGGTTCATGTCGGGATTCTTACTGTACAGGGGGCTGCTGCCCCCGCTGCCAGAAGGAGAATCGAGGTTACTCTGCTGGTTCATGGTGGCGTGAGGGTTCGAGATGACGGTGGCATTTTTCATATTTTCATTTGTAGTGATGGGGACTTGTTTACTTGTCTTTCCACCAAAAAGTCTGCATAGAAACATAACATAATTGAGGAAATAAGTGTCAAGGTTATAAAACAATCTACTAAACTACAGCTAAAAAGATATCTATTAGCTATTCCCCAGTTTTGATGGGTTGAGACATCTTGTAAACAATCCAGTTACGAGTTCCATTAAACTAGAAAACTTTTACTAGACACTACCAACATGTGCACCGCTATCTGTTTTATCAATGGAGTCCGCTGCTTGAAGTGAAGCCTATTCCAAAAGAATAAATCCAATTATATTCAAATGCAGCAGATTTTAGAAGCACCATTTTGGAAAAATTGGACCATCCTACAGACCTATGTGCTGCTATTCAAAGGTGGAAAAGCGGCTCCATTTCAACAGATTAAGGAACGAATAAACATTAAAAAAAGAGTAGCAATAAATATATGCACCGATAATATGTAATGGATAAAAAAGGCGTAGACACTCAATAGGTTTGCTGGTAGAAATATCGGATGGCAAATAACATTGACGGAATGTTAATTTCCATAAGAAAAAGCACAGCAACTATCTCTTTGTATTTTGTCTGCAATGGTCTTGATACGTTCCAATGATTTGATGATGAATGTCTTCCCTTAGTTGAAAGTAACTAGGAAAATACAAGAATGATTGATACAATGGACACCGAGCACCACGAGGATTGAAGCCAAGTGGCCTTATGGCTTGATGTCATAACAAGAGTTCAGTCCATTCTGACTTTGTAATGTCTAAACTATTTGTTGCTTCTTTGTAAATAAGTATCCCTGTTGCCTTTATGAACAACAAGGTCATAAAATCCTGCTTAAAAAAAAAATATTTTTCTTACCCCTATCGAGGCTATCTGAGAGTTCGGTTCTGTTACATTCCGATAACAGGAATTACGCCCTCGATGGCTGCTCCTGGGCCGCTACCAGGCATGCAAAACCTCTCAGCTAGGTGAATGTAGGCAATAATACTGATTTGTGGTTGCCTGAACTGGGCTTCTTGCTTTATAGTCAATTCTATATGCTCCTAAATATAAATCGTTATTTTTCTATTTTCCATATATAAAACAAACTAACAATTAGAAATAATATCAATAAGAAGTCTTGAACTAGCACAGTGGACTTTGAGAAAGAAATAGCACATTAAATAACAGGGTTGTGAAAATAAATTAATGGGTAGAACCAAAAAGGAATAGATAGGGGTTAACAAATTAAATTTAGAGTAGGACTAACCATATGGAATCATTTGTTAGAAACCCACCTAATTTTTAACTTTATTTGAGCTATAATAAGCTGAGACAATTCATGTAGACAGCCCTTGGGGAAAAAGGTGTCTTTAATGAACCAGTTATGTAACAAATTCCTATAAATAAGACAAAAAACCCTACCACGTGAAACAGACTTTTCGTCCCAAGAGTGAAAGCGGAAATAAACATTACTGAATAGATTGCCAATGATTGATAGTACGATAAAAAACTAAAGATACACTGACACATCGGACTCATTGTCCTGACAAATATTCTGATCATAAGCTAAAATATCAATGATCATCAATAATACAATAGAAAGCTTGTTAGACAAACCGAAGCATCTAAGCAGTTTAAACGTTCAGCTTTATCCAATTATCTTTGTTAAGATGTTTCTGTCAAAAGAATATGCCAACAAGACTTTGATTAAAGGAATTTAGATTGAGCAGAGACCCCGCGATTGACTGTCTAATGTTTCAAAGGCATTTTGTGACTTCATGGTTCTGGGACATTCTGACACAGGACTGTTTAGTTTTTGCCCTAAGTCACACTTTTAGGCAGATTGTCCCCAATGCTACTTTCCTTTTCTCAAATAACCCTTTTGGGCAAATTTATAGTATTGTTTACGTAAGAACAACCCTATGACAATTAGAGTCTGTCCAGCGCCCAACTCCAGATAACTACCTTGCAGAGTAGATTATTCTATTTAGACAAAATTTTATTCCAGTAAGTTATGGACCAATGTTAAAAGGCATTCATAATTTAACCATTAACTGCACGCTTAGTAAAAAGCATGGCCGAGGTTAATTTCACTTGGATGATCATACTATTTAAGAATAAAAGAAGTCTGTTGGGGTTAAGAAAGGTAAATATGTGGCAACTGTAACTTTGGTGTATTTCTACTGTAAATATTTAAGATGAACTTAACACTATTCGTTAATGATTTTAACATGGGGTTGTTGTGTATCACAACTGCATGTATGTTTTAGAAATTCCTATACAGTGTAGTATAAACTGCAGAAGTGAAATCTTCACAGGGTTTTAATACCAAGATTCACAGTATGGTAATTCTGAAGAAACAAATTAAGGGGAAATTAAAGTAGCAAAAAGCTCATCAGAACCATATGGTGAACTGTAGAAGGCAATGTGTGTGACAGAGGAACCAGCTTTGTGTGGAATTAGAAGACTCTAAAAGGCTACAGGTGCAGATGTAGGGAAAAGTGCTGGAGCCAAGGCAGAGAAATCATTTGCATCTATATTTCATCAACTTGACCCATATAGATTCTAAAACTATTACAAACCAATACTGCCATTATCGCTATTTGGTTTCATAAGTTCTACTACTGGTGTGGCCGCCACCTTATCCACCAAGGAGGAAAGTATGCCATTAGCATAGAGTTGCACTTTACCGCAAAAGAACTTAAAAGAAAATGATTTTTCATCTTGGAAACCTTAATATTGACCCAGACCTGGGTGTCAAGTTTGAGTCCTCTTATTTGGAGATCTATCTACCAAGCAAGGTTTTGAACAAGTGATCACATTTGAAGCAGGGTAAGTACCAGAGTATTTTATTACTTCGAGAGAACAATGACCAGTACAGTTGTTCCATCCAATGAGAGGTTTCGTGTTCAGTTATCCACACCAATATCAGTTCTTTTAAAACTGACAAATGCCCTCTGCCACTCAGCAGCACAACCAATATTGTGGGTCAGCACACCAATGCTGTACTCTTTACAACCCAAATCTAAATAATGGTGCCCAAAAAAAAAAAGAATAAATATTGGTTCCCAATCATCCATTTGATTTAGTTTCTCCAGCATGAACCTGCTCTAATCATGCCCCCAGCCCTACCCTGCAGCTTTTTTTGTTTATTATTTGTTTAGCGCCAGGTCGCTACCTTGATGGTTTTATTTTCTACATTTATAATGTGCTGTAATAATTGCAAAATGTGAATAAAGACATGTTTTTTTTTATTTTTTAAATCACACCCCCAGCCTGTCTCCCACTGAATCAGGCCCAGTGCTTAATTCCAGCCTCTGCCCCACACAGTTTCCGCAATCTTGAAGGTTCCTGGGTCCACCATCAACATCACTCAACACCCTGTTCACTGCCCATAAATGTCTTCACATCTTTGCTGCAGCAATACTGATATTCAGTAGATGCTGGTGCTCCAGCTAACATTCATTCACGGATCATAAAGAGATATCCCACCAGCCAGTAGTTACTGGTGCACTGTAGAAGAGAGTATTTCTACCACCATCTTTGTACACGTTTTGAAATTTAAGAAAAAGAAGTAAATCATTTACTTGTAATAGGTGAATAAATCACAAAGGTGTTTGTTAAAATGAGTATCCCAACATTTGAGATGTGTTTCTTGAATTTTCATCTAGAATCAAATAAAAGTTTTCCAACTCTAAAAACGATTTTACTCAACCTCTGACCACTGATTCATCAGCACAGCTGACAACAGAATGCCTACTTTACAATGTGAAGCTATAAATATTACCAACGTTGGTGGAGTAGACACAGCAAACTCAATATTGTTTCACAAATTAACAGCGGTCATCACGATCCAACTCAACGGGACCCATTCTATCGAAAGCGGAGGAATTCAAGTCCCCGCTTTCCAGGATTTAAACATGGAACCAACAGGTTACACATAGATCTGTTTAAGAACCGGCCAACTAAGCGATCTTGCTTATAACCAACATTTTATGGTGTTGCAAAGAGAAAAATTAGATATGGGTAAAAGATGATAATATATGTAATGAAAATTCAGATACAAGAAAAATAAAAATATTTTCAGTTAAGGAGAGGTTTAGTAGTGTAAGATAGCAAGAATAGTAGTTTCTCTGAATTTACCATAGCATGATTGCCCAGACTCATAAACAAACATTCTTATGCTAAAAGTTAGCCACGCTGTGCAAGATACTTAACGCACCAAAAAGAATCCGGCTGCTTGGAAGAACACTACGCCAGATGAATCCTCAGCAGGGATTTATTTTCCCAAAGACAGAGTTAAAATTGAAGACATTGTGGGATTGTTTAAAGAATGTCCGACATGTCACTGTGCTTGGTCTGATGAAGTACAATGTACTAGTTCCTAGTTGGAAGTTTCAGCTCCTGGTTCACTTGGTGGGCTGTAATTAGACCTATATGAACACTAACTACCAACGTCACAGAGCTAATGACATGAGAACATCTCAAACAGGAAATGAGTGTTCTCACAGGAAAGCAATAGTCTCGCCTACAGCAAGTGTGTCTGTTCAACACACTGACTTACACACATACGCTTAGCTCCAACTGAGTCTCAAAGCAGTATCAGTGAATATAATGCCAGGACTTTTAGGAAATCCACAATTTTTTTGCATATAGTTGTTAAAATCATGGGCTTTGGCAGCAGAGGCATTTTCCGCATAGTTCTGAATTTAACACACTTCCGGATAATACACCATTTGCTGAATCATTTGCATGTTTCACCACAAAAAAGCTTTGTGTCTAGCTCAAACGGATTCAAAGTGACTAAAATCGCAACATATGTGCGGTGCTGCATAGAAGCAGACCCTCTGGAAAGTGTGTTGGGTCACATATCATTTACTAACTTGTGTTTTCGGGTGTTAAACCGGTTCTAAGAATGTGTAAAACATTAATCCACACAAAGTTATTGTGTTGAAATGACAAAATAGTCAAATTATACGGGCACAGAATATGCTGCCTAACTTGCCTTTTTGTGCGGCTTAATTTTATCAACTCGCCCTCATAATTCGGTCCTCCATTGATGCATAATTTTAGTGGCTCTGGCTACAGCGGCGCCTTCAGTGGCAATCATCTTCTAGCCTATGTTTGAACAGATTTTAAAAATCTAAACTCTCAGTGGTAGCTTGTTATGCTATGTGAATTTGTAGAGCGCTGCGAATCACCCGTAAGCATTTTCAGGCGCTTACCCTCTCACAGGTGATTTAGGTGGCCCAATATGGACACGGACTGCGAGGTCAATAGAAATGAAAATAATTGTCAAATGGTTTAAGAATGGGTGTCTCCCATCAAAGACAATAGTACATCACATGAGCAGGTCACTCGCTGCACGGCACCGTGGCGTAAGTCGATGGAATGGAGCCATTAGAAGATGGTCCCGAACCCTCCCTGAAGGGGCTTTGAAGACACACCAATGCTATAAGAACTGCTTCAAGGGGTTCACGTTGCCATTTATACTACGTGCCTGTTTTTGGTTATTTAGTCAGATCTTTTTTCTCCCTTTTATATGCTTTGTATTTTTATTTGCTTTTATATATTTTGAATTAATGTATTTACTTGGCTCTTTTATGGCCTTTTAGGCCAAAATAAAGATACTGACTGACTGTGTTGGGTGTACCATACCACACCCATCAATTTTTCCTCTGCACTTTCATTACAAAAATAAAAAAAGTTGGGAGAACACAGTTTTTTCCATTAATGTAAATTAACGTAAACGTTCCTCATATTGGAAATTACTATTGCATAATTATTTACTTTGCAAATGTTGCTATGTCGACGTCAATTTGAAAGGAGCATTACACATCAGCCAAAAAAATAAAGAAAATGGTCAATTTTAGGTCAGCCCTGGGTTTTGGCCCCCAGAAAATATTTTCGGTGGGAATGAAGTCACTGCCACAGTGGCTTGAACCAGCAATTTCTTTTAATGGATTACACAGCTTCTAGGCAGTATTTTGGGAGGGTACATTTACACAGGTTACTAAAAAAAATATATATGAGTAATGTTACAATTGTCTTCTGGCAAACAAAATTGTGTTTTTAAGACCAATAATTTATGTAAAACAGGAGGGATCCTTGTAAAATGGGCCCGAACTTGGAAGAGCAAACATGTCTGAAGTCTGCTTTCTTAGTTTCACAGCTAAGATGCAAAGAACATTCACTGCTACCAAAGGGCATTGTCTAAAGCAAGGCCCTTCATTATAAGATCACATTGCCATAAGAGAAAAATAATATATGGGAGACTGCAGTCCCTGTATGAAAGCTAGTCTACCGTTTCCTCATTACAGGTGAATTCTGACATCTCTAGTCGCCTGCAGTAAAGCAATGACAACTCAGTTCAACGATAATAAGTTATTACAGTTCAGTTCTGCTGAAAAACTTAGGACACGGAGCATAAATACAGCTGCTGTTTAAATGGCGAAAACAAGAACTGGTTTTTTCCTTCTTCTGATCTGTTTTGCTAGACGAACAGTGATCAGCAGAATTGAGATGTTTATTTTTGCACTCTTTAGGCAATTATAGAGAAGACAGAATTTCTCTGCATGTTTCTACACGTTCTGAGCTACAGCGTTGGTTTTTTGTGAGATTTTTTTAAATGACTTGGATTAGGCAGATTTTAAATGACCGTATGAAACTAATTAGATCATTTGCAAAAAATATATCTTGCTCCTTTTTGATACGTTTAATTTTGCATGACACATTCTGTTATTCTTGTTTGCAAACATCCTATCTCTGTCATATGAATGAGCTGAACACCAGAGATTTAGCCGATTTGTGAGAAGAGTAATGGTGTGACCATGTATTATAAGGAATAAAGTACGCCATGCCATATGTTATAAGGATATTGTAAGTCACCTTGCTGTTCTCTGATTTTGTAAACAAACTATATGGTCAAGGAACTTCTTTGTGACTTGCAATATACTGACACTGTACGGCAGAGATTACTTTATCCCATATATACATTACTTATTCTACTGTAGCCAATGGCAAGATTGGGATACTTGTAAACCAGGCCAGACTCTGGAAACTTGTATTTTAGTTTGAAATAGAAGTATGTGATAAGAAGGCATGGTGCATAAATGTACTTTAAATCCTAAAATGTCGAATGGGTGGCCAAAGTAGAATTTCCGTCTATTTGGTGAACAGTATCTTTTATACAGGCGGGTTGTTATAATGCTTCCTTTATGAAACAGCCAGAATGTTGAAATGCTCATATTAGAGCCAATATGTTGGCTCCAAAAAATCCAGGTCCCCATCTCTTACCCGCTTGATAATTCAAGAGCATCCCCCACACTCCCAAATTATCTGAAAAGCAGCAGTTCCACTGATTTAGATGCCAAGATACAGATGCTGGCACACTCACAGATTGGTGTGATGCATTCATTTAACATCACTGCAGAAGGCAGACCAATCATGGGACTCTTAGCTGGACAGCATGGCTGGCCAGACAGATGGTGCAACCAATCTCTCAGGGTTTTTTCCATATCTTCATATTTGCAAAAATCAATCTACTGCACATTCTGAATACCGTTCCAGAGGCAACAGGCGCATCTAAGTACCAACACGCAAATACTGGTTGATTAAAGGTGAAATGGGGTAACCAGCGATAGTGAGCAGTGTAAGTAACAAAAGACAACAACATTTGGATCAATCTTTGCTACAGTTGAGAAGTGCCTATTTTTAGAGAGATCACGACATATTACTTCATTGGGATAAATGTATATGATCTACACCCAGATTTTAGTTTCTTGAGTGGGCCTTCTGTGCTGTGCCACAGTGGTGTCCTAGCCCAACGACCATACAAGAGACGAAATAATGAATTACAAGGAAGACCATGCATTCAGGACAATAAGCCACATGCTCAAAAAGTGAACAAAATTCAGCTTACCTTCGCAGGGTAGGAGACGACACATCAGGGTATTTGCTCCC
The DNA here is from genome assembly GCF_964261635.1 of Lissotriton helveticus. Lineage (NCBI taxonomy): Eukaryota > Metazoa > Chordata > Amphibia > Caudata > Salamandridae > Lissotriton > Lissotriton helveticus. The sequence continues at coordinate 357,893,870 of NC_136062.1, forward strand.
TTGTTGGCGAGGGCACTGTGTGCTGTTGGAAGCAGCCTGAGCGGCAGGATTTACTTTAACAGAATTACACGAAGCCACACTTTCGTTGTCAGACGAGATGCCCTTCTCCCTATCGGTCTGGTTCATGAACGCTGGAAGAGGGCTGCTAAGTACAGGCTTGGGCATGTCTCGGAGTTTGGGGACAGGAAGCCCGGCTGACTTGCTGCTTATGTTCGAGTCTATGCTACTGGTGCTGGACCGGTTGCCGGCCCCGCTCCTTGATTTACTAGGCCTGGGCAAACTACGGTACTGGAGGTTAGTCCTGGCACTGATTGGCATGTAGCCATCATCCTGGTTCTGCGACCCATCAACACTAGCCTTCCGATTGGTGGATCTCCCGATCAATCCTGTCGACTTGGGCATTTTGCCCAAGGTGGCCGATCCACTGGTGATAATGGCCCCACTGGCCGTAACTATGCTGAGCCCCCCAGTAGAACCGCCCTGCTTCTTGAACCCGAACGTGTTGGTATTGGTGGGGATGGTTCTCGATGGAGTCTTTTTGGTTTCATCACCACTGCTGCGCCCTGCATCTGAAGGAGACCGCTTCACGTGCATAGCCTTTGGGGACAGCCTTCCCTTCTCAGACACCTTGGCATCATCAGTTTTTCCTATAACAGATGGAAAATGTAAATTTAACCAGGATGAAATCATAAAGAACAAGACAGATTCAGGAAAAGGATTTATATGCACAGAGGTGCGTGAGGTACCTCTACGACAAACCTGCCTTATAAAGAAAAAATTCAAGGTGGTCAGTTGGTTGGTGGACTAACTTTTTTTAATTCAACTCAAATCTTTCCAAAGCAGTACCACACATTTTGTACAACGCACAGATTCACAGGGAGTTCAAGTTGTAAGACAGGAAACATTTTGCTTTGCCTTGATGGGTTTCTATACCACACTATTTAACTAAACCTATAATCCCAATGAGGGTTTGCATCATGGTGTTTCTGCAGCGATGTAACAGGCCAGCGGAGCGGTCAATGGCCAGCCTCTCCTTGTAGTGCATGAGAACAAACCGTAGTTTCGGAATCAAATACTCATTCTGGATCCACACTTCTGTGTCTGCAGTCCTACCCATCGGTACTGCTGCCACATCCCACCTTGACTCAAGCCTCAATCTAATTGGAAGAGGCAAAGTGACCAGGTACCACTCACTTCATGATGATGAAACCAAGAAACGGCTAATGGCTGTTGTTGATTAGACTATTGCTATTGGAAGCCAATGGTGGCCCTTATGAAATTTCTGAAAGAGGTTGGAATGGTGATAGTTGGAGGAAAAAGAAGGCGGCGAGTGAAACAATTTGGATAATAGAATGCACATTTTACAGCAGATAGAGTTGAAAATTCTAGCTATAAAGCTTATGTAAGAGAAGCTTTAAGGTAGAGCACAGTTTTGAAGGCACACTTCAGCACACAGGAGGATCCTGTCCCTCTGATGCTCTGATCACCATTACTGCATTCAGCCTAACGCTAGTAACCCTATCAGCAGTGCATGAGACGCCAGTCCATTCACCATTCCGGACCAAACATGTCATTTTAGAACAAGTCATCATACCTAGAAGCAACGCCACAGGTTTTTCCATTCTTCACGGCCTAGCCTGAACAATCAATTTACAAATCCAATCAGTGGTCACCGCTTCAACAAACCTCCATATAAATGAGCATTTGTTCTGCTCCACCCCTCATCTCGTATCTTCCCTCCGAGACAGACCTACGTGGGGAAACCCAACCCAATAACGTACACTCCCTCGACTTCTTCTAAAATGTCACATCTAACGCAGTTTGGAACAAACAGCCACTCTGAGAAGGACCTCAAGACCTGGCTCTTCGACAAATCACCATGAGCGCCGGGACCGCGCGTACCAGTTAAGACACACAAGTCCTCCGACCCCCTGGACTCCGACGCTACCCATGAATGCCGAGGAGCTGTGCGCACCCCCCCTCCCACAGCACCTTGAGACCCATTCGGGTGAGTAGCTGCGCTCTACCAACCCTGATTGATCGATCGATCACCTCTTTTGGCACCTTCAGAATGCCTGAATCAGCCTGAAGAGTCCTTGTTCCATTCATGCAAGTGTCCAAGGTAAATCCATGAAACAAAATCTTTACTAGCTTCGCATTTTGTTAAGTTTAAAAAGAATTATAGCAAGTTTCCAGTCATCAACTTTACTCAACCATACTCATTATACCTTTGCGTCACCTTCTCTTCAGTTCTGCAAGTGCTCAGCTCATCTCAATCCTGCAAGACCTGGTCCTGTGTTGCACAGCTTTTTCCTCAACAGTCAAATCCCTCCCCTTGGGCTCTGCTGAATTGCTGGATTCTGACCCCACACAAGGCCACCGTCACAAGTCACTTGACTGATTGAGCTACTAATGCTCCTCATACCATACCAATTACACATCACGGTCTACCCAGGAGATCTTAAAAGGATACATCATGTGCATAGATGACAAGGTGGTCAATCATAGCAGTCCGAAGGGATATGACCTGAATGATGCTTTTCCATTCACTAACTTGGTCTTACACTTGACGTCAACACCTACTGCCTCTATTATCTGTTTCACGCTTGCTCACCTGTTCCAGCTGACTTCACTGCGCTAGAGGTTGCTGAAGCGGACTTTGTCCTCGGTGATGTAATTCCAACCTGAGCCGTCATCCCACGCCGCCAAGAACCGGTCTGTGCAATGACAGTGTTTTTCCTCCCTGAGACGCTTTTGTCGGATTCATCTGACATGTCGGAAGGATTCCTCCTCCACTTGGATCCAGACTCCATCTTTACGCCGCTGTCTGACCCACCGTCAGATTTCTTCACTTCATCACCAGACCAGATGGAGTTGCGATCCACCTGCAAGTGCTTCTCCGCATCAGTCTAGGGGACAAGACAAATCATATTGGAATCAGTTACAAAGTATTACACAGAGATAAGTCTTAAATTCATGCATAATGGTGAAATTTCAACAGGTCAAGGTGCTGATCTCACCATGTGCTGAGCGAGCAATCATCTCACGTGGAAAAGCAAGTGTGATGGAAAACTACAAGAAGGAACCACGCGCCGCTACCAATGACTGCCAATCCTCAGAATAATCTTTAAAAGCAGAGTTTTTCTATTAAACATAAAATGTTTTTTAGATTTTACTTTGCTGCAGCACCAACCAGTCCCATTTTACTCATGCTGCTGGTCAAATTACAAATAAAAACATCTGACCAAGTCCTATGTGAAAACCAATTTCGGCACCCGAGTAAGTATTCAATTTTCAATTCAATTCATATTCTTTATTCGGCATTTCAAAACACCATAAAAGTACAGTAAAAAAAAAAGAATACAAAGTAAGTAGATAAATCAAGTTGATGATTCTGTGTGTACGCGACTGGTACATAAGAGCCAAAAATGAACCTTAAACAGGTCCTCCAACTTTAAAAAAAAAATATATATATAGGGGATAAAGATTCCATGGCTATTCTACTCTTGAAAAACAACACTGAATGCAAGTTCGTAAGAGATTGGCCCAGTCCAGTATCCACCTTCCCATCTGTGTGTTCTGAAGCGTAATTATGTCTCTGTGCTTTTTTACTCGTCTGTTTCTGACCCTAGCGGAAATAGCAGTGCATTTGGAGAATAAAATGAGTACAGGACTTAAGAAATGAATCTCAACTGATCCAATTATAGATTCATAGCCGCAAGTCGATCTTTTTATGCAGTTTAAGAACTCATTCCACTTTTATGGGAGAACCTACTAGGAAGAATGGACACGAGAGAATGGAATGTATCTCTAGATGCAGCATGCTACCATAAAACAGTCACAGTGGAATGTCTTAACTCATGGGCGAAATTACAGGTGAGCGTAAAACGACAGCATTCCAGCCCCGCCCTCGCTCTTCAACTGCACCCACCTGGTATATCATTATTTCCCTCCTATTGCCTGTGGCAGGGCGCACCCGCGCTGCTTCCAGCTAATTTACGGAATTTATATTCACATCTTTCTGCTTTTAGACCGGATCACAAGCTCTCATATTCAACGAATTTAGCTCAGTGCTTTGCATTGACTGCCACTGGATTAAACAGAGTTACGTTTTCCAATGTAGTAATATTAATTGAGTGTTATGGTTACAAACAGACATACAAATAATTTAAAAGAATGTCCCCAAGAATGATTTTTTTTCACAGGCTGGTGGGTTCCTGCTTATACAATATCCCGATGGTAATAGTATATTGCTGGTAAGAGATTCAAAAGCAAGATGAATACAATAAGTGAACACAGTCCAAAAAAACACTCGAAACCTAAAAAAGACTATAAGGGTTTGGGTTGTGAAATATGACCAAAAAATACATCACAGCTACTTACTGTGAGAAGCTGGTGGATATTGTGCACAGGTGAAATAAGTCCTTTGGGTTGATAAACCTTCCTGTCCATCAGGATAATTAATATCATATATGACAACTATATGCGCAAAACATGTGTCAAGAGCAGTTTGAGCAGAAAGCGATAAAGTAACGCAATAGAGAAAAAAAAATTAAAAATCACCACTTATAAGGAAAGCCTGCTTCGCTCTACTTCCTTCTTGCAATTTTTTTCAATAATGGATTCGATTCCAAATCATTCTGTTTAACAACCACATTGGTGATGTATGCCTTTTAAACAGACAGCCTGGGCCCTCGTGATTTATGCACGAAGGGTAGATATTTGTATTATTTTTTTAAAGTAAAAACAATGGTGCACATGACAGGTCTCTGCATATTAGTGAAAATTATGGTTCTTTTTGTGTTGGAGTTACTTTCGTCTTTAATACTGCGCTTTTTTTTTTATTAAGGGGAGTACAACAATATACCCATTGGGCACCCATTTATTGTTTTTTCGTGGGTTATTTTAGAGAAAATTCAATGCCACTGCTCTTTCTTAGTACATGTACTACCAGTAAACAAACATACTCCAATCACCGTTTTTGTAAACCGCATAAGTGCCCACTAGCCTCTCACTCCGTACAAGGACCACAGCCTCATCTTAGATTTCACTCCCCGGCCCAGCACCTAAACCAATTCTAATGCCCTCCTTCCCTTACACAGTTCCCTTTCTGAAATATAATGCAATGATGCTTATGCCCCCCCCCCTCCGGGTTCGGCTACTACTGCAGAGGGAACGTTTTTCGCCCTTCGCCTCAGGACCAAAGTTCATAAAAGCGAGCGCCCATCTGGACATGGAAGACCATCGGACCACATTGTTGCGGATGGAGGGCTTTGTGTATTTTGGACGCCTCTTATTTAATTTGGGTCCTGCCTTTATATTTTAGAATCCAATCTTGAACTTATAAACCCTATGGAGTCCAGCCAAGGACTGATCCTTTGTGCTTTCTAACCCCTCCCCGCTCAACAAATCAAAATAAAATGAACGCTACGCCCTCCCCACACCCCAACTTCTGACAGAGTGCAACAGCAAAACAGCTTGTGGGAATCATGCAGACATTGCATTAATGAGCAATAAATACAAGTTCAAACAGCATTAACATATGGACACAAATATTACCTCAACTGCAGACAAATCCCTTCCCTGCTCCATAATGTGGTGCTGTAAATTGGCAACCGAAGAGTTTGTGCTGGAAGGGGTTGGGCCAACTTGTCCCCATCACAAAATAAACTTGATAAATGGTCCTTGGCCCCAAACAATATGTCCTGAGCACAGTCCACGTAAAAAGGTGGAGGAATGGAATGTGGAAGAAGAAAAAGCAAAACTGAAGGAGTGTCCCTGGTACCAAGGCCCACTCTTTTTCAGGTGGTTGTGCACATGTGATCAGATAAACATTGTCACAGGGCAAAGGAGCTACTGACAGAAGTGGGCTGACTTACTGTCTCATGCTATTTCATGGTCAGCAACTCTTACAGATCAACTGCCTATGGGGGTGGCCCAAAACCCCTGTGTGTTAATGTGAAAAATATATATACAGTTTATTTATAGGTGGAGCCACCAGCGAGGGGGATTCATTTTTTTGATTCAGTCCTTAAAGAACTTTGCACCCGTTGGATGGATGTCTGCGAAGCTTTGCAGACCTCTTGCACCAGTTTCATGGAGGAGGACTGAACGTTTTGAGGCGTTTGATAAAGGCGTTGTAAAAAAAAAAAAAAAAAAAAAAAAAAGGGGTGGGGGAGTGGGGGGCAGTCTCAAAATGGGCTTTCAATTCAATGCATTTCACATTGTGACCTGCTCGCTGCATAGCCTGATGATCTGGGAACACCGCTTAAAGTATCAAAGGAAGTAAGAAACCTCGAAATGACCATGGACTCCAAGCTATCAATGAATGCCCAAGTGGACAAACTAGCAAGATCAAGCTTTGTTACTATAAAAACTTGAATCTTCCCCCAATAGGGATTTCCACACAAGGTCCAGGCTACCATGTCCCTTGTTCTGCCCAAACTCGATTACGCCAATAGCCTCTATATGGATCACCTTTAACAATCATGAAAAGACTACAACGGATTCAGAACTCGGCTGCCAGACTACTCTTACATATGAAACCACAAGACCACATCTCCCCTGCCTTGAAAGCCCTATATTGGTTACCACAAAATCCAAGTTCAAGCTGCTTTGTATCACCCACAAAGCGATACATTGAACAGGACCGCTCTTCATCAGGAATAAAATCCGCAAACACATTCAACAAAGGAACTTCCGATCTAGAGTGGCACCTCGTCTCAAAATCTCACTATACAAGACAAAAACGTAGGTGGCACATCCATCTCTATTCAAGCAGCCAAACTATGGAACTCTTTACCCCCAACATACGATCCACAGATAACCACCTCATCTTCAGAAAACTAATCAAGAGTTAGCTCTTCCCCACATAACCACCATATGCAAACAGAAATATACAGCATATTCCTCTGTATATAGGCATTTATTTGTACTACAGATATGTATCTATATATGTGTGTTGCTTTGTATAAACGTGTAGTATAATTAGGTTAAAGAAAATATATATATATATATATTTATTTATTAGTTCTGCTTAACAAATGTACATATTACTAATAGTTATATTATTTTAGGTTTTTAACATGTATATGTGACTGCATAAAGAACTACTTTTATCATAACTATATCTACAGCTACTTCACTATTGAATTACAAATAGTTATAATAATAAATAAAAATAATTTTAAAGTAGAACAGAAAGCAGGAGTTTATTTAATGTATCTTTAATATACATATACTACCTACCTTATCCATATATATATACCTTCCATGTACTTATGGATCTATATATTTATTACTTTTCTCCTAATTCAGCATATCAAATACACTACCCTATTTCTCACCCTCTACCGCTCTCAATATATCCTCTACCTCAACTCTGACTCATCTCAAACCTCTTTCTACTACTCTTTCCAATGAACTACCCTATTTATCACCCTATACCTCTATCAATATATCCTCTAACTCCACTCTCTGTTTCATCCCAAACCCCATACCACTACTATGATACCGAAAATAACCATTTATAGACTCTTCCCTCCTCGCATCATCTCATACCTCTTACTATTCCGATCTCCCAAAAAAAAGCCTTTCTAAACCCTTCCCTGACTCTTCCCCCTCCACCTCCCTTTTACTCCTCCCAAGCCTCCTCCTACTGCTATGACCGCCAAAACGAAAAAAAATAAAAAGATTTCTACCTCCTTCCCTCTATCCCTCCACTACCCTTTTAAATCCAAACAACCTAAAATGTCCACCACTCAAATTAATTTCATATTTCACTATACTAATTCACCACTAATCCATAATGGGTTCCGGAGTAGTGTGCTACTCGCGAAAAAGGCGCTTCAACGCCTCATCAGGGGTAGCAAGCACTGTATAAATGCATTTACAATACAATGCAACAGATGGCAGGCCGGTACCTAAATGACCTCTGGGACTAACCCTGCCAGCGTACAGGCAGTCTAAACTCTACGCCAGCGCCATCACCTATAGGCCTAACGCTGTCAGCGCGCGCGCAGCCCAAGCTCTACGCCAGCGCCATGCCCTCTGGGACTAACCGCGCCAGTGTATGCGCAGTGCAAGTTCTACACCAGCGCCATCACCTCTGGGTCTAACCTCGCCAGCGCACACGCATCCAAAGCTTTACCACCGCCATTACCTATATGAATGTTCACATACTGAACCCACGAGTGCATGCACAGTAGATTTCCACCAATCTCACCATCTCTGTGAATGCTGAGCTACAGTTTAACTTCTCAAGCTTTACCCTGGCGCCATCACTGCACTGAATGTTGGGAAACAGAGTAACCCCAGCAGCAAATGTGCATCCAACGTTTTCTACCAGCACCATCACCGGTGTTAATGTCGAGACCCACTAGCCCCAGCAGCGCATGCGCATCCCAAACTCTACCAGCAGCAGCACCGCTGTGAATGTTGAGGCACAGATTAACCCCAGCAGCGCGTGCACATCCCAAGCTCTCTACTAGCACCATCACCGCTGTGAATGTTGAGAAACAGACTAACCCCAGCAGCGCATGCGCATCCCAAGCTCTCTACCAGCGCCAGCACCGCTGTGAATGTTGAGGCACAGATTAAACCCAGCGGCGCATGCGCATCCCAAGCGCTCCACTAGCACCATCACTGCCGTGAATGTTGAGGCACAGATTAACCCCAGCAGCGCGTGCACATCCCAAGCTCTCTACTAGCACCATCACCGCTGTGAATGTTGAGAAACAGACTAACCCCAGCAGCGCATGCGCATCCCAAGCGCTCCACTAGCACCATCACTGCCGTGAATGTTGAGGCACAGATTAACCCAAGCAGCGCATGCGCATCCCAAGCTCTCCACTAGCACCATCACCGCTGTGAATGTTGAGAGACAGGCTAGCCCCAGCAGCGCATGCACATCCCAAACTCTCTACTAGCACCATCACCGCTGTGAATGTTGAGGTACCGATTAACCCAAGCAGCGCATGCGCATCCCAAGCTCTCCACTAGCACCATTACCGCTGTAAATGTTGAGAGGCAGGCTAGCCCCAGCAGCGCATGCACATCCCAAGCGCTCCACTAGCACCATCACTGCCGTGAATGTTGAGGCACAGATTAACCCCAGCAGCGCATGCACATCCCAAGCGCTCTACTAGCACCATCACCGCTGTGAATGTTGAGGCACAGATTAACCCCAGCAGCGCATGCGCATCCCAATCGCTCCACTAGCACCATCACTGCTGTGAATGTTGTAAGACAGGCTAGCCCCAGCAGCGCATGCGCATCCCAAGCTCTCTACTAGCGCCATCACCGCTGTGAATGTTGAGGTACATATTAACACTGCTTGCTAGGGAGGTATGGTCCTGCCTGAAAATTGAAGTGCCACGTCATCAGAATGAGTGAGGCTACACGAATCCAACTAGCTATGATGACAACTTGGACAGAGTGAGATACTGACTGGCACCAACATTCAGTCAAATCAGAGCATATACACTTGCTCTCAGCAGGTCACATTTCTAGGATGGATAAAATGAGTATCCTTGACTTGGGTAATAATTGATTAGAACGTTATCAGTCTTATAGTCAGAGATCAGACAAATGGAACCGGGAAGTAATTTGTTATTTTATCATCACATCATTAACCTTGGGAACATTTCCACTGTACAGTCCCTTACTAAGGCGTAGGGAGTGTTTGTTAGGAGGGAACTAAGTGAGTGAGCTCAAACGCCTGACTTGAAAGTCGAGCAGGATTCCTCCTGGCCTGAATGTACCTGAAGCCAAAGAGATGAGCCTTTTTTTAGGTGTCCTAAATTATAACACGACCAGTCTTGCAAGTGGGCATTGCTGCCAACCCAGCATCCGTTCACTCTGCATTGACTGGGCGCAGACACTGACTTCTGATAAATCCTGACTGTACAGCCATATTTGGAATGGTGCAACATGAAGGTTCACAACAAAGCCAGTAGTTGTGCGCTTCTTTGAGGACTGTCGCGTTTGTGGCCCTTCCATGCTGCTCCCCTAGAAACTCAAACCAGGAGAGGTATTGGTTCTTCTGCACCTTCCATCCCGCTTTCCTAGAAAGTCAAACAAAATATATTTCACTGGCCTTTGTGAGCTGGTTTCCTAGCAGTCATGTAAGGGCAGGCTGCAGCCCTGTCTGGAGAGTCAGGAGCTGGCTTCCCACCCATCAGATGACCAGTGCATTTGTCCCTCCCTTCAGAACATCCTCACTACAGCCGTCATCAGGCCATCAACTTCCTCTCCCCAAATGCCGGTGGCACTGCAAGCGTAATAGTGAACCTAGACGAAGCCCGTGCAAGCTATCTCTGGTCAAAAGTTAATACATAACCATTCAAGCAGCGCAATAGTCACATGATCCTTCTTTTCCATCAGAAAGGATGAGACAGTCAGGTCACTCCCAGTTCCTATGATGCAGCTGGGCATAACTTGAGGATATGTTTGCAACCACTCCCTGTACAATGCCTCTTAAGGATTCTGGCCTGTAGTTGGTCAATATTCAAGAGGTGGAGTGCTTGGGGAGCATTTTATGGAAACCACGCGGGTCTGGTTGTCGAGCGGCATCTTTATACTCAGACACATCCTTGCCAAAGTATTCCACTGGGTGCTGAATCCAAGTCCTGCTCTTGCTAGGAGTGGACGGATGATCTTTTAGCATTGGTGCGAGACTTGCTTCCTTCAATTTCCTGATTGTTCCATTTGCGCTGACGCTATACAGGCTGCAAAGTATCATTTGACCCCTCTCTTGGGGCAAACCATGAGGCATCAATGTTATGTTATGTTATGTTATGTTATTTATATTTTTAAAGCGCACTGATACCCCAGCAAAGGGGCGTCCAGGCGCTCAGACAGGTACTGTAACATAACAGGCAGAATAAAAGAGGGCTAATCAGAAGTAGAGAACAAGAGCGTTTTAATAGTACGCCTAAAAATGAACAGATCATTCAGAGCACGGGTGTGCGCTGGAAGCGAGTTCCATAGTCCTGCAGCAAGCACCCGGAAAGAGCGTCCACCCATTCTGCTGAGTTTAAATCGAGGGCAGATCGCCAAATGCAAGGCCTCAGATCTAAGAGATCTCCGAGGGATATAAGGGGTCAATAGATTGACCAGAGCTGGTGGGGAGGAAAGTTTCAAAATTTTGAACGCCAGGCAGAGTGCTTTAAACTTAATCCTCTGCCTGACCGGCAGCCAATGAAGAGAAGAGATAGTGCCGGAGACAGAGCAATGCCTGGGGAGACCAACAATGGCCCGTGCCGCAGCATTTTGCACCCTCTGAAGTCTGGCTACCTCAGCCTGGTTAGCTCCCAGCATCAGCGCACTTCCGTAGTCCAGCCGAGATAGTATAGAGGCTTGGACTACGAGCTGCCGGGTTGGAGGATCAAAGTATTTAAGGACCGGCCTTATGCCTCGCAATATGCCGTAACATGTACCTGCAACCCTCTTTGAATGCCCAATGAAGGTGATCGCAGGGTCCAACCAGATCCCTAGATTTTTCACCTCTGAGACCGGTATGGGAGTGACAGCCAGTTCTGGAGGCCACCACTGATCACCCCAAAGCTCAACATGTTTTCCAAAGACCATCACTTCAGTCTTAGTAGCATTCAATTGTAGGCAGTTGGTGCAAAGCCAATTGGCTACCGCTACAAGTCCAGCTCGGAATCTGGGAGCCTCTACCTCAGGGTCTCCACTCAGTGTCACCGCTAGCTTTGTGTCGTCAGCATATGAGGCCATTGTCAGACCCCACTGTTTGACGACTCCCGCTAGCGGTTTCACATACAAGTTGAACAGAGTGGGACTCAACGAGGAGCCCTGTGGGACTCCCAGATCCAAGGGATGGATAATGGACTGGCCAGGTGGTATAGCCACTTTAAAGGTTCGATCAGATAAAAAAGATCGAAACCACTGAAGAGCGATTCCCGTGACTCCGGCTTCCTCTAGGCGTTGAATCAAAATGCTGTGGGACACAGTATCGAAGGCAGCGCTCAGATCTAGTAAAAGGAGCGCTGCCGTACGCCCGGAATCAAGCACCAGACGTAGATGCTCGATAATGTGGAGTAGGGCGGTCTCTGTGCTGTGTCCAGAGTGAAAGCCATTTTGACTGGAGTCCAGAATCTGATGACGGGCCAGATGGTCAGATAGAATGGAATTGACATGGGCCTCGGTCACTTTAGCGGTCCAGGGCAAGAGAGATATGGCGCGATAGTTCTCAATATGAAGTAAAACATTACATATAGAGTTCTCTATGCATTGTTTACCTTTGAAAGAAGCAGTAGGATATCTATGAAGAAGGGGAATGAGATATCAGAAGTAATTGAGGATTGTCATCAAGATAAACTATTGCAGGTGACTAAAATGTGATGTAATAGAGGCAGCATAACTTGAACCATCATGGGTTCGAATTTCACTTCTGTAGATTAGCACACCCCCATAATGGATGTTTACAGAACAGCTTGTTTTCAATTTAAAATCCTGAAAGCGTCCCAAACCACATAAGAACCAAAGCCTCCGCCGAAGCAAAAGAAGTTTTCTAATCTCTGTAATTTGGAATCTATTTTTGGATTACGATCCCTTGCCACAGGCGAAGTAAAGGTTGGACTCCTTGTCAGCCAGAGGAGCTCAAGCAAAGCCGAACAAAAGTCGCCGTCTTCAAGCTGTGAGGACCTGTCTGCGACAGACCACGCTTCGGATTATAAGGCGCGATTTTATCCGCTAGAGGCATTTTCTTTGTTAGCATGGCAAGCGCATCAGCCAACCGAGAGTTGAAGGACTTCGCTTCATGAATTTTATGTTGGAGTGTGGTTTCGGCTCCTTCTTGCTTGAAGTTCATGCATCTAAACCGGGGTAGCTCCGAACGGCTAGGGTGTTAGCATCTTCCGAAAGATCTGAGGGCTCATCAATGGGAAAGAAAAATTGATTCGGAGTAAAGATCAGTTATCAGATTTAAAAGGTCATGCCAGCTTAGAGGTTTTTGTGAAAGCAGCTCCATAATATAAGTTTACATATCCTGCAAAAGGTTATAAATCCTACTTATGAAATTTTGCAGCTCACACTCTGTCATTAGCGCACCTTGGTCAGATCTTGGTAAAACAACAAATTATCAAGAGTTCTGCCGAAGTGTTGTTCTTTTATTCCACTTGCACCTTCCTTGATGCAAAGGTATGTTCACGCTTGTCAACTTCGATCACATGACATACACCAGCTTTCTGGTCCTAAAAGTAAATGTGTCACTTAGGGAAAATGGTGCTAACACCTTATTCTATTCAGACTTAATGTACACAAGATGAGCTTTGTATTTTGTCAGAGTACTGGAGAGGTGTCGGACTAAAAGAACAAGAAAGTACGAAACCTCCGCGAACGGCCCTGTGCACTGAAGTTTTAAATAATCTGGTGCAAGCACAAGCATTCCAAAGTGTTGGCACATCTTATTCCCCTCAAAGACAAAGCAAAAGAAGAGACTGTTTCAAATTGAGAGAAAAGAGGGCTCGCTAGTCTCCCACATTCAATATCGTTCGGTCTCCACATTAAGGCAGGAGTCACTTCATTTTCTAGATGGCCAAATCCTTGGGGTGTGTTTACATCTGGTCACATATCAAGAGTCAAGTCTTTGTGCATCCACCAGGACCCAGGTCAGCCCCACCCAGAATAGTTCAGAGACTTCCAAGGAGAAGTCACTGGCTGGTGTCAGTAAGGAGTGTACACCTAGAGTTGAAATGCGCCCAATATGATCTACGCATAGAGGGGATCATCGGCAAGTCAATGACTACTCAGTAAGTGCCCGCAACAAAGTATAGGAAAGTTGACCGAATCTAAACACTTCTGTGAGCTGAATTCTGTTTTCAGAGTCTGGTTATGTGCCCCTTCCTCAATGGACTACCTGCAAACACACCTCAGAATGTCCATAAACTATGCATTCAATTTGAAACTAATCTATTGCTGATCCTTCAGGTGACTTTTATGGACTCCTTAGAGGAACTCTGCCCCTATTATGTGTCCCATTAAATTTCACATTGGCAGTATCGGTGTCCAGAAATAGTTCGCCTTCGATTGTTACTGCCCAGTTATCGGATAATCCCAACTTCTGTATCACCACCTCTCCCCAGAAAATGTACTTTAACTTGGAAAGCGCTTTGAAGCAACCGCTGGGATGCAAGAGTGTTCTACAAAAAGAAGAGTGTGTGTATATATATATTTATTTATTTTAATTAACGAAATTGCAATTTGCCAAACCTTTTCTAGGCTTTGTATTTTTAACAGACAATTTTCAGAATTAGGGCAGAAGCTAAAATCAGTGATTGCCTTACTAAGAGAGGTATGGGGTTTTGTTTCTATTTGGGTACTAGCTACATTACATTCACGATTCAAAGTAAAAAAAAAGCAGATCAAACTATTTTCAAGTTCGTAATCAAACAAATATTAAATGTACGGAATACGAATCTGGGTGGCGGAGCTAGCAGCCGCGGAAAATGGCCGCATAGTCCCGGAGCTCCGTCGACACCATCGTTCTATCCTTCACTATCCTGCAGCAACCCACGATCTACGTCCCCCCTTCCCTCCCTCAGTGTCGCGGAACATCAGGGGACCTGGCTACCCGACGTGAAACGGATCCATTCAACCCCGGCGGAGCGGGCGGGCTGCCCCCGCTGGGACTCTTGGAGGGCCTGCGATCCACGGCCTCAAGTTGCAACGTGCCCGCGTTGCGTGCTGTGACGTGCGGCAGAGTCTGAGCAGCAGCGCCGCCAGCTGTCGGGACCCTCCGCCGGGCTCGGAGAGGTGTCAGAGGCGCGGACGCGGGGAGCGCGGCCATCATCGTCTACACAGCGGACCCGACCCTCGCCATCCCCTACGGTGAGAAGTCGGGTGGGGACGGGGCGCAGGTGCGGCCTACCGCGTTCCGGGGGCGCCAGGGGCACACACAGCAGTCGTCGCGGACTTTGTCTGCGGAGGGGGGAGTGTAGTGACTCGCTGTCTCCCCCCCCTCCTACCCACCCAAGGTGCCCTGGTCAGCTTGCACAACCCGAGATCGGCCCTTCTCCTGGGGCCCGCGCACCTCCCCCGCTCTCCCGCTGCTTCTTCACCGCGAGGCCTGGGCCTCACAGCATTGCTAGCGGCGGCTGTACTGTCTGGTGGTTGCTGACCTGCCGCTTCGGACTATCTCCTGAAACTCCCTGTAGGG
Source organism: Lissotriton helveticus (assembly GCF_964261635.1). NCBI lineage: Eukaryota > Metazoa > Chordata > Amphibia > Caudata > Salamandridae > Lissotriton > Lissotriton helveticus. The sequence goes on from NC_136062.1 coordinate 357,909,051, forward strand.
CTGCTCCAGTGGCTTGCAGGCGGCGGACTTTAGCTTGGCGGCCACCTTCCCCTTCGCGCGGGGGCATAACAGGAACCAACACGCCATGGGGAAGGGAGACAGGACCCAGAGCAAACTCCCCTTTTCGCAGCGGAGAGTCCAGGTGCTGAGCCCGCAGGCGCTCCAGGATGAGGTCCCGCCTGCGGGTGAACGCCCAGAGGACAACTCGGAGATAAAAACAATGCTCCGCTCCATGGAATTGAATATTCAAACAAATATCACAGCGCTGGGGACCAAGATGGACGCCATGTCATATAGGATGGACCGCATGGCGGAGCGTCTCGACAAACACACAGAGAGGCACGACATGGCGGAAAGGCGCATCACGGAGGTGGAGGAGGCCCAGACAGACTTGGATACCGCGAGACGCCGGGCGGATACGTTGATCAAGACTCTTCAAGACAAGACGGAGGATTTAGAGGCACGGTCACGTCGTTGCAACCTTCGCATCCTTGGCCTGCCGGAGACCACTCAGACCGGGAGAATGGAGCTGTTTGTGGAAAACCTGCTAACTAACCTGCTCGGAGAAGGAGTGTTCTCGTCCATGTTTGTGGTCGAACGTGCTCATAGGTCGCTAGCCCCGCGTCCTAACCCGGGTCTCCCTCCACGGCCAATTATTGCAAAGCTGTTGAATTACAGAGACAGGGACACGGCACTTCGGTTGGCACGTTCCAAGGGTGTTCTACAATACGAGGGCTCGGCGATTTCCATCTTCCCCGACTTCACGGCCCGGGTTCAGGAGGCGCGCAAACACTTTGCGCCACACAAGAAACGACTCAGAGATATGGGCCTTGATTACGCCATGCTGTACCCAGCCAAGCTGCGTGTGAATAGGCAGGGACACTCGCACATCTTCACTGATCCTGCAGAGCTGCAGAAAGCATTGAAGAAATGGGCTCGAGACAAGCCGGAAGAGCAGGTGGACAATCAGGAAGAAGACGATCAGCAACGTGGGGACAATCAGGAGTGACCTGGCTATGGCCGCACTGTGGTACTGTGTTCTACCATCTGATCCTTTTTGAGGTTGTGTTGACTTGGAGTGATCTTGATTCGGTGGTACTATTCACTGCCGAGATGTCGCAGATAAGAGGGCGTGGGCGGCGGGTACGATTATTGTTCACTGTTGTGTATAGACTGCACCCACTGTGACTGTTGCTCACTCTGCTCATTATTGCTTGATGGGTGATGGTTGCGACAATGGGGGTGTGGGTGGGGGGGGGGGGAGATGTCCCCGGCATAGCTGGGGGATATGTAGAAGTTTATCTGTGGTTTGATGGGGTGATCCATGCCTGATGGTGTACGGCGGGGGGTGGGGACTCAGGAAAATTGCGTTGGGACTTCCTAGGCAAGCCTGTAGTGGCTGGCTACCTTTGCCCACGAGCCATAGGCTATGGGGTTTCTGGACTGGTGGTTGGGGAGGGGCGGGTGGGATGGGGACCTGAGTGACCGAGTTGGGGGGGGTCAGCTGTGGGAGGAGGGTGGAATGTTGGGGTTTGTTTTTGTCTTTGTACTGTTCTTTTTGTTTTTGATTGAAAATGTGCTTTGCCAATCTGTGCGGGGACCTCCCAATATGCAAGCAGACGTTGCTCCCCTTCCGTTTCTCATGCTTGACTGTGTAGCTGCAGTTACCGCAAATCTATTCTGCAACTTTATTATCTTCTGCCATGGCGGGTGGGACTGACACTTCCGAGCTCACGGCACTGAGCGAGCCGGAACCTGCACACTTAAGAGTCTTAACTTGGAATGTACGGGGCCTAAATGACTTCAGGAAGCTTCGTAAAGTCCTCAGTTACCTGCGCAGACATCACATAGATCTTGCACTGTTACAGGAAACACACTTGCCTTTGACCAGCAAAATGCTTCTCCATAAGGGTCTGGTGGATTGCAGTGTAGCTTCTGGGTTCACAACACACTCTAGGGGGACTCTTATTTGGGTTAGCCCAGGCTCCAAACTAACACTGACGCCCCTGGAAGTTGACACTGAGGGCAGGTATGTCCTCTGCAGATGCAAGGGCAGGGGTCTTGATTGTATGGTGGTGAATGTGTATGGCCCAAACTTTGACTCCCCGGAGTTCTATACGACATTGGCTCAGAAATGCGAGCTGTATGGATGTACAGGGATGCTCTGGGGTGGGGATTTCAATCTGGTTCTTGACCCGATGTTGGACAGGTCTGCGGGACCGCATAGGAGTCCGTCGGCAGCAGCAGAAGTGCTGCAGACTGCAATGACGCGTCTGGATTTACTTGACGTTTGGCGGCATAGGCACCATACCAGAGGGGGCTACACGCACTATTCCTCGTACCACGAAATACATACAAGAATTGATTACTGGCTGGCGTCGCGGCCTCTGGCTAGCAGAGTAAGGGACTGTCTGATTCTGCCCCGTACACTTTCAGATCATTCTCCTCTCCTCATGCTTCTCGAACTGCCGACTCCTCGTCTCCCCCCGTTCACGTGGCGCTTTCCCCCCTATTCTTTACTAGACGAAGTGTTTCGGGGTGAACTCGCAGAGGAGATCCAGAACTTCTTTGACATCAACTTGGGCTCTGTGGATGACTTCCAAACGCTGTGGGAGACATTCAAGGTATATGTGCGCGGTGTTGCTATGGCCAAACACTCCAGCGTCCTTAAATCCATTAGGCAGCGGCTTCAACACCTGGAGACGCGCCTGACAGAGCTGGAGCAGAAGCTGCAGGCTGGCCCTGACGGGGACACACTAGTTACTATTAAACAGCTAGTAACGGAATACAATGAGGAAGCCGATAGGGAGGTCCAACACTTGGGCAAATATGCTACAGCTCGCACTTATGGCGAGGGTGGGAGACCTGGATCTCTTCTGGCCAACATGGTTCGCAGCGAAAGGCGACAGCTTGCAGTTGGCGAGTTGGTGTCGAGTACGGGCGAGCTCCTGACCGACGAAGAGAGGATTCTAGAAGAGTTTCGACTGTTCTACTCCACTCTTTATGAGGCTAAAACTACCGGCATGGATGGGGCAATAGATGATTATTTAGACTTTATTGAAATGCCACAGCTATCAAACGCGCAGAGGGAGTTCCTGATGATGCCTATTCAGAGGGAAGAGATAGTTGATGCCCTGAATAGCATGAGCACGGGCAGTGCTCCGGGAGCCGACGGGCTGACGGTCGGCTTCTACAAGGCCTTCGGGGACCAGTTGGTTCCCTACCTGTCGACTCTGTTCGACGGCATATGTCAGGATGGCTGTATGCCGCCGACCATGCGAGAGGCTCTCATTATTACTCTCCTTAAACCGGGAAAGCCCCCGACAGAACGGAGCTCATACCGGCCACTCTCGTTGATAAACGTCGATGCCAAGCTATACGCCAAAGTCCTGGCGACACGTCTTGCTCTCTTAGTCCCGGAACTAGTTGCTCCGGAGCAGGCTGGCTTCATCCCCACCAGGAGCCTTACCTACAACATACGCACTGTACTGGGGACAATGCAACATGTAAAACCGAAGAGTAGGGCGCTAGCTGTATTTCTGGACATGGAAAAGGCGTTCGACTCCGTCGAGTGGCCCTTCATGACCAGAGTGCTACGGAAGCTGGGCCTGGGAGAACCCTTCCTGCAGATGATAGGTGCGTTATATTATGAACCATCGGCTAGAATTCGCCTGGGCAACAGAGTGTCGGACGCCTTCGCAATACGCAGAGGCACCAGGCAGGGCTGCCCTCTATCACCACTGCTATATGCACTCGTGGCTGAACCTCTAGCGTGCGCACTGAGGGAATACCATAGTCTCGAGGGAATCAGTTTCCCTACGTACAAGATCTGCATATCCACGTATGCTGACGATACCCTCCTCTATGTTAGGGATCCAGAGCTCAATCTTTCCTCTGTGTTGCGGGAAGTAGTCCAGTTCGGTGCGTTATCGGGATTGAAAGTTAACTGGAGCAAATCCGTCGCGTTCCCGCTGACCCCGGCAACGAGTAAGTTTGAGATGGATTATCCACTACAGTGGTCGGACGACCCGGTTCGGTATCTGGGCATACAGTTGCACCCGGACCCAGACGTTCTAGTGAGGGAAAACTATGGGGTGGCCTATTCCAGACTGTCCGACGATATCGACAGGTGGTGCAAGTTGCCGTTCTCCCTCTCAGATCGCATTGCCCTGATGAAAATGATTGTCCTGCCCCGGTTCCTGTTTTTGTTCAACACCATCCCGGTGACTTTACCGAAGGTTTTCTTCAAGACGCTGACCCAGGCTCTCACGCGGTTGGCCTGGGGGGGCAAGCAACCGAGGATACAGTGGCAAATCCTGACGCTCCCATATGAGCAAGGTGGATTAGGTGCGCCCGACTTAGAGAGATACTATAGGGTTGCGCAAGCAACACATTTGCATACATGGACTCACGGGGATCGTAACATCCCCCACGTGATACTTGAAACCCTTTTTGCCGCCCCTCTCCCCCCTCCGGCCACGGTGTTTGAACCGACCTCGCGCCGGGTTGGTACATTGGATTCCATAACAGCGACTAATCATGCGTGGCATTCTTTAGCTCGGAGTCACGGACAGGACCTATTGTATTCCCCACTAGTCCCTATTGACTGGGCTGTGTGGCTCTCACCGCTACGGGAGAGGGGGGTCCTATGCGCGCTTCGGCAATTGGGCATCCTCAAACTGGGAGACCTTTTCAAAGAGGGTACAGCGATCACCTGGACACAGCTGGCGCAATCCAGGCCGTCTGCTACGCTAATGCAGCGCTTTCATTTCCACAGAATCCGCGCGGCATTGCGGGACACGTTGGGCGCGACCATGCAGGAGCCTCCTGAAACCCCGGAACTGACATACGTTATCAAGACGCCATCCCCTAGTCACCTGGTGTCCCGGTTGTATCGGATAGGCCAGCGTAGCGGCCAACACACTATCTCCAAAGCCCGATCGGCATGGCAACGGGATCTGCAGGCAGAAATAAGCGATTCTATGTGGGAATACTGCTGCCGCAATACCAGAAAGGTTTCCATTAATGCTCGACATAGACTTATCCATTTTAAATTCCTCCAAAGAGTGTATTACACCCCTGAACGCCTACATAGGTATGGCCTCCGACAATCGGCGGAGTGCGAGCGCTGCCACTCTCCAGTTGCGGATTTCATGCATCTTGCGTGGACGTGCCCGGGCATCAACAGATTCTGGGCTGACATTTTTGGGGAGCTGGGCTCCATACTGGAGACTGAGTTACCGGTTGACCCGGCGCTGGCGCTCCTGGGACACTCCAGAATTCTCCCACCGGCGATGCGTCGCCTTGCAGACCTGGGACTCATAATGGCCCGACGACTGGTGGCGCGATGTTGGATGCGAGGTCCTCTTCCGACCAAAGATGGATGGTCCAGAGATATGCTATATGGGTGCACGCAGTCACAGCTCTATAGCGAGCTTCTACCCCCTCGCAGCAGACCGAAAAATTTCTGGGACCAGTACCTAACATATTCTACCAAACAGTCTGATACGGATTCGGGGCATGAGGAGGAGGAGAACCTGATGGGGGTGGAGGACACTGAGGCTCGGGGCTCTATTCTTGTGGGTTAAGTGCTTAGTGGAGACCTGGACACGTAACTGGCTGAATCTCCGGGGGCGATGGGAAGAACTTCCTAGTATGTCCTTTGACCGCTATTCCCAGTGTGTTACTTGCAGGGCGGGTCGTCACAGTACACAGGGGGCTCTGAGATTTGGAGTGGGTGGAGGGTAGGTCACGGTTTGGGAGGACGGGTAGGGTGGAGGCATAGGTTTGGGACTCACGCAGAGGCAAGCACAGGGGTAGTTAAGGGGGGGAAGGGGGTAAGTTCAGGAGGGGTGGTTGTAAGAGAAGTTATACGCTAGGTTTCAGGGGACAGACAGACATTCCACACCAACACACATATCACACAGTGGGACTGGGTGGGCTCCAAAAGGGGGGGGCGAGGTTAGGATGGGTAGGACATGGAACTTAGGGTATGTGTGCTCAAACAGTGGAGAAGGGGCAGGGTGTCCACTGTTCTCTGTGGGGCTCCTGCTCCGTTGACCTGCCGGTCCTACCATGCTGATCTTGAAGTTCACTTACATTGCTGCCGGCCTCCGGGTTGTAGGCATGGAGCTGTGTGTATGTACTGTCACTGAATAAAAGTTTATAACCCCCCCAAAAAAAAAAAAAAAAAAAAAAAAAAGAAATGTACGGAATACAGTTTGGAAAATGTATAAAAGTAGCCGAAAAAGCACGGAGGACAAATTATAAAGTAGAAACGTATTTCATAGCAAGAGAGAACCAAAAATGTAGACAAGTTTCAGGTGTTGTAGAGCAGTGGAAGGTCAGTAAAATAAAGCGAACCTGCGTGCAATCAAGAGTCAGAAAACCACGCCTGGATTACTTATTGAGTGCATAATACCAATCCTCAGAAAACTCAAAAGTCAATGATGCATAGACTCAGTCTAGTGGAATGATAGTCGACGTTTCGACCCTATACAAAGAGTCCATGGTCTTCACAGGGCAGGAGGAGCATCAGTCTAACACCCTTAATATCAGATAACACATGACACATTCGGGTAATGTTTGTGCCATATAAAATCGCATAATAAGATCAGTCTCACGCATTCTACCTTGCATCCAGAGTCAAAGTAGGCATCCACACATCAAGATACTACATTTGTCATTGAGAATCTATAAACTGGAAAAAAAAAAAAAACGCTGCAATAGGTTTTGTAAAATCACTGGCCAGGTAAGTGAATGAGCACAACAGGAACACGTCAGATTAGTGCTCCGAAATCACAACTATACCTGTCAGTTTAGCGTGGCAATGAGATGCTTTTCAAAGGGGTTGTTCTCCACACTATTAAAAACTGTCCTGATGATGGTCTTTTAGACACCTGCAACAGAGACCGAAACATCGACCTACACATCGTCTCCAAAAATAATTTGTTTTCCCTTAGAGTCTCCTTTGTTCATGTTTGACTTGAGTTACTCTGGGTTGATTATTTGGAGTAAATGTTTTGATTATGAACTGATTTGTCAATTGATTTCTGTTATCTGTTCATAATTTTACACTGTGAGATTCATTTCTGTCTGTATCCCCATTTTTTGATCTAATCTAATAAAATTCAGTTTCTCTAATCCAATAGGTTTTTCCGTGTGCTTTCTTCTTTCTATATTTGTATATTGTTGTGATTTATCTGTGTTATCCTGTGGATATATTATTGTTAGATTTTATACAACTAACTTTCCAGACTAATGCGTACAATTTTTTGTGTTTAAGTCTCTCAAGTAAAATCCCTTGTAGACAACTTCTCTTTGATACTATATATTGCCCAAGCCTACAAGGGTTTACTGGGTTACCCAATTTTCCTTACATCCTATCAGGTAAGCCTGCTCATTGCCAAATATTGTTCAAGAGTTGCCGCACAACATACAAGGCACCTGTCCCCAGGCGGCTGACCCACTTGGCTAAAAGTCGATGTCTTAGTGATCAATGGCTCATCATACCCTGAAGCTAAGAGACCGACAACCCCAGGTTAAAACACCACAAGATTTCCTACAGTGACGTTCTCTTTCAATGTTTGACATTTTTGGAAGCTCAGCTTTTACCAGAGCACTACCTTTTATGTAAAGTTAATCTTCCATTACTGCTTGGATACACAAAATAGAATGTTGCAAGCCACTAGGATTGCACAGGCCATCACCTCAAGTCATCCTAATCCCCACCCGATGAAACGAAGAACGAAATTGGTCTCTGCAGACTCTGGGTGGGAGCCAATCACAAAGCCTTGGCCATGGTCTTATCAGGTGGGACCAGTGAATGTTAATCTGAAGTCTGCAATTAAACCGCCATCTTGTGCAGCAGTAAAGGGCCAACTTTCAGCCTTCAGGGCCATTGATAAGCCGCCTTCAGCGATGAATGTAGGTCCGCTGTGTACGAAACCAGCCCGGCAGCGCCTCAATACAGTGCCATTGTACTAAGTTTGGTGGAGCACTTACGGTGAACCCTGGAAACGTAAGCAAACACCTCGGAGACACCCAAACTGCCGCTAACAGGGAGTCTGGGCAAAGTAGCTTCAAGTGAGCACTTCATGGCATGAGAACAAAGAAGCCACACTCTCTGCGCCCCGATCCCAAAGCAGGGAAACACATCAATGCAACCGCAGCGAGAAAATGAAAACATTCATTAAAAAGCAGTCAGGGAGAAATCTCAAAATAAAACACAAGCAGAGGAATTTCACTGGGTCCTCTGCGTACTCAGCTGTCATGTGTGAGTAAAATATCACGGAGGACCAGAACCAAACTGAAAATGCGTCCTCCGGTACACAAAGAACTACAGAACGCAACTCTACATTACTAGAGGCTGTGATGGAGCACAAATCTCCACCAACCTGAGGGAATGTATTCATAAGGAGCACTTTCTAACCAACAAGCAATCACCCCATGCAACTCAATGACTGCATTGACAAGGAACACTTGCTAACCAACAAGCAATCACCCCATCCAACTCAATGACTGCATTGACAAGGAACACTTGCTAACCAACAAGCAATCACCCCATCCAACTCAATGACTGCATTGACAAGGAACACTTGCGGGCCAACTCCCAGTCACTGCAGCCACCTCAATGACTGTATTTATAAGGAATACCTGCTGACCAACTCCCAGCCGCTTCACTAGAATTATGCGATTGTGCGGCCACAGGGATTTTTGCATAATTCAAGATCTGCCAAATAATCCATCATCACCTGCATAATCTGCCGAATTTAAGGGAAAAATAATTCTAGCTCAAACAGTTAAAAATATACAAAAAATGCTGCAACACGTGATGCCATGCATTGAAAGGCCATTTGCAAAGCTGGACTGGTCACATGTGTTGCTTATTGATATATTCGGGTGTTAAACTGGTACTAACCAGGTGCAGCCAACGCCCAGACAGGGTTACCATGTTTAAAAATGACAAAATAATAATGTAATACTATTACAAAATGTGGCACACTGTGCCACATAATTTGCCTTTCTTTGCCACATCATTTGACCCTCTCCTGCCATAGAATCCCGGTGGCACTGGCTGTACCTCAGTCAGAATGCTTCAGTGGGCCTCCTGGGTCTGCCTATGGTGAGGTTTTGAGGGAAACCCCCACACATAGAGGGGGCATCAACACAGACCTTCGGTGGCCTTCCCACAGGGTCTGCGGAGTGTGCTAACTGTGCAACACCTCCTGTGCAACACACAGCACGTGCCTTCCTAGAACATGTGCTTGCTGCTGTAATAGAGACATGTCCTCCATTGAATATGGCCACACCCCATGCAAATGAGGGAACGCCCACTTTACAAAGCATCAGCGACAGCTTTGAGGCCACGTGTTGGCTATTATATGCAGGGCTACTGGAATGATGCCATTCTGCGGCGTTCTTTGCAAAATTATGGATTTGCCACATTTGCTACATAATCAGTCCCCTGCTGCGTTACTAGCAGATTTTAACAACAACAAAAATATTTCTAGCTCAAAGGGATAAAAAAATTCTAAAAAATCAGCAACGTTTACCGATGTGCAGTGGAAGGCACTACGCAAAGGTTGGCTGTTCAACTTTCAGCCACTTTTTACTGTGTTTTGGTGTTAAAATAGTACTAATGAGGTGAATGGCGGGACAGATGTATCTTATGGATGTGACATATTTGTTGCACTTGCTTATTCATATTATGGACCGCCTTGGCTAAGTTGGAATCTCTACATATACCTCAATTAAATGTGTCCGAAAAAGCAGCGGTAGCCTAGCCCTGTTACTAGTCACTCCCCAGTGGCAAATACATTTCGGATGACTGGTATGCCAAGAAACAGGATCCCAGGTCATTTGGCCATGTGACGTCACCGGTGGAGTTCAACAGGGCAAAAACCAGTCTAGAGGGTCTTTTGTCCTCTTCAGAGGGGGCAAGGCACAGTGGGTTGGCCTAGACCACCCATATTGGGATGAGACCAAGATGACTGCATATGACTGCTGCCTTCTGTAATGGCACAGACGAGCTAAAGAAGGATGCACTGGGAGCCTCAGTGACTACTAGCCACGGAGACCAATGGATGGATGCTCGATGCCAAAAGCAACAATTAAGATGCTAAAGAAACTACAAATCTGCATTCTGTGGTTAGCACCCAGCGGGCACGGACAACGCAGAGTGCGGGCTTTACTCTGATCTTGTGCAATGATCTTCAAAGTGCAGCTACTGTGCTGCCAAGTGCCAGCCCCAGGCTCCATCTGATGGCTGCCCTAAGCATAATTACCATGGAGGGAAGGGCGGAGCAAGCCTCAAGCAAAGTATTTTATTCCAAGGAGCTATAATTTCAGATTCATAGGAATCCAATGCTGCGGCGCTGGCCCAGCGCACTTCTTAGGAAATACCACACCTAAAGAAGAAACAAGTGTAAAAGCATTTGGATAACTCCGGAATGGATGTTAACATTCCTAATCAACACTAAAAATAATTAAACATGCCTCTTGTTCAATTTCAGAATAGATTGTTTTTGTTACCACAATGTGCTGCAGTGAAAACCAATTATTTAATATTTCGGACATCTGGAAAAGAAATTACTTTTTGCCGGTCTATTTAACATTTACTTTTTGCCTGTCTATTTAACAAATGTTCAACCCTACTAACTTCAATATAAACAAGCAGTGGCAAAGCCAATAAGTCTGGCTTGTGTTTGGAGTCCTGAATAAATCAATAAAAAAAAGCCTGCGGCAGTGAAAACAAACAAAATGTGACTGCGTTCTCTAGACAATAATTTTATGTTGGATTATTCAGAGTATTATGTAATGTCAGACAGTCCCTCATGCATTGCAATGCAAGCACCTCACAGGTGGCACAAAGATGTTCTCAAAAAGCCAATAACATGAGAAGAGACAAACACTCCTTTGGGTGTGGCCAAGGCCCAATTCATGCATATTTGACAGAATTGGTAACAGGCCTTGGAACATGATATTTTGTCTAGCCAGACCATAAAATTACAATTAATATGTACATAAAAATATGCAATTAAAATGCATTGTCCCTAGGTGCCTAATGAAAGGCCTAGCAACCTCTGAAAAAAGACTAGATTGAATTGGCCATGTTCAAATTCTAGTTAAAAAGCTACTTCCTGCGGTAAGTAATTTCACTTAATTACCCTACCCGCTCACTACAGAGAATACCTGTACCAATATCCCATAGAAATGCACAAATAAAATTGTGAATATGTACTTGGGGAACAACGCCTCACCTGCACATCGAGGTTCTTCCGCGACGAGGCGGGCGTGTTGGCGTAGGAGCTGATGGAAGAACTGGTGTTGATGTCATCGGTGCTGAGGTTGTCTATGGTGTCGCTGATGCCACTGCTGACGGAGCTGCTGTCATCCCAACTGAGGAAAAAAAAATAATACATCTTAAAACCTCCATCATGAGTCTAGAAGCAGCATATATCAAGGAGAAGGGAGGTTCACCTGGACCTACTGTACACCACTTCCCAGCTCCCCCAGCCCAGACTCCAGATGAGCAGTGGTCTCTGATGAAATGCTAACCTCCAAGTACCACCCTCAAACACGGCTTCCTGTACGCTGCTAACCTCAAGTACCACCCTCAAACCCGGCTTACTGTACGCTGCTGCAGAGAGCCTGCAGGACCTTTCATCACGCTGTTGTGGCGCCACAATCCAGTGATTTTCAAGCTGACCCAATAAGAGATTCTTCTGACTCAACCTATCACGCTTTCATCTCGCTCTTTATGTTATAGATTTCTAAAAGCTTCTCTTCAAACTCATGACATAATTGAACATCTACTTTCATTGTTACCTGGAGACCCAACTCCCCTGGTTGACAGCCATCCCAAATACTATCGCTGCCCAACCACTGACCTCGCCATGTCACCTGCCCTCCCAATTCATTCATCACTATTACAGCTCATCTCGCCCCCTGCCATCCCACCTCAATGTGTCCCCTGCCAATTTCAATTTACAAGCATGCCGAGCTATATCAACTCACCGCGTCCCCCACCATCCCAACCCATTTCGTCCTCCGACATCTGAACCCACCCTGTCCCTCAACATCCCAACCCACCCCGTCCCGGATACCCCAAACCACCGCATCACTTGACATCCCAACTCTCTGGGTCCCATGACATCCCAACCCACCTCATTTCAACCCCTCCCATCCCAGCTCATCTCAGTCCCTGCGATACGAACTCATCATAGCCTCTGCGATTCCACCTCATTTAGTCACCTACTACTCCACCTCATCACAGTCCCCACCATCCATGTGGAGAAGTGTGGCTCAATGGTTAGAGTAGGCAGACCTTGATGGAGAGCTCTGGCCAGGGACCAGGGTTCGATTCCCGCCTCGGCGGGTCTCGGGCTCATTAATTCCCCTGACCGGATATTCTCGCCTCAGTGCCTATTCTGATCATGGGTCCCGCACTGCAACTCTGGGCAATAGCTTGCCTAGTCTCCACAACGGCCCACACAACGCGAGGGATGCCTGGTCTGCACCATTTACATCCCAACTCATTATAGCCCTTCCCATCCCTCCTCACCCTGACCACTGCCATCCTACTTCATGGTGTCCCCCGCCACTCCACCTCACCTTGCCCACCGCCATCCCAACTCATCCCGTCCCCCGCCATCCCAACTCATCCCGTCCCCATACATCCCAACTCATCCCGTCCCCAGCCATCCCAACTCATCCCGTCCCCCGCCATCCCAACTCATCCCGTCCCCCGCCATCCCAACTCATCCCGTCCCCCGCCATCCCAACTCATCCCGTCCCCCGCCATCCCAACTCATCCCGTCCCTCGCCATCCCAACTCATCCCGTCCCTCGCCATCCCAACTCTCCCCGTCCCCCGCGACTTCAACTCGTATCGTCCCTTGCGATCCCAAATCTGCTGGTCGTGTGCCATCCAAACTCATCCCATCCCACACCCTCCCAACTCCTCCTGTCCCCAGCCATCCCAACTCATCTTATCACCTGCCATCTCAACTCTCCATGTCCCCGACCCTCGCCACTTCTCCCTCCCTGCCATCCCATCCCATACTTGCCATCTCAACTTCCCTCATTCTTTACTATCCTAATTTATGTCATCGCCTACCATCCCAGCTCCCCTCTTCCCTGCAATAGCCACTCATCCCATTATGCACAGATTTATCAAGTTCATGACTGAGTGATGAGGTTTTTAGGACAGCCCCATAGTGATTTGTATTTGGCTGGTCAGTGTCTATCATGGCAAAAACACAATGGTACGGACAGCAGCCCAGAGTGTTCCCAGAGCCTGAGATTAATGCCAACATTTCATCTATCACTTGTGTTCTCCTCAGCGACTGCTGATTCATGGGCTCCTTCGTGCTGCTGGGAGACTGAGCACCAACATTCTCTGTGGGGTGCCTAAAACGAGAAGTTACCTTGGGGCGGAGAGAGCAGTGTGGCCATCCAACCTCTACCTAACCCGAGCATGTGTGCGTTCACGTCACTTATGTCGACTGGCGAGTGCAAACCATCATCTGCATGTTTTCCTTGCAGGGTTTTGCAAGATATTGCATTCCTCTGCAGCTTAGGGGTGGTTTTGCTACCTCGAAAGCAAAAAAGCACTGGCAAAGCCATTAGATTTGCATGTTCCTATTGCATAGTTTTGCCAATGCTTGTTTGTGTACTGCATCATGAGCAAATGGCAAAAACATTTAAAAAATGGATGCAACAGAAAATAATACAACCATTTTTGAGATGACTTTGCTCTACTCCTAGTCCTTCGGCGCCACTTACAGACAGATTTCAGTTGTAAGATAAACACCCCCCCTCCCCCCCATGCATTTCAATGGAGGCGGAAGGACAGGACCAACCAATAGAGAAAACTGCAAGAATGAAATACTCCTGTGGGCTGATTTAAGATGTGATTGACACAGCCTCAAACCTATGGGTGATGTTAGAGGAGCAAAAGGAGTCAATGGTTGAAGCAACCGGACCCAAAGCCTCTTAAAGAAAGTAAAGAACACAATATGTTCACCATGAAAGGCGCAAGACCCATACTCGTCACACCTGAAGAGTGCGTATCCCTCGGTGAGGCTACGAACAGCCACAGTTACTCAACCAGAAACCTTTTAGACATGTTGGGTGTGAGAAGCAATGTGTTCTGGATAAATGACCAGCACAGAATGTTTCTTTTGTATCCAACACTCCAAAGTTTTGACTTTTTCTCATTTCATTTTTACTCACAATAACAAGTGGAGAAAATCACTTTATTGTTAAGAAGAGGAGTTGTCCTCCAATGGGCACGTGATAATACAGACATATATGAGAAAGCAGCTACAACGTGGAGGTGAGACGTGTCTTGCGACATGGGCCAATGCTGCAGTGCTGTAAGTAGCAGTCACTTACTGAAGGTTTTTAACTGTTCTTAAATCTTTTTAGTGAACTGCATTATGGGAGTGAGATCGTAGTCTTTAGGTGAGCTGCGACTGAGCTCCCACACACTCAAAAAGACTAATCGAGAGAGGCAGCCAGGCCTGAATGGAGGTAACCTTGTCTCACCTTTGCCAGCTTCACCTGAGCAACAATGCAATACTTAAAAAAACAACAAGCATTGGCATTGCCAATAGGTCTCGCTTGTGGGACCTTATAAGTATTTAGTTTTGCAGCACAATATCCTTGTTGCACCAAGGATATTGTGCTGCAAAACTAAATACTTATAAGGTCCCACAAGCGAGACCTATTGGCTATGCCAATGCTTGTTGGCAGTGTTTCCGATAAACCGCAGTTTGTTGAGATGAAATCATGAACATGCTGTAGGTGCCGTGCTCGCGTGCTGCCAGGGAAACGCAATGCTGAGATGCGCGTGAAGTCTGTTCTTTGGAAACAACTGGTGAGTAATGAGCACGTGTGAGTTGTTGGGGAAACTGTTGCTAAGCGATATCGCAAGATCATGCAAATGACTCCTCAGCAGAGCACAGCATCAGACAGTCGTCAAAAGAAACACCCGTGTTTTCTCTTCTTGGAATTTAGAATTTCGGAATGTGCGGCACCTGATGTACACATGCTGTGTCAGTTCGTGTTTACATGTATGTTAGAAGGATTTAAGTGGTCTGGATAATTCAATCTCTAATGCAGGAGTACCGCTTTCAAAACAGCGCAGGCACTAGCAAAGAAAATAAGTCTGGCCTAGGCTGCAAGTGGAGTGGAGTTCAAAGCAGCGAAAGAAATGTCAACAAATGCGTGCGCCGGGAAAGGAAGGCAGAGAAGGGGAGGGGGGAGGAGAAATGCCACACGGCGGGCAGGGGAGCGGCGAAAATGACTAATTAGGGGAGGAGAAGCCGAGAAGCCGCAGAGCGCACGCTGGGCGAAGCCCTTTGATGTGCTGTGCGGCAAATGCAATTAGGAGGGAGGGAGGCTGATGCGCGTTCGTGTTTGATCACGTGGTTCACATGAACTTCATGAAAACGCCAGCAAAAAGCTGGTGGTTTCATGAGGATTTTGGCTACTTGAATTCTCGCTCCGCTCGATGCGCTTCCGCGCATCGATAGGTCGCGAGACCTAAAAACACTAGAGGTTATGAACGGACCAAACAATGATTCCACTAAATCAAGACTGTGAAGGTCTACTCTAGGTTGGAATTGACATTTTCAGAGCTAGAAGAGGCAAGGCGGGGTCAGCCTGGAGCCAGGGTTCGAGCTCCTCTCTAGCTGAGGTAGATAAGCAAGGGAGGAGCCCCCTGGGAATGCTTGTTGTCAAGGATAACTGGATAGGGACGTAAATCACTTCTAGAGGTCCAAGAAGTTCAACAGTAGAATCCTGAATCCAGAGGGTCCCTGACACCTGGGAGAACGAAAGAGCTCAAAGTGGGTCCATTCGGCTACACCGCGTATTCAGATCCTGAAAGGATAGATGACTACCTTGTACCTGCCTTCTCAAAACAACAAATGTGGAGCTATTGCCCTGCAAGAGACAATCCCCCCCTTACACACACAAATATAACTAAGTAGTTATTTTTTAACTGGTGTGTAGGCCTGGTCCTCACTCCTCTTGCCATCAGTTGCAGCTGTCCTTCATACCTGGGCCTGGCTGTCCAGCCTCCGCAGCAGTGCGAGAGTTAACTGGGATTCTGGATCTGGCCAGCAGCCTCCTTTGGTTATGAACCTTCTTAAACACCTACCACTTAGATTCTATAGAGGTAAGTACCCTAGTCAGCAGGCGATGCCCACAGCAGGTGTAGATTCAAATGATCCTGGCTCAAGTCAGAAAATCCTGTGGGACAGAGATTCAGGTCAGATGGGAGGGGGCAGCTTTGACAGAGCCCCTCTAATAGACAGTGAGGGTTAATCTTGCACAGACAGGAGGCAACTCTTCATTCTTCTTCTGCAGGCAGGTTCTTAACTCAAGTAGGCCGTACCAGGGTTTTTAAAAGGGATATCAGGATTGACAAGGCTAGAGGTCCACAGTAAAACACCTAGCTAGTTCCCACACTCTACACCCCCCCCCCCCACCCCCTTTAACTACAGTAAGAGGTGTTTCATGTTGAGGAAGAGTAACATGCAACACGTGTAATTTATTTGCAGCACATATCCAACATGGTTATACTTCTAAAGAGTGAGGCAAAGCTGTCTTGGGCCCCCAGGCCTTCCCACTCCTCCAGCAGCAACCAGTTAAATCCAGACCACCACAGAGGCATTTCACCCCCTTCTGGTGGCGCCACGGAGCACCATCAGGACAACTCAGAGGCGCCAGATTCTGGAGTGGATCGTGTTGGGAAAAGCCCTAAGTGACACCAGACCCACTCATGGGCAAATGTCGGGGCAGAGCCCACGCTGTTTGCTCCCAGGCATCTCCTGGGACTGCGAGAGATCCCTTTGATACTTTGAGCTGGTAGGTGCCACTGCGCCAGCCCCAAAGCTGTGAGTAACCCATGAACTCATGCCAACTGGCTTGGCACACACATTTCTCTAACTGCCACCAAAAGTGAACGAGGACACTAAAATCTGAGTGTATATGCTTTCTTCAGGACAAGCTACCCGTCACCAGGATGGCAGCTCTCTGTGGTGTTTTCCAGGGTTTTCTCATAGATTGGAGGCCGAGTTGTTCTACGGAGAAGTTTTTCAGTTCCTGCTCTGACTTTAGGTTTAGCGGTGATGTCTTTTTTTAGCACTATGGGAGTACGCTGTAGTACCCGGAAAGTATGACACACTACAGTAACAGAAAATACTTTGGTTGTAACATTACTACACACACATCAATGACTGCCACTGGATTCTCTAATAATTTCTCGCTCGTCTTATTAACGCCGGTCTCTACTTATATATTTATTCGACTATTAGTAGTCCCATGAACTGCTACGTTCCTCAAATCTGCCTTTAATGGTTCTAAGATTAGGTTGATAGCAGAAGGCTTAGACAAAGTAGTGTTCCCTTATATTTACACGTTATTAGGGGCCCTTCAGGCCGGACTTGTCTCGTTTGTACCAATAAATACAAACGGATTAGCAATTTTCCAATGAGGGAAAAATATGTGTTTTCCTTTTTACTAATTTTCAATTCCAAATATAAAAAGATAAATTAACAGCATATATTAATACAATACAAAATGTAGTCACAAGATATCCTAAAAAAATATCTGAAGCCCTGGACACTTCCGGTTTATCGAGCAACAATACTTGAGAACTCTCTAACAAAGAGTGTCCAGGAGGGCTGGATGTATGGCATTTTCTAGGAAAAACCACAAACTTTCAAAATAAATTCTATTCAGTTTCAATTCCTGCAAAAGTATAATATGCATAGCATGCTCTAGTAACATAACCCATCTCCTGCAGCCCGCTCTAAAGCAATCAGATGATACAACACTCTCCAAGAATCTCTACACTGAGGCCATTATCGCCCAAAGTGGCCCGGTCCAAATGCAGGGTTGTTGAATATGAAGGGGATGCACAGAGCCACCCAGGGGCCACATGCGAGCTCAGGGGCCCCATGCGAGCTCGGGGGCCTCCATCCCGGCCAGGCTTTAAACATATGTTCTTTGCACGACCTGCCTGGATAAGTAAACTCAAAATTAGAAAAGTGAAAGTACCTGCAACCGATAAACTGCTACTGTACAAAAAGAACACTGGTGGCTTCAAGGCGCCTGTGGAGGAAATGTTGGCACCTGCCGGTGCGTGCTCTTTTTACTTTGTGCTTTATGGGGGAAGAAAGGGGTTTGTACTTTCGTACACCTGTTTGACGTCAGCATATTTGCTGGTTGCTCTGGAAGATTAAGAAAACAGACCCCCGGACACGGAAGACTACTGGCGGCCGCGTCACACACACTACATATGGCCAGCGTGCAGTCACGTGAGCAGACACTGCCCGTACAACGCACCAGCATTACCGCGCACGCTATAGATGGAGACGGAAACTAAACACGGCGCTGATTTAAATGCAAAATGAGTGAATCCCACCACGGGGCTCCTCGTTACAAGTGTTAGACAAACAGGCGGCCTCGGAGCTGCCAGGCGGCCCCGTGCCAGGGGGGGCACTCCTTCACCCAACGCAGCCCGCCCACTGGGGCTCCTAGGCCCGGACGTACCCAGGTGAATCCCACAATGCAGTGCTGCTGACCCCAGAGTTCTGACGTACATCACAACTATTAACAACTGGCCCAGGACTGGCGTTTGACCCCTGCAAATTCAACTAGCATGTAATGTGTCCCAGGCCCAATCGAGCAATATTAAACGGTGTAATGACAACAGCTATTGCTTACAGCTCTTTGAAACAGAAGTAAGGCACTATATGAATTTGAACCCCTGCTAATTCAACTAGCATGCAATGTGTCCTAGGCCCAATTGAGTAATATTAAACGGTGTCATGTCAACAGCTAGTGCTTAGAAACAGAAGTGAGGCACTATATTAAAAGTTAATTTGCAAGGTGCCCGCTAGGGCCAAACTATGAGGTTTAAAGTGTGACAGATGACACAGGAAACACAACCGGTGAGCTGTCTCTCTGCATCACTTTAATCAGGGTAATAAAACACGGCGGACTCCGTTTTAAAAGCTGAAGAATTCCTTGGAATACCTTACACCCACAGGGCCGGGAGTGTTCAGCCAAAGATGTGCACAAGAACAAAGGCGAGACACAGCGTCGGCAGCAGCCGGGATCAGATAGGATCCACCTTGGCTCAGGAGCTGGGATTAGCAGTTGAACCCTGCGCAGCCCCCACAGTAGCCCCCAGACCCCCACGCCTCACCCGTCTGCACCACTCAAGACACGGAAGGGGGGGGGGGGCAACCCCACCAAGTGACATCACCCGGTACGTGCTCACATTTCCATCCTGTGGTCGGAAGCGCGGCCGCCAGACAGCTATATTACGTTTCGGGTTGTTTGCCCCCCCCCCCACGGGGGCTCCTTCTGGGGCTATTGTTGGGAGACAAAGGCGCCCCTGTGAACTGTCTGCAGAGGCCCCGGGCCAGGAGATACAGGCCTGGGGGCCCGGGCGGGTCTCAAAGGCAGCAAATCACATCAAAGACAAACAATGACGTGTAAAAAACTTCAGACAGCGACAACAAATCAATCAGGTTTACAACTTTGTCGCGAGAGCGCACATTTAAACACAAATCACAGATACGATCTGCAGGCTGTAACTGGAAACAGGCAGCAAGCAAGAGAACCCCCTTCATGAACGTAAGTGGCTCCTACACCTGGGCACCCACAGGGGCTCTCGAAAGGAAACAGCCCGGACTACCGAGTTAGGTAGCTCAGCGAGCTAAGCCCTCGCTGACGAGAACCGCAAGGTACAGATTCAAATCTCTACAAAATCGGACTTTTAATCTGTTAAATGTTGTTCAAAGTAGTACAAACTTTACTTGGGTTAAAATAACTGCATATAAAAAGCTATGTTAAAGCGCTTTATAGACAATTAGGAACCATTGAAGCAGCGCATTTCTATACCGGTTCGCTCACTGCCAAGCTATTTTTCTGGTCAAAATATCTATTTTTGTCGTTTTACACACTTGGAACTTCTAAATTAACAAAGTAAAACTTCAGCCATTAGTGCCTGGGTGAACCAGGGCACCTCTGCACCAGATTAGGCCCACTGGGGCAGATCAGCCTGGCAGTGCTGCGAGCGAGGGGTGTTTGTTTAGTTTCGAGACTTTCAAGGTGGCTCAAATGGACACAAAAAACGCAAGCCAAGGGGAAAAGGCGGAACGCAGGTTTCCTAAAGAACACAAGCCAAGTAAACGTCTTATCGGCCAAATCCCCTAATCCACGTCAGCTGCCCTCTGAAGGTCACCGTCCCGGGCAGACCGCGGGGAGGGTGGGTGTGTACAGCCCGAGTGCACCCTGCTCCAGTCCCGGGCGCTCTGCTCCCTGTAGTAGTAAGAGTTACCAGGGCGCATGGCTTTATATGGTAAATAAGCCCCGCGCAGTACAAGGAGCGCACGGGGCTAACTGCACCGGGCAGGAAAGCAGAAGAAAGCAAGGGGGCTGCTGCAAACCAAGACAGGAGGCAGTACAAATGTGTCTTTTGTCATCAAAACAAACACGCCGGCCATGCGGTTCTCGTTAAGCTCCTCGTTAACACAAAAATAGCGCCGGGGCATGGGAGCACCCGCTGGGTAGTTTGCATACAGCCTGCCACTGAGGTATGTAGAAGGAACAAAAGCAGAGACACAAAAAACAAGTTATCTGAAATCTAGACGAGGAGATAAGCCAGTCATGATACTCGCACTAGCAGCCATGGTGCTTGAAGTGCATTCTGGTACTTGTAGTCCTGCTTTTTTTAAATAGTGCATGTAAAACCACTGCAAAACGCAAAAGTTACACATGGGAACCAACGCGCAGCGCTATTAGCACTTGGCACGGGCGACTTCAATCTCTGAGAAGCAATGCCACCTCACGGCATCTGAAACAGTGTGGGGCAGCCATCTATCGCCAGTTCTTTTGCTTTGGAAATGAGTACTGTTGCAAGTGACAGAACCCGTGCGATCTGTTGGCTACTTACACAAATAAGCGCCTTGAAGCATCTTCCACGCACACGGAGCGCTAGCCACACAAAAAGTCACAGAGGTCGGTTTCTAAGTGGCTGATGCCTGCCTACCTTGCGCCGTCTCCGGGCCAGCGGCTTCCAAGGTCGGGAACTCCAGGGGGGGTCTTGGGGAGGGGGCAGAGGGTCACGTTGCACGCGGACACCTTCATCTCTCCTCTGCCATGCCCGTGTGGGCTGCTCGCCGGGCACTGCTGGCTCCTCTCACTCAGCAGCCCCGAGCGCGCTGTGCCACACTGTGCGCTGCGAGAGGAGCAGGGGGCAGTGCCGAGCACACCCCTCCCCCTCCCAAGGCAGGGTTAACCCATGATGGGCTGTGTAGAGAGCCATCCGGGCTCTCACATACATTGTATCTTTGCACGCACGCACGCACACGCAACCTTGGGGCGGGCTCGCCCCTCGGTATAAATAAACAAGCGGAAGACCGCTCGGGGTCTTTCCGGCTGAGTGCAAGCAAGTGTTGGTGTAATTATTCAGTGCGCACATACACACGTGGTAGGCCCAGCCTCACCACTCTACATTGGCGACGAGGCCGGTGTACCTGAATCCGCGTGTGTCTGCCTCGCGCGGCGGTGCCTGCCGCTGTGCTGCTCTGGCCCCGTGCGCCTGAGACCCGCCCACGCGTCTCCCGTGAGGGTGCGCCTTCGGCTGGCGGGACTCGGGACCGGCGGAAGCTGACGTGCGGCTGGGTGACGGTCCTGCGGGTGAGTGCTCATCTGCCCCGCTTGCGCGGCCCCTGCCTACCGCACTCCGCCTGCCACCGCGGAGGAGGCGCGCCTGCTGCTTGCAGGCCCGGCGAGCGCCACGTGACGACCCGCCCTGGGCCCGCCCTCGCTCTTCGGAGCTGCCGCGCATGAGGCGCCCTTGCAGAGGCGCGCGCTAGACACGACGCCAGGCCCCTCCTGCTGTGCTCCTGCCCTCGTGGGGCGATGGGACGTTCTCACGGCCTGTGAGTCAATTTATGGGAACTTTGGTGGAAACATCTCGATCAGAATAAAATTGAAAAGCAACAAGCATTGGCACATGCAACAAGGCATCTCCATTCACATTGGCTCCCACAAGGCCGTGCATCATTATCCTTGCCGCCACAGCTGGTCCCTGGGGTCCTGTCCATCGCCACTGCTGACTCTTCCCGCGTCACGCCCTAAGGCGCCTCGAAACGCTGCGTGACCTGCGCCCCTGCCCTGCGCCTCACGCCGCCGCCATCCCGGAAAGCACCAGCAAGGCCAGAGTGACGCCTCGCCATGAACAACGGCGCTCCAGGAGCGGTCCAAGACGGGGCTGGCCAGCCCCCCCAGCCGGCTCTTCAGCAGCAGCCAGCTGCGCCCGCCGCTCAACCACAGGCTCAAGCACAGGCCGGAGCAGGCGCCCCTGCAGGTCCTCACGCACCCGCGCCCCATGCGCATCAGCACGCCGGCGTAGCACCCATACCGCCATTCAGCGAATCAGCAGACCCGGCAACGGCGGCCGTCCGCTGGAGAGCATGGGTCGGACGCCTCAATCTGTACTTCAGGGGCACAAGAGAAACCGACGGTACGGTGAAGAGGTCGCTCCTCATTCTCTATGGGGGTCAGGAGATCTATGACTTGTTCGAATCGCTCCCGAACACTGGAGCCGAGGACAACTATGACGCCGCAGTCGCGGCCCTCAACGCGCACTTTGACCCTCAGTTGAACAATGATTTTGAAAAATTCAAATTCAAGCGCGCATGGCAGCTGGACTCCGAGTCAGTCGACATGTACTACACTCGACTCCGACGGCTCGCGAGCACGTGTCCCTTCACCAACCCTCGCGACGAGATCAGGGACCAGATCATCGTCGGCTGCAAATCTAAGTTGCTGAGAAAGCTGATCCTCCGACAGCCGGGGATCACCTTAGACGAGATCCTCATCCTGGCAAGGTCGCACGAGTTGTCGGATGCCCGGGCGGAAGAGATGGAGGTCGCACTGCGCACCCCGGTGATCGCCCCGTCTGGGGCAAGGGCCCCGGCCATCAAGGAAGAGCGGGTGGAGGCGATCCGAAGAAGATTCCCGCCAGCAAGGCCGCGAGGTGGCCCGCCAAGGGACAGCCAGTGCGGGTACTGTGGTGTGGACCATCCTTCCACGGCCACGTGTGGTGCCAAAGGCAAGACGTGCCTCAAGTGTGGGCGCATGAATCACTTCGCTGCTGTCTGCCGGGGAGGGAAGTTCCGGGCAGCAGGCCCGCGCGCCAGAACTGTGACCCAACGGGTCCGACAACTGTCTCTTGACCAGGAGAGACCCCCTCCCGACACGGAGGCTCAAGACCGCCGGCCCAGATATGAGGACGACGAAGACGATGAGGTGTATGTCATCTCCTACGTGAGCCGGGCATCCACGAAAAGGCGACCGCCTCCAATGTGTTCCGTCTCAGTGGACGGGACGAGTGTCAACGCGCTGATAGACACAGGGGCGTCCGTGAACGTCATGGACTCGGACCAGTATGAGCGCATGTCCCCAAAGCCGACGCTGGCACCGTCCGCGGCACGCATCTACACCTATGGCGGGACAGAGCCCATGCCTCTTCGTGGAGTGATTCAAACCACAGTAGTCAACGGAGAATATTCGACTGTGACCAGGTTCCACATCACTGAGGGCAAGAAAGGCACCCTCCTGAGCTGCCACACAGCAGAGGATCTGGGACTGGTGTTTTTCGCCAACCAAGTACACCAGGCTCACGCTGACTTCATGCTAAAGGACTTCCCAGGACTGTTCAAAGGCCTAGGCAAGCTCAAGGGTAAAAAGTTTAAGCTACACATTGATGCGACGGTGAAACCTGTCGCTCTCAGACACCGGCGAGTACCGTTTAACCTTAGGCCCCAAGTTGAGGAAGAGCTTCGCAAGCTTGAGGAGTTGGGAGTGATCGAGAAAGTGTCGGGCCCGACACCCTGGGTCTCGCCCCTGGTGGTTGCCCCCAAGCCGAAGCAGCCGGGAGCCATACGTCTGTGCGTGGACATGAGGCTCCCCAACACCGCTGTCAAGCGCGAACGACACATCACCCCCACTATGGACGATATTATAGCTGACCTCAACGGGGCGAAATGGTTTTCCAAATTAGACCTCAACTCCGGATATCACCAGCTGGAGCTAGAGCCGGCTAGCAGGTACATCACCACGTTTTCGACGCACGTGGGGCTGCGTCGCTACACTCGGCTCAGTTTTGGGGTCTCGTCGGCCGCCGAGGTCTTCCAGAACGCCATTCGCGAGGTGCTCTCCGGACTAAAAGGGGTGATCAACCTGAGTGATGACATCCTAGTTTACTCAACGACCCTAGAGGAGCATCACGCCAACTTGAGGGCGACCCTGCAGAGACTCGCCGATAGCGGCCTCACCCTCCACCGCGCTAAATGTGCCTTCTATCAGGAGTCAGTGGACTTCTTTGGATATATCTTTACGAGGGAAGGCCTTAAAGTTGACCCGAAGAAGGCCGAAGCCATCAAAGCGGCCAGCACGCCCAGAAGTCAAACGGAAGTCCGCAGTTTTCTGGGCATGGCCACATACTGTGGCCGGTTTATCCCGAACCTGGCCGACTTAGCGGAGCCTCTCCGTGCCCTCACCCGTGCTGATCAGAAATGGGACTGGACTGCTGCTGCACACAAGGCGTTCCAGGCCGTCAAGGCCAGTCTGCTTGACAACACCGTCATGGCCTACTTCCAGCCACGGAGACGGACCGAGTTGATAGTCGATGCCAGCCCAGTGGGATTGGGAGCCGTGCTGCTGCAGGAGTACGGGCCGGAAGAGTGGAAGCCTGTCGCCTATGCCAGCAAGGCCCTGTCCGACACGGAGACCAGGTATGCCCAAATTGAAAGAGAGGCGCTGGCCATCAAATGGGCATGCCAGCACTTTCACCTCTATCTCTGTGGACAGGACTTCACGGTGGTCACAGACCATAAACCCCTGTTGCCCCTCTTCGCGGGAACATCCCGGCTTGCTCCCCCACGCATCGAGAGGTGGGCTGTCCAGCTGCAGGGTTACCGGTTCAAGGTGGTGTTCAGGCCAGGAGCACACAACCCTGCCGACTACTTGTCGCGTCATCCAGATGTCACACCCCCACCGGCCCTCGATGCTGAAGGAGATGAAGTGGAGGAGATAGTGCACATGGTCACCCTAGCGGCGTGCCCCGAAAACATGTCGCTCCAGGAAATTAGCGACGCCACCGCGACGGACGAGACCCTGGCGAAAGTTAGGGAGGCACTCGAAGGAAATCGCTGGGCCCATTTCCTTGATGGCGCTTCGTGCCTCCGGCCGGAGGTGCGTCATGCTAGGCAGCAGCTGTGGCAGATACGGAGTGAACTTAGCGTCGGAGATGAAGGGGTGGTGCTGCGTGGGCACCTCATCGTCATGCCCGAAAGTCTCCAGCAACGAGCCCTGAGCCTGGCTCACGTGGGACACCAAGGGATGGCAAAGACCAAGGCCCGCTTGAGGAGCAAGGTGTGGTTTCCCGCGATGGACAGCCAGGTGGAAGCCATGATACAGGCCTGCCACGCATGCACGATCACGGGCGGAGACCCTGCCCCAGCGCCCGTGCTCACGGAAGAAGCGCCCCAGGCCCCGTGGGCTCAACTCAGCATAGACTTTGGCAGCTTTCCAGACGGGCGGCACATGCTAGTGCTGGTAGACTCGTTTTCCAAATTCCCAGTTGTGGAAGTCATCGCATCCACTGCGTTCCCGCAGGTAAAGAAAGTCCTAAACCGAGTGTTTGCTACGATGGGGCTCCCTGAAGAAATCAAGTCCGATAATGGGCCCCCCTTTCAAGGGAGAGAGTTTCAGGCTTACTTGGAGGCTCTCCGGATCAAACATCGGAAAATCACACCCCTGTGGCCTCAAGCCAACGGGGAAGTCGAGAGGCTGATGCGGACATTAAACAGAGCGCTGCGGATTGCGGTGGATAACGGCGAAGACCCGGAGGCCGCCCTGGACGACTTCCTTGGAGCCTATCGGCAGACACCCCACTCAACGACAAAGTGTGCTCCCTCTCATGTTCTGTTCAAGCGAGCTCCAAGGGATGGCATTCCCACTGTCAACACGTGGGTGCCGGGAGAAAGGGACGCTGAGGCCATACAGGCCCGGCGACAGGCCACCAACATCAAAGCGAGCGCACATCGGCATGCCAAAGAACCAGCCCTCCGGCAGGGGGACACTGTCGTTGTCAAGGATCGCCATCCTGGGTGGAAGTTTCGGACTCCTTTTGAGCCAGAAGTATGGACAGTGGAGCGAGTGCAAGGGACTATGATTACAGCAAGGAGGAATGGCCAAACCGTGACGAGGAATGCCTCATGTTTCAAGAAAGTACTGGACAATGTCAATGTGCGTCAACGGACCGAGGGAATGGAACATGGAGACCAAGAAAGCATGGACTTTGATAATTGTTCTGATCCAACACCTACTCTGCCGCGAATGGCCGCCCCACCCAGGCCAGTGTCACCCGGCCCTGTGGTCGGGCGGAGTCAGCCAAGGGTCGAAGATGCGAGCGAGGGTCCGAGGACAACCCCGGCTGGGGTTGTCGAACTACCTCGGACCCAGGATCGTCGCTACAACCTGCGGCCCAATCCTAGGCCGAGTCAACGGTTGTTGGACTTTGCTTGTTTGTCTCCATGAGTAAGAGACTATGAATGTGCCTGCAGAAAGAGACTAAAATAAAGGAGGGATGTAGAGAGCCATCCGGGCTCTCACATACATTGTATCTTTGCACGCACGCACGCACACGCAACCTTGGGGCGGGCTCGCCCCTCGGTATAAATAAACAAGCGGAAGACCGCTCGGGGTCTTTCCGGCTGAGTGCAAGCAAGTGTTGGTGTAATTATTCAGTGCGCACATACACACGTGGTAGGCCCAGCCTCACCACTCTACAGGCTGGAGAGGTGTGAGCGCCGCCTCTGCTGCCAGCGAGGGAGCGCTGCACCGGCACAGGAGAGGCAGAAGTGCGCAGGTTAGGGGATCTCTAAACTCCACTGCGGACCGAAGACACCAGCCACGCTCCACGCACCGACCACACCACACAGAGGCCGCTGTGATCACACGTGTCCCGGGAGGAATTTTACACCAGCAGAATATGCAAACACTCAAGTCACGCAAAGAAACTCCGGGGAGGCCAGTTCGCCCTCCACCGATCTCTCCTGCACCATCAATGCCTCTGGCCCAGGTCAGACCCCAGCCTGCTCCAGGGGCTTCAGAAGATGGTCAGGGGGGCAAAGGCCCCTCATATTGTCAGAAGGCGCAACAGCAAATCGTTTGTACTCACTAAAAGATTTACAGCGACAGGCACGGCCAAGTCCTACCCTTTATCCAACACAACAATGCATTCTGGGGCATGTAGTTTCAGTTGAGCATTGCAAGTAGAGCTTCACAAGTTCCAGCATGCAAAGGCTGATGGTTGAAATGACAAACAGCTGAAGTTACCACATGGCGAGGGTGAATCGGGGATGCATTTTCACTCATTCCAGTCTCTTTAGCCTCCAACACTAAGAACAGTGAGAATGTTAAGCGCATTGGCAATAAAAGGAACATTCTACCTATATATCCCAAAATACCAGTACTGTTGGATAAAAAAAAAAAAATCTGGAATGGTCGAAGAGATCAAACAGGAGGTGCTGCCATATTTCTAGTTTTCATTCAGTGTGCCTTCATTTGTCCTCATACAGCCCAACAGGTTCAGCAGTTACTGCAGAGCTGGAGTTCCCCAACTCCACCCTCCCCGAGTAGTTCACCCGCCCCAGGGTTGTCTGTGCATTGTGGTACTTGCAGTCCTGTTTATTCCACAGCAAACTTAGTCCTGCAAGCTCCAGAATGCAAAATGTAAATGTAAATGTAAATGTAAATGAAAACCTGGACTGGATGAGCTGCACACGCATGGAGTGGGGACACCTGAGAGCGCTGTCCCACTCCCTGGACACTTCACCACCAGGCCTTCTCTTCAAAAGGTCCACCTGCTTGTTTTTCCAGATGTTTAGGCAGCCATATGCTAGATGTCAGGGGCATCTCAACTACTGTGACACTAATCTTTTCATCCTGCATTTGTAGTCCTGAATTTATGTAAGAAAATATAGCTACGAGTACCAAAATGCCAAAAAACAACAGCAGCACTTGGAGTACTTCATACAAATAAGGCAGAGCAGCACGAGGTTTCATACACCATAAAAATCATTTTGGGGGAGGGGGGGGAAATCAGGAGTTACTGGTTGGACAAGGGCCCGGGCATCAGTAGAAACTATGACTAACTATGACCTGCCATGCGGTGCCAACAGGTATAATATCTTCTCAGGGCTTACCCTTTCTGCTAACACCTTTCCTGCTAAAGTGATTTGCATTCTGGAACTTGTAGTTTTGCATTTGATATCACAACTGAGTTTCTGAGTCACAGCATGGGAAGTGCTGATGGATAAAATGGTCCCAGAATGTACCACTGAAGCAGGTAGAATGTTAAGTGCACTTCAACCCACAAGGGTATCCTGGCGCTGGGCAAATGTGTGTGGCTACTGCTGCCTTGGTTAACAAAATCCAGGGCTTTAGCTTCCTGCGGAATTAAAGAGAGAAGGCTCTGAGGTGGAGTGGAAGGGCGTTCCACTCTTTCGGGCGATATAAGAGAACACCCGTCCTCCGATCCAGTTGTGTGTATGTGTGGGATGGTTGAGAGTAGGAGTCATGTGGAATGGAGGTGTCTGGGTGGTTGGTGGAAGAATATGCGACTGTTCAGGTAGGTGGGGCTTCAGTTGTGTAGTGCCTTGCATGTATGTGAGGAGATTGAAATGAGTGTGTTTGTGTATCGTGAGACAGTGGAGCTCCCTGTGGTGGATGAAAAACACTTGGGTTTATGCCCTTGACCCAAAATCTTACCTATTCAGAATATTTTATGCAAAGACCACTCAAGTTTCCAGGGCCCATGCCGGTGCCTGTGAACTGAGCTCTCCCGAAGGCCCGCGCCGGTGAACTGAGCTCTCCCGAGGGCCCGCGCCGGTGTCTGTGAACTGAGCTCTCCAGAGGGCCCGCGCCGGTGCCTGTGAACTGAGCTCTCCCAAGGGCCCGCGCCGGTGCCTGTGAACTGAGCTCTCCAGAGGGCCCACGCTGGTGTCTATGAACTGAGCTCTCCAGAGGGCCCGCGCTGGTGCC
Organism: Lissotriton helveticus; assembly: GCF_964261635.1. Taxonomy (NCBI): domain Eukaryota; kingdom Metazoa; phylum Chordata; class Amphibia; order Caudata; family Salamandridae; genus Lissotriton; species Lissotriton helveticus. The sequence goes on from NC_136062.1 coordinate 357,938,198, forward strand.
TGTGAACTGAGCTCTCCAGAGGGCTCGAGCTGGTGCCTGTGAACTGAGCTCTCCAGAGGGCCCGCGCCGGTGCCTGTGAACTGAGCTCTCCCAAGGGCCCGCGCTGGTGCCTGTGAACTGAGCTCTCCAGAGGGCCCACGCTGGTGTCTATGAACTGAGCTCTCCAGAGGGCCCGCGCTGGTGCCTGTGAACTGAGCTCTCCAGAGGGCTCGAGCTGGTGCCTGTGAACTGAGCTCTCCAGAGGGCCCGCGCCGGTGCCTGTGAACTGAGCTCTCCAGAGGGCCCGCGCCGGTGCCTGTGAACTGAGCTCTCCAGAGGGCCCGCGCCGGTGCCTATGAACTGAGCTCTCCAGAGGGCCCGCGCTGGTGCCTGTGCTCTGAGCTCTCCAGAGGGCCCGCGCTTTTGCCTGTGAACTGAGCTCTCCCGAGGGCCCGCGCCGGTGCCTGTGAACTGAGCTCTCCAGAGGGCCCACGCTGGTGTCTATGAACTGAGCTCTCCAGAGGGCCCACGCTGGTGTCTATGAACTGAGCTCTCCAGAGGGCCCGCGCTGGTGCCTGTGAACTGAGCTCTCCAGAGGGCCCGAGCTGGTGCCTGTGAACTGAGCTCTCCCGAGGGCCCGCGCTGGTGCCTGTGAACTGAGCTCTCCAGAGGGCCCGAGCTGGTGCCTGTGAACTGAGCTCTCCAGAGGGTCCGCGCTGGTGCCTGTGAACTGAGCTCTCCAGAGGGCCCGAGCTGGTGTCTATGAACTGAGCTCTCCAGAGGGCCCGAGCTGGTGTCTGTGAACTGAGCTCTCCAGAGGGCCCGCGCTGGTGCCTGTGAACTGAGCTCTCCAGAGGGCCCGCGCTGGTGCCTGTGAACTGAGCTCTCCAGAGGGCCCGAACTGGTGCCTGTGAACTGAGCTCTCCAGAGGGCCCGCGCTGGTGCCTGTGCACTGAGCTCTCCAGAGGGCCCGCGTCGGTGCCTGTGAACTGAGCTGTCCAGAGGGCCCGAGCTGGTGCCTGTGAACTGAGCTCTCCAGAGGGTCCGCGCTGGTGCCTGTGAACTGAGCTCTCCAGAGGGCCTGCGCTGGTGCCTGTGAACTGAGCTCTCCCGAGGGCCCGCGCCGGTGCCTGTGAACTGAGCTCTCCAGAGGGCCCACGCTGGTGTCTATGAACTGAGCTCTCCAGAGGGCCCACGCTGGTGTCTATGAACTGAGCTCTCCAGAGGGCCCGCGCTGGTGCCTGTGAACTGAGCTCTCCAGAGGGCCCGAGCTGGTGCCTGTGAACTGAGCTCTCCCGAGGGCCCGCGCTGGTGCCTGTGAACTGAGCTCTCCAGAGGGCCCGAGCTGGTGCCTGTGAACTGAGCTCTCCAGAGGGTCCGCGCTGGTGCCTGTGAACTGAGCTCTCCAGAGGACCTGCGCTGGTGCCTGTGAACTGAGCTCTCCCGAGGGCCCGCGCCGGTGCCTGTGAACTGAGCTCTCCAGAGGGCCCACGCTGGTGTCTATGAACTGAGCTCTCCAGAGGGCCCGCGCTGGTGCCTGTGAACTGAGCTCTCCAGAGGGCCCAAGCTGGTGCCTGTGAACTGAGCCCTTGAGGGCCCGCGCCGGTGCCTGTGAACTGAGCTCTCCAGAGGGCCCACGCTGGTGTCTATGAACTGAGCTCTCCAGAGGGCCCGAGCTGGTGTCTATGAACTGAGCTCTCCAGAGGGCCCGAGCTGGTGTCTATGAACTGAGCTCTCCAGAGGGCCCGCGCTGGTGCCTGTGAACTGAGCTCTCCAGAGGGACCGCGCAGGTGCCTGTGAACTGAGCTCTCCAGAGGGCCCGCGCCGGTGCCTGTGCTCTGAGCTCTCCAGAGGGCCCGCGCTGGTGCCTGTGAACTGAGCTCTCCCGAGGGCCCGCGCCGGTGCCTGTGAACTGAGCTCTCCAGAGGGCCCACGCTGGTGTCTATGAACTGAGCTCTCCAGAGGGCCCGAGCTGGTGTCTATGAACTGAGCTCTCCAGAGGGCCCGAGCTGGTGTCTATGAACTGAGCTCTCCAGAGGGCCCGCGCTGGTGCCTGTGAACTGAGCTCTCCAGAGGGCCCGAGCTGGTGCCTGTGAACTGAGCTCTCCAGAGGGACCGCGCAGGTGCCTGTGAACTGAGCTCTCCAGAGGGACCGCACCGGTGCCTGTGAACTGAGCTCTCCAGAGGGCCCGCGCCGGTGCCTATGAACTGAGCTCTCCAGAGGGCCCGCGCTGGTGCCTGTGCTCTGAGCTCTCCAGAGGGCCCACGCTGGTGCCTGTGAACTGAGCTCTCCAGAGGGCCCGAGCTGGTGCCTGTGAACTGAGCTCTCCAGAGGGCCCGAGCTGGTGCCTGTGAACTGAGCTCTCCAGAGGGCCCGAGCTGGTGCCTGTGAACTGAGCTCTCCAGAGGGCCCGCGCTGGTGCCTGTGAACTGAGCTCTCCAGAGGGCCCGAGCTGGTGCCTGTGAACTGAGCTCTCCAGAGGGCCCGCGCTGGTGCCTGTGCTCTGAGCTCTCCAGAGGGCCCGAGCTGGTGCCTGTGAACTGAGCTCTCCAGAGGGCCCGAGCTGGTGCCTGTGCTCTGAGCTCTCCAGAGGGCCCGCGCTGGTGCCTGTGAACTGAGCTCTCCAGAGGGCCCGAGCTGGTGCCTGTGAACTCAGCTCTCCAGAGGGCCCGAGCTGGTGCCTGTGAACTGAGCTCTCCAGAGGGCCCGCGCTGGTGCCTGTGCTCTGAGCTCTCCCGAGGGCCCGCGCCGGTGCCTGTGAACTGAGCTCTCCAGAGGGCCCGAGCTGGTGCCTGTGAACTGAGCTCTCCAGAGGGCCCGCGCTGGTGCCTGTGAACTGAGCTCTCCAGAGGGCTCATGCCGGTGCCTGTGAACTGAGCTCTCCAGAGGGCCCGCGCCGGTGCCTGTGAACTGAGCTCTCCAGAGGGCCCGCGCCGGTGCCTGTGAACTGAGCTCTCCAGAGGGCCCGCGCCGGTGCCTATGAACTGAGCTCTCCAGAGGGCCCGCGCTGGTGCCTGTGCACTGAGCTCTCCAGAGGGCCCGCGCTGGTGCCTGTGCTCTGAGCTCTAGAGGGCCCGCGCTGGTGCCTGTGCTCTAGAGGGCCCACGCTGGTGCCTGTGAACTGAGCTCTCCAGAGGGCTCATGCCGGTGCCTGTGAACTGAGCTCTCCAGAGGGCCCGCGCCGGTGCCTATGAACTGAGCTCTCCAGAGGGACCGCGCAGGTGCCTGTGAACTGAGCTCTCCAGAGGGCCCGCGCTGGTGCCTGTGCTCTGAGCTCTAGAGGGCCCGCGCTGGTGCCTGTGAACTGAGCTCTCCAGAGGACCCGAGCTGGTGCCTGTGAACTGAGCTCTCCCGAGGGCCCACGCCAGTGCCTGTGAACTAAGCTCTCTAGAGAGCCCGCGCTGGTGCCTGTGAAATGAGCTCTCCAGAGGGCCCGCGCTGGTGCCTGTGCTCGGAGCTCTAGAGGGCCCACGCTGGTGCCTGTGAACTGAGCTCTCCAGAGGGCCTGAGCTGGTGCCTGTGAACTGAGCTCTCCAGAGGGCCCGCACCGGTGCCTGTGAACTGAGCTCTCCAGAGGGCCCGAGCTGGTGCCTGTGAACTGAGCTCTCCAGAGGGCCCGAGCTGGTGCCTGTGAACTGAGCTCTCCAGAGGGCCCGAGCTGGTGCCTGTGAACTGAGCTCTCCAGAGGGCCCGCGCTGGTGCCTGTGAACTGAGCTCTCCAGAGGGCCCGAGCTGGTGCCTGTGAACTGAGCTCTCCAGAGGGCCCGCGCTGGTGCCTGTGCTCTGAGCTCTCCAGAGGGCCCGAGCTGGTGCCTGTGAACTGAGCTCTCCAGAGGGCCCGAGCTGGTGCCTGTGCTCTGAGCTCTCCAGAGGGCCCGCGCTGGTGCCTGTGAACTGAGCTCTCCAGAGGGCCCGAGCTGGTGCCTGTGAACTCAGCTCTCCAGAGGGCCCGAGCTGGTGCCTGTGAACTGAGCTCTCCAGAGGGCCCGCGCTGGTGCCTGTGCTCTGAGCTCTCCCGAGGGCCCGCGCCGGTGCCTGTGAACTGAGCTCTCCAGAGGGCCCGAGCTGGTGCCTGTGAACTGAGCTCTCCAGAGGGCCCGCGCTGGTGCCTGTGAACTGAGCTCTCCAGAGGGCTCATGCCGGTGCCTGTGAACTGAGCTCTCCAGAGGGCCCGCGCCGGTGCCTGTGAACTGAGCTCTCCAGAGGGCCCGCGCCGGTGCCTGTGAACTGAGCTCTCCAGAGGGCCCGCGCCGGTGCCTATGAACTGAGCTCTCCAGAGGGCCCGCGCTGGTGCCTGTGCACTGAGCTCTCCAGAGGGCCCGCGCTGGTGCCTGTGCTCTGAGCTCTAGAGGGCCCGCGCTGGTGCCTGTGCTCTGAGCTCTAGAGGGCCCACGCTGGTGCCTGTGAACTGAGCTCTCCAGAGGGCTCATGCCGGTGCCTGTGAACTGAGCTCTCCAGAGGGCCCGCGCCGGTGCCTATGAACTGAGCTCTCCAGAGGGACCGCGCAGGTGCCTGTGAACTGAGCTCTCCAGAGGGCCCGCGCTGGTGCCTGTGCTCTGAGCTCTAGAGGGCCCGCGCTGGTGCCTGTGAACTGAGCTCTCCAGAGGACCCGAGCTGGTGCCTGTGAACTGAGCTCTCCCGAGGGCCCACGCCAGTGCCTGTGAACTAAGCTCTCTAGAGGGCCCGCGCTGGTGCCTGTGAAATGAGCTCTCCAGAGGGCCCGCGCTGGTGCCTGTGCTCGGAGCTCTAGAGGGCCCACGCTGGTGCCTGTGAACTGAGCTCTCCAGAGGGCCTGAGCTGGTGCCTGTGAACTGAGCTCTCCAGAGGGCCCGCACCGGTGCCTGTGAACTGAGCTCTCCAGAGGGCCCGCGCTGGTGCCTGTGAACTGAGCTCTCCAGAGGGCCCGCGCCGGTGCCTGTGAACTGAGCTCTCCAGAGGGCCCGCGCTGGTGTCTATGAACTGAGCTCTCCAGAGGGCCCGCGCCGGTGCCTGTGAACTGAGCTCTCCAGAGGGCCTGCGCTGGTGCCTGTGAACTGAGCTCTCCAGAGGACTTGCGCTGGTGCCTGTGAACTGAGCTCTCCAGAGGGCCCGCGCTGGTGCCTATGAACTGAGCTGTTGAGGGCCTGTGCTGGTGCCTGTGAACTGAGCTCTCCAGAGGCCCCGAGCTGGTGCCTGTGAACTGAGCTTTCCAGAGGGTCCGCGCTGGTGCCTGTGAACTGAGCTCTCCAGAGGGCCCGCGCTGGTGCCTGTGAACTGAGCTCTCCAGAGGGCCCGCGCCGGTGCCTGTGAACTGAGCTCTCCAGAGGGCCCGCGCCGGTGCCTGTGAACTGAGCTCTCCAGAGGGCCCGCGCCGGTGCCTGTGAACTGAGCTCTCCCGAGGGCCCGCGCTGGTGCCTGTGAACTGAGCTCTCCAGACGGCCCACGCTGGTGTCTATGAACTGAGCTCTCCAGAGGGCCCGCGCTGGTGCCTGTGAACTGAGCTCTCCAGAGGGCCCGAGCTGGTGCCTGTGCTCTGAGCTCTCCAGAGGGCCCGCGCTGGTGCCTGTGCTCTGAGCTCTCCAGAGGGCCCGCGCTGGTGCCTGTGAACTGAGCTCTCCAGAGGGCCCGAGCTGGTGCCTGTGAACTGAGCTCTCTAGAGGGCTTGCGCCGGTGCCTATGAACTGAGCTCTCCAGAGGACCTGCGCCGGTGCCTGTGAACTGAGCTCTCCAGAGGACCCGCGCTGGTGCCTGTGAACTGAGCTCTCTAGAGGGCCCGAGCTGGTGCCTGTGAACTGAGCTCTCCAGAGGGCCCGAGCTGGTGCCTGTGAACTGAGCTCTCCAGAGGGCCCGCGCCGGTGCCTGTTAACGGAGCTCTCCAGAGGGCCCGTGCTGGTGCCTGTGAACTGAGCTCTCCAGAGGGCCCGCGCTGGTGCCTGTGAACGGAGCTCTCCCGAGGGCCCACGCCAGTGCCTGTGAACTGAGCTCTGCAGAGGGCCCACACCAGTGCCTGTGAACTGAGCTCTCCAGAGGGCCCGCGCCGGTGCCTGTGAACTGAGCTCTCGAGGGCCCGAGCTGGTGCCTGTGCTCTGAGCTCTCCAGAGGGCCCTGCCGGTGCCTGTGATCTGAGCTCTGACAATCCCCTCATAGCAGAGCCAGAGGTTCTGAAACATGCGCAGCTCTTTTGAGAAACCTATTTGTTCAGCTTTTTATCATTTCACACAAAGAAGTCTGCGAACCCTCCATCGACAGTGGTCCGAGTGATGGAAAGATGTCTCTGATCTGTGCAGTCGTGAAGCCAGCTCAGCTCTTGTTTGGATAGGGGCCGCGTGTAAATTACACACTGTTATTACTTATGCAGGCGAGCGCCGTGGGGTCGTGTGTCTAGTGAGTGGCAGAACATCCAAATATTATTGTCTCTCTTGGGGAAAACCGTCCAGCACCCATCTCTGTCCCCTGTGTGAGAGAGGCGGCCTCTTTCCTTCTGTGAAACCCTAGCAGGTGGAAGGCCAGGAAATCTGATTTACTGGAGCGCTCCCTCACCCGAGACAGCCTTCAAGGCAGCCTCAGGGAAGGGAAGATGGTACTGACAACCAAAGCTTGTGGTGACTCCTGGCTGTTTTAAGGCTGTCTTCTCTGGCTTAACACTTGTACGGGTATTCCTAAGTACGCATCTGTGTCGTGCGAACTCACGAAATTACACTGGTTGCCAGTGCAGAAGCGGATTGCTTTTAAGGCCTTGTGTTTGGTTTTTAAGGCCCTCCAAGGCTCGGGACCGGCCTGTCTGAAAGATCATTTTCAATGGTATAACCCCCTCAGACAGTTAAGATTATCGAGTTCGCGACTGGTCACAGTCCCTCGCATAAGGAAAGCGCGATGGGGGGGGGGGGGTAGGAGTTTTGTGTTGGGGGCCACAAAGGCTTGGAACGCCTTACCCTTTGCCTTAAGAAACACTTCTGATCTTATGACCTTCAGGAAAGGCATTAAGACTTGGTTGTTTACACAGTAATCTCGTTGGTTCATTCCCTTTTGGAGCATTTCATTAGCGCCAGGACACCTCCAGGTAACAGTGCGCTCTCTAAATGTAAAAAATAAATAAATAAATTAAGCCGAAAACTGTCAGTAAATCTCATTCAAAGCTCTCTGCAACACCTATCGGGCGATCCACGGGTCATGATCTTTTTTTTTAAAGTCCGAACTGAAGCTCACATTTAAGAAAGGCTCCAAGAAGAAGCCATCTTGGGGAAGGTCCTTCTCACTACAGACCTCCAGGCCCTGAGATGCCCTCATGAAGAAAGGAAGGACCATCAGTTAGGAATCTGAAGGCAGTAAAGACTTGTCAGTTTCCATTATAACTATTTTAATTGGGCTCAAGTTCCAAGACCTAAGCGTTGTACATGCAAATGGTGACCCTCCCTCCTGTTTGCGTCATAACTCGTGCGTCATTGTGCTGGGATACAACTGGCCCGCCTCAGGTCCTCATGCATTTTATTGATTTTGAAAATTTTACAGAGCGCGAACTAGACCCTTTTGGAAATCAGAGCGCTTTACAGGCAGTGATGAAGAGTTATACAACAAAATAGAGCGAGGTCGAAACTAATATACATGTACATAATGTGCAAACATTCAGCAAACCAAATGAGGTAGATCAGATATGAGTAACATATTGTGCAAAATAAACAAAGAGAAGGGTGCGGTCGAGAGGGCATCTGTGCAAAGGTAGGTTGTCCGTTTGCATCCATACACTAAAAGAACTACCAGTAGGGGTAGTGGAAAAGTCATGGTATCCTTAGGTGAGGATCATGTGATTTTTTCCATGAGAATCGCCTTTACTTCCTTTTTGAAACATGCAGTAGATGTGATAAGTCTGGTTTCTGGGGGTAGTGCGTTCCAGATCCTAGGAGCCATTCCTGAGAAGGAGCGTTTATAAGTTTTCGTCTTCTTGAATCTGAGAGGCTTCAGTAATAGGTTTTCTGCACTTCTTGTGGATCTATTACCCCCAGAGACAGTGAGTTTCTGAGAAAAATAGCTGGGAGTCTTATGGTGAATGGCTCTGTGAGTCATTCAGGCTATTTTTAGGTGAATTCTGACTTCCCATGGTAGCCAGTTCAAGGCTTTTAAGTCGGGGGAGATGTGGGACCTTTTTTCCGAGCCCATGATGAGTCTGGCTGCAGCACTGATGGTGGTTCTTAGTGGTGCTGTTGATGCTTTGGGGAGGCCGCAAAGAGAGACACTTCCATACTCAACCCTGGGGATAACTAGAGCATGAACTGCTGTCTAGAAGTCATTTTTTGGTAGGAAGGGTTTCAGCTTCCTTGGAATATTAATCTGGAAATTTGCTCCCTTTGTTGCGTTGCCAATGTGTTTATGCATGTTGAGGTTGCAGTCAAGGGTTATACCCAATGATTTTGCTGAGTCAATGATTGTTGGTTGAACGTTGAATGCCGTGAGGTGTTTGAACCAGTCCTGGAGGAGGGCTATTTTGGAGGGTGGAGCTATAAGTAGAAATTCAGTTTTGAGTGCATTTAGCTTGAGATGGTTCTCAGCTAGCCATGATTGGGTGTTCAGCAGCATTTTGTTAAGTAGACCTTTCATCCAAGGCGCATCAGTAATATGAGGTCCGTTGAGCTCTGCAGACATGTTGGTTATTCCCATAACCGCGAAGCCCCGACAAGAAACTCTACATACTAAACACGTTTTTTAATTAACATATTTTTGCTGCTCCAAACACACCCTTTTTTTAAGTGAATGCGCTGGGCGAGATTTATGTAACAGTAATTTATTTTAATTTAATAAAAACATCACAGTGGATGTTTACACCTCACATTCTTTACTTTCCCATAACACTCCCAGAACACTTCCATTTTTCAATTAGTACAATTAGCATGAGTGGGAGGAAACGGAGGAAGAGACCAGCATCCCATCATTTCATCAGAGCGTGGGACAAGCAGGCGGTTGGTTCCCTGAGACTTGTTTCGCAGAAGGTGTGGGTCTAGGCCATTCCCAGCCCTTGGAGAGATCAAAGAGCTTTAAAGGGCATCTCTCTGTGACTGGAGCCAGGGTACAGCTTGCAAAGCTGGCAAGAATCCATCATGAAGAGGTGCACTTCTGCAGGTGAGTTTTGCATCCTTTGTTGCCCATACAGGATACAAGTAGAAGGACAGAGGTAAAGTCTGTGGGCATCGCCCAGCTTGGAGAGCAGGACAGCCATGACTGATGGAAGGTGATGCGTGAGTTCAAGACACTGAGCAATCTTACTGAAAAGTCTCTGCATGTGGAGAACAGAGGGGAGCCAATGCTTGCACCTGCGTGCCAAGGATAAGTGAGAGGTCAATATAGCACCTAAATGTCTGAACCTACCCATTGGTGTATGCGAGACTACCAGGCCCTAAGGCCTAGAGTGGGACCTGTAGAGTGCTCCTGGTCGAGCAGATCAAGATGTGTTTTCAAGGAGTTCGGTCGAAGCTTGTTCCGACTCTCCAATTCTTAATTCCTTGGAGGCAAAGTCCTAGGGGTTGGTACTGGTGTAGGTAAATTTTTTCAGTTTTAGAACGGGTTGGAGGTCATCCGCAGTCGTATGTCAGGTTGCAGGAGATGATTAGGACAAGTAAAGGCTGAGATGGGCATTGCAGACGCGTGGTATTTGGATAACACACGCCTAGCCGAAAACCGCGGAGGCATCAACGAGCAGCGCCGACCTCTGCTCCTGGATGGACATATACTGGAGGGACTGGTTATGTCCTTGAGACAAAGGAGGCGATTCATACTAAAGGCCTTATTACATGTTTGGCAGTCCTCCTGTCGGCACGCCACCGCTGCGCCGAAAGGAGGACCGCAAAACCCGCTGAGAGCCCACCTGCTGAATTACAATTGTAATCTATGGCGGTCAGGCGGTGCAGCGGCGGTCTCATGGCGGCAGCTGTGTGAGGATCACAGGCCAGCCTTAACTGCAGTAGCCACCATGACAGCACCTATAACACGTTCCTGCACAGTGTGGCATGCAAGAACGGGGTGCAATTGGCTCACCACCATGAAAAGGCAACTCGTAATATGCTCAGCAGTGAAGGCAGCGGCACTGCCAGCATTTTCAGGCCAGTTTCAGACAGTCAGCCCAGCAGGGTCCTTGATCCCGGTGGAGCCGGACGTCCCGTGGCAATCCGATGACCACACTCAGAATACTGCGGGCAGACCTGCAGTGGTCAGACCGCCACCACGAGTGCGGTGGGCATGAGGACCGCCATACTTGTAATAATACCCTAAATTGTTGTCCTGGCTACTTATTAATGGTAATCTGCTAACACCAGTGTTCTGATGTACTGTTTCAAACTAGTACAGAATTTCAAGATTGAAAGAAGTGCTACCCCACTCCGATCCATGCGTCTTAAGCTTACCCCTGCTGGTGATCATGGATAAATCATGCCCCATCATGGGTGGAAATCCACCCTGTTACTCCGAAAATAGGCTGTCATCTTCTATGAGCTGGGGGAGTGGAATATAAGCCACCCTTTCAAACATTTTCACATCAAATCTATGTTTAGAGATTCTCCTGCATTTTCCAAGGGCACTGGAGCCCACTTTGCATGTTTTTTTAAGTCTTGACATTCTGTGGGAGGATCCCCATGTGGTCCATGAAGAGTTTTTAAAACAGAAGCAACTGCATTAGGACCCCTGTGGGCTCAAAGCGTGAATTTGATTTGCTTCAAAGAGCTCGCAGCTCCATGACGTCAGGCTGAAGAGAGGAGCGAAGTAGAGGAGGGAAGGAAAGCACCTTGAGTCCTCGCTTCTCTTGGCTTTGTGGGCTGGGGTGGAGATGCTACACATACAGCCATTTTCCTTGTTTCCTCTGACCAAGTCACAGAGATTTCGAAAAGATACTCAGTTTTTTTGTTGTTGGTTTTTTAAACTTGTTTTTTTAAATTAAAATTGCTTCCACTGTATCAGGTACAAAGGACATGCACATGCAATTTGGAATCGTAAAAGCAATATACAGTCTGTGGTGACAACCTATCACATCCTGTTCACAGACAGTCTCACCATCACGTGTGCATACAATTTGTCTAGTATAACAGTGCAAATGCAGTTGATATTTTTATGTTCATAGGACCTATGTACTATACAACAAATAAACAACACTAATAATTATCCCAACTAGGGAATTAAATTCCGTCCCCAATCCAGCTCCCCCCCCCCGTGACAGCGGCCGACAGGTGGCCCATCCTAATTAACCTTAGCAGAAAAGCTGGCGGTGCACTTATAACTAGCACGTGAATCATGTGTTCATATTGTGAGAAGGTGTAGAGAACGGCGACTCTTCAGGTTGTGTTGAGACGAGTACGGTGCTCTGTGGGCCATGCGCGCTGTCCATCTCACTCTCATTTGTTGTTGTGGACATTGCGGATAACATTTGCCCCCAATCCAGGAGATCACTCCCCACATTGTTATCTGCCCCCACTATCTTGAGACGACACTCCTCGGCTACCCCCCATTCCCGTAAGTCTATCCGCATTTGCCCCAATCCAGGAGATCACTCCCTACATTGTTATCCGTCCCCACTATCTTGAGACGACACTCCACGGCTACCCCCCATTCCCGTAAGTCTTCCCTCCATTTTTTCCAGGCAGGTGGACCTGGTTGTACCCAGTGAATAGCTATTCGTCGTTATGCCAGGACCAGTCCCAAGAGAGTGAACCTATAGCGCACCTTCGTCCCTTTCTTAGGTATCGGAAGTACCCCCAGTAGGCAGTGCTTTATGGAGACATCTATACGCACCGCAGTCACTGTGCCAAGAGACGGCACCACTTGGTGCCAGTAAAGATACACTGGTTATTGTGGGGGTTGTCTGGTTCCCGAACACTAGGCGATTTTCAACAGTTCCTTCAGTAACTGGGTCATGTTCAGAATACAGTTAGAATAGCATTTACTTCCCTTGGTTTCTCTAATAATGACTTTATTTCGGTGTCCGGCTGCGAAACAGTCACTTTGTGGCTGTAATGACTGAAGTGTATATTGTGCTGTTGGAGATGGTCTCTCTGGTGGGACCCCCATATCTTGTAGGGTACACCTCATCTCAATAGCGACTCCTTGGTTAGTTACAGTATTCCTGAAGTGTAGATTCTGACAATACTCATGTTTTGGTAAAGTTCTTGGGAGGGCACGGAATTTTAACTCTGGCGCTTATGTGTTTTAATTGGCACTTTCGTTTCTAGGCCGTCCCTCCCCTCAGGAGATAAACTCTGAGAACACAGCAAAGCACAGGCCTTTTATTCCATCAGCTTTATCAAGCCAAACATGTCTTGTCTGAGAGCCTGGTGCAAAGGAAAGAAATCCCCGCAACTTGAACAATAAGGCCTCGGTTTAGACCCTGGCGGTAGGAGACAATAGGTACCACTAAAAAGGCTACCCGACCAGGGTCATGGATAGCGACAATCTGAGGCCGGTATCACCCTCCAGCCAGACGCCAGACAAACCCCTGCTATGTAGGAATCTGGTGCCAGTATCTGCTACTCGATTTTCAGCCACTTGGCATGGAGGAAGGTTTGTGATGGGTGGAATGGTACCAATCAGTCCAGACCTGAAGGTGGTCCATCCGTCTTCACCTCACTAAGGGTCAGGGAATCCCCTGGGGAGGTGGAGAAGGATCCTGTCCGCTGCACCATGATGACCCCAGGGTTTGCCTTGTCTGGGTGCGCGCGCATTCCTACCCCTACTCCCCGTAAAAGGGAACACAAAGGGAATTCATTGCTAATATTGTAGGCACATACAGTGCCAGAGGGCATGTGCTGGGTCTGCTGGGCGTCCCAACAGGGCCATCACGTGGGACGGGGATGTATGCCACCTCCCCGCCATGGTCAGTTACACCAGTAATGGAGGGTAATTTTCAAGGGTAGTTGTGGTGGAAGGAACAACAACGCAGGTGAAGGGAACAACAACGCAGGTGGAGGGAACAACAACGCAGGTGGAGGGAACAACAACGCAGGTGGAGGGAACAACAACGCAGGTGGAGGGAACGACAACGCAGGTGGAGGGAACGACAACGCAGGTGGAGGGAACAACAATGCAGGTGGAGGGAACGACAACGCAGGTGGCGGGAACGACAACGCAGGTGGAGGGAACGGCAACGCGATGAAGGGAACGATAACGCGATGGAGGGAACGGCAGCGCGATGGAGGGAACGGCAGCGCGAGGGAGGGAACGGCAGCGCGATGGAGGGAACAAAAGCGCGATGGCAAGGTTTAGACCTGGACGGACAGGGAGCCTTTGCCAATGTCTAAATGAAGGCCTTTAACACTCACTTCAGCCAAATGAAAGGAATTGTCTCAGTATAACTCCTTTGTTCCTTATTGCTAATTTACTATCCCCTTTTTACGGCAAAGCATTTTGAATCAACTGGTTGGGCACGTAAGCATTATATAGCTATAGCACCTTGAGAACGATACAACAAACAACATAAATTATTAAACATTCTTGTTCAACACAAACAAACATAGAGAGCCAACCAGTTTATACTTTCTGCCCTTGGAGTGGAGGCCTTTCAGTGCATATGGAGTACAATCTAGGAAGAGCATTTTAACCTGCAAATCAGAAATACGGTGTTAAGCCCTAAGAGATGGAATGGGTAAATAAAAAAACAGAAGCATTCCTCCTGCCTTCAGTAGGAAGGGTCCTGCTTTCTGCCAAGGAGCGTTTGCTGTTCCTCAGTTATTCCCCTTTTCTTTAAAAACATTTGAGCCAACGCTTTTCAGTGGAGAGTTGGGTGTTGGCCGCAGGTGACTCAAGCAAGTCCCTCCTAGAGATGTGTTGATTTTGGGAGCTGCAAAGTTGTAAGAACAATTAAGGGTTAGCCTTATTCCGTGAGGGTCTGAAAGAATGAGTGAAAGAGAATCTGCAAAATCATAGCATGTGTCAATCAAACAGAGGGTGGGGCAAGGGTTGGTGACAAACAACAGAAAGAAGGACACCTGATGTTGTCAAGGTGAATCTCTACACCGCTGCTCACAAGAACAAAACACAACAGAAGTCAAGAGTCATTGTTCTAAGGATCCATATAGTGTGTACCAGACACGGGCGGGCAACAGAGCACCTTACAACCAGATACACAATAGGGTAACAGGATGTGAGCAGTGAAGCAGGTTTACCTCCTCTCAACACAGCGGCAAAGCTGGGGATGGTAAGTGCACTAGAGCAGAGTGAGGGACTATACATAGGCAGAGAGTCAGCAGATAAATAAAAGTCATAAGAACTTCAGTGATGTCCCGCCTTTGAGCCCGTGCATGGCACAGCAGAAGGTTAGGGAATATATTACGTACGGGGTCAGCAGATAAATAAAAATCATCACCACACCTTCCGTATATATAGTCTATACGTAATTAGTAATGTTGGAATATAAGGTCACTAGGCTCCTTTTTAATTGAATCGTAGCAAGGATTAGTTCAAATTGTAGGGAGGGGGAAGAGTGCGCGTGTGTCTATAAATATATATATATATATATAAAACAAACTACAAATAGCAATGTGCTACCACACAATGCTAAATTACTTTAAAAATCGCCCTCCTCATGTCCATTAAAACTAGACAGGTTGTGAACGCTTGCCGTACTAAAAAGTGGGTGGTGCCTCTGAAAAGTTTGGAAAGCACTGCTCTGGGACAATTTGTTATTTTCTTGTAAAAAAGATCTATATATATCTAAACTTCAGGAGCAAATTTCTTACTTCCAAAGCCAGATCTTTGTAGACTGGGCCCCTGATGATGAGTATAGGATAACGTGTGTAGGCACCTGAGAACCACTGTTTTTAGGAAGGACATACCGACGAGCGAAGTGGCTTACCATCAGGGTGTTCATGTATCAGTTAAGGTGCAGACGAGACATGGGTCTTTAACCACACCTACCCTCTATGTCAAGCCATGAGAAAACTTCTACTATGCATATTTTGGGCACAATACATACCCTGAATACGTTTTATCCATCTTGGAAGGTACATTACTTTCTGTCTCTCCAACACAAATATGTCACGATTGTATGATAGAGTACCTTACAAATCTTTTACAACTTCCAGACAAATGTTCTTTGCTAAATTTTCTACGACAATATCCGCCATAACTTCAATAAGATGTATAAAATGTCAAATTTTTAATGTTGGGATTAAAAACTCGGTTGCAATTTAATAGCACAAAACAATTCTGCAGACACTGTGGCTCACATCATGAAACCCAAGAAGGGCTGCAACTCGATGACATAATTTTTCAAACGACTAGAAGCCAATCTGTGGTCAGACACATGCACCCCTGGGTATCACTTACCAATGTCTCCCTCTCCAACACCCACACAGCACATGCCCAGCTGAACTTTTATTGCAGGCGGAACCCTCTTTATAAGACCCAAGGTTTCTAAGAGATCCTGTGGTCAATTGAATTATTCCAGGACTTGCCGGTCCCTGCATTCTGTCTCGGTGGAATATGCAGTCAGATGCGGTTTCCATGTGGAGACAGAGTTACCACGCTTAATCCACCAAGCACCAAAAATCCAGTCACCTGGGTTCAGAGTTGGACCAAATCAATCGCACCAGCCTCCGTTCAAACTTGGAGCGTATGGAAGCGTGAATGACTTTGTTTCTGCTCATTTACCGATGGCAGAGTTAATCAAAACATTTTCCAAAAGCAGGTGCTGCAGACCAAGGACACTTTTTCATACATCCAATTTGATTGCGTCAAGGTTTACATCTGCAGATTTGAAGCACAAACTTTTTGTGTCAACTCTCAAAATGGCCGCCATACTTAATAACTGATCTAGCTCACTTGTGTGCTATTGGATAGCTCCAAAGTTGAAATATGAACCCAAGCCACAATTGAAGTTGCATATTGAAGATATTGCTCATTTAATCCAAGATAAACTTCACATCAGGAGGATAACAAGCCTGTTGACACGTGAATTCATTAGTCTTCCAATGGCTGAAATCCAGCTGCCCACTCTGCTCTGTGGTGTATCCTGGTTCTGTCTTCCTGGGCACAGTTGGTGCCATGCTCTCTCCAACCCCCACCCTCTTCCGATCTCTCTTCTCAGCCACACATCTGCAGCAATGACTAGCTTTCCCTAAAGTTCCCTCCCTCAGCCTCACACTCTCTCTCTCTCTGATACACTCTTTACATGCATCTTTTTATCCTCTGAGTTTGCTCTCTTTCTACCACTCAAACCTCCCTACCTCCCCTCTCGTACTCGTCTCACCCCACTGTGGCTTCCTTGACCT
Organism: Lissotriton helveticus; assembly: GCF_964261635.1. Taxonomy (NCBI): domain Eukaryota; kingdom Metazoa; phylum Chordata; class Amphibia; order Caudata; family Salamandridae; genus Lissotriton; species Lissotriton helveticus. The sequence goes on from NC_136062.1 coordinate 357,954,395, forward strand.
GGTCTCAGTATCCGCACCACCAGGGCCGAACCGGGGAACCAAAGCAGCCCTGGCAAAAATGGTCAATCCGGCCTCACTTCCTTCATCTCCTCGCGCAATCTCTCTCTTTCTATCCATTCCCTCTCTTCTGCTCTTCCTTTTTGTATCACTTTCTCTCAACCTTCCTCCTCCTTCTCTTTCTCTCTTTAAGCCTCCTTTGTCTACTGAAATTAACCTTGGGAGCTGGGGAAAGTGACAGAGGCATCCTAAAATCCAGGGTCTCTCAGGGCTCCAGCCCACCCGGGAAAAGCCCGGTGGAATAAATGGCCTGTCCGGCCCGAGTATCACTCTATCGCCTAATAACTTCAGGAGCTAACTGTGCTGTCCAATAGTGCTACTTGTAGCCCACAATTCACAGCCACATCTGAACTGCAATTGTGGAGTTTTGTCGGTAATCGACAAATATACTTCACATAGTGGAGAAAAGGGGAATTTTTCACATGAAAACAGAGTCCAAAGAGCATTATAAACTAAAATAAATGCCTGTTTTTTAGAGACAGCTGTCGACCAATAAAAAAAAAAATATATATATTGCCTATTTCATTTACATAATATAACTTTCAGCTAGATTTTTGTGTCTGCTGTGCGAGTGTGTGGAGGGGAAGGCAGCAGCCACCTGTTCTAAAAAACACAAGCCATGAGCCCAGGAGGGTTAAAAATCAATAATCTTGCCTCCTATCGCATTTCAATACAGCCATTTCAGATTTCAAAGCGAACAAGCCAAAGGGCAACTTTGTCCTCTTGTTTCCCCTGTGCACAGACGGGTGGGGGAGGGGCAGAGTTCTTAAACGTCTTACAAATTACAAACTACAAAGCAAAAACTCAATTTCAAAAGGTTTAAGAAAATATCTGCAAAATGTTGGCCAAAATCCCTTTGGCTGACGATCGCCTTTTAGATAAATAGTGTAGTCGCCCTTTGTAATGTGGACATTAAACATAACCTGTGTTGTTTGAGGGAAGGGGTCCAGGCCACTGCATTGCAATGTTGGCGGGATAACACGGTTTTATTAAATCCAAGAGTTTTGCACACCGCGTTAAGTTCGATAAAAGAGCCACAGGCAATGCTTGCAACACAAGTGATCTGTGTTTTAAATACCACTGTGGTTAACCCTAATAGCTGATTGTAACGTTATTACACGTAAAATAGCCACCAGAAAGAGGCAAACAAAGGAAAGTTACCACATGATAAAAGCCTTGCTATTGCATCAATTTCAAGACGTGACTTCCATAACAAATACCATGTTCAGCACAGAGACGAGGTAAGTCTGCTTTACATCGGCGCGACCACCCTTCTCGACTCATCCTGCTAGTCGGGCCATATCACCAATGTTCTAAAATAGTTTTGTCCAAGTGGAGCTAAGCGAATCACTACTTCACGAGTGAACTGACACCGCCTCGTGGCTCAGGCTTGGCCTGGGCCGTATGGAGTAAATATTTCCATTTGGCACACTTAGGGGCTCCGTTAAATATTTAGTCTAAGGAAAGATAATCCGCGTGGCAAAACAAGTGTCTCGTTCTTAGATCCTTTCCAGGTACCTTCAGAAAAAGTCCAAAAGGCAGTATTTTAAACCACAGATAACCCCGAGGATGACAATGCACTAAAAAATTATCCCTCCGTCTAGTATTGAGACAATCTTCTTTCTCAATTGTCTATCAGATTTGAGGTCAACGTACAACAGATGATCAAGTATTTGACCGACCAACATTGTTCTTTTTTTTTTTTAAGTAAAATAATAATAATAAAAAATTATTTTGCTGGTGAATCCACCATCCCCTCATGTTAGCGAGCAAAGCATGCACAGGTTGGTCCAACGGACCATTTGAGGTAGTTTTCACTCCCAAATGGGAGTTGTTTGAGAAACATGTATTGAAAATGCAAGGGGCTTCAGCACTTTTTAATACAAAATAGGTGGCACAGCAAAGGTTCCCAAAATAAGGTTTACTGAGCGAGGTCCAAAAATTAAATAACAGGTTGTTATTTTTCTACCTTGCATATAACAGTGCTAGTGGGGTAAGCAGTCCGCAGGGCACACGCAATGCTCTATTACTGAAATCACAAAACTCCAGTGGAACATATCTTGCCTGTGGAACTGGTGTGGATGGGACCGCCTCAATGGACAGAGTAAATGGGCTGGGAGTTCCTGGGCTAGAAATAGAAAACAGACTCTGCGGCTTGGGCATGTCAGTGGTTGTTTGAGCACCTTCGTAGTGACAGGAAAGTTCCTAGAGTACATAAAACCCCCGAGAGAGGCCCCCCAAGAACAAAAAGAACTCTAGTCCTGATCAACTCAACCCTTCCAGGTCCTTCTACCCCACACAACATCAATAGCGATTACCACATGGGCTGCTTTGAATAATTAAAAAGACGAGAGAACACCTGGTCAGAAGAGTATTGTTTATTTCACGGAATAAGAATTTAAAGCAAGACTGCAGGGATTGCAGTCCTCAGGACTCATTGTCAATTAACACAAAACATTCACGCGATTATAGATGATATAAACAGAAAGCAAATGTTTGGCCTCTGCAGAAGGTAACAGTAGAAAACTTCTTTGTAAATAAGTGGTGGGTTTTGGGGTACAGTATGTTGAATGTACTCAATTTGGACTGATTCTGCCAGATCTTTTTACAATCTGCCAAAATAGATCACGGAGGAAAAAAATTAATGTTTAAGATACAAACTGTCTGATTAAGTCCAACCATAGACTACATACTTAGACCGCATTGGATTCAAATCAGAAATATGTTTTATTAATTGGTTCGAAAGGAATCATGGTTTCTCTTCTGCTGCAAATTTAGATCACATCTCTCATGATATAACTAGACATTTCCAGTAAACCGAGAAAGTCTCTGAATTCTTACTGGACCTAAATCGGGATCCTTAACGCCAAAATTGAACCGCAGACCAAACTATGCTGCATATGGATTATTAAATCTGAAAACATTCCATGACCACCAACACTTTTGTCAACTTCTGAGCACAGACCAAATCTCAAACCTAACCAGACATTGACCCCATCCAAACCGTTTATGCTAGTCATAAACTAACACTAATCTTAGCCAAACCTTCTTAGTACCGCTCCCCCAAAATCTACTTTTGGCCTAACCTTCTCCTGACTCTTTCATATACACAACCAAGACCTTAACCTACCCCAAAAGCTAACCTAAGCCCCAACGCGGGCTTGAAGGTAACACTAAACTGGCCTAAACTTAAACATTAATCCTGTTTGTTACATCCTGGCCCAACGTCAAACCTGTACTCGTCCATAACCAAAATGTTAGCCCTTACTATGCTAACCCTAGGCTACCTCTAACTTTGACCAACTTTTTAAACCTAGACTATCCCTGTCTTTAGATTTAAATTCAACCTCATGTGTGTCCATCAACTATTGGCCTAATTTCAAAGAAATGTATTTCTCAGATTTATATTTCCCTATTTTTGTTTTTTCAATGAGGCGGCTTTTTATTTAAATGTTTCCATTGAAATGGTCTTCACGGAAATGCACTGAGATGAACTGATGGGATACTGTGATTTCCACGATGGTCACCTTTTGCACTAAAAATGATCTTTGGTTTCTACTCTGTTACCAAGGTTACTCCACCCGTAACCCACTCTTTTACCCCAATGCTTCCACTGCCATCACTAATAAGGTCTTTGAATACCACCATTAATAAAAGAGATAATTGATATAAAAAAATAACATATAAACAGAAATGTAGGAAGTGTGTGCTTTTTTAGAGCTACAAGTGACATAAATGTGGTGAACAGTCCAATGCGAAACCATCCACAAACATACATGGGGAACAAAATACCCGAGGAGAAACCCAAAACACTTCCAATTCCACGAGGAGGAATTGATCAACTGATGAGGACAGAGGATGCCAGGACCAGTGGTTTACCAAAGTCTCAACAATGTTCCTAAAATGCAATGTCCTGTAATAAAACGAGCATCTTGTGAGTGACGCGAATGTGTCAATCCTGGCATCTCTACTAAAAAGGGGTAAGCTATGCACATTCCTTGTTTATTAGATCGGCCGGGCAGCTTTCTAGGATGGAAACCATTTCTTCATCCAAGGCGTGCTTTCCTGCCACTCCAAGCAGTTATTGGACCCTTTGTGGAATTTTTTAATAAATCCATCTTTTCAGTAATGACTTGAGCAAGGCGATTGGACTGCTGTGCACGTTGCAATGGAAACTTCTCCGCTCATAGATGCGTAGACAAAACATACCTCTGGCCATACTGTGCATTACCATAACAAGGGCTCGCTCTATGGAGAGGCCGTGTCAGCCAAGACCCCGCAGAGGGCTTTTGATGCGGAGAGCGACTACCTAGCGAGGGCGGCCATCTTTCTTTTCAACCTCATCATTAAGACCGAACCACCAGACAACAGGACCCCCTCCAGGGCCTTTCTTACGAATGAGGCCGAGTGCAGTTAATGTGGCCCGGACTGTGATCCTCGGTGTTGAAGGCCCAGCGGAATATCTCCCACTACACGATCCCCACACAACCGCAAACCGCAGGCTGTGCAGCGAAACTTGATAGCACTTCATGTGTGTGAGATCTTAAACACCGTCTTTCTAATTAAATCCTCTGAGTCCATATCGAGTTCAAAGGGCTTCTGTCTAAAACATGCCTCCATTACGGTTCATAATCCATTTAAGGCCAAACGACTTCGCGGGCTCTGCTGGGTGGCAGCCATTTTGAAACCAAGATACACACAACTATTATTTCACACAGATTTGACCATTCACTACTTTTCTACGACTCTAAAACTATGTCTGTAGCATTTTATCTTTCGAATGTATTGTACAGAACACTTCTGTAACTACGATGAAAATCTAAGCAAAAAACAATAAAGACAAAAGGCATTGATAAAATCAGTGGTAATACTTAATTTCATTGTCGTTTTTTACCAAGTGATTTTTTATATGAAAATACGACACGATTTACAATTTTTTTTAACCGAGATGAACCGTGAAAAGGTCAGTCTTTCTTCACTTCGCCTGGAATAAGCGGGGAACATTTTAAAAGGAAGGAAGACGGTGAAAACGAGCCAATTTGCTAGATTTCTCCAGGAAAGCGGGAAATAGGCCTCCTCTCCACCGGATAACTCACTTCTAGGCACAAATCCGACCTCCTTCATCCACGCTGGGCAGCCTTGGTGACTGAGACCCACCCTGAATTCCCGCACCAGGTGTGACAGAACAGAACTATTCCCACCCCCCATAGTCCTCGTTCCAATATGACACCTGAGCCACGCCTCAACCCCCCCCCCCCTCCCCGCTCTGTGCTATGTGTGTGTGAGTCAATTATTAACGCCAAAGGCTCGTAAATGTGAACTTGCTCCGCCTGCATCCGCAGGTACTATTGTCTCTGTGCTATTTTTCACCTCATTTCATCTTTTGTGGCCTCGGATGTGCAGCCCCTAGACAAATAAACGGCAGGAAGTGTGTTATCATGTTTTAAACTGTGTGCTATGAAATCACAAGAAGTGAGGCCACATCTAAGCTCCTGCCAGCTACGGGCCTTCCCAACTGGAGCCGGGGAGCACTTCCGATGCGCGCGAGCACTCTCAGGGGGCTGAGGGAACTGGGTTCAGAGTGAGGTACAAGAGGCTGACACGTGGCTGTCATCCATTGGTTACTGTAAGATTAGAGGGACGCGTCACCGACAGCTTCAGCCTATACACTCCTGGCAGACTGAGAGATCCTTGGCTGCCAGAGAGGAATCTCTGTCCCAGTGCTTAATTTGTGAATTATTTTTTATAAATAAGTGCCATGACCATCGCCAGGAGCCCTCTGCGACTTGCACTACCCATTGCCCCAGCCATCTCCCAGAGACAGTACCAACAATCAATCAATCAATCACTTATTTGTAGAGCGCGCTAATCACCCGCGAGGGTCTCAAGTACAAGTACACACAAGTACAAGTGTGACAATGCAGCCTGTTCCAGGCCCCAAAGCTCTAAGAATGGCTTGGGAGGCAGGTATTAGCCATTTCTAATTTATATTGAATTAATAAACAACTATTGTAGTGCTCATCCCTAAATTAGACAAACAGCGCCACCATGTATCAGACTATCATAAGCACCCGTGTTGACAATTAAGTGCCTGTGCTCTGCAACGGAAACCACCGGCTCAAATGAAGCACTGCTGTCCCTGCAGCACATTCCCAGCCAGTGTGACAGATGCACTGAAAGCACAACAGAATGCCAACCAGACGCTATTTCCCCCCCCCCACTGAGCATTCTATTTTGTTTTACTAAATCAAACACCCAAAGTGTCACTAAACCAAAACCCATCTGCTGAGGCATGCAGAAAGGTTTCTCACCGCAGATCGGGCCATTGTTTCTTTTCACTGCCTGGGTCCCCTCCCCCCCATGTTCACCTGCAATCCCGAACTCTAATGAGGGTCACCTGCCCTAAACAGGGCAGGGCAGTCACCGCTCTCACCTGATGGCCTACTGGAGGGAGGCCGACAGGTTAAGGGCTTCTAGTGACACAGCCAGCGAAGGCCCCACTGGCAGAAACCATGCGGTCCCCCACCGGTAAATGGTGCAGTGGAACCATGATGGTGGCGGTTGAGGCATCTCTGCTTTTATTTGACAGATGTCCCACAATCTCTACTCGTCACAAATCTCTTTGTCATACTATGAGCTCTGCCTTGCTTGATTGCATATAAGACACTTGTTGTAAAGCGCTCTGATGCTCTCTGGTCCAGCTAGCGCTATTTAAAACTCCTAAAATAAAAATAAAATAAATAAATACCATAATCAAAATGAGGCCGAATGTTAGTCATCAGGGTATTCAACAGAGAGTCTGCTTCTTTGAGGGATGGAAGCTGAAGTGGTAAGCCACACCTCTAAAAGTTCACTCGATTATGTCTCAAGATAAAGTTGCCCACCTCCAAGAGCCAGCTACCCCCAGCAGAAATCAGCCATAATGAATTCAATGACGGAGAGGCAATATAAATAATAATATGTAATGCTTGGGCTTGTTCCTCGTTAGTGGGACACAACAGCTTGAGTCCATATCATGTTTGTATCACAAAGTTGAATGTAGTCAATTGTTTCATTCTATAGTAAAAATCCTTTATTTTTCTGACATGATATTTCCTTTTACAATGTAGGCACAACCGTCAACGCGTTTCGATCCTCCATAGGCAGAACTTCTTCAGGTCAACTGTAACACAGCTGAGGGGTGTGGTTTTTAAAGTACCCTACGTTTACAGTAGTTAGGTCCCTGGCTTCCTTACACAAATGTTCAGAGGATTAAGTAAATAGAATCCTATGTCTCCAATGCAACCTGAGAGCCAAAGAACCTGCTCATGCACACTTAAAGGATGGTGTGATCAGCAGGCATGGACCTCAGGTGTGCAGTCATCTCGGCTGCCCACAAAGAATCTGCTTCGGCCTGTCTGCTGTGTTTGTCATTAGTGCGAGCACTGGCTCACGGGAAAGAAAGATCTAGAGATCAAAACAAAGGTGTAAGATTTATGTACTTGTATCTGAAAGAGCAGGTTTAGCCAACCCGAAAGGATGGCGTTTGTCTTACTGTTATAATATCTATAGAGTGAAAAGAGAATCTGAGATCTGAAGAGATTATAATGAAATTTGGCCAATAATGGGATGCGGATTCCCTTCTTACCTTGTTTATTAGCAAATCCAATAAAAGGCCAATCACAGCAATTAAAGGAGATAGGCGTTTTGCCAAAGATCACACATACTGACAGTGAAGAAAGCGACTAGGTGCAGTGACTCCTGACTTCAACCCCACTTGCTCCTTCCAGGCCATCTGCCTGGTCCAGGTTCAGACGCCGCTCTATCTCCTCATCTCTGCAGCTTCCATCTTGTGAACGAGGGTTGGCAGGTCAGAGATGGAGCCAGATGGATCCAAACACCCTGACTTTGATGCACCCAGCAGCAGAGCCATGACTGCAGCTAGTGCACTTAGAGTGCTGGAGGTCAAACCCCCAGAGGCTGCCTCCATCTGCCCCACACTGAGCAGAGGAGAGGACCACGAGAGCCGCACAAGACACGGATGCAGGAGAGATGGGAGATGGGAAGACACCCATCACCTGCTGCGCCCTTTCTCACAACAACAAAAATAACTGATGTAAGATGCGCCGACTGATCCCCATCGGTTGCTGCAGGTCCATTTCTTATACTCTGAGTAATGACAATGAAGGAATATGACCATTAATGTTTTTTATATATTCGGCAGGAGAGTTTGCAGATTTAGCTTAAGGGGCAAAGCCACAAAGGTTTAGGGGAATGTGACTAATGTACTCCACACTTAGCTGTGGTACTCGTACATTGTTTATTTTGCTGGCTGCAGTACATTTTCTTTAATTACTTTGCATATCATCCCCAAAATATCCCCTAGCTTCTTAAATGTTCATTACAACACTTACATTTTCATGCATCTTTTCCAGTTACATTTAGCCAGGTTATCAAGACATGTCTGAGCCGGTCCGCACTGGCACATCTAAGAGGGTCCATACAACATATCAAAGCTAGTCTGCACCAAGACATTTGAGTTGGCCTTCACGAATACATCTACGTCTGCACTTATATATCTGAGCCAGGTAGGTCTGCACTTATATATCTGAGCCTGGTAGGTCTGCACGTATATATCTGAGCCAAGTAGGTCTGCACTTATATATCTGAGCCAGGTAGGTCTGCACTTATATATCTGAGCCAGGTAGGTCTGCACTTATATATCTGAGCCAGGTAGGTCTGCACTTATATATCTGAGCCAGGTAGGTCTGCACTTATATATCTGAGCCTGGTAGGTCTGCACGTATATATCTGAGCCTGGTAGGTCTGCACTTATATATCTGAGCCTGGTAGGTCTGCACTTATATATCTGAGCCAGGTAGGTCTGCACTTATATATCTGAGCCAGGTAAGTCTGCACTTATATATCTGAGCCAGGTAGGTCTGCACTTATATATCTGAGCCAGGTAGGTCTGCACTTATATATCTGAGCCTGGTAGGTCTGCACTTATATATCTGAGCCAGGTAAGTCTGCACTTATATATCTGAGCCAGGTAAGTCTGCACTTATATATCTGAGCCAGGTAGGTCTGCACTTATATATCTGAGCCAGGTAGGTCTGCACTTATATATATATATCTGAGCCTGGTAGGTCTGCACTTATATATCTGAGCCAGGTAAGTCTGCACTTATATATCTGAGCCAGGTAAGTCTGCACTTATATATCTGAGCCAGGTAGGTCTGCACTTATATATCTGAGCCAGGTAGGTCTGCACTTATATATCTGAGCCAGGTAGGTCTGCACTTATATATCTGAGCCAGGTAGGTCTGCACTTATATATCTGAGCCAGGTAGGTCTGCACTTATATATCTGAGCCAGGTAGGTCTGCACTTATATATCTGAGCCTGGTAGGTCTGCACGTATATATCTGAGCCAAGTAGGTCTGCACTTATATATCTGAGCCTGGTAGGTCTGCACTTATATATCTGAGCCAGGTAGGTCTGCACTTATATATCTGAGCCAGGTAAGTCTGCACTTATATATCTGAGCCAGGTAGGTCTGCACTTATATATCTGAGCCAGGTAGGTCTGCACTTATATATCTGAGCCTGGTAGGTCTGCACTTATATATCTGAGCCAGGTAAGTCTGCACTTATATATCTGAGCCAGGTAGGTCTGCACTTATATATCTGAGCCAGGTAGGTCTGCACTTATATATCTGAGCCAGGTAGGTCTGCACTTATATATCTGAGCCAGGTAGGTCTGCACTTATATATCTGAGCCAGGTAGGTCTGCACTTATATATCTGAGCCAGGTAGGTCTGCACTTATATATCTGAGCCAGGTAAGTCTGCACTTATATATCTGAGCCTGGTAGGTCTGCACGTATATATCTGAGCCAAGTAGGTCTGCACTTATATATCTGAGCCAGGTAAGTCTGCACTTATATATCTGAGCCTGGTAGGTCTGCACGTATATATCTGAGCCAAGTAGGTCTGCACTTATATATCTGAGCCAGGTAGGTCTGCACTTATATATCTGAGCCAGGTAGGTCTTCACTTATATATCTGAGCCAGGTAGGTCTGCACTTATATATCTGAGACAATCTGCACAGACACGTTAGAGCCAGTCTGCTGTACCACGTCTGAGAGGGTCTGCACAGACATGTCTGGTTGGATCCGCACTGAGATGTCTTAGTGGGTCCAGACCAATAAGTCTGAGTGGGTCCGCACTGATATGTGTTAGTGGGTCCGCACTGACACGTCTGAGTAGATCGACACTGTCATGTCTGAGTGGGTCTGCACTCAGTACTACCCTGACACGGCTGAGCGGGTCGGCAAGATACCTCTGAGTGGGTCTGCACAACATGCCTGATGAGGACTGAAAGACGCCTCTGTGCCGATATGGACAACATAGCTGAACTGATCTCATGACACGTGATGACAAAAACACAAAACTTCCAAACACATCTCAGAGACACATCAGTAAGAATCATCTGAGCAGGTCATCAAGACACATCTGACAAGAACTCCACAGCACACCTGGAAATGTCTGGGCAGTTCCCCAGGTGTGACTTCACTAGTCTATGTCTAAGCAGATCTTCAAAAACATATGTGACACATCTGAGTAGATCTTAGACCTGTCTGTATAGGTCTGAGCTGGTCTCCGTGATATGCCTCAAAGGATCGCCAGAAACGGACATCGCTGAGACACATCCGTGTCACGCCTGCCGCCATCTAAGAGAGAGGTCTGAGACGTGCCCAAGCCAATCTCTGCAACACATCCGATATCAGAGACACGTCTGAGCAGATCACATAAACATGTGTGAGACACATCTGAGCCAATCTAAGAGACACATCTAAGACCACAGAGAAATATCTGAGACACACATGAGCAGATCTAAGAGACACGTCTGAGGAGATCTAAGGGACAAACTGATCAGATCTAAAAGACACATCTGAGCAGATCTAAGGGACAAACTGAGCAGATCTAAGGGACAAACTGAGCAGATCTAAGGGACACATCTGAGCAGATCTAAGGGACAAACTGAGCAGATCTAAGGGACAAACTGAGCAGATCTAAGGGACACATCTGAGCAGATCTAAGGGACACGTCTGAGCAGATCTAAGAGACACATCTGAGCAGATCTAAGGTACACATCTGAGCAGATCTAAGAGACACGTCTGAGGAGATCTAAGGGACACATCTGAGCAGATCTAAGGGACAAACTGAGCAGATCTAAGAGACACATCTGAGCAGATCTAAGGGACACGTCTGAGCAGATCTAAGAGACACATCTGAGCAGATCTAAGGTACACATCTGAGCAGATCTAAGAGACACGTCTGAAGAGATCTAAGGGACACATCTGAGCAGATCTAAGGGACAAACTGAGCAGATCTAAAAGACACATCTGAGCAGATCTAAGGGACACATCTGAGCAGATCTAAGGGACAAACTGAGCAGATCTAAGGGACAAACTGAGCAGATATAAAGGACACATCTGAGCAGATCTAAAGGACACATCTGAGCAGATCTAAGAGACACATCTGAGCAGATCTAAGAGACACGTCTGAGGAGATCTAAGGGACACATCTGAGCAGATCTAAGAGACACATCTGAGCAGATCTAAAGGACACATCTGAGCAGATCTAAAAGACACATCTGAGCAGATCTAAGAGACACGTCTGAGGAGATCTAAGGGACACATCTGAGCAGATCTAAGGGACAAACTGAGCAGATCTAAAAGACACATCTGAGCAGATCTAAGGGACAAACTGAGCAGATCTAAGGGACAAACTGAGCAGATCTAAGGGACACATCTGAGCAGATCTAAAGGACACATCTGAGCAGATCTAAGAGACACATCTGAGCAGATCTAAGAGACACATCTGAGCAGATCTAAGGGACACGTCTGAGCAGATCTAAGAGACACATCTGAGCAGATCTAAGAGACACGTCTGAGGAGATCTAAGGGACACATCTGAGCAGATCTAAGAGACACATCTGAGCAGATCTAAGGGACAAACTGAGCAGATCTAAGGGACACGTCTGAGGAGATCTAAGGGACACATCTGAGCAGATCTAAGAGACACGTCTGAGGAGATCTAAGGGACACATCTGAGCAGATCTAAGAGACACATCTGAGCAGATCTAAGAGACACGTCTGAGGAGATCTAAGGGACACATCTGAGCAGATCTAAAAGACACATCTGAGCAGATCTAAGGGACAAACTGAGCAGATCTAAAAGACACATCTGAGCAGATCTAAGGGACACATCTGAGCAGATCTAAGGGACAAACTGAGCAGATCTAAGGGACAAACTGAGCAGATCTAAGGGACACATCTGAGCAGATCTAAAGGACACATCTTAGCAGATCTAAGAGACACGTCTGAGGAGATCTAAGGGACACATCTGAGCAGATCTAAGAGACACATCTGAGCAGATCTAAAGGACACATCTGAGCAGATCTAAAAGACACATCTGAGCAGATCTAAGAGACACGTCTGAGGAGATCTAAGGGACACATCTGAGCAGATCTAAGGGACAAACTGAGCAGATCTAAAAGACACATCTGAGCAGATCTAAGGGACAAACTGAGCAGATCTAAGGGACAAACTGAGCAGATCTAAGGGACACATCTGAGCAGATCTAAAGGACACATCTGAGCAGATCTAAGAGACACATCTGAGCAGATCTAAGAGACACATCTGAGCAGATCTAAGGGACACGTCTGAGCAGATCTAAGAGACAAATCTGAGCAGATCTAAGGTACACATCTGAGCAGATCTAAGAGACACGTCTGAGGAGATCTAAGGGACATATCTGAGCAGATCTAAGGGACAAACTGAGCAGATCTAAAAGACACATCTGAGCAGATCTAAGGGACACATCTGAGCAGATCTAAGGGACAAACTGAGCAGATCTAAGGGACAAACTGAGCAGATCTAAGGGACACATCTGAGCAGATCTAAAGGACACATCTGAGCAGATCTAAGAGACACATCTGAGCAGATCTAAGAGACACGTCTGAGGAGATCTAAGGGACACATCTGAGCAGATCTAAGAGACACATCTGAGCAGATCTAAAGGACACATCTGAGCAGATCTAAAAGACACATCTGAGCAGATCTAAGAGACACGTCTGAGGAGATCTAAGGGACACATCTGAGCAGATCTAAGGGACAAACTGAGCAGATCTAAGGGACAAACTGAGCAGATCTAAAAGACACATCTGAGCAGATCTAAGGGACAAACTGAGCAGATCTAAGGGACAAACTGAGCAGATCTAAGGGACACATCTGAGCAGATCTAAAGGACACATCTGAGCAGATCTAAGAGACACATCTGAGCAGATCTAAGAGACACATCTGAGCAGATCTAAGGGACACATCTGAGCAGATCTAAGGGACACGTCTGAGCAGATCTAAGAGACACATCTGAGCAGATCTAAGAGACACATCTGAGCAGATCTAAGAGACACGTCTGAGGAGATCTAAGGGACACATCTGAGCAGATCTAAGAGACACATCTGAGCAGATCTAAGGGACAAACTGAGCAGATCTAAGGGACACGTCTGAGGAGATCTAAGGGACACATCTGAGCAGATCTAAGAGACACGTCTGAGGAGATCTAAGGGACACATCTGAGCAGATCTAAAAGACACATCTGAGCAGATCTAAGGGACAAACTGAGCAGATCTAAGGGACACATCTGAGCAGATCTAAGGGACACGTCTGAGGAGATCTAAGGGACACGTCTGAGGAGATCTAAGGGACACGTCTGAGGAGATCTAAGGGACACGTCTGAGGAGATCTAAGGGACACGTCTGAGGAGATCTAAGGGACACATCTGAGCAGATCTAAGGGACACATCTGAGCAGATCTAAGGGACACATCTGAGCAGATCTAAGGGACAAACTGAGCAGATCTAAGGGACACATCTGAGCAGATCTAAGAGACACATCTGAGCAGATCTAAGAGACACGTCTGAGGAGATCTAAGGGACACATCTGAGCAGATCTAAAAGACACATCTGAGCAGATCTAAGGGACAAACTGAGCAGATCTAAGGGACACATCTGAGCAGATCTAAGGGACACGTCTGAGGAGATCTAAGAGACACGTCTGAGGAGATCTAAGGGACACGTCTGAGCAGATCTAAGGGACACGTCTGAGCAGATCTAAGGGACACGTCTGAGCAGATCTAAGGGACACGTCTGAGCAGATCTAAGAGACACATCTGAGCAGATCTAAGAGACACGTCTGAGGAGATCTAAGGGACACATCTGAGCAGATCTAAAAGACACATCTGAGCAGATCTAAGGGACACATCTGAGCAGATCTAAGAGACACATCTGAGCAGATCTAAGGGACAAACTGAGCAGATCTAAGGGACACATCTGAGCAGATCTAAGAGACACATCTGAGCAGATCTAAGAGACACGTCTGAGGAGATCTAAAAGACACATCTGAGCAGATCTAAAAGACACATCTGAGCAGATCTAAGGGACAAACTGAGCAGATCTAAGGGACACATCTGAGCAGATCTAAGGGACACGTCTGAGGAGATCTAAGGGACACGTCTGAGGAGATCTAAGGGACACGTCTGAGGAGATCTAAGGGACACGTCTGAGGAGATCTAAGGGACACATCTGAGCAGATCTAAGGGACACATCTGAGCAGATCTAAGGGACAAACTGAGCAGATCTAAGGGACACATCTGAGCAGATCTAAGAGACACATCTGAGCAGATCTAAGAGACACGTCTGAGGAGATCTAAGGGACACATCTGAGCAGATCTAAAAGACACATCTGAGCAGATCTAAGGGACAACTGAGCAGATCTAAGGGACACATCTGAGCAGATCTAAGGGACACGTCTGAGGAGATCTAAGGGACACATCTGAGCAGATCTAAGGGACACATCTGAGCAGATCTAAGGGACACATCTGAGCAGATCTAAGGGACAAACTGAGCAGATCTAAGGGACACATCTGAGCAGATCTAAGGGACACGTCTGAGGAGATCTAAGGGACACATCTGAGCAGATCTAAGGGACACATCTGAGCAGATCTAAGGGACACATCTGAGCAGATCTAAGGGACACATCTGAGCAGATCTAAGGGACACGTCTGAGGAGATCTAAGGGACACATCTGAGCAGATCTAAGGGACACATCTGAGCAGATCTAAAAGACATCTGAGCAGATCTAAGGGACAAACTGAGCAGATCTAAGGGACACATCTGAGCAGATCTAAGGGACACATCTGAGCAGATCTAAGGGACACATCTGAGCAGATCTAAAAGACACATCTGAGCAGATCTTAGGGACAAACTGAGCAGATCTAAGGGACACATCTGAGCAGATCTAAGGGACACGTCTGAGGAGATCTAAGGGACACATCTGAGCAGATCTAAGGGACACATCTGAGCAGATCTAAGGGACACATCTGAGCAGATCTAAAAGACACATCTGAGCAGATCTAAGGGACAAACTGAGCAGATCTAAGGGACACATCTGAGCAGATCTAAAAGACACATCTGAGCAGATCTAAGGGACAAACTGAGCAGATCTAAGGGACACATCTGAGCAGATCTAAGGGACACATCTGAGAAGATCTAAGGGACACATCTGAGCAGATCTAAGGGACAAACTGAGCAGATCTAAGGGACACATCTGAGCAGATCTAAGGGACACGTCTGAGGAGATCTAAGGGACACATCTGAGCAGATCTAAGGGACACATCTGAGCAGATCTAAGGGACACATCTGAGCAGATCTAAAAGACACATCTGAGCAGATCTAAGGGACAAACTGAGCAGATCTAAGGGACACATCTGAGCAGATCTAAGGGACAAACTGAGCAGATCTAAGAGACACATCTGAGCAGATCTAAGGGACACGTCTGTGCAGATGTAAGGGACCTGGGGTCCTGGGGGAAGCTCTCAGGAGGCTCGCATCAGACATATTACACTTTAGGAGAACCCCCCACAGCTCTTACCATGACTCCCCATTAGGGGAACCCACTAAGGCTCTTACCATGACTCCATCTTAGGGTCACCCACTCTGGCTTAGCACACCTACCTAACCGCACTGTCTGACCTTCGGCAGATCGGCCTGCACCCTAGTTCTTTTCTGCCAATGCTGCGAGTGACTAACCCCAGTATACAATTTAAGACTGTGAGACCTGGACAGACCACTCCACGCGCCTTTGCTGTTTATCTGACAAAGGTGTGAGTGCACACAGTATCATTCAAGGACAGAGTTGAAGGCTACAGAACCAACGTCCAGTTCTCTCTCTTGTTTAACTAAAAAGAGTGTATGATGCTGGTTGGAATGTGCAGCTGAGGGTCACTTCCACTCGCCTTTCGAGGTCATCTGGACAATCTTAGCATCAGGCACGAGGAACGTCCCAAGTCTCTGCTCTCCCAGTCACTCGCTCTTAACATCTGGCTGCAGCGATGCTAACTGTGATCATTCTTTCTAAATTCTTGAGTACACATGTAAAACTTATTTTTTTTAAAGACAACTCTTCTTTTATTATCAAAGAATGCTCATAAACGTTTTATGGTACGACATACTTGTTTTAAAATAAAAATAATTACTCTGCATCAGGCTTCCTTTCTGCGCCTTTTATGGGAATGACTGTAATAACCATAGAAGATGAGAGCTCACGTGTAAGGAGGGGAGGGGGAGGGCTTCAGACAGAGCTGAGGTTGGATTCTTTCTCGACCATCACAGGACAGCATCTGAAGTATACCAACTTTTATAAGAAGAAGAGCTCACAGTAAGGAACACTCACAGGGACAACAACTGCTTCCGGGGCAGGGCAGCCTTTCTTTTTAATGAAAATCTTCATACTTGGTTCTGAGCACTTATAAACACAACAACTGCTTCCGGGGCAGGGCATGCTTTATAGAGGTTTCAATGCTTTGGTCAGCCTGTTTCCAATCACTTACAGGTACAACAACTACTTCCGGGCCAGGCCATGCTTTTTCAAATGGTACGCAATTAATACTGGAGTTAGGCTTATCTGTGCACCCACAAACACAACTACTACCGGGACAGGGCATGTTTTTAAATGAAGCGCTTCATGCTGAAATTAGCCTGATTCTAAGCGCTTACAACTTTGGCAGGCAAAGGAACCAAGGCGCAGTGACATACAATGACATGCCCAGGATCACACTGGACAGGGAAGCCAGGATTAGAACTCAACTATTATTGTTCTTAAACAAGAAACTTCAATCGTACTTCCAACATTTCACATCACTCTAATCACAGACAACTAATGTGAGCGTCGGGGATGTTTTGTGCAGGCAGGAATTGAACTTAAAAAAATTGATTATTTTTAAAGTGTAGTGCACCTCAGTACATATCTCTAAAATAAGTGAACTGTGTAGAAAAGCATTTACAACAAGGGGTGGTGAGGGACAGAGTCTCTGAATTAAGCAGAATACTCTCACCCAGTCAAGAGATCAGGGCTAGATCCAACACCGTTTTTTAGCTCATTGCACCATCCCAGTTTCAGAACCTGGCTGTATGCAAATTAGTCTGTCCCTGGCCCAGTGCATCATGGGAACAGGGCAGACCAGACTACAAAAGCCAATTCTTACACTGGGAAGGAAACAAGCTTCCGGGGACCGGTTTCTGGCATTACAACCGTCTTCGGCCCGGCTTGCTTGAATCCTGATGGTGCAATGAGCAAGGGACTCATGTCTGAGTATGCCCTTCCATGCTTAGGGTGGACAAAAATATTTACAACAAGGGGTGGTGAGGGACAGAGTCTCTGAATTAAGCAGAATACTCTCACCCAGTCAAGAGATCAGGGCTAGATCCAACACCGTTTTTTAGCTCATTGCACCATCCCAGTTTCAGAACCTGGCTGTATGCAAATTAGTCTGTCCCTGGCCCAGTGCATCATGGGAACAGGGCAGACCAGACTACAAAAGCCAATTCTTACACTGGGAAGGAAACAAGCTTCCGGGGACCGGTTTCTGGCATTACAGCCGTCTTCGGCCCGGCTTGCTTGAATCCTGATGGTGCAATGAGCAAGGGACTCATGTCTGAGTATGCCCTTCCACGCTTAGGGTGGACAAAAATATTTACAACAAGGGGTGGTGAGGGACAGAGTCTCTGAATTAAGCAGAATACTCAGATGTGAGTCCCTTGCTCACTGCACCATCAGGATTCAAGCAAGCCGGGCCGAAGACGGCTGTAATGCCAGAAACCGGTCCCCGGAAGCTTGTTTCCTTTCCAGTAAAGAATTGGCTTGGTAGTTTGGTCTGCCCTGTTCCCATGATGCACTGGGCCAGGGTCAGACTAATTTGCATGTAGCCAGGTTCTGAACTGGGATGGTGCAGTGAGCTAAAAAACGGTGATGGATCAAGCCCTGATCTTTTGACTGGGTAGGAGTGTTCTGCTTAATTCAGATACTCTGTCCATCACCACCCCCTTTTGAATCGTTTTGGCCACCACTAGTGTGGAAGGGTATGCTCAGATGTGAGTCCCTTGCTCACTGCACCATCAGGATTCAAGCAAGCCGGGCCGAAGACGGCTGTAATGCCAGAAACCGGTCCCCGGAAGCTTGTTTCCTTTCCAGTAAAGAATTGGCTTGGTAGTTTGGTCTGCCCTGTTCCCATGATGCACTGGGCCAGGGTCAGACTAATTTGCATGTAGCCATGTTCTGAACTGGGATGGTGCAGTGAGCTAAAAAACTGTGATGGATCAAGCCCTGATCTTTTGACTGGGTAGGAGTGTTCTGCTTAATTCAGATACTCTGTCCATCACCACCCCCTTTTGAATCGTTTTGGCCACCACTAGTGTGGAAGGGCATGCTCAGATGTGAGTCCCTTGCTCACTGCACCATCAGGATTCAAGCAAGCCGGGCCGAAGACGGCTGTAATGCCAGAAACCGGTCCCCGGAAGCTTGTTTCCTTTCCAGTAAAGAATTGGCTTGGTAGTTTGGTCTGCCCTGTTCCCATGATGCACTGGGCCAGGGTCAGACTAATTTGCATGTAGCCAGGTTCTGAACTGGGATGGTGCAGTGAGCTAAAAAACGGTGATGGATCAAGCCCTGATCTTTTGACTGGGTAGGAGTGTTCTGCTTAATTCAGATACTCTGTCCATCACCACCCCCTTTTGAATCGTTTTGGCCATCACTAGTGTGGAAGGGTATGCTCAGATGTGAGTCCCTTGCTCACTGCACCATCAGGATTCAAGCAAGCCGGGCCGAAGACGGCTGTAATGCCAGAAACCGGTCCCCGGAAGCTTGTTTCCTTTCCAGTAAAGAATTGGCTTGGTAGTTTGGTCTGCCCTGTTCCCATGATGCACTGGGCCAGGGTCAGACTAATTTGCATGTAGCCAGGTTCTGAACTGGGATGGTGCAGTGAGCTAAAAAACGGTGATGGATCAAGCCCTGATCTTTTGACTGGGTAGGAGTGTTCTGCTTAATTCAGATACTCTGTCCATCACCACCCCCTTTTGAATCGTTTTGGCCACCACTAGTGTGGAAGGGTATGCTCAGATGTGAGTCCCTTGCTCACTGCACCATCAGGATTCAAGCAAGCCGGGCCGAAGACGGCTGTAATGCCAGAAACCGGTCCCCGGAAGCTTGTTTCCTTTCCAGTAAAGAATTGGCTTGGTAGTTTGGTCTGCCCTGTTCCTATGATGCACTGGGCCAGGGTCAGACTAATTTGCATGTAGCCAGGTTCTGAACTGGGATGGTGCAGTGAGCTAAAAAACGGTGATGGATCAAGCCCTGATCTTTTGACTGGGTAGGAGTGTTCTGCTTAATTCAGATACTCTGTCCATCACCACCCCCTTTTGAATCGTTTTGGCCACCACTAGTGTGGAAGGGTATGCTCAGATGTGAGTCCCTTGCTCACTGCACCATCAGGATTCAAGCAAGCCGGGCCGAAGACGGCTGTAATGCCAGAAACCGGTCCCCGGAAGCTTGTTTCCTTTCCAGTAAAGAATTGGCTTGGTAGTTTGGTCTGCCCTGTTCGCATGATGCACTGGGCCAGGGTCAGACTAATTTGCATGTAGCCAGGTTCTGAACTGGGATGGTGCAGTGAGCTAAAAAACGGTGATGGATCAAGCCCTGATCTTTTGACTGGGTAGGAGTGTTCTGCTTAATTCAGATACTCTGTCCATCACCACCCCCTTTTGAATCGTTTTGGCCACCACTAGTGTGGAAGGGTATGCTCAGATGTGAGTCCCTTGCTCACTGCACCATCAGGATTCAAGCAAGCCGGGCCGAAGACGGCTGTAATGCCAGAAACCGGTCCCCGGAAGCTTGTTTCTTTTCCAGTAAAGAATTGGCTTGGTAGTTTGGTCTGCCCTGTTCCCATGATGCACTGGGCCAGGGTCAGACTAATTTGCATGTAGCCAGGTTCTGAACTGGGATGGTGCAGTGAGCTAAAAAACTGTGATGGATCAAGCCCTGATCTTTTGACTGGGTAGGAGTGTTCTGCTTAATTCAGATACTCTGTCCATCACCACCCCCTTTTGAATCGTTTTGGCCACCACTAGTGTGGAAGGGTATGCTCAGATGTGAGTCCCTTGCTCACTGCACCATCAGGATTCAAGCAAGCCGGGCCGAAGACGGCTGTAATGCCAGAAACCGGTCCCCGGAAGCTTGTTTCCTTTCCAGTAAAGAATTGGCTTGGTAGTTTGGTCTGCCCTGTTCCCATGATGCACTGGGCCAGGGTCAGACTAATTTGCACGTAGCCAGGTTCTGAACTGGGATGGTGCAGTGAGCTAAAAAACGGTGATGGATCAAGCCCTGATCTTTTGACTGGGTAGGAGTGTTCTGCTTAATTCAGATACTCTGTCCATCACCACCCCCTTTTGAATCGTTTTGGCCACCACTAGTGTGGAAGGGTATGCTCAGATGTGAGTTCCTTGCTCACTGCACCATCAGGATTCAAGCAAGCCGGGCCGAAGACGGCTGTAATGCCAGAAACCGGTCCCCGGAAGCTTGTTTCCTTTCCAGTAAAGAATTGGCTTGGTAGTTTGGTCTGCCCTGTTCCCATGATGCACTGGGCCAGGGTCAGACTAATTTGCATGTAGCCAGGTTCTGAACTGGGATGGTGCAGTGAGCTAAAAAACGGTGATGGATCAAGCCCTGATCTTTTGACTGGGTAGGAGTGTTCTGCTTAATTCAGATACTCTGTCCATCACCACCCCTTTTGAATCTGTGTAGAAAAGCAGCACAGGCGCACAGGAAAACTAGCTAAAATATTACACATAGGCAGTGCCTTCAAATATTTATAGGACGATACACAAAGAAGAATGTTTCTGAGACATCGAAGTAACACAGAATTGCAAAACAGAGGTTTGCATAACAAGCAACAGCAGCGCTGTGAAGCGTTAACAGCAATGTATACAAGTTCCACTTGTGTAAAATGAGTGCAAGCACATTCAGGTTCTAACGAAAGGCTGAAGGTACCTCAGAATCTTTAAAACCTTCAGCAAAGAGTGAAGTTAACATCAAATGAAGTGCAATAACAGTCAGAGAGTTCACCACCCACCCAATGCATTCAATGATGTAGCTGCAATTCTAAACAAAAGTATTTCGATATGTTCCCCACTTGTCGTTTATCCTTTTCAACCAAGGTCCAGTGGTGCCTTACTAGGAATATTTTCCTTTTTTATTGTGTTTTTGTCATTTTCTTACTGCTAGTTTTTGTTTTCAGCTCCAAAAGTGATGCACCTTCGGCGATAATTTCATCCGCTGCGAACCTCTGTTCTAAATCAACCATCCCACCCTCATACGTATCCTGGAGTCTCAATGGGTATTCACCAGCAATGTCCTTCACTGGTTCTTCTCCTACGTTTCCAATAGACAACGGTTGGTTCACATGGGCAAATCCATGTCCCAAAACCTTCCTATCAGGTGCGGCGTCCCCAGGGCTCCATCCTGTCCCCCGTCATCTTCCATCTCTACAAGGAGCCTCCCGGTGCTCTAATCACAGATAGCATCAAGACGCACCACTACGCTGATTGTACACAACTCTCCAGGAAAGTGTCCTCAGCTTCGGACCTCCAAAGCCTCAAACACGGCCTGCACACCATCCAGACCTGGATGTCCAGCAACCACCTGAAGCTCAATCCTACCAAGACAGAATTCTTGTGATTTACCAACAACAAGCAAGAAACAATACAAACCTGGCTTATTGACATGAACCTTAACACCTTTAAACCTCTACTTTTACTGAATGCCAAGTCACTGGGACACCAACCTCACCCTCAAGGAACACAATGGCAAAAATACAATGACACGTGATATCATTTCTCGCTTTTAACCCATTCCGTGCTGCCGTTGGCCATTGGCCGACGGCAGCACTACCTCCCCAGGGCTGCCGTCAGCCAATGGTGGACGCGGCCCCGCCCGTTTTGCGGAAGTGCCGCACTTCCGCAAAATCGCGGCCGCCGTTAAGGCGTTAAAGAAAATGAAACCGTGTCTTCCCGAGCTTCTGTTCAAGCCTTTGTCCTGTCACATCTGGATGGTGGTAACACGCTGCTCCAGGGCCTTCCAGATTCTACACTTCGGAGCATCTTACAAGCCGTAGCATGTCCCATCCTGGTCCTCAAGATATATGATTACAACACCCCAGTCCTCATCCATTGGCTCTCGTTGCCAGCCTAAACCATCTTCACAACCAGCTGCATCATTTACACAGCCATCACAACCAGCACGACCAGACACGCTCGCCAACTCTGGTGGTTTTCGGCACCCTTGCAACCAGGACACCATCAGCCTGCAGGCCAAAAAGTTAAAAAAAACTACGAAGGATTAGGCCGGTTTATTCATCAATGGAGCTAAAATCTGAAACCACATCCCCAGATCCCTCAGGTCTGCCCAATTACTGTTTCAATTTAGGAAATAGTTTTATGAAGATGTTTCTACGTTGCAGGATAAACAACTGCTGGGCAACAGCAGCATACAGGGACATTGCGACTATGTAATATTTGTAGCGCACTAAGCCTTCTGATTTTTGTTTCAAAAATGTCAATAAAAATAATCTAGAATTATTATTATTTTTTTATGAAAGAGTTGAAGACGCATGTTTTAAAGAAGATTACAACACACTGCATTTGCAGTCTACAACGCAGCTCCCGCTCCTATCTCGTATTCTCTTTAAGCTGGTCTTTGACCCTGTACATCGCTGCTATTTGGCTAGGTCACACTATAGAAATACCACATACAAACATGCACACATAAGGAACATTAACTGTTTTTTTGTTAGGTTTTGCCTGGCGAAAAGATGCGCTCTGCGCATCTTTTTCGCGCAGGCGAAAACCTGATGAGAACTGTAGTGGGGTTTGGGTCGGCCCTCGTCATTTATTGGCTGGCTCCATAAATGGAGCCTAGCCATTGGACGAGGGGCCTGTCCGTCAATGCCGGACCAGATTTGGGGGCGTTCCCGCGATTCTTTGGCTTTTGCCGACGTCACGCGACGTCAGCCGAAAGCCGGGAACGCCCCCGAATCTGGTCCGGCCGGGCCGCAGGCAAGCCGGAAGTCGGCGCCGGTCTTTCTATGCCAGGAGAAAGGAGTGCGGCTGCCAGCGAGGCCCCGGTGCAGGAGAGCCCCGCCCGTGGCACCCGAGAAGAGAGCCCAGGCCCCGGCAGAGGAAGGACACCGCAAGCGCCCCCGCCGCCTCCTGGGAGCAGTCCGGTGAGTTTTCAGGTTGTCCGTGTCCCTCCTCCCGCCGCCGTCCCCCCTCCCGCTCTCCCCCCTCCCGCTCTCCTGGTTTGGATGGCCCTTCCTTTATACATTTGGGGGGTGTTCTGTTCTCGAGCAGGCGGGGGCGGTGGGGCATGCAAGTGGACATCCTCCGTGCCCTCCCATCCTGTGTGGTCTCCGTCGGGCAGCCGAGGGGCCCCTGGCACCCTTTAACGGCAGGTTCAGAAACGAAACGGAAAGTGCAGTGCTGAGTGTTTTCCTGTAAATAGTGCGTTTTTCTCGACAGTGTGTTTTTTAATCAGTCACGTGCCTACGTCGCTAGTGATTGCTTCATATGTGGGGGGTTTTTACGTAAAAAAGGGCGGCGTTTAAACACAGTTCATCGGATGCGAGGCTTTAAAAAAACAATGTTTGACATTGCAAATTGCAGCGGGGGGCTCTCAGCTGATCTCCGAGGCTCCCCCCCCGACTGAGACGCCCCATTCCCCTCGCTTCAATCGCGGCCCCTCCCCCCCCGGCAGTGTGTCATTCTTTCTGTCTGTACTCTTTGGGTTGAGCGATAGCGTGTCAGTGAGCGCTGGGATGGGGCTAGCACTGTGAAACAAAAATGCACAAGACATGTCACCCGGTGAAGTGCCGATAACACGCGGGGCACTAGGAAACCCTGTGCACCAACTGAGTTTCCAAGTCAGCTGTGGAGGCTCTACAGTGATAATCTGCAGTGTACACGATTTCAAAAAAATATCCAGAGACAAAGG
Organism: Lissotriton helveticus; assembly: GCF_964261635.1. Lineage (NCBI taxonomy): Eukaryota > Metazoa > Chordata > Amphibia > Caudata > Salamandridae > Lissotriton > Lissotriton helveticus. The sequence goes on from NC_136062.1 coordinate 357,978,873, forward strand.
AGTTGGGGTTTTTGGGAAGGATGGGAGTGGTTGTCTTTCCAGTGGGTCACAAAGCCCCGCCGCTTTCCATGGGGCCACTGCTCGTACCCTCCGTGTCCCTATATAGGTCTTCAGGCCCTGGCTGACTTTAGGCCCTGTGCCTTCTTGCACACAGTGAAAATCTGCTCTGGGTGGGCAGGTATGCATATTAGAATTCTTCTTTAACTGCCACCGAAGTGTGCTGTGAAGCAGAGGGGTTTCTAACTTAAAATTGTGGGTATATCTGTATGCATGTTTTCTGGGACTAGTTGGATGCCAGGAACTGTTTTAATTAAGGCCTTCAATGGAAAACTCTGCTGCATTGAAGGTCTGTTTTGCATGAAGTATGTTTACAAAATGTATTCAAAAGGACCAGAACTCTCTCTAACTCGAGGGCCTTCTGAAGAAAACGCTGCTCTCTGTGGAAATTTGAGAGATAGATGGCTTCATCTTCTCCGATTTCATGGGAACCCGCCAGAAGCTGTGATGACCATTCTCTTTTGACTTGCAGTTGCAAACCGAAAGTACTTCTTTTCGGCAGTAAAGTTAAGGCTGTATTGCAGGGCCGGAGAAGCGACTGATTCTCCAAATGCGAGGCAGAGGCTTGTTTTTCTGGGCTCTCAGTCCTGTCGAGCTGACTGAATAAATAAACTCTGGCTCGCTCTCCTGCAGGCCCGGGGGTGTTTCCTAGAAGCCAGTTTTGGAGGGGGACATGGGGGGGGCTTGCAGTGTGTGTGGGGGCTTGCAGTGTGTGTGGGGGCTTGCAGTGTGTGTGGGGGCTTGCAGTGTGTTGGGGGGGGCTCGCAGTGTGTGGGGGGGCTTGCAGTGTGTGTGGGGGGCTTGCAGTGTGTGGGGGGGCTTGCAGTGTGTTGGGGGGCTCGCAGTGTGTGGGGGGCTCGCAGTGTGTGAGGGCTTGCAGTGTGTTGGGGGGCTTGCAGTGTGTTGGGGGCTTGCAGTGTGTGGGTGTGTGTGTGGGGGGCTCTGTGTGGGTGTGTGTGGGGAGGCCTCTGAGTGTGTATTGGGGGGGCTCTCTGTGGGTGTTTGTGTGTGTCATTTGCGAGAGATCAAGCTAGTGGCATTGTAAATGACAATGCTATTTATTTATGTTAAAAAAACATAAATAAAAATATTGTCAAGAGCAATGCCAATAGCTCAAACTTTAACAAAGGCAAAACCATTGCATTGTAAATGCTTGTTTGAGTGTATGAGTGCTCGGAGGCGTAAAACCCCTTTTGTTAGGAGGGCAGTTTGAATCATGACGTCGCACTTACATGTTGAGCATTCAATGTCGAATAATTTACAAACACTATTTTCTTGGTGTCTGGCGAAGGACCTCGTCTTCTGAAGAATCTCGTGCTCACAGGCCCTGACCTCCCGTGGCCTTCAAACTCAATTTTGCATTTGTTCTTATGAAGGGTCAAACTAGCAACGTCATTCTTCATGGCCTTTTGCGTCACCATCTGCCTGGTGCTGCTGGTGGTAAACTCTGGTGGCTGATGACCGATTTCCTGCCACTCACTCACCCCCCCACCCAACCCCCCTCCCCCTTCAAAAAACAATTTTGGCCATGCTGTTTTTCGAGATTTATGCTCATAGCAAGCTATATTTACGGTGCTAAAGTTGTCAAGTGTTGATAGAAGTGGAGGAAAATCGTTTAAATGTCAGTATAACATAATTTCCCTCTTTATAATGAAACAATAATATAACAAATGGAGCCGAGCGCGAGACTTGGCGCAGTTGCCTGACTTTGGACGGTTCTCGCTCCCACCAGACGTCACGCCAAGCTCTTCCGGAAGTAATCACGGGCGCGAGCGAGGAATCCATTTTACCCCACGCAGCTGCTGGTATTTCATGCTGCGGCCGCTGCGCCACAGCCAGACTTCAGGATTATCCACAAGTATGAAGCTGGCCAGTGCAGCGCGACAGGCGGGGGTCCAACCCCGGCGCGCGAGCTCTGCGCTCCTCTGCCAGGTTGTACGGGTGCCAGGTACAGTTGGGAGGTGGATCCGCGCCAGGTCGAGGGGGTGTGCAGAGGAGCACACGGGTGCCGACAGCAGCGCTCATTCAGATGCTTCCAGGAGCCCGGCCTGCAGCCAGAGTCCCCTCCCTGGACTCATCTGACCTGCTGCAGCCTGTAGTGGCTGAACATCCGCTCAGACAGGCCAACTCACAGGGTGCCCCGGTGAGACACAGGATATGGACTCCCTTCACAGGGGCTCCCGGTGAAGAACCAATCTCACACAGTGAAACAAAAGGTGAGCTGCAAACTCCTCTGCAGAGTGGATTTCCCTGTGATGGAAAAAAGGTGAGCTGATAACCCCTTCACAGAGGGGATTTTCTCATGGTGGAACAAAAGGTGAGCTGGAAACCCCTTTGCAGAGTGGATTTTCTCATGGTGGAACAAAAGGTGAGCTGGAAACCCCTTTGCAGAGTGGATTTTCTCATGGTGGAACAAAAGGTGAGCTGGAAACCCCTTTGCAGAGTGGATTTTCTCATGGTGGAACAAAAGGTGAGCTGGAAACCCCTATGCAGAGTGGATTTTCTCATGGTGGAACAAAAGGTGAGCTGGAAACATTCGCCGCAGAGTGGATGGCTACACGATGGAACAAAAGGTGAACTGGAAACCCCTTCGCAGAGTGGATTTCCTCATGGCTGAACAGGTCAGGTGGAAACCGCTCCGCAGAGTGGATCCTCACAGTGGAATAAAAGGTGAGATGGAAGCACCGTTGAAGAGTGGATTTCCATTCACTGGAACAAAGCGTGAACTGGAAACTCTTTTACAAAATTCATTTCTTACGGTGGAACTAAATGGAAGATTGAAACCACTCCACAGAGTGGATTTCCACATGGTACAACTAAAAGAGAGCTGGTAACCCCTCCACAGAGTGGATTTCCACAAGGTACAAGGTAACCCCTCCACAGAGTGGATTTCCACATGGTACAACTAAATGAGTGCTGGTAACCACTCTACAGAGTGGATTTCCACAAGGTACAAGGTAACCCCTCCACAGAGTGGATTTCCACATGGTACAACTAAAAGAGAGCTGGTAACCCCTCTGCAGAGTGGGTTTCCACATGGTACAGCTAAAAGAGTGCTGGTAACCCCTCCACAGAGTGGGTTTCAACATGGTACAACTAAAAGAGTGCTAGTAACCCATCCACAGTGGATTTCCACATGGTACAACTAAAGGAGTGATGGTAACCCCTCCACATAGTGGGTTTCCACATGGTACAACTAAAAGAGTGCTAGTAACCAATCCACAGAGTGGATTTCCACATGGCACAACTAAAAGAGAGCTGGTAACCCCTCAACAGAGTGGGTTTCCACATGGTACAACTAAAAGAGTGCTAGTAACCAATCCACAGAGTGGATTTCCACATGGCACAACTAAAAGAGAGCTGGTAACCCCTCAACAGAGTGGGTTTCCACATGGTACAACTAAAAGAGAGCTGGTAACCCCTCCACAGAGTGGATTTCCACATGGTACAACTAAAAGAGTGCTGGTAACCCCTCCACAGAGTGGATTTCCACATGGTACAACTAAAAGAGTGCTGGTAACCCCTCCACAGAGTGGGTTTCCACATGGTACAACTAAAAGAGAGCTGGTAACCCCTCCACAGAGTGGATTTACACATGGTACAACTAAAAGAGTGCTGGTAACCCCTCCACAGAGTGGATTTCCACATGGTACAACTAAAAGAGTGCTAGTAACCCCTCCACAGAGTGGATTTCCACATGGTACAACTAAAAGAGAGCTGGTAACCCCTCTGCAGAGTGGGTTTCCACATGGTACAACTAAAGGAGTGATGGTAACCCCTCCACATAGTGGGTTTCCACATGGTACAACTAAAAGAGTGCTAGTAACCCATCCACAGTGGATTTCCACATGGTACAACTAAAAGAGTGCTAGTAACCCATCCACAGTGGATTTCCACATGGTACAACTAAAAGAGAGCTGGTAACCCATCCACAGAGTGGATTTCCAGCTTGTGTTTTGAGGTCCCGCACAGCCAGAGGTACTGGAACAACTTTTTGAGTGGGGGAGCTGGCCCTAATGTCATGTAACGTAAGGACGTTTGAAAACCCAGTTACTTAAATATGACATTAAGAAATTACCAAATATGACCTTAAGAAATTAGAGTGTTACCAATTTCAAATTGAAAAATACAGACAGGAAAAAGATATAAATCTTTGAGTTAAAATAGCAGCAGGTTGTCAATAATAGTTGACTAAAGTTTGGCACAGCTGATGCTTGCCGAAGAAACACACTTTCAAGGTCCTTTTACCCCTCTTTCACCATCTGCACCTTAAGGTTATGTGGGGTGCCACAGCACCTCCAGCACCCCTAGTGCAAGAGCCCTTGTGCACAGCCGATGCCCATTATGAGGTGTGAAAACCCACCAACACATCAGTGGCAGCCTCAGAAGCTTTTCTGGGTGAGAAGTTGGGTGCGGATAGATGTGCCTCACACTGTGCTCGGCCCTATGCCCCGACCCCTCCTCGCACATGGAGTTCTTTTTTTTTACGTTGGCAGGCGTGACCTGCTGCACAATCATTTGTGCACTTCTAGTAATGCACCACTGCTGTGAAACGCCTCTGTAATCCAGGATCCTGCCTTGCGTCACCTCTTTGTTTATTTATGGTTCTAGAATGATGCTCCGTGACCGACATGTGGAATTATTATGGAAAAAAAGTGGTAGCACCCTTTATTGTTCCCAAGCACTCGAGGGAGGCTTTCTTCACACATGAAGGTTCGGCGAGATATGATGCACCCATGTGCCCAGATGCAACGCAGGGAGGTCTAGACGGAACAGTAGGCCTCACAGCACTTGCTTGGTGCTTTAAAAAGATATTTCCAAAACGCTGTCAATTGAACTAGTCACAACCCCACAGCTGCACAGGAAGAGCCTAGGACCTTGGCACACCCTGTCATAAAGTGTGGCCTAGTTGTGCTTGTACCTCTTTGCAGTAGCGGTTGCTACCGACAAGAGTTTGGTGAGACCGGGAGGGGCGGTGGGGGGGAGTGGGTCGATGACGAGGGAGGGGGGGTGGGAATCATTTTTTTAAATTGCACTTAAAAGTTTACCGCCGACAGCCGCCACTTCTTTCTACCTCTTGGCAGGAAGCATACAGCCTCTCAGAATCCCCGACTAATCACAACGCTTCCTTAGCAGGATTGTGATTGGTCTGAGCGCAGTGGTTTGGCGCCCAGACAGGGGCTGGCAAGAAATGAAATGAAATGAAAAAGAAACTTAATAGAGCGCACTGCGGCCAAGCGGCTTCCTGGCAGGCTGTGCATGTTCTCCACCCAGGCTGTAATGCAGCCTGCCTGGAGAACATGCAGAGTGCGCATGCCACTTTGGGCAGCCCCAGACAGCCGGCCAAAGCCTCATGCGCACTTTAGGTGCTGCCACCTCTCCTCCCCCTGTGACAAGCTGAATACAAAAAACAAAATGATAAGAGGAACCCTATTATCATTTTACTTTTTGCATTCAGCTTGCAGCTGAAGCAGTGGGCACCGCTGCTCTGCCTTAGCGGAGGAGCCGCCACTGCCTCTTTGAAAAGCACTTCTGGCATTTTTTTAGCCTCTTTTAAGTGCTCCCAGTTTTTGACACATAAGGAGATGAAGTAATGTGCCCAGGATCACACAACATGGTGAACTCAGAAGGTGCCATTAGAACCCAAGTCTCCTCAAGCCGAATTCAAAAATGTTGCTTCTAGACCGCGGACAGGAAAATGTACTGACGTCCAGGAGTGACTGGTTGATGAAAAAAATCTAGCAATGTGCTGCTCACGCGAAGATAAACAGTAGAGGACATGCATGAGAGGATGGAACAACCTACGTCACTGCGGGCCAGTAGGAGGAAATTATGTTCTTTTCTGTGTAAAAAGAGCGTTCCTGGAACGAGGGCCCTATATTGTGTCACTTCAAATTATTTTGTTATATGTATTGCATCGGGTCCGCCCTGCGCCTATACCATACGTTATGCTGTTCGTTTGTCAGTTGAAAAGTAAAAAATGCTAAAAACAGAAAGTTCTGTTGCAACAGATTGTTTGATGAATAAAAACGTAAAGATTCCGAATTGAGACTAGGGTGTGAATCCACTGACAATTATTATAAATAATGTTTACGTATGATAAGTGTGATCATATGTGTATTCTGCATGGGATTGGATCTAGCGAACCTGTAGAATATCAAACCATTGAGCCTCCAATAAATACTGCAAAAAGAACAAGCATTGTCAAAGTCAATTGGTCTGGTTTTGGCAGCCAGCAGTTTGGCTTTGTCAATGCTTGTTTTGCCATGTTATTGTAAAATGTCATTTTCCAAGGACGTGCTGAACCCTACACCCCTACCTCATACACATACACTTTTTTTGTTCTAAAAAAAACACACATTGCCTTAGTAGTCTCTGGGATCGAAGGAACTTCTTTGTGTGCGGATGTGCACCTAGTGAAGTAGAAAATACCTTCACACATTCATGAGAACCAATGGCTGTGGCAAATGCTGCACACTGTGGTGAGTGAGAGCAAAATGTGAAAGACAATTTGACAGACTAGTGGGTGACGCGGGCTATAGGAGAGTCCCTCAAAAACACATATATATGTATGTATTTTTATTAGGATTGTTTTGGGGAACATAAGGCTGGCTCCGCAGCTAAAGCTGGCTCTAGGCCAGACCTAAAAACGAAAACAATCCTCCAATAAACCACAAACCTCTGAGATTAGGGCCGACGATAAGAGGCTGGTGGTGTGCCAAGTCGATCCTGTCACGCAGAACCAGCAGGTTGGCATTCCTGCCGCCATGCTAACGTCTGCCTTGTGGGTACCAAGGCGGCCTTTGTTCCCCGTGAAGCCTCCTCTCGCGGTTCATTTCACCTGCCATGTGCCGCAGGTCACGGTCGTGTCTGCGGACAGCACAGTCGGGGTTTTGTTCCCGAGCTTCCACCGGCAGCTTCAGACGAGCTGTGACTTGGACTAAACACACATCCAATTTACTTTAATTTCATGATAATAATGCCTGCCAAGTCATAAGCCCGGCAAACCTAAGCCCTTGTGTCTCTCAAAGGTAGGAGGGGGCACACGCAGTTCACACGTCTGTCTGCACAGTGACCGGAGAATGATCCTTGCAATTTTCTGGAAGAGAAGCAAACTTTTCACAGGAATACAATCGTGTACTTATTAATTCTCTTGGGAAAGATGGCAGGTACAAGAAGAAGCTGATGGACAGAAACGGATCTATGCAACAAAAAAAAACCTAGAAATCTACTCCAGCAGGCTTAAGCTTACCTGTGGAGTAAATCTAAATTTTCATTTTAATCACAAAGGATATTAGGAGCACTCCCTGTGGTAGCTGTGGACATCTTTGTAAATTATGAAATATTCTCTAGTAAAAGAGTTTTCACACAAGTGTACTTGTGCATGTGTCAATGCGCTTCCTAAATGCAGTTTACACTTTTTTTTGTTGCTCCATGTTGAACATCTTCGTCCCAAAGAAGAAACCACTTTCCTACACACCGCCAATTTGGCGGGTCTTATTCCCACACTTCCACTCTGAACACGGATTTACACCTGCCCATGACTGGAGTAAATCTGCGGCCATATGTGAATATGCCTGCCAGAAGTCTTTGAAAACCCACGGATGCGAAAGTTTGTAGGTGTTCACTAACTTTTCAAATGCAAAAAGAACAATTGATGGACAGAATGCAGAACAATGTCATACATCCACCCCAGTACAGAGATCTGGGCCTAGATCCATCGTTTTTTTGCTCACCATGCCATTCCAGTTTGGATCCAGCCATATGCAAATCAATCTTGATCCTGTGCCCCATGGGAACAGTCCAGCCCGAACTGCCAAGCCAGGTCCTCCCTGGACTGGAAACAAGCATCCTAGGACCGGTTTTGGGCTTTCAGCCCTCATCAGCCAGGATAGCTTGACTCCAATGGCATGGAGAGCACGGGACTCACGTCTGAGCATACCTGTCCCACTCGGGGTGACAAATGCAAAAAGAACAATTGATGGAAAGAATGCAGAAAAATGTCACACATTCACCCCAGTACAGAGATATGGGCCTAAAGCCATCATTTTTTGCTCACCATGCCAGTCCAGTTTGGACCCAGCCATATGCAAATCAGTCTTGACCCTGCGCCCAACGTTTTAAGGCATCTGAGCCTTCGAAGGCCAATGACTACATGCAGCAGCAGATTCTGCCCACATTTATGTATTGTAGTGTTTGTTTAGCACAGACTCCGCCCCATAGGGCATCAGAGCGCTTTAATGGAAAGGATGAGATCACTTGTAAAATAGGTATATGTACATGAGTATTTTAAGTATAAGAAAATACACTGCACATGTTTGACCAATGAGAGTTTAGCCATTAATACATTTGTATTTAAAACAACAAAATAACAAAAATAGAACTCGGAGTATGGGTATCTAACCTTCTATATGATGAAAGTAGGTATCGCAATGTTTACATTAATTCAATGACATTGTGCTGTGTATACACAGGTGATGTAGGCATGTGCATGGGACAGAAGGACGCTCTCAAGAGTGGATCCAAGCATCAGCTCTTGTCAATAATAGGGTCAGCTACAGGGGTGAACCTATGAAGGACTGAGCAAAGTCCAGTTCCCAAAATGTCTGCAACATTTCATGTGAGAATTCCACTCAAGTGGAAAATCACATTTTGGGATCCCCAAATATGAGCTGAATTCCACATTGCAAATGCAAGATTCCTCTGTGAGGAGGCAGCAAAAAGGTCTTTGTATCTATTTTAATTAGCATATAACGTCATGAACCATTGCTGAGAAGGTATGGCTCGCTCGTGAGCCCTCCACACAGACATTCACAGCCGCCATTTTTAGGTGAGCACCCCTCACATGTACATCACATGTGACGCTAAATCCAAGCCTGTCCTTAAAATGTCGACGAGAAATTGCTGACGGCTCCAGGTGATACAAGCAGCAGCACGTAGTGTTGGTGTAAGGTAACAGCTACTGTATTACACCCCCAGGATACAGAATCGAATCAAGTAACGCTTCCGCTCTGAAAAAGAACCATCTTTGAAAGATCAGAGCCCAGAGGGATAGAAAACCCTTCTGTTGAAGGGTCTGTGGATGCGCTGTAGCTGTTATCAACAAATCCTGTACAGGATTAAAAGTTCAGTGCTACATCCGCTATTTTCCTGTTTTTTAAATTGAATGTCACATTTGTTAAAGTACAGTGGTGCCTGGGCTTCATTCTGTTCGCCTGACACCTAAAGCTGTAAGCATTTCCCACAAGAACTGTTCATTGTTCCTGCTTTTAGTCTGGGATTTAAAAATTAAAGAATAGAGCAAACATACCAACTGATAAAACTTTGGTTAAAAATAAGAAATAGTTGTTGCTGGATGGGTCCTAATGGAAGTACCGCTAGCTTCCCAAGAGAACAGATACAGACTGGTGCCATTACACAACAGTTTGCCCATTAAGAGTGGCAAAAAACAAAAAATAACAAGTAAATTCAATACTTTTACGCTTCCCTGTCATCAGTGAGACCCATTGGATTTGCCAATACTTGTTTACAATATTGCCATGGCCTTAACTTCAAATGTAGCCATAATCTTGTCTTGCTAGTACCGTACTAGCCAAGTTGGACGCTTGATCCAAGTTGTAGAAATGGTAAACTGAAATAATGTTCAAAATTCAAATTTTATACTATGCGCCTATACGAACAGTTAGATGAGCTTTGTTTCTTGTGCAGTAATGTTTTCATCTAGATTAAAATTACACTCTTTCTATTCATTTAAATGTAAAATTTGCAAGATAAAATAGAAAAAAAAGTTAGTACTTATAAGTGATTGTTTTGTTAAGAACAAATTTCAATACAAACTAAAAAAATCGAAGTTTAGTATTTAGAGATGATTAAAGACAAATCATATTTTGTAACAGATCCTGAGTTGGAGAAAGAGAGAGACGGGACAATGAATGTTTTCTACCAGATCTCCAAGGAAAACAATAATCTGACAATCCGTGTAAACTGTTCTGATGCCTTTTGAATATCCGGGTACAAGGACGAACGAACTGGACTCCCCAGGACAGATTAACCTCACAGCCAAGACACAGATGTTAACCTTTGTTTGCATAGTTTAGAATAGAATCCGGGTTTGCTATATTTCAGTTTGGCCTGGTTTGTTGTGTTTGATATGAGCAGAGAGGCCTCGGTATCATGCATTGTTGTTTTTAGGAGAAGTTACTCTTTGTGCAAACATTACCACGAATGAGCAATCTTCCAGATAGTAACGCAGTTTGCCTCGAAGTTACAACAAACTTTATCCTGCGATGCAGCCACAGACACACAAACTGATAACATGTCTCCTTAGTCATAAGGTTGTCAGAGCGGTTTGTTTCTTGTATTTATTGATCCTGGGGTGTGACAGTGGCTACTACCACACCTGGAGACAGAGCACAACATGCTGATGCGTGGGAGCACACCTGCAGGGCGTGTGGCAGCACATGGCAAAAGGCAGCACAGTGTAGCCCTTGTGCACCCCACGGTCCTATTTTCACAATACAACACCGGTGTGCCTACCTTCTTATTGTACAGTGTTGTACAGAAAATCTAACGCAACAGAGAGCAAATATGCTGAACAGAGAATGAACTTAGTGACGCAATAAAAGAGAACAAAGACGCTGAACAGAGAATGAACTTGGTGACGCAATAAAAGAACAAAGATGCTGCACAGAGAATGAACCTGGTGACGCAATAAAAGAGAACAAAGATGCTGCACAGAGAATGAACTTGGTGACGCAATAAAAGAGAACAAAGATGCTGCACAGAGAATGAACTTGGTGACGCAATAAAAGAGAACAAAGATGCTGCACAGAGAATGAACTTGGTGACGCAATAAAAGAGAACAAAGATGCTGCACAGAGAATGAACTTGGTGACGCAATAAAAGAACAAAGATGCTGCACAGAGAATGAACTCGGTGACGCAATGCACCCAACACTGTAATGCTGACTCGATCCGTAGGCGACCCCAGCAGGCCACCGTCTCTGGTTACTCTTTCTTAGGGTTACTCATTGCTAATTCCACTGGGTTTCCACTTTCAGTTCACCCCTCTTCAGGGGGTGGGGGGTGGGGTTCAGACAGCAGCTGTCAGGACTCTAAGACCCTCACACCCTCGTCTGGGTGGGATTTCTACAGTACGAGGTGAGAAGTGCCGTCTGCATTTTAATTTGGAACTAGTAATTGAATATCTGTTTTTGTGAAGGCTGCAAGCTACAACCCCCTGCCCCCTTAGGCCCCCCCTGCCCCAGCGGGCAACTAAAACTGGACGTGGTGACGCTCAGGGGGTTGCAAAGCTCCAAACCTGGCCAGGTAATAGAAATTCTGTGTTTCGAGACGTTTAAGGTGTTTTCCAACATCGCTCAACTTTTTTTCTGTGTCTTACTTTAATTAACAAAGGTATATAAACCACTTTCTATCGGTCGTTTGGCTTTATCTATCAATAAGCAGTAAATGCAAAACAAAAACAACAAAAAAACACAATTTCCCACATTTGGAAGTACACGTCACGAGATAGAACGTCCCCAGAGTGAGATGACGAAAGGGTTCATAAAGCGCACTGATTGATACCAGCAGTTCCAGACGCTGAAAAGCCAGCAGAATTGAGAAGCTAGCAGTGTCCTCTATGACAGGGGACTGTGCCCTGCTCCTGTGTCAGCTGTAGTGCAGGTGGTGCTCACAAGTCAGTCAGTCAAAAATACTTTATTCGGTTCATAGTAAAAAACCATAAAAGTATACAACAAAATTCATCAGGGTCAAGACATTAAGTTAAAAAAGATATGATACATTGATTAATAGTCCATACATGGCGATTTCATATGGGTTTTTAAAAAAAGAAATATACATTATAAATACTAATAAAAACAGTAAAACCAATACAAAAAGCATGTTAAAAAAGATACAACGCTGATTCCTCAGTCCTAAATACATAGCTATGTGCAAAGTATCCAGTTAATTTTCCTCCTAAATCTCAATGCTATTTTTGCTATATTACAAATCTCCCATACATTTGACAGCTGTAAATATAAAAGAGCGGGTTTAATTTGACTAAAGCCCTTTTCTTTAATAAGGGGAATAATATACTTTTTACGAATAGGCCATAAATGCTTACAAAAAAAGATAAAATTCATAGTATCTTTAATAGAGAAACCGTCACAAGAACAAATCTCCAGTTCCGAGTCCTTAGTCCAACCTGGTCGTTCTGTAAGGAGAAGGTGAAATTTGTTCAATCTAAACTTAGTCAATAAAAATCGATGATTCATGTTATTGACGATTCTCAAATAAGGTTCTATGCCTCTAGTGGTTGTTAACAATTGATGAGCCCTTACTGTTGGTTTGCATAGTTCATTTTCTTCTCTAGCCAAATATGCCAATTGTTATATGTGTCTTTGGCCCATTTTAAATCCCCTTTCAGCAACTTGTTTGGGCAGTTAAACAGTTCTGGTAGGCCCAATCTGGTTGCTAATTTTTTAATGTAATTCAACCAGGGGATAGAGTGGCCATACTCCAATGCTAAACAAGATTCTGTGGTGGTGATGGTAGAGGCACAGGGTGGCCCTCTGTGTAGCTCTTTGTGAGTGCCGTGTGTGACTATGTCTGTCATTCTGACAAGTGCACAAGCACCAGCACAGCCTTGTGTTGCACGATTGCTCTGTGGCCGATACCAGTGCTTAATTTCAGCCGGTGGTTTCCAGTGCTCAGCACCGGCCTTTAATAATTAGCACCAGTGTTTTTCAGGAGCACCAGTTAAGGACACATTAATTTTCTGGTAGGTTCGAAGAGATTAAGTGATTTGTACCGAATCACAAGATGTTTAGCCGATGCAGAGACTCAAACCTGGTTCCCCAGCTCCGAAGTTGGCATCTCTGGCCATTACGCCACATCCACCCCCCACTTTCATGGTAAGTAGTTGGTTCTGGTTTAGGCCGCGCTTACAGGAGAAACGGGCTGCTGCAAGCTGCCTTCTGACGAGAGCCCGGCCACTTACTTAGTTTTTTATAAATTAACCACTGGCCCATACACAGACTTGTGCATGTGCTATGTACGAGCTCACGCCATGCCGATGGGTTCAGTAGCCTGCAGTGGTGGCACGCGTGCGCGCTGTTTCTCTGGGAGTTTGCTTGAGTGCAGTGTCTGTTACTGACTTCCGCTTCCAGACTGCCACTTCCATCTGAAGGCAGTGATGGAAGCTGCATATTATAGATCAGCATGATGACCTCTTCACTTCCTTCGCGTCCAACCCCATCATAAAAATACTGTATGCTGGAGTCATGTTAGGACTGATCACACCATCGTAGCCTGTCTACTCGTTCATATGTGAGCTCTTCTTGTTGATAATAATAATAATTCATATTTATAAAGCGTGAACATATCACCCCTTGAGGTTTCAAGGCCGGGGGCCGTCAGGGAGATTAAGTCAGCTATTGCCCAGAGTCACATGACGCTGAGCTGAGCTGCTGCCGGTGCCAGGGATCGAACCGTGAACCCCACCGGGGATCGAACCGTGAACCCTGCCGGGGATCAAACCGTGAACCCTGCCGGGGATCAAACCGTGAACCCTGCCGGGGATCGAACCGTGAACCCTGCGCTCCGGAGTCAGCGCTTTGGCAGCTGTGCCACAGGTCATTGATGGTCCAATTACTTTTGGGCACAGCCAAGTGATTCTTAGCTATGGAACCAGACCACCACAACCCCGCTTTTAATAAAATAAAAAAAAATCAACATGGCGCCAGAGTGGTGGGGAAGCACACGAGGGAGAGAATAGTGTGCAGGAGGAAGGGATGTGGTGGGTTAAAAGCACGCGAGGGAGAGAGCTGGAAGACATACACACTCTCAAGGAGTTTTAAAAAAGAGAGCTCCCTAAAAGTGAGCACTAAAAGGATACAAGTTAGCCAAGCAAACAGATGGTAACGCGGCTATTACTCAGGGTTGGGACACAAAAAGAGAAACACATACCAATTAAAACGGAGCAAATGAGAGCGACAATAAAGCCGACCGGTGGTAAGCAATGGACATGCTGCAGACCCACTGTAAGTTCACAAAAGGCTTTTCACACCCAAGCAGCCTTGTGCTGTCTGGTAATCAAGACTGAAAAAAGGCAAATCTGCAGCTCCAATGACCTACTGTAAAACCACTGCGCTCAACTGCTTTTATATTTATCCATTTTCCCTTGTGTTCTGACCAAGGCTACAATTTTGTCCACAACCACCCATCCGTCACACACAAACCATGGATTAAAGTTTTAGCATCAATGTCTTGGCCCAACTAGTAGTGCCCATTCTCACAGAAAAGATGCCAAAACATACTTTTCTAATGTTAAACGAGCAAAAGCCATGTTTTGTGTAGTTTTTTGTTTAAAAAAAAATATTTTTATTGGGTTTTTTGACAGACATATATAACAGTTAACATTTAGACATTTCGCGTTGTCCATACAGGGTGACATTCCATTAGGCTTAGGTGCTGGTAGCATGGGTTAAAAAGGCTTGAGCTCCCTGTTAAAACTATTGCCAAACATATAACATAAAACATATACCCGGTGGCGTTGTGTGCTAGGGGTGTCCGAAGGTTCGGTCTGGTTGCAGTGGACCATGAGCTTAATCAGGCACCTGTCTCATAGTCTACTCTGTGGGAAGTAAAGAGGGGGGGGGGAGGATTCTAGGGGGAAGGGGGAATGGGGTTGTCCTGCTCTGAACAAAGGAGAGGTGCTGGGTTAGGCCACTGGTATTGACATACACCTTCAAGGTGGATCATACAGGTCTAGGAACCTATCCAGGGAAGTCCACAATCCCCTATTAGGGTTTCTCCATGGTGTGTTGCGTAGGGTTGTGATGTCGGCTCCCCTCAAGAACGTTACCCAATTGAGCCTCCCCTTGAAGGTGGCCTTGGAGGTGTCCTTCCAATTGGTGAGGACTATTTTAGTTGCTGCTGTTAATAAGAGGTCGAGCAGGCTTCTGTCGTGTTGCGAGTCTAGATCCGATGTTATGAATGCGGTGGTGAGTGAGGAGAACTCTTCTTTAAGAGTACACCCTAAGGCTTTGTTTATGAAGGAAAAAAATGTGTTCCAACATTTTTTTACCTTTGTGCAGTGGAAGATGAGGTGTGCCAGGTCCCCTTGTTCTATGTCACAGTTCCAGCATCAGTTGTATTCCCTCAGACCCATGGCCGCTAGGCGAGCCGGGGTCCAATAGATTTTGTGTAGCAGCCGGAATTTTGTCTGGGCAAGCACCGGGGAGACCATATTCTTCGAAGGGGCCGAACAGAGGGCGTGTCTTTCTTGTTTGGTACACCTCCATGCTTAATAACAAAACAACCAATTACTGGGAGGCAAAGCTAGACACCATATAGCGCTTTACATGAGCACCAGATTACATTACACAAGGCCAGATTCACTTTTTGTATTTTTAGGCACGAAGAAAACTAAGTGATTTGTCCAAATCACAGGAGGTTGTGCCGACTCCAGCACCGGAACCAGGTTCGAAAGTAGACAGCCAGAGCACCTTCGTTGCTCTTTTAAAGCCCGAGAGAAACGGGGACCCGACCTGCTACCCAATTCCAAAGAAACCTGTAGAAACATGGAAACTTCTTTCAGCGAATTTTAAATTGTATAAACGAAGAGCAATGCCTCCCAATCTCTGATCGAGACCTCAAATCAGAAGGGGAAGTCTGCTCAATCAGGGCCGGACTGGCATAGTGGCCACCGGGTGTTTCCCTGGTGGGCATGAAGGGAAGGGTTGGGCTGTTTTTTGAGTGGTGGGGCTGTTTTTTTTTGTTTACTGGCAGCTGGTTTTGCAGTGCTGCAATATCGGCTCCCTGTAACAAAAGCAGCATTAGTACTTCTCACTAGCACCCCTCTCCCCCAGACCGTCCAACTGAATTGCCAGGGCTGGTTTGTGTTCCTAGTCCGGCCCTGTACTCAATGTCACTACAAATTGTTTTAATGCCCTTCGCTTTCTGTATGATGTAGCACAATCTGTAATGCAGCATGAGCTATCTGACACAGAGAGTCACGTGCAGCTCTTGGGTTACACCCATCATATACAAACATTTGAAATGCTATTGTGCATCACAACCGAAGCCCACAGGTATCCGACGCCCACGTGCTGCGTGTAAATGGAAAGTTGTCCACGAGGTCCGTGACAAAGATCCAGATCTTTCCACTGTGGTGGCAACCCGCGCCGCCCACAAGGAAATAAACAGCGGCAGAAGATGGGCTGACAAAGCTAATCGGTCTAGGTTGATGTTTAGAGTAAAGCCTTCAATATTCTGTTTGCCAGGGCACAAGTCGAGGGTACATGCGGGTAGACGGCGTCTACTCACTTTTTTTCACAGGGTAGACGCTGTCCAACCTGCCAAGAAGTTGGGACCCACTGGAAAATGCTGAACTCCTCCAGATGTGATTTTCAGACACCAGGACACGTTCAGCAGGCCTGCTTGTATTCAGCTATCTTTCCAAGCAACAACCTGCAGGTGTGCAGGTGGCAGGGACTTTGTTATTTTAAATTCTAGCCGGACCATAAATAAAGGGTGAATTTAAGGGGCCATCATGCCTTCTTTTGTAAGAGTATCCTGGTTGGGAGTTATCTGGAGCCTCACACCTAGCTGCAAAGGCAATGTATGGTGAAACACAGGTTCACAGCTTGTTATTACTTCACAAGTATTTAAGAGAGGTATGGTTTTGACTTTTTTCAGTCCATCTGTATAAGCGAGATGCATGATTTGTCAGAATGCCAGATGTGATGGTCGACCCCAGTATTTACACAAATAACAATTTAAATATCAATCTTTTGTTTTATTTCTTTCATTGCACTACTCATCCCAATGCAGGGTGTTGGAGCGCTTCACAGCAAAGTGTGTAAATCAATGTACAAGAAGTTACATAAGACCGTGAGGTTTACAAGGTGCAGGATGAACTCACTAGGCTGTATTAGGAGGATTACAAATTATGAACTGCAAGTAACAAAAGGATCTCTGTGTTAAAAGCAGTAGCCCACTTAATAAAAATCTGTCATCTGCATGTTACATGATGTGCTTCGTAGGAGACATATTAACTCTCTATGCTGCTTTGATTCAAAACTCGGACTATACAAAACACAGATCTCTCTAGCAAATACATTAACCTCCAGAGTTATCTTACCATCCTTATTACCTGAAATTTAGTGGGCAAACAAAGATCTCTGCAGTAGGTGCCTTCACCTACACAAGATATTTTAAAATGCAGACTTTGAAACGAATTAAGCAGAACAGATTTACTACTACATTTGCTCCTTGTTGCCAGTTTCTTCCTGGCTGAGTTAAAAAAACATAAATGTATAAATTGAGGCACAGATTTCGCATCAGGGTTGCAACACTTTATTGGCACAACCCTGATGCAAAATCTTATTTGTTAAATAATGTAATGTTCTAATGTACTCATGACAGACCTGCTAAACATTTGTGAGAGTTCTTAACCCCTTGCGTGCTCGTGACGGAACCATTCCGTCACGAGCCACGGTGGGGCTGTGCTGGTGACGGAATGGTTCCGTCACGGCCCGGCCGCCGCGCCTGCACGGCGCTGATTCCGCGCCTGCTCTGGACGTTCCATTAAGCGAGCGGGGCCGTGACGGAACCATTCAGTCACAAGCACAGCGCCACCGCGGCTCGTGACGGAATGGTTCCGTCACGAGCATGGTGGTGCCGCGGGCCCCCCCTAGCGCCGCGGCAGAATTACTGCCGCGGCCAAGGGGTTAAGATCGAATGTCACTTCTTGTGATGTCTATTCCTGTGAGGTCATGGGTTGTGATGTCACGCGCCCCCTTACACACTGCCTAACTTCACTACAGTCCCCTCCACTTCTTTTTTTTAGGACTTGTGCCTTGCTGATTACCAAGGTACATGTAGCGGTTCTAAAGAAGTAGGGAAAGGCGCCGCATGGGTGCACTGTGCGAGTGAGACTTCCCTTCCTCTGGTATGTTCTCAAAGAGACACGGAACACGTTGTCCACCTTCTAATTTTCATGCTTCTGAAACATACCTCGTGTAATAGAGGCTTCACGGAAAGACATATTTTCGGCTGTTCCTTTGTTTAAAACCATAACACCTCAGAAAGAGATGGTTATCACCTGACCAGGGTTGATGTAAAAGCGCCACCTGGTGGGTAAACTAGAACATGACAGTCACAAGTACACACAAGTATTCCCCGTCGTAGAAATATACACGGAGTGTAACACTACTGGGAAACAAATGGCCTAATCTCCAGCTTTGTGGATGGATTACTCAGTAACGGATATCCATTCACCTTGTTACAAGTGCATTATATCCCATGGCAGTTGTCATAACACAGGCGGCTTTTCATCATCTTTGTGGCAGAGTAACGTGTCTGCAAAGCTCTAAGTCAGCCGCAAAGTGTACATTTCTGTCTGGCTAGTAGAAGGCTGAGAGGCAGCACAGAATACCCCCAAAAAATCCACATAAAAAATCAGGCACAACTTATAAACAGAACGCATTAGTTCTGCGTTTGTCTTTCAGAAACGTTTCCTACAAAGAGACATACTTATATAGATATTTACACAGCATAAAACCTAGCAAGGAAGCAAATGGAGTGCTATACATTTATGAGGTGCTGAAATACTATACAAGACCGGGAACTTCAACCGGAGATGTACACCCTACTCCTTTCAGTTACACCATGGTTACTACAGTTTGCAAATGCACAGTTGCCTACCATTTTATACACATTTACAGATGGCATAGAGAGGTTAAGAGCTGTGCTGAGAATCACACGATGGTGTCCCAAGTGCAGGAGCCAGGAATAGAATCCAGGTTCCAAAGAAGGCAGTTTACGACTATATTACATCTCCCTCCGCGAGAGAACATGAGTTCCCACCAATCCCCCAACAGCCAGTGCAGTACTTTCTAAAGAGAGGCATGTGTTTACAACTGGAAGGAACCTCTCCTGAGGCGTGGGGCGTGAGAGCTGTTACAGCAGGTAAACAAAGGGCGACTGATGTGTGCGCAGGAGACATTTGCATGGTATTTCCATAACAACTGAACGCTGCAGGTGCTCGGAGATTCTAACCAGCCCTGCGTGCTCCACCCTAGGGCTCTGTGGGACTCACTGTGTGATCTTAGTTCATTCCGCTTCACAGTGAAGTGTTTATGCCGCAACCATTCTACACCACCAACACTACTCACTCAGTAATCCATACTTTATCACTCCAAACTACCACTCACCTGTAGCCACATACTACCACCACTCACCTGGCGCCACATACTACCACCATTCACCTGTAGCCACATACTTCGACCACTCACCTGTAGCCACATACTTCCACCACTCACCTGTAGCCACATACTTCCACCACTCACATGTAGCCACATACTTCCACCACTCACCTGTAGCCACATACTACCACCACTCACCTGTAACCACATACTTCCACCACTCACCTGTAGCCACATACTACCACCTGTAGCCACATACTACCACCTGTAGCCACATACTACCACCACTCACCTGTAGCCACATACTACCACCACTCACCTGTAGCCACATACTACCACCACTCACCTGTAGCCACATACTACCACCACTCACCTGTAGCCACATACTACCACCACTCACCTGTAGCCACATACTACCACCACTCACCTGTAGCCACATACTACCACCTGTAGCCACATACTACCACCACTCACCTGTAGCCACATACTACCACCACTCACCTGTAGCCACATACTACCACCACTCACCTGTAGCCACATACTACCACCACTCACCTGTTCACACATACTATCACCACTCACCTGTAGCCACATACTTCCACCACTCACCTGTAGCCACATACTTCCACCACTCACCTGTAGCCACATACTACCGCCACTCACCTGTAGCCACATACTTCCACCACTCACCTGTAGCCACATACTTCCACCACTCACCTGTAGCCACATACTACCGCCACTCACCTGTAGCCACATACTACCACCAATCACCTGTTCACACATACTATCACCACTCACCTGTAGCCACATACTTCCACCACTCACCTGTAGCCACATACTACCGCCACTCACCTGTAGCCACATACTACCGCCACTCACCTGTAGCCACATACTACCGCCACCCCCCTGTAGCCACATACTACCGCCACTCACCTGTAGCCACATACTACCGCCACTCACCTGTAGCCACATACTACCACCACTCACCTGTAGCCACATACTACCCTTCACCAGCTCCCCAGCACCACCATTAACCTGAACCCAACACACAGTACGCACACTACCACTCACACACCTACTTTAAGGCAAAGGCTGTGTAGCACCAGATGGTAAACTATTCTAAGGGTCTCCACCCCTCGGGCACGGTGGGTGGGGGATCCCCAGAGCTGCTCACCATTCATCCACACCCTCTTGCTTCCTACCTGCACTCCAACTCGCCGACAATCACTACTAATAGCCCACAGTCACTATCCAAAACTCACGCCACCCACATCTCCGTCCTTAAGAGTTCCCGCAAACAGACCCATGCAGCGCACACATTACCCAATGGAGCTATCTCTCCAGTCTCCAACTCGATCCCAATGGACTCAGAGAACAGTGGGATTAAAGTGTGGCGGGATATATTAAGAAACAAAATATTAATTTCGGTACAATATTAAACACCATTGTTTTATACTTCTCAGTGGATCATGCTGTGTGGCTTGGTTTTGAGCAATCGAGGGTCTTGTGCTTAATTTGTAACAGAATAAGTGCAGATGGCCACATTTTTTGCAGAAACCTGCCGGCGTCGCTGCTGAACGTCAAGGTTGTGGAATACCACAGTTGTCGACTCCTGATTTCACCTGCTCCTCTTTCATCCACCAGCACGCCCTATTTGCCCACTAATCCTGCAGAAATTATTTAATCTCTGCTTTCTTCCTTGTTCACTGTTTTTCCACATTTCTGTTCCTCCTTCTTTCCCTCCTTGCTGTCTTTCTCTCTCTTGTTCTGTGCTAAATCTTATGATTTAAGAAAAAAAAGTTCCAGTCACTAAAAAAGGTTGAAGGGGAGCCTACCTTCAACCCCTGTTCAAATTAAGCACTGCTCGGTGTTTTATGGAGTCAAGTTGCACCTCGCTGCTCAAACTTCACAAAGCCCACATATGTCTCAGAGGGTAAAGGGCTCAGACAGGGGCGGGCCTTGCAGTTCAGATTGGTTGTGTCGGTGTGGAGACTGGTTTTCCCAGTCTGCAATGTCAAAGAGGAGCTGAAAATGATGGAATGGAATGGTCCCACCAGTAGTTCAGAATGATTCAGTCATTCCATTATTTTTTGCTGTTCCTCAATGTGTACTGAGCTTTTACATGATAGAATCCACAGATCTATACAAGACATTTTACCCCCTGAACTATCTCGCAAACGATAAAGTGTGACAGTAAAAGGGATAAAATGCATCTTTATGTATGCAAGCGGCACCAATCCAACGTGGGGGCGCGCACCACAGTCGGTACCGACCTAACAGAAGCGCTGAGGTACAAGTCGGAATTTCATTGTCATTAATACGCTATTATGACAGTGGACCACTCAGAGGTTTGCCAGATGTAAATCTTTTATGTAAACTAGTTATAAAGCATCATTCTAGCAAACAGTCCACAAACAGCATGGCATCGCAGCGCTTTCTGCAGCCCAGTCGCACTTAACAAACAGTACATGGGGTTCAGCTCCACCTTCTCTGCGGCTTTTGCTATCTACGTACAAAAATCTGTTTCTTTAAAACAAAAAATAAAAAAAACATCACAGTGCCTTTAGCACACCTTACAAATCTGAGCACCTTTCTCAAAATCTTCCCAGAGGGCAGATATTAGAAAAAAGGGCTCTAAAATGAAATTAAAATTAATTTGTATTTTGAAGGGACGGTACCCTAATCAATCATACAAAATCTTAGCAACGGCTTTTCCACTAATAGTCAAGTCCCACATTTTAAGGTGCAGCGCCTAGAGGCACCCCATCACCCTGTAAACCAACCTTGCCTCCCGTCGTGCCACAATGTTTAATTTTAGAACGCACCTGTCTGTCTTTCGAGCCTCCCTGAACACTGTGGGTGATAACACAAAATGGCCGCCTGCTCCTTGTTGAAGGGGGATTCGGGAAAACTGCTGGACTGGATACACACATGAAACTTAACGACACAGCCCCCACCTGTCTAAGTGATTATCCCGCAGTACACTGCCCCGGGCCGGAGCCGCAGGACAACTGAACAAACAGGCCACCGTCCTGCCCCAGCCACGTGCAGAGGTCACTGGGCTAAACCAACAAGCCATCCTTCAATGAAGTGACAATCCGGGTAACACATGTCCACGTCAGAGACACAACCACACACAGACGCATGGGGGCGAAGGGCAACAAGACGGGCGGCGCTGTCGGAGGCCCTCTTAGACATATGCAAAACAGTGCAAATCCGTTTTGCACCATTGTTGCTGCCTGTCTAGTGACGGATAGAGCAAACTGTCTTTTGCCTCAGACTCATCTTTCACATCTGGTAAATGCTAGAAATGTATTTTCACCATTTCCTTTACGTGTAGGCGAAGTGAAAAAAACATCACAGACAACACTTTGCTTCATTTTTGCTCCACTTTAAACTTCAGTTCAGTTCAGATTGCTCCTTTGCATCCTGCATGAGCAGTGACGCTGCCGCCTCAGTTTTTGCAACAGTAAAAACTTTCCCCGGTGAAGCCCTAGTTTTAAAGGTCATCTTTCAGCCTGTAACATCAGGCTGAATACATTACATCTACTCACACCTCACTGGCATGAAACTGTATGAAAGATACTGACTGAAGCCTCCTCGTGCAAGCCATGGATTTAAGACCTATGAATTGAGAAAGCTTCAAACTGAAGCAATGATACGGTTTTAATGAGAAATGTCATCATAAGAAGTAGCATATCAAGAACTTCCTTAAGTATGTCGGATGGAAAAGCACGTTGCTTGCCTTGGTGACATCTTTGCACGTGACCTATCTAGACGAGGGACCCAGAAAGCACCAGGGGAGACGTATCTAACTGATTACTTCTCTGAAGGGAAGGCACAGTTTACAGGCTCACTCCTGATAAGTATTACACAGTCTTGTATTCCGATGCCCCTTAATATCACTCTTGTCCTCAGTGCTTGATTTGTGCCGGGGATTGCAGTGTGCATTTTGGAAACCAGGACTTACAGTTTATCATCGAACCGGAGCTAGCACAAGAGAGAGAAACTTAGAGAAAGCCATCAGCAAATCCTTCGAGACAGCTATCTTACCAGAGAGCTGGAAGCACGCAGAGATCAACGCCTTACTCAAGAAACCCAAGGCTGACCCTCAGGACCTCAAGAACTTCCGACCCATCTCCCTGCTCCCGTTCCCGGCGAAGGTCATTGACAAAACCGTCAACAGACAACTGACCCGCTACCTCGAGGATAACAGCATCTTGGACCCGTCCCAGTCCTGGTTCCGCAGCAACCACAGCACCAAAACTGCCCTCATGGCTGCCACCGACGACATCAGGACCCTGCTGGACAACGGCGAGACCGCAGCCCTCATCCTCCTGGACCTGTCAGCCGCCATCGACACCGTCTGCCACTGCACCCTACGCACACGCCTCCACGACGCTGGGATCCAAGACAATGCTCTGGACTGGACCACCTCCTTCCTCTCCGGCAGAACCTAGTGCGTCCTCCTCCCTCCCCTTCCGCTCCAAAGCCACCGAGATCATCTGAGGCGTACTCCAAGGCTCATCCCTCAGCCCGACGTTGTTCAACATCTACATGACAACACTCGCCCACGTCGCCTGACTGCACAACCTCAACATCATCTCCTACGCCGACGACATCCAGCTGATCCTCTCCCTCACCAAGGACCCCAGCACCACCAAAACCAACCTCCACAAAGGAATGAAAGCCGTTGCCGAGTGGATGAAGAACAGCCGGCTGAAACTAAACTCGGACAAGATAGAAGTCCTCATCCTCGGCTCCACCCCCTCGGCCTGGGACGACTCCTGGTGGTCGACCGCACTGGGAACAGCACCAACACCCACCGACCATGCATGCAACCTGGGGTTCATCCTCGACTCCACTCTCTCCATGACAAAGCAGGTCAAAGCAGTCTCATCCTCCTGCTTCAACACCCTCCGCATGCTTCTTCAGGTGGATCCCCACCGAAACAAGAAGAACGGTCACCCAGGCCCTCGTCAGCAGCAGGTTGGACTACGGAAACGTCCTCTACGCAGGAGCCTCAGCCAAACTCCTGAAACGACTACAGCGCATTCAGAACGCCTCTGCACGCCTGATCTTCGACATCCCTTGCCGCAACCACATCACACCCCACCTGAGAGACCTGCACTGGCTTCCCGTCAACAAGAGGATCACCTTCAAGCTCCTCACCCACGTACACAAAGCACTCCACAACACCGGACCAGCATACCTCAACAGTCGACTCACCTTCTACACCCCCTACCGCCAGCTCAGCTCCGCCGACCTCGCCCTCGCCACCGTCCCCCGCATCCGAAGAGCAACCTCCGGCCGCAGATCACTCTCCCACCTCGCCACCAAAGACCTGGAACACCCTCCCCATCCTCCTACGGCAGACCCAGGACCTGCTAACCATCAGAAGACTACTCAAAACCTGGCTATTCGAACAGTAGCAGCGCCCCCACCCCCTTCCCCCCCATCGCCTTGAGAACCCCACAATAACACACATATAAATATATATATATATATATATATATATATATATATATATATATATAAATATATATATATATATATATATATATATATATATATATATATATAACAAAGAATCCGAGCCCCACTACGACTTCCTGTGGTCACAAGGCCAGAGAGTTCAACTACAGGCCCCAGAATGCACCAACTTTGGTAAATGACGTGACTGCACCTTCAATTTTGGACTGTCTGTGACATTGGGGAAAAATGCTATTTACAGCAATGAATGAACACTGGGACATGTCACGTTGTCATTGAACAAAGTTGGTGCATTCTGGGGCCTGTAGTTGAACTCTCTGGCCTCGTGACCACAAGGATCATTTACTACACTCACCTGTGAACAAGGCGTGATGACGCTGACACGCGTAAGGATGAAGGAGTGGTTTTCAATGCTGCCGCTTCAGACGAATAAAGTATTTTCTTCCATGGAAGTCGGAGTGGGGCTCTGATTCTTTGTTGTTGTATTCAAACAGAATCCTCCGCTCCTGCCTCAGCAGAGTTGGTGGCCCCAAGTAAAACGGAGAAAGTTTTTGGGACACACACACACACACACACGCACGCACGCAAACACAAACACACACACACACGTGTATTTCTCTTTTGTTACATTTTACTGTATAACTGGAAACCTTTTTTCTTTTTAAAAATAAAAAATATATGTATTTTGTTATGGGGAATAGAGAGGACCTGTCACAGACAGTGTGCTCTTCGGTGCATTACTGCTCTAAGTACCGGTATGGTATATTTAACCGCATGCGTGCGGCGGCTTTTCTCGCGGTATGCGGCATTTTAAAAATTACCACGTTACATGACGAGCTCAGCTCGTCATCAGCACACGGCAGGTAACGCTGATGACGAGCTGAGCTTGTCATCAGCATGGAAGGAGTTAAGAAAGGTGTACCACGCAGGTTTGGGGTCAAGAGGGTTTCCAAAAACGTTGTCCAGGAGTGAATCGGAACTGGCAGGTGCTTGTTTCAGAGTGGGCGCTAACGGCGCATACATCTTGGATACATCGACCGCTGTGAAAGTGGGTACAAAAAGCCACAAAAAAGAAGTCAAACGCAGTTTTAATGCTCAATGGAATGGAGGCGCCAACCTCTTGTACGGCGAGGCACCGGGGTCATTTGCTGTTATCAGAAATTAACAAACTGCAAAGAGCAGACCAATGTGGCATGAAGGGGAGGCCATGTCCAGGAGGGGCTGGAAGGGAGCAGGGCCGGACTGGGAACCAAAACTGGCCCTGGCAAAGAGCTCAACCGGCCCCCCCTGGAAGCGGCTGAGCTGTTTGCCAGGGTCGGATTTCGGCCTATTTTGTTACAGGGCCGATTTTGCAGCTATGCTGCAAAAACGGCCCTGTAACAAAAACGGCCCCCAGGGGCCCAAAATCGGCCCCCACCCATGCGGCGCACCGGGGGATTGCCCGGAAGGGAGTTACAATCCATGTCCCTAGATAGTGTATATCTCAGCTGCTAACATCATCGGACACCCAGGGCCAAATTAGGGCCCCATAACAGCATCCAAAAATTGGATGGTCCAATAAAATGATATTTGCTTTTGTTTTTGTTTTTGTATCAATTCATTAATTTTTTAGCTCGGAGACTACATCTTTGGAAGCCAAGGAACCGCATTATAACTGTATTCGCCTCATCTACCTTCCACATGATAAGCGCGTCACCCCCACATGCTCAACAAGGCTCAAAGCCAATCAGAGACTCAGCTAATGCCAAGTGTACGAGGCCCTGCAGCGGTGTACGCATTCCAGATGTGCCAATGTGACGCCCGCCTGACCACAGCTGCCGTCCAATCACATGCTCCAGGGAGTGGTTCAATGAAAGAGATGGACTTTTCAGCACAGCTCCTGATATCACTGTGATCATCAGATATGATGATCACAGTGATAGTTCCAACAGACTATGGAAGTGCCTTCCCAGTGCGTTGGTGTGGTTGGAGTGTATGCCATTTATTGCAGTATTATCCTTCTACCTGTGTTTGGTACTCTTTTGTAACATGTACACGCCACTTTTCTCTTGTAACTCATTGTTTGCTACCTCTCACATTTTGTTTGCTTTTGATACTTGCACAAGTGCCACCATTGCCTACGTAACGTTTGTTCTTGTGCCTCAGCATATATTGCAGTATTATACCTCTAATTGTACTTTGTTTTCTCTTGTAACCTGCACACTTGTCACTCTTTCCTCCTGTAATGCACTGTTTGCTACCTCATGTATTTTGTTTGCTCACAATTGTCACTATTACCTCATGTAACTTATCGTCTGCTTTTGTAATTTGTTCACTTTAATTCTCTGTTCCTATTGTGAAGCTCTCTGACGCCTTGGGGTAAAGTCCGCGCTATATAAAAATGCATAAATAAAATAAATAAGACAACAGCAAGCAGAGCATTTCCAACTCTTAGCCTGCATGAGTTATTGCAAAACTACCAGTCGCCAGCAAACCTGAGGATCACAATGCAGTTGTCACTTTCTAACCACTATACAGTATCACACTCCCTGTGCCGTGAACCGCTAACTACCAGAACCTGCGATGCATGTTTACTAAGTGTGTGCATTGGTTCAATCTATGCAGAAGACTGACCTACCCTCTTACACTCTCTTCTAGGAACCCGTATGTCATCTGTCTTTGAGTATTACACCAACTTCAACTCTCAGACCTTGGTCTCCCTGTGATCCTGCCTGAATCACTGTACAGGAAAGAATATTACTGCCCCTGCTGCACCCTCACCATACCACAGACATCTACAGACACTCCTGTGCCCCTACTGCACCCTCACCATACCACAGACATCTACAGACACTCCTGTGCCCCTACTGTAGCCTCACCGTGGCTCCCTCTCACTCATACTACCAGACTTCTACAGACACCCCTGCACCCCTAATGTGAGCTCACCAAGTCTCCCTCTCATCAAGGACATCAGACGTCTAGAGCCACTCCTGCTGCCCCTACTTTCCTAAAAAGTAGGAGAGAAGGTTAACTGCCAAGTAAAAATGGGAGGGCGTTCCACAGTTTTGCTGCTGGTGTGCACAAACATAACCCTTACATTTTGAGACTTTAGATCTCAGTACTTGTTACAAACATTTATGCTCTGAGTAACAATTTCTAAATGGTTTCAACCAGTAGATGTTTAGGCCAGAAGCTCTGGCTTAGAGAGTAAACGGCCTTATGAACATTTGCCATTTGTGCACCAAGATTTTTTTCAACAGGTTGCAAAACTCTGGTCTGAAATGTTTTACCAAACACACATACAAAGCTGGTATTCTGTCAAGTGCAAGACTACCTGTCCGCGTCTCCTTGGCCAATGGAGGCATTGCGCTGTAACGTCTCTCTCATGGCAGCCATTCCATCCGGCAGGCGGTTCAATCTTCGAGTGTAAAGGCCCAAACCTCCATCGGTCATATACCTATCGGGGAAACAAAGAGAAACAAGTGTCAGAGTGCTCTAAATCAGGAACACCAATACTGCGCTTGGATCAGTCCGTGTGCACCTGTGGATAAAATGTGACTTCAACACTCACTAGTTTGCAAATCAAATTAAGGAATCACTTCTACAAATGCAACAAATGCTCGAATCTCACCTGATCGCTCCGCCTGCCTCAGTCAAAGATCTATCTATCTCTCTATCTATCTATCTATCTATCTATCTATCTATCTATCTATCTATCTATCTATCTATCTATATGGATGGATAGATATATATATATTGCTAAGTGCTACCATATACAAGTGATATATGCAAAGAACGAGTGTCCAATGACTCACATAGCAGAACAGGATTCTGAAATTCTGCAAGTACAGCTTTTTTACTTGAAATATCAACAGGTCTCTCTCTTGAGTGAAATGAAAGTGGATTTATAGAGAGCAAACAAATGCCCGGAGGCATCCAGGCGCTAAACACCAATCCTTATCTGCTAACACAGGAGCACTTTTGTAAGGGAAATCTTGAAGAAATTTCAAAGCAAAGTTCTAGGCTCTCACACACCCCCCGTGTGTGTAACATCCATAATCTTCAATTGACATGTAGTGGGAGAAAATGGATTGTTTCTCACAGTCTCAACTCTATATTGGAAATACCACCTACTTCCATTCGTGTCATTACAGGGAACCACATAAAGAAACTTAAGAGGTTTACATAAAGCAGTTTACTTGAAGCAGTGTCAGAGGTTTCTCAAAAGGATCTGTACGAGGCAGACCTACATGTATTACTTAAATTGACAGGAGGCGTACATAATACGTGTGAAATAAAGGGAATTACGAAAGTGATATTCATGCCTCAATTTTGTTTATTTCCATTTCAAGTAAAGAAAAAAAACAAGTAGCAAGCTTTAATGCCTACCACCTGGAGGCTGGCTGGCATTGTCAAACAATATTAAACTGTGAGACCGGTGTTTATGTAAAGGTTTATTGAAATGTTTCAGATTTCAGGGGTTAACACTAAGAGGCTAGCATAAATTTCACCGGTCTGCGTGAAAGAACTTTGCATCCAAAGTGCAGGATTAAAAACTTACCTAAAGTGGCAAGATTACATGACGCATGAAGTAGCTTTATGTCACGGGTTACACATGGGGCAGTTTTAGCTTTTTTACATGGAGAGTTTATGCAAAGCAGAATTTGGAGGCTTACACAAAGGGGTTTTTTAACATGAGGTAGATTTCAGAAGTTAATACAAAGGGGATTAGCTAAAAAAAATTCTGCTACTTTACAGTAATGGAATGTGCGCACGTGGACGGGTAACCAAATTACATGAGGCAGATTTCACAAGTTCATATACATAGGTTTACATAGGGGAGATCTCAGAGGCGTACATGAAGGAGCCTACATGAGACGGACGGATGTATGATGTTACAACGCAGGCTATTACAACGCCTGTCTTTACAACGCGGTTTTTACATCGCAAACCTTTACAGCGCATAGCGCTTAGAGGTGCTGGATAGTAAAAAGTTTAATTTTCTATTCCAACTCCAGTCCCCGTGGACACTAGGGAAGGTGTTGGATAGAAAATTAAACTTATTCCCTATCCTAGAGCGCCCCCCAGCGCAATGCGTTGTAATAGTTTGCGTTGTAATGACCGCGTTGTAATGGTAGTGCGTTGTAAAAGTTTCGTTGTAACGGTTGTTCACCGAGACGGACTAAAGGTGTGATATTTTTACACGTGGCAGATTTCAGAGGTGGACAAAAATAATGTCTTTATTTTACAAGTTTATATGTACATAAAGACTTTTGTTTACAGAGTTTAGAAGTTTACATAACCGTGTTTAGTGACATAACGTAGATTCACAGGTAGGGGCAGTCGCAGATTCACCAATGACGTATGTAAGGATCTGGGAGTTGCTATGGTCGGGCTTTACATTTCAGCGAATGGCTGAGCTTAATTGTTGTTTTTCCTAATCTCGTGAGATCAGGCTGCACAACAGTGACGTTGCCTACAAAGGTTCCCGGATGCAGTGGGTGGAACCCTCGAAGTCTATCTCGTCCGCTCTACCCTCCCTCATTGGCTTCCAGTGTGAGACAAAGTAATCAGTTTAAAGTACAGACTTCACTGGAATACTTACCATAACTTTCTACACAAAAGCACAATCTCTTTGTATCAATCAAGTAGGACCGGACTGGGAACAGAAACCAGCCCTGGCACACTGCTCGGCGGGCCCCACCTGGGGTGAGAAGGAATGCAGTCGAGCAGTTTGCGAGGGCCGATTTTGGCCAATTTTGTTACCGGAGGCTGTTATTTCCAACCCCCTGTAACAAAAAAACAGCCCCCAGGGGCTCAAAACCGGCCCCAACCCTATCAATCAATACATTTGTAGAGCGGCTACTCACCCGTGAGGGTCTCAAGGCGCTGAAGGGAGGGGGAGGCGGGGGGGTGCCGCTATTGCTCAAATAGCCAGGTCTTGAGGCGTTCCCTGAAGGTGAGATGGTCTTGGGTCAGTCGTAGGTGTGCGGGGAGGGAGTTCTATGTCTTGGCCGCCAGGTAGGAGAACGATCTTCCTCCTAGCGGCCTACTGGGGAAATGCCCGGTGCCCGCTTTGGCCAGTAAGGCCCTGAGTCAAGGAACCCTTTACTCAGCAATGTGATTTTTTGCGCCTGTACCCCATATCAGGAAATCCAGTGTTGGAGGGAAAGGTTTCTCTGTTCAGACTGCCAAGGTCTGGTCTGCCCTCACATCTGATATAGGGGCAGCTGGAGACCACTCCACATTAGAAGGTCAAACCTGCTTTTTCCCTCCATTGTATTTTCAGAGGGTGCAGTCAGAATTATGTTGGTCTTCTACGTGTTGTGATATTCCTCCGTGTACAGAAGCAAGTTTGTGTTATATACCTTGAACTGTACAAATCACTGCAGTGTAAAGCCAAATAAGGAGTTGTTTGTTGATGTTAGGTTCCTGCTTTGCGTGGGTGCAAGAGACCAGTTATCACTTGATGTTTTGTAGCTGAAGAGCGGCAACATAGGGGAGGCTCCTTCATGCCGCCTTTTCTCTTTGGGTTCAAATACTAGAATGTATGAGCAGTACAGAGCGGAAACATAAAATAACAAGGCATCCTGCAGCAGGCAGAGCAGGCCTCTTCGATTAGTGGCAATGATAACGAATAACCGCTTGCTTTTATATTGCTGTAGGTACAGTGGCGGCTCCTCCGCTAAGGCCGAGGAGTGTCGCCCACTGCTTTTCAGCAGTGGAAGGAAAAATAGAATGATAATAACTAAAATGTATTATCATTTTAGTTTTTCCAATTGCAGGTGCTGCATCTTTGCCATTCGGGCGGGGTGAGGGGTTGCTCTGCTGACAGAGCAGGGGAGGAGTGGTTTGCACTCCCCAAAGTGCGCATGAATGGTTGGTCAGCCCTCTGGGACCGGCCAAAGTTTCATGCGCACTAAACATGTTCTTCACCCAGGCTGTAATGGTTTGGCACTCAGACCAATCACAACGCTGCAATGCAGCATTGTGATTTGCTCGGGGGAGCTTCAGCCTGGGTGCTTCTGGTGCCTGGTTCCGTCCAGCATAGGAGAGACGTAGCCAGGGAGGATGCAGCGGGAAGGTAAGTTGAATTTAATTATTATTATTTTTTTTAATTTACACCTCGTCTCTGTGGATCGACCCCCTAACCCTTCACCCCACCTCACACCACCGATCCGTGCCGACCGCCACTGTGTAGGTACCTCGGTTTTGACCTTGCACAGTTCTGTAAGTAACCGGTGTTACGAGAGAATAAATGTATTAGTCAATTTTCTGGCTTTGGAAGGATGAACACCTGAGTTGCCCTGTCTGTTCTTAAACTCATGACCTGTACCCTTACAAATAAATATCCAAAGTGAGTACTTACCTCAATGTGCCCTCTCAGTCAAATGTTGAACGCTCAGGCACTGGCTGAGAGTTCACGACCCTCTTCAGATGGGATGGAAGTGACCATGTCAAACATTCTCGCATTGCAGGTCTGTGATCTAATAGTCTAGATTATGTTTGAATCATTTTAACTTAGTTTATAGAGCATTTTACAAGTACTGTTCCCGTTAGCATAGTTGTGCTTTTATTATTCACCTATTTTGGAAATTCTGAGTTACACAGGGACCGCTTACCTCTTCTTTAGTTTTGGAACCCTAGGGCATACCTTTAGTCTTTCTATTATTTTCTTTGCCACCATCTTGCATAGTCTTCTGTGGAGCTACCTACTGGGGCTCTAATTAGCAGTCTAGACACAACTTACCATGTGCCGACCAACCTATTTAAATGGGGCCATAGCATGGATGTGCTGAAGACACGCCAATGGCAAGCCCATCTGTGTCTTGATGTGCCCAGTAATACTGCGAAGATACCCCACTCCAGCCACTCTGCGGAATGTCTCATCTTAGCCATTCACCTGCTCAAGTAGTAGCACATGCGGACATGAATAATCCTGATGCTACGCGCGGAGATACCCCTTCGGGGCTGATTCAGGCGCGTTATAAGAATATAAATAAATAAAGATGACACAATCTTGGAAGTTAGATTAAAAAAGGTCTGTTACAGCCTGAAATGAACCATAAATCGACTCTTAAGTCTATCAAACATGACGCTCATTTTGAATTTAGTGGAATGTTTTGCGTAGCAGCCTATAGACAGGAAAATTACACCCTCCTTGAATTATACCATCTAGTTATGCTATTTTTAAATAAAGTCTGCGTTACTCCTCATTCTGAATACTTTTTAATGAACTAGTCCCTGCTAATTCGAAGATTTTACTCAAGTTTCACACAGATAAATCGGGGGAGGGAGAATGTTATTGCCCAGACTCCAAGAGTCTGAAAGATTAACAATTTGTTTGATAATATTAGACCTTTCAGCATTATTGTGCAAAATCGAAAATATTGATAACTATTATTTACTGATAACTGACTTATCTCTTATCTCCACAACTAATTTAGCTAGGTTAGCTGAGCAATAGGGATTTTGTTGTTTAAAACAATTTAACAATTTTAGGGGATATACATTTGTGGTTGGATTATCCTTAGTCAGATAAGTCTTTTACCTAAAGAACCTACTCAAATAAAAGGACATCTTTATTAAATAAATCCTTACAAGACACATCTAGACAAAATCATCTCATTTGCAGGAAATGAAGATGAAATCCCCAGAAAGAAACATCCTTGGATTTCACCTGAGTTAGCCAGATTGAAATTAGAAACTCGCCAGTTTGAGAGGCAATGTAGGTTTAGTAGTCCTGACCTAAGAAACTCTTACCAAGAAAGGCTGCAAAGTACAAGCTCCATATTAAAGAGGTGAATAAAGTGTATTACAATAAAATGATTTTACAGGCTCCCCGTCTTGCTAAAGAACAAAATACAATTATTGATGAATTTCAGTGACCTGTAGCAAACCTAAGTGACAAACTTCCCTCAGAGGGATTAAGGGAGAAATTTGCATCCTTTGTTTAGGCTGACCAGATGTCGCGGTTTTTCACCAGCTGTTATGGCAGATTTCTGAAAGTTTGTCTCATATCCTTTTTTTGAGAGGATTAACTGAAGACAATGGGAGGCACATTATACGTTCCAAAGTAGGGCTAGTTAGCACTTGTTATAAGAAAGCAATTTAATTAACAGGTATTATACTGGGTTTAAAACTTGCATTTAATTTATTTTCTTAGAGCATCTTCTGCATTTCTGTGTTGAAGGGTACCGTCATTCTACGCCCTGAAGTCGAAGTAAAATTGTAGTCCTTCTTCTATGTCTGCGAAAAGTCCCGGTTTTAAGTTTTTAAAATCTGGTAATCTTACCCTTCTTTTAAAATACAATTCTAAATAAAAGGAATACCTTGACAACGGAGGTAATTCCCAAACCTACTTTTTGCAAGAAATAAACCAGCTTCAAAGATGCCTCAACACAGTGTGATTGTTTGGAGCTATTTCTGAAGCATCTCTGCTCGGAGTGATTAAGAATAGTCCCTCTACTAGTTCCCCTTTGCACCTAGGCCATGTTCCTAGGTTATATATTTTTTAGCTGAACATATAAACAGAGCCTGTGATAAATTGTGTATGGACTATAATAAGTTACAGCTTTCAATTGTTTTCTTTTTACAGAATGGATGACGCGGAGTCCCGCCTCTGTTTTCACTTCTAGATTGGCTTGCCCTTCTGAAACCACTACAGTCCCCTGAACTTTGAGACTTCATTTTGCAGCCAGCTTAATGTCAGTTGTCCCTTATGAGTTGTCAGTGGTTCAGCAGCCCGCCCTTGAGGCGTGTATGGGGTTGTCTAGGCGCTATGGAGCTTCCCAGGTCTCTGATGCATGCCTTGAAAGTCTCATGTCACCCTTGACAGGCCTGTCAGAAGTTTTTGTGAGTGATGTCTGGGGAAACATGTATGGCAGAGCCAACTCAACCCTTCTATATTTGTCAGGTGCAACAAACGCCTGTTTTCACATATAAATGCCTCCTTCCTAATGAAGATGCCAGACTTGGTTTCAATAAATAAAAAAAAAACAATCAATACATTCTGCTAAAGGAGTGCAGGGCCCTGAATAGAGATGCCTTGTTACAGATGGGTATGAGGTCTCCCAGTGTGAAAAAAAAGAGAGGTGCAAGCTACTTGCTGTTCAGTGGCTGTTACGACATTGTGCTTTTTGCAAACACAACTAGAGATGGAGGAGTCTGAACACATTTTACTTTATAATACCATGATGTTAAGTACCCAACTTCTGCCAAATTCTAAGTGCTATAATAACAGATTATAAAGTTAATTTCATTTGTATGGCTCTTTCCACTCCTTGAGAGGCGCTGAAGCACACCACACTGTGGAGAAGTGACTAGATGAGTTGGTGCTGTATTTGCAACAAGATGTGTGTAGGGAGTTTTTTGGTGTCACGCCTGAGTGACCAGAGTGGTCACCGTCACTTACACTGCCAGGGATCACTTCCGCTAAGGGCGATGGAGGAAAAAAATGAGTGAGAGCTGAAACATGCGTAGTTTACATTAGCCAGATGTTATTAGTTACTCTGCAGGTTCCTTATGGGATTTTTATTTGACAGCAAAATGTTACTGTAACCAAATGTCTCAATCGACAGTCCTCAGAAGGATGAAAGGCTGAATCAGCGCTGCCAGGGTTCAAACTCATGACTTCCAAAAGACAGCATTAGTCAGTAGCAAGTGTTTACTCATTTGTATATGTATTTATTTACTTATACGAAAAATAACAGGACATGTACGTAGCTGCATGTTTCACATTACACTACACACAAAGAAGTTTAGTAGATAACAAACTAGGTAGTGTTACGGCAGCAATAGGTGAATAGTGGTGCAACACTTTGCACTTCTGTATATTTCCGTGAGAACAGGGCAAGCATGGTCAGCTCACTGAGCTATCTACCCGATGGCTTGCATTGTTATTTCTAAGCTGGGTGCGCCCATTGAGTGAGGCGAACAGGTGAGTTTTATTGAGGCTTTAAAAGGGAGCCCTACATGTTAAAACCAGTGGCCCACATCTGAAACGCTCGACGCCTCTCTGTGGAAGAAAGGAAGCGCGCTCAGAGGTCAAGAAGGAACGCGCTGCACTCTCTCTCTCCGAGGTCTGCTACGAGGCACTATCACACCCCTGGGTGCGATCTACCGAGAACTGTCAGCCCCGCTTCTAAAACTAGAATGCCAGAAGCCATCCGAAAACCCACAACAGAACTCGATGTCAGCCAAATGGCGCGCTGCAGACGGAACACGTGGAAACAATAGACGGGGAGATATTTTCGCCGCGAGTGGGAGAGGCCGAGACCGGACCTGTGCATCCCACACTTAACTATGCACCAGACATGTCCACGCAGAGGAGGCGCCGATCCAAGACACGCGCTTTTGACTGCTGCCTCGCTGTAGTTTAGGTCCGAACTCGGTGTACTAGTACCGGGATTTTGGACATATCCGGTCTTGCTTATATTGTGAAGTGATGCCCCGAACTTGGAGGAATTTGACTTAGTCTGGGCGAATGGCTCATGGACTGACCACCGTACTGTTCTTTTATTATTAAAGATATATATATCCTTGCTCTGATGAAGTCTGTTGACATAAAATAAGATACACGTGTTGGCAAGATCTTTTGGCTATCCTTTGTCTGAGGAACTTCCAAATTAAGAACTGTGGCAAGAACGTTTTGGTTACCCTGCGGTTGGAGTATATCCAAATAAGAACTGTTTACTCAGAAGAAATTATGAAAATGGAAAAATAAAGAGAAGAAAAGAAACTTAATACCACTGGAGAGAATTAGTTATTGATATGCACACTGATTTTGTGCAAGCTTTGCTCAGGTTTCAAATTGTGATTATGCACCAGACATGTCCACGCAGAGGAGGCGCGCGAGCGTGACGTCGGAACGTGGCCACACATTCCAAGGCCATGTGACGAGGCGGAAGGCGACAAGGTGACGCCCCACTGAGGGGCTCGTCTTGGGGATAGGTCTTACACCGTGGGCGTGCCAAGGCCTGCACCACCGCGCATGGAGATCAGAGCAGGGACACTTCTCTAATTATTTTATGTGTAATTATTGGTTTGTATTATTAAGGTGGCCGAAGGATTGCACAAGACTCATGCTACGCAGTTTATCTCCTTTCAGAAGGATGAGTCTGACCAGCAGAAATGCACAATTTCATTTAATTTATTTTGGAATTTATACAGTGCGACGTTAAACAAGAGTTTGGTCCGTTGGGGGAAGGCATGGACAGGTGGGGAGGCTGGGGGGGGGGGGAGGGGTGTTTGTAATATGAGAGTGAGAAACAAAAAAGGAGATGGGAGGATAAGAGAAAAAATAGCAAATGGTCAGAGTAAGAGGCTGAACAGGTTGAGATGTTTTGGATACTGGGGGAGGCTGGTCCAGAAGGAAGTGGTTAAAAGAGAGCAGGCGCTGTATCGTGTAAAGTGGCACTTGTAGGAAGTCCTGCAGAGAGTGGCCAGAGAGCCAGTAGGGTGGAGGTTCTCTGAAGGTTGTGGTAGGCAGGGCTTTAAGTGGGATGAAAAAACTGGAAGGTCTCTCAAAGCGGCGTGGCCAATGTAATTAAGGGCGTGGCTTAAAAACACCGGCTAAAAAAATCTGTGCTTAGCATGGTGTGTCACCCGACTTGTATTTTGCTGTTTCTGTCATTGCATCTAGATATATAATACAACAAGTAACATCATACCTACAACAAGTCAAGACTATTGGCTTTGTCAATGGTTGTTTGTTGCATAAGATAAATAAGCAGCAAGTATGGCTTGTATATAATATTGAAAAAGCTTCCACTTAAAGCCCTGGTGACATCACTGCAATGTTGCTGCTCCTGAGTTTCAAAAAGAGAAGAGAAATCCAGAGAGAAAATTACTCTCTTTAAAGGATTTCCCTTCCCTACAACACTCACCTGGCATGACGTCATGCTGTAACTTCTCCACTAGTGAGAAGTGAGCGGTGTGAGCATGCGCACATCGATGTGCCTGCTGTCACTGCAGTCCTGAAAAAAACGGACCGCCTGTGCCAGAGCACAAAACAGTGCCCGATAGGGACCAATTTCGACGCCTCCTTTAAAAAACTGCCGATGCTCAGACCCGGTGAGACCCGGCCCACTTAATGCCCTGGTGGTAGGGGTCAGTGCTGTAGAGCATCCATGCAATGCCCGATAGGTAATGTGGAGAAACTGGCCACCCCTCAAGGACAGAGGTCACAAAATAATCCAGGACTGAACTGTGTGGGCCAAGTGAGTCAGGGGCGTAGCTAGACCCAAATGTTTGGTGAAGCTGATAGGTCAACCAATGAAACGGGGGCTAGCATGTCACACAATGCAACCAAGCTTTCCTTAGGACCAATATCAGAAAATAGAGATACATTGTGTATTTTAAACTTATTGGTCAAAACGCAATGCTTCAGTGGCACCGGGATATAGGTAGGGGCAGAAATACCAGGGTCGAGGGCGGGTCTTCCTGAGGGTAGAGATATTGACGGAGACGGTAGCTGTAAAATAGTAGAGGTAGGACAGGGGCTTTCTCAGGGTAGGGGTACAGGTGGAGATGGTAGCTGTAGAGGTACGAAGATATAGGAACAGGTCGGAGTACTAGGGTACAGGCAGGGGTAATGTTGGGTGGAGGTACAGGTGGAGACGGTAGCTGTAGAGGAGTAGAGGTACTGGGATATAGGTAGGGGTGGAAGTACAGGCAGGGGCTTCCTCGGGGTAGCGGTGTGGATGGAGACAGTAGCTGTAGAGGAACTAGCATGTAGATAGGGGTAGAGGTACGAGGGTACAGGCAGGGGTAAAGGTGCTACGCTGCATGCAGGGGTATCATCGGGATAGAGGTATGGATGGAGATGGTAGTTGGAGCCATATTGAAGTACAGACAAGTGTAGAGTTACCGGAGTATGGACCGGAGCTGCAGTGCATCATATGGGCAAGAGTTGGGGTAGAGGTAAAGAAATAAACATACTTTAGAAAGAAGGAGCTGGCTGAGGTGTAGGCAGAGCGATGTTAATGTAATGTATGTTAATGTATTTCGATTTATATAGCGCACGAATCACCCAGGGGTCTCAAGGCGCTTGCTTAGGGAACCCGTCCTGGTATTCCCCTGTGAGATACCCCGGCAGGGTATTCACAAGGTGAAAGCCAGGCATCCCGCCGCGAGGGGCCGTAGTGGAGATTAAGCAAGCTATTGCCCAGAGTCGCAGAGTGTGACCCCGTGAGTCGAGTAGGCACCGGAGCGAGAATTGTCAAGTCCGTGGAATTTTTGAGCCCGAGACCCGCCGAGGCGGGGAATCGAACCCTGGTCCACGGCCGATCTCAGCTTCCGGGTCTGCCGCCTCTAACCACTGAGCCACGGAGGGGAGGGGAGGGCAATGGAGGTTGCCCCACAAGGACCCTAGAGAAGGAAGAAAGTTGGAGGGGTACAGGGTTCCCCCTTGAAAGGGGATCAGGGGGTCGCTAGTGGTGCGGTGTACAATATTTACATAGGGGTACAGGGTACATACTTACAATAGGAGATCAGTGGAAAACCAGCCTGCTGAGATTCCTTGGGCATGAAGGACAGATGTACATCATGACAGATTCCACGTTCTGGGAATGTGGTGCATTTGAACACACTGGGGGAAAGTGTCAGGCTGAGGAGAAAGTTCCCTCAGAACAGGATTCCTTAGCTATGATCTTATTCAGAATCCCATACAAGCCTAAATAAAAGATAGCACTACATGGACCACCCCCCCTGTGAAAGAGTCCCGTAGACGATAACTCTCAACCTCCCACTTGCTGTGAGGCTACAACTCTCACATTATTGTCTACACTCGCTTGTTTAAATCAAAAATATTGGAAATAAAATGTCATTTTCTGGACATTCGGCGTGCTGTCTGCCTACACAGAGGCTTAGTGGGACCTGCTTTATGCAACACGGCTCCGGCCAAACCCTGCTTACAACAAGGTGGATAATGCAAGTACCACTGAGCTGGAAAGTATACACAGCTGTTGCTGACAGAAACACAAAGCCACAAGGCTTTGCAACAGGTTATATATTAAAAGAAAGGCATCATCATTATTATCCCTTGGGTAATAATAAGCAGACGCTATTTTGTGTAATACAAACTCAATACCGAATCCCCTCCAGCATCTCTGTACTACTCACCCCCTTCACTGGAGCGCTCCACTGTCCACATGTAAAAGCAACTTTTGAACCAAATGTTAGATGTTTTTCTAAAGCACAGTGATCAGAACAAACGTCGCACTTACCCCTAGGTGACCAGCTCTTCAATCGGAAGCGACTCTGCCTTCGCGCTAACCCACACTCCTTAACCGCTCAGCCTTGTGGGACTTGCTGGCAGGACGTCCGGTTGCCAGCTTTGGCCTACTTCTTCCAAAAGAATTCCTAAAATCTTATTTTGCTGGCACAGCACGCCCTTCCCTTGGGCCAAGACACTTCTTTCGCTGGGCAACAAGTGGTCCACAGCTATCGCCAACGAGTGGCTGAGGTCAGTAATCCACAGGCCCCAAGGCCAGCGGCAGCAGCCTGATGTCCGCCACAGGCGCAGTGACTAGTCCAAGGACAGACTGATGGACAGACAAACCCAATGGAGCAGCTCACAAGAGATGGGCTTTGGAGACACTCACACAAGCCTTCACTGTGCTCTGCAACAGGGCTGCCCTGGAACAACGCGACGAGCCCCCAAGGGAGCGTGTCGACGACGTTGCTAAGCTAGAAAAACCAGTGGCAGGGTTATTCTCAGAATGGCGAATTCCATGGGGGCATGACACAATTTGCTTCTGCCTCCTGAAGCGCACAAAGTCCTGCATCAAGAGCGCATAATGGATGCAAAGCGTAACAAGTGCAGGCGCGCAGAACAAGCGAACAATACACCAGCTTCAGCAGTGGCATGCTTCCCGCCGGCACACACGTACAATGTTTCAATCTCAGTACAATGTTTCAATCTCAGTTACCAACGAGCACTGACAAAGACAGTAGGTCTAGCTCAAGTGCAGGCGCGCAGAGCAAGCGAACAATGCACCAGCTTCAGCGGTGGCATGCTTCCCGCCGGCACACGCATACAATGTTTCAATCTCAGTACAATGTTTCAATCTCAGTTACCAACGAGCACTGACAAAGACAGTAGGTCTAGCACAAGTGCAGGTGCGCGGAGCCAACAAAAAATAAACATGCTACCTGCCGGCGCAAACGTACAATGTTTCAATCTCAGTTACCAATGAGCACTGACAATGACAGTAGGGCTGGCACAAGCGCAGGCACGCGGAGCAAGTAGGCAATACACCAGCTACAGCTGTGGCACGCTTCCTGCCGGAATAAACATACAATGTTTCAATCTCAGGTCCTCATTATGATGGTGGTGAGACCACCACCGTCAGCCCGTTGGTGACAGTCGCACCGCCATCGGATCCAGCATTACTGCCCGCAGCATTATGATGGTGGGCGGATGGTTGGCGGTCGGAGAACCCAACCGCCAAAGATCCGTCGGCTCAAGGAGCCGGTTGGATGCAGTGTAATGCCTACAATGGTGGCCCCGCAGTGTAATGCCTACAATGGTGACCCCCTGGCCCTTCGACACGGGCCCTGGGCCCCCCTACATATCCCTGCACCATGTGGCAGGCACTGCGGTGCCTGCCATATAGTGCAGAGATATGTACAGAGTGTATCTTTTGTACGGTGGTGTGTGCTGAAGCCCGCAGCACACGCCGCAATACAAAAGATACACACAGTGACAGCATGGAAGGCGGTCGCATTGTGATACCAGTTGCGGGACTGCTGACAGCTAGTCGGGCAGTCCCGTTTCCGAAGGGATGGCGGTC
Organism: Lissotriton helveticus; assembly: GCF_964261635.1. Classification (NCBI taxonomy): domain Eukaryota; kingdom Metazoa; phylum Chordata; class Amphibia; order Caudata; family Salamandridae; genus Lissotriton; species Lissotriton helveticus. The sequence continues at coordinate 358,020,411 of NC_136062.1, forward strand.
GGACGTAAGTCCGGCCACCATCCTAATCAGGCTATCTGTTACCAATGAGTGTTGGCAAAGACAGTAGGTCCGGTGTTGACTCTTAGTTTTAAGAATTTTCATTTAGTTTGTGAATGGTTCGATATGAAGGCACTCATTGTACAAAAACAAGCATTGCCTAAAAACTATATGTATATATATATATATATATATATATATATAAACAAATATATATATATATAAACAAATATATATATACACGCACACACATATATAGATATATATATATATATATATATATATATATATATATATATGTGTGTTAGAATAGAACTGAACACTGTGAGCAGTATGCAAATGGAAAAAGATTGAAATGAGGGTGAACGTTGCAGTTCGTAATTGTCAGCCCATGAAGAAGAGGCGCCAAGACCTCGAAATGTGTCGGCATGGAGTGTGATAAATGGAGGCAGTGAGACGAGCAGCAGCGAGGTTACACTGATAGAGTGACGTTAAGTGACCTCTCAATGCTTACGGGCACTTGTTTTTTATATAAATGTATGTATGTATATTCACTGAAAAATCCAAAGGTTAAAGTGACAAGATAGTTAGGTATATTTTACTTTGCATTAGAAAAAAACCCTTAGAAATCCACAGAAAAATACAAAGGTTAATCCGTTGACCACGGCTTAAATTCCGCTGCAGTGCGGGCGTTTTAATCAGTGGGCGGGGTTCAGACGGCCCCCGGCTTTCTACTGCACACACCCACCGTCACGTGGTACGGTCCCCGGCCATCTGCAGTACTGAACGGGTTAAAGGGATGTTACAGTTAGGTGACACACTTAGTTAAAAGATACCATTTTAGTGAACAAACCCATTGAAATTCACCTGTTAAAGTTATCTCAAGTTACTGGAACTCGAGCCTCGAAGTAACTAGAACTCACACCCTCGCCATGCACAGTGTTTTCATCAGTGATGTAATTTCAGATATTAAATTCATGTTAAGAATGATGTCCTAGAACACGTCTTATGTGATGTAATATGGAGGGTAATTAGAAGTGCATGGCAAGGGTGCGAGTTATAGTTACTTTAGGGCATGAGTTAGAGTTACTTTAGGGCACTACCCCATCAGGAAAGATTTTGATTTGTGTAAATGCTGTTTGCCAGTCCAGTCTCCTAACAACCTTAACACCTAAGTCCAGAAGGCACCAAGACCATGTCATATGTTAAATTGCAGCTTCAGGTCTGCCAGTCACAAGTTACTGCCAAGAACATTTTAAGTAGTTTGGGTGCATTAAGTGCAAATCATTTAATTGTATGGATTTCAGTTCGGCATCTCAGGGAACTTTGATGCATATTTGAATTCTATACCCAGGTATTACTTCCGGCCGTCCATACAGTGAATGAGATATTTGCAGTGTTTTAATGGAAAGAATTTAAAAAAGTTAGTAACCATGCGCCGTCCGCCCACCAACCCCATATCAGCAAAATTTGCACTACATCTATTATAGAGAGGTGGTCGCCACTGTGTACTTATAGTTATGTCAGAGTTTCTACAGGGTGTTTTTTGTTTTGGTAATAATTTTGCCGTTGTTTGACGAATATGGAAAAATGTTCTAAAAAATAAGTGCATCCATCTCAGCTACTTCTTCGAAAATTTGGCGCTGATCTGTCAAGCGTTAGCCAAGAAAAAGATGAGGTCCAAAAACATTGATTTCCTATTTAAACACTATTCGAAGCTTTGCTGTCCGATTACGAAAAAGCAGAATTTTACTAAATTTGGCAAAATGTTAGAACTTTACTCAGAAAGTGTACTTATTGTGACTAGCTGTAAATCCGTTTAGCCATTTTCTAGAAACTTGTCTTTAAAGAGGTGCTCGGGTTGGGCTTGAAGGGGTTAACTAGTTAGTTATATCTGGGCAATTGGTCCCATGGGAGTCCTGTGATACCCTAAATTAAAAAATTGGGCCCTCTGATTGGCTGATTAGCTTTTTTGTCCTGACCACCATTTTCTGTGGTACCAAGCAACCTGATTGGTTGGCTGCAACCGAGAACAATATTTTGCAGCCGTTTTACAGGCTTATGTACACCCGGTATGTATGCTCAGATTACACAAATATATTTTTGCAGGGGTCGCTGAATTAAATACTTTTGATGGCATTGATCAAAAAAGCCTGCTGACGAAGAAAAACTGCCAAGATAGCAACTTGAAGTGAAAAACAGTGTGCGACTATCAGTATTTTATTTAAGGCAGGTTGTTTTTTTTTGCAGAAAGGTACGTTTTACACCACATGCCAGTCCAGAAGAAATGGTCTCCTCTGACCTTGGGCTCTAGAATTCTGCCTTTGGGAAGACACCGCCACGGCGCCATCTGAACTACAATAATGCTAGCTTTAAGTTTAGAGTCCCACCTGAGTCAATGTCAAGACGTCCTTGGTCTGACTGTCGTAGAGCACCTGTAGGCACCGCATCCCGCCCTGGGGGTGGAGGTGGCACGCAGGAGCCCACTGGCATGAATGCCGGCTGCAAGGATCTGGGAATCAGCAGCGGGATAATAATGCCAAGACTTGTTGGCTTACAGGAGGAAAGGGAAACTCAGTTTATATCATGCAGCAGTTGCCCCACTCCCTTGTATTAGTTTTGTTGAAAACATACACACACAAGCACACAGAGTGCACACTTTCATTAGTCATGTTTTTGGTTACACTGCGGAGGAGATGGATGCACAGTCTGGTGCCTGCACATTCAAATCCTGGCTCCTGACTTAACCAAACGATGTGACCCTGGGCAAATCACGACATACCTCAATATATGCCAACACTGGAAGCGCCTGTGACTGTTTGGTTTGTTTTCATAATTTCTGACATTATTCCGTTTTCAGGAGACGTTCTCTGCAACTTTCATTCTCTCAACAAGCTGTGTACATGCAAGCATGGAGAGTGAGTGGGCCGTGTGCTCGAGAAGGGATGTTCAGAGCTACAGGCGGTGCTCACCTGGTCTCTTCTGCAGGTGCAGTTAAACTCCAGGGTAACCCTGTACTCTTTTTGCTTCGGAGACCCCGGCTGTAAGACGTGCCTGCTGCATATTAGCACGCGCCTTGCGTGTGATGTCATCCTTTACTTTTCAACACTGACAACAACAAGCACAATGAAGCGAGAAAGACGGGGAAGGCAGTCAGGGGCTGGTGTTATGCAGCAGAAGCCGCCTCGGTGCGGCTGGATCTGAGCCACAGGGGGGCAGACACAAGACAGGGGTGATTTAAAGGGGAGGGCGAGAAGGGCACAGCCAGGGAACATGCGGCTAGCTGCCCTCGGGTGACTACCCGCTGTGTACTAAGGTGTGTGTGGGGGAGGGAGGCGGGCTGGTGTGGAGTGGGAAAGTGAAAGGGAGGTGATAAAAATGTTTAACAGGGGTCGGCTCTGGCCCGTATAACGACGCGTACATTCTTGTCAAAGTTCCCTTGGTGTCTGCGGAGAGGGGGGCCGTTTTCCGGAGGAGGCGGGGGTGAAGAGCTCATTTAAAGAGACACGAGGGCAACTTTCATATCCTATGTTGCAGCAATCCCTTCTTTTCATATCCGATAAGAGCAGCGCCTTTCTATGGCACTTTGGTGGCTTAAAACGTATCATCTTGTAGGAAAATCAAGGGATAGAAGAAAGGGCTGAGGGGCTGGGAGGAGTCAGTTGCACAATATTTGAGCGTCTACATGACAACTGCGTTAGCCTTTCAGAAGCAGGGGTCTGTCAGAAGGCCTCCGGATTCTCGGCTAATCGAGCCCCCCTCTATGAGCACTGCCTCTTAGCAGCCCTTCTCAGCAGCACTTCCTCCCCCCCTATACTTTCTTTTTTTGTGTTTGAACAATATATGGATTCCTAACCTGTCTGCAAGAGCTACAGCCAGGGCTACTGGAATGATGTGATTGTGCGACCGAAGCGTTTTTCACATAATTATGGATTTGCCACATTTGCCACATAATCCATCTGCTGAAAAAACTGCAGATTTTAAGAAAAAATAATTTGTTTCGAGCTCAAACCGTTCAAAAGTTACTTAAAACTCGGCAACATGTTTTGCCGCGCAGTGTAAGGCCCTTTACAAAGACTGACTGGTCACCTTTCTGTTGGTTATTCCTATATTTAGGAGTTAAACTGGTACCAATAAGGTGTAACCTATGCCCAAAGAGAGGTAAAAATGGCCAAATAATGAAATACTCCTAACACAAAATGTACTGCATTATGCTGCATACTTTGCCCTCTCTTGCTGCATAATTTAGTCACCCTTGCCACATAATTTAATCCTCCTCTGAAGCATATTTCCAGTCACCCTGGCTACAGCTGACTGATAGATAACATATGTAGTGCTTTGCACCAAATAAATGGTTCTTTAGGCACTGGGGTCCGCATATCCTAAGGGCTGAACACGAACAGGAATTTCATCTAATGTTGAAGGCTATTAATATGCAGATGTTGCAGGGGTGAAGGGGCTGATTGTTTCCAGTGAGGCTCTCCCATATCTGGAGCTAAAGTTCATCTTAAATTCACTGGCAATGGTGGAACCTAGAAGAACATGGTTTTGTACAGTAAGAAAGCTCTATTATTTTTTTAGATATTCTGGGGATTACAGGCCTTCCTCTGCTCGATGTCTCTCACTACCATGAGAAAGAGGAGCCCATCATACACCCACAGTCACAGGAATCACTCCTGCCAGCCATGAAGGACCACACATCCTCTGAGATCTGTATACCAAGGAGTACAGACTGCACACTGTCCTCGAGAGAACAGACTCCACTCTGCACTACAAGGAGCGGGCCTACCCCTGAAAAGTGCACCAAAACACCAAAATAAGTCACATTTAAAAGCCAGATGGCAGCCATTGTTCCTCAAACCACAAATATGTGGCATATGCAGCACAGGGCTTAGTGAAGCATAGAGTTCATGATCACTCCTGTAAAAAGCACTGACAAAGCCAATAGGCCTGCTTTGGCTTTTTCAAAGCTTATGTTTGTTTTGTCATTTGTTTTGCAAACTTTATTGTTAGAGAAACTGTCCAGCCTCATCCATCTAAAAAAGAAAAAAAACACTGGCTAAAAGCCAAAATACTTGTTGGTCTTTAAAGGCATACACTGCTGGTGTAGACCCTGGCACTAAAGGGAACTTTTGTTTGTAAGTGCGGTTGTGAGCCTTGTAAAAGGGCAGGATGCTGTCACTCACAGTGAAGTTAGCCAGTGACTGAAGTGGAGTAGTAAACTGCCCCATGCTGCATGCTGTAGTGGGGGGCAAAAAAAAGTGAATGACATAATAACATACCAATGGATCAAGAGGAATGGCTGGAAACCCATATAAATATATTACACATATAATTATAGAAAAATCTAAAGGTCTTGATTTACACCAGCCATAACACTGGTGCAACAACAGCGACAACAAAATCCTTCTTAACTTTGAAAAATGCAGTTCTTAAAGCCTTGGGACTGAAGAGTCTTGCTGGTGTCAAAAAGTGACTCCCCGGCTATTCCTTATTGTTGTGCTTAAATTCCAATGGGCCACTCAGCCTTTTATCCTTCTGAGGTCGATAACATGAGAACCAATGTGTTAGGAAAAGCGAAACATCTGTTATATGCAAACAGTGCAAAGAGACCCTTCGGGTGAGCGTGCGTCCTACACATATGCCTGTTAGGTTATGTGATATAAAGAGGTGTGACTTGAGGAAAAGACTGCGCAGTCTACAAGGATATCAACCAATTTTATGACGCGCCACCAAATCCTGCAAAACCAGCCCGAAGAACTGACAAATTATATATGCCTTAAAAACCTTAGTTTACGCTCCTGATGCCAACCCCCAAGGAAATATTTAATTTTTTTGCCAGCACGATGATGTACATTACAACCCTTTGCGGGGTGAGGGGTGTGAAGGTGGAAACACATAATAATCATTAGGAGAGACTGTTACAGCCTCCTGCTGCCAAGAGGACACGAATCTCAAATGTTTACTTTTTTTATTTATGCTTATGCAAACGCAGCTAATAGTCTTCCAAATCCTGATGGAGGCTGTGAAAGCAGGTGTTTGGGGACTGACTTGAAGTAAACAAGCCACAGAGAGGGTAGGGTAGAGTGCCAAGAGAGGCAGACAGAAAGTTCTCCTGCACAGCAGAAGGCTATGCTACCTTCCTTGCAGCATCCCAGTCTTAGTGGCATTGTTAATTATTTTAAAATTCTACTTAAAACTAGCATATTGCTTTGCACCCCCCACCAGCCTCTCTAATGTCTGAATTGAACACCTTCGTGTGGTGGGATTGGTCATGAAATAGCTTTCTTGCCAAATTTCAGCAATAAGAAATTACTGAACAAGCATTGATAAAGCCAATAGGACTTGCCTGACCGACTAGGTTTGTCGATATGTTTTTAATTTGGATTGCTGCTGCACGCTGCCAGTGCTTGTTCGATTATTATTTATTTATTTTTAGAGTTTTCTATAGCGCGAACTTGAACCGATAAGGTTATCAGAGCGCTTTACATAGCACCAGTTCCGTTACATATTGTCACAGCAGTTTACATAGAATCAGTTACATTGCACATTTCAGGCTCTTGACCCGTTTATGTTATCAGAGCGGTTTACATAAGACAGCATTCGATGTCCAGTGCCCTCCTCCGCCGTGTAGCGGGGGACCTCATCCAGCCCTCCGAAAGTCGTCGAGCTGTCGGGACTAGGCTCCAGGAATTTCAGCTGACCTAGGATCACACACGTTACAAAAGGTGCAGATGGAAAAGAAAAAAATTGCAAATGTACAAGAGATAGAATCACAAGAGACATAAGACAGCATTCGATGTCCAGTTGCTCACAAGCCTTGACAAAGGTAATGGTGAGTCTGGCAGCCATCTTGATCATATAGCTTATTTAAATATAATTGTACTATTCCAAAATGGCTATCACGTAAAAAGCTGTGTTTAGACGCAAAGTGACACCCAAAGTAAAAGTATTAGAACAATACTTTTTCAAAATGGCTGCTTGTCTCATTTACATGCAACATGATGTTTTGGAATGGAACCAGTATTTAAAAAGTAAGATGTTTCCACTGTAATGCCCAATAGCTAATTACTATTGGAAGTAAAAAGAACATGCATAACTTAAAATTATTATAAAATGCAGTTTTTATTACAAAATATTAAATAAACTTTTACAAAGTATTTCATCATAGATAGGCACAAGTAAACGTCCCTGTTTTACTTGGCTATATGTGTCGCGTTCTCAAATTCAAATGGATTCAGCCCGGACTTGGGCTGAAAGTTTGTATTAAACAAGTACCATCTGAAGGTGGGAACACCCCAATATTGCCTTTGCAAATGTTTTTGCAATACCGATGGATAGAGGAAATTAGCTTCAAAAGTTAGAGGGTGGGACAAAGGCGGTGACCTTAGAGCAATGGTGGGAAGGGGTGATGCAGAGAGCCCTCACAAGTGAAAAGTCAGTTCAGGGGGTTGGGAGAGCAGAAACAGAGAGTGTTGGATGAAAGGGGGAGGACAAGAGAGCCCTGTTAAGCTGCTAAGAGAAAGTGACCGAGGAAGATGGAGAAACAATATTCCCCACACACTGCAATACAAGCAACGCCGTAAGGAGACAGAAAGCACGAGAAAAGAGAGCCAATCACACGTAGATTGACAATGTTTGAAGCCAATGAATGAAACAGGAAGAACACAATAAAACAATAAGCTGAGTGGACAGACCCAAAGCCCACTCTAAGCACAAATTCAATATCATGATTGCTATGGTGTAGGCTAGGTCAGTGCTTCATTTCAACCGGTGTTTTCCAGTGCTCGGCACCGGCACTTAATTGCAGGTGCCTGCACTTATGATAGCTGCCATATGGTGGCGCTGTTTGTGTAATTTAAAGATGAGCAGAAAAACTATTTGTCTGTTAGTTCAATATAGATTAAAAACAACTAATACCTGCCACCCAAGCCATTTTTACAGTTTTAGCGGCTTCACAACAGTCTAACTTGTCACACTTATACCCGTGTGTTGGTTAGGAGTAGTGTAAGTATAGTGCCAATGTGTGAAGGAAACTGCGGTAGCCTCCTGAGGAGGGACCCAGAACTTTTTTGCAATTTTTTAAAAAACATTTTTTACTAATTAAGCACTGGGCTAGGTGTATCTAATGTATGTCTTAGAGGCCCGGATTTATACAGATTTTCGGAATATCATAGTGATTATTTTAGCATGTCCAAATTTAAGGATGTGGGTCTGTCCTTTATGGCCTTGAACATTCCTTTCAGATGCTTGATACACCTGGGTCCTAGACTGGCTTCAGGTCCCACGGCCTGCACTCCTTCACTCCATCAAAAGCATGCTCTGTAAGAGGGCCATGGTGCAGCTTCGGGGGTCCAATCACAAGAAAGTCCTCCATTTGAAACTTTTATCAAATGTGTTGTGGGCAGTAAGCATGGATCGGCGAAAGAGGCAAAACACCCACCATCCCAAATGCGAAATTCAACGCAGTGCGTCCTTTATAAGCACAATTTTCAAAACTCAAGAATCTAATCGGGCTCTTTCACCAGCGCCAGCGCCAGGTCAAACAAACATCACACTCCAAACATGAAAGAAAGCACATTCTTCAACTTTTAGTCATGCCAGCGCTGTGTGGCCTTATAAGGCATGTGTGTATACCGAGAGCCTGCACTCCATTGGTTCATGTTTACATTTCGAGAGGGAGGTGAAGTGGGGGCATGGAGGGACGAGGGTTCATTTAGTGAAAGTGGCACCATCTTGTTATTCTGAAGATACGTTTGGACGTCTTAGGTGTGGCTGGCTTGGACATCTCTCTGGGTGTTTTGTTATGGAAGAGCACCTGCTGCTGGTAGAAGTCAGCCTCTTGTCTCAGGGTGGTGTGGCGGCAGGAACAGCTCGAGTCTCTTAGATATCTTCTCGTTTCTCCGAGGAGCAGCTCTTCTGCTGGTCTGCGCTTCATATTTTTTAGGTTTCTGGGAACCAAGCCAGGAATGGTGCGGAGTTTGCCAAACAGATTCACAACATTTTTCAAGGAAACACAAATTGAGGGCGGTGTTCCTGCCTATGGTGGCTACTGCAATACAGATCGTTCAGACCCGTTATTACCAGTTCTTTAAAATACACAAACAATTGGCTTTGGCTTCACCCAAGGAATATTTCTGTATCAATACAATCACTTTATGTTACTGGCTGTTTGGTGTATCAATCCGCCTCCTTCCTGTGTAGTGCTTCACTACAAAGGGACTATTTTACAAAAAGTACACTCAAACTACCACATTTATGTCACATGTAAATCCTCTCTCAAGCAGGGAGGCTTCTCCAGTACCACCAATACTAACTCACCCCCACCAATACCAGTTATATTAAAAAAACAATACCACAAATATTTCAAATACCACCACCTACAACAATACCACCGCCAGTATCCCAACACCATCATCACCATCACACCACTACCAATACCACCACCTAACACTGCTATTTAGCATTAACATAGCCAACAGGACTGACTTTAAAGTGCTATTGCAACAAAAACAATCTGCTTGCCTGTGATTGCATGTGTTAAAGCCAGACCTATTGGCATTGGCTGTGCTGACGCATAATTATATTTTCCAGTAGGAGGCTGAACGGGATCAAATAATGCTGGACCTTATGGCACAGATGCATGTCCAATGCCTTTTTACTTCCCACTGATGTTGCCTGCACCAAGCAACTTTACCTTGATACCAGTCTCAATCTAGCTCGTTTGGGGTGCCAAGGCATACCTCACTAGCCCAAATCCTAAAAGCCCTCTGCCCCATACCACGGTGCATCAGAATAATCCCATTCTTGTATTTTCTAAGCCATATTCCTTCAAGCATTACAGCTTCCCAAGGTAGAAAAAAAATGAATCTCCTGTGGGCTTTCACGAGCTTCCGCAGAGTAAGCAGATGAAACACGTCAGTCTATCAATGACGTGTAAAACAAGATACTTACAAGAGTGCACCAATGCCAGGGCTTCGTCCTAGACTTTGTTGTAGATGCAATAATCCTCGTGTCAGAATACAGATCACTTTCTTGTGTCTACACACAGTTTTCATGAGGGTACAATCTGTTTCTGGGTGTGGATCGATATTAACTGCACATATCCGAGTCCCGTCCTTCTTATATTCCCGCCTCATTCTCCAGTCGCACTTAGGTCTATTTCCAACTTTCTGTTCGCATTCTTATCCGATTACCTACCGCTACTGATTTCTCCTCCTCCTCATCGCTGGCCCCCTCTTGCTTTTCTATTGGATCCTCTGCACAACATTTAAATGCCCCAGTGCTCTTGATCTTTTACTTATCTTCAGTTGCAGCAGCCTCTACTCCTGGCCGTGATCTCCATTCCATGTGCCAGCCCCACCTTGCCTCTCCTGTCTCGCCCTGTCCACCTACTGGACAGTCTCCCTTTCATCCCTTTTCTGTGCTTGACCCCAAGCAGGAACGATGGAAGCAATTTCTGAGCTCCTGGCAAAATAGAATTTTCGAGCTGGAGCGCTCCCCAATCACCAACTCAAGATATCTTTCATCTCTATTTCTTGTTACTTGGTGCCGGCACTAGGTGGCGCACTAAGGCCGCTGCTTTACTTCTCCTCATAAAAAAGCACCAGCCTTCTTTAGTCCTTCTGTTCCCGCCTAAAGGACCAATCTTCTCTTCTCCCTTTCCACCTTAAATGTCTATGCAGTACATCAGTGTTTTTTGTATTGTATTAGTTGAAATGCAAAACATTGGAGAAGGGGCCCTACACATTGGCTCAGTGGTTAGAGGCGGGAGACCCGGAAGCTGAGATCTCTCGGGCTAAAAAATTCCACGGACTTGACAATTCTCGCTCCGGTGCCTACTCGACTCACGGGGTCACACTCTGCGACTCTGGGCAATAGCTTGCTTAATCTCCACTACGGCCCCTCGTGGCGGGATGCCTGGCTTTCACCTTGCGGATACCCTGCCGGGGTATCTCACAGGGGAATACCAGGACGGGTTCCCTAAGCAAGCGCCTTGAGACCCCTGGGTGATTCGTGCGCTATATAAATCGAAATACATTTACATTTACATTTAATAAAATGAAGCTAACTATGAAAGTTATGTATCACTGACAGAACTGCACCATACTGCAGGGTAAATGTCGGAATTTGTAAAGCGCACCTACCTCCACCGGAGGTGTCCCGGCGCTATCCGTATACCGCTTAGGAACCCTTCCTGGCTTTCCTGGGAAATGTCCACTCCTGGGCACCCCCCAGGTGCAGCCAGGCATCCCAGCGCTTTTGGGGCCGTTGTGGAGACTAAGCAAGCTATTGCCCAGAGTTGCAGCGTGGGACCCATGATCAGAACAGGCACTGAGGCGTGAATATCCAGTCTGGGGAATTAATGAGCCGAAGACCCGCCGAGGCGGGAATCGAACCCTGGCCAGAGCTCTGCATCAATGTCTGCCTGCTCTAACCATTGAGCCACACTTCTCCACTGGGTAAGTGTGATGTTTCACTACTATTGGGAGTGATGATTTAGAAGGGCCAGTAAATACCTTCCCATAAGGCATGAGCAATAACACAACTACTGCCCCTACCAAAGTTACCCTGATGTAGCGCGTTTCAAGAAAGGGTAGCATCTAAGCGCTTGACAGCTCTAATAACCATCAATGCGAGGAGTGCCTAGTAGATGGGCTTCCAAGTGCCTGTTTGCTCACTGCATGAAGATCAACGCTCCAGGGAAAGATCCGAACATGTAATGATAGTTGTCAACTATACGGTGCAGAACGGGGGAGACATATCTGGGATGTAAACATTGTATTGAACATTTCCAGAAGAGTTTCTTTATTTAGTGTGACAGCTTCCCACAGCTGAGGCCACAATAGGTTCTTCCAGTCTGAGTCAAACACTTATTTTGCCTGGTCTCCCCCCCCCCCCGCAGGAGGGTTCGTTTTCAAATTCGTGCTGTATTTTAAAAAAAGCATAGGTGGTGTACTGCAAATCTGATGTGCCCCTGAGCGTCCTCTTTTCTTAGATATGAAACGTGCTTTCTGTATTGATTTTCCAAGTGTACTGTTTTTCTTTCCCTTTGAATGTTGGCTCTAACAAGCTCAATCGCTGATTCAGTGCTTAATTTGCGCCCGTGCCTGCAATTATTTTTTAATACCAGCACTTATAAAAGTACACCACAGGGTGGCACCCTCTCACTATTTTTGAGCATACAAAAAAACATATATAGAACCAGCACTTCCTGGTCTTTCTGCTGACCTCAAATTGTCCAAAGTGTCCCACTGGTTTACATGTGATGATAAGTAAAGTTGGAACTGGTATTCCTCAGCAGTGGCAGCAGGACCTGTGGGTACTGCCAGCTTGAATGAGGACCTTGGGTTCTGGCACTTACATTTTCGCAGAGTAGGCACTGGTGCGGCCTTGCTGCTGAGCGACGACACGACCGGCTTGCTGCTGAGCGACGACACGACCGGTAATGCACACTATGGCCCAGGAGATCCAGACTGTTCACCACTCAGAACAAGACAGCAATCATAGACGTCATTCGACTGAAGCTGAAATGACTTTAAAAGTGCTCTCCTCTAACTACCCAAAAGCCTTAAAATCATTTTATAGCAATTTATAAAACCATCAGCCACGCCTCTTTCTGCCCAGGAGCCGCCTGCCATGCTAAACGGATATAAAATAAATAATGTGAGGTGGATTTGGAAAAGTACACTGCGGCCTTTCCCAGAATCGAACCTGTGTTCAGACATCATCCACCACCACCCGTCGCGGGGACCGGTGGGGCGCTCTCTACGGGTCTGGAGGGGAGCCCTCGCTTCCCATGACTAGAAACTGGGAACACGCACAATCTGTCCTGTGAAGGCCATTTATTTTGGCCCCAGCCGGCTCTTGGCTTCCGTTCCCGCTCCGTGAGCTGGGCCAATAATAACACACACTCGCGAGCTCCCAAAAACGACGGTGCTGTGGACGTGCAACAAGCAATAATGGGCCATTCATTCATGCCACCAACGTCTCAACGTGGCCTCGCCTGGCATCAACGGTACTCGGGCTCTGAGGGGTGCATGGCTGGGGGGCTCTGCAGCTCTGCCCGTGCTGGCCATAAAGTGGCCATGAAGTATCAATGTATATGTACATCTACAGTGTAGGACAGCCCAGTGCAAGCTCCTCAGAGGCTTGGCATGACCCGGCAATGTTAAGTCTCCGCCGGCAGATGGCGCTGCAAAGCCGAAACTTTATGGCAGAATGAGAGGCAACATGTAGCGTCCAAAGATATGAATAGCACAGCGAATCATTGCCTAAAAAGTGAATGACTCCCATTGAACGAGCAGAAAAGAATATTATTGTATAGGGTCCGTTATGGTGGCACGAACATTTTATGAAAAGAGAGAAAGAACTGACATGCTACTTACTATACGATATATAGTTCCTCTGGAGGTGTGCAAAAAAAACAAAGCAGTGCGTAAACACGCACTTTGTATTTGTACTTACAGTCCTTGCTTCAGAGAAGCAAGGCTGCAGTCATTGCGCCTCTTTTACTGCCAGACTTGCTTTTCGTTACCAAGGACTAGAAGCACAAAGTGTGTGTTTACGCACCACTTGCAGGGTCTGAAAACACATAAATGAAAGGCATTGTTATTTACAATGCCAATAGCTCAAAGTCTCGCAAATGCGAGACCTATTGCATTGAAAATGCTTGTTTATATAGCGCTTACTGATGACCCTCGACTGTTTCCGAGGCCTCCAACGTTCTTAAGGTTTGAGAACTCAGACGCACAGAAACAAAGTCGGTTACCCGAGAGCACAAAGATTTGAGAACGTAGTAAAAAAAAAAATCTGGATCGGAAAGTTTACCCCAGCCCCTACTTTTTAGGTCGAGCCTAGTGGCAGTGCACATGCGCTGCTCGTACTGCGCGGATGCTGTATTAGGGTATGCAGTGGAAGCCCCACACACACTCTGCCTATATTTGTCATTGGCTTGTGTCGCATTCCTTCCTAAATGCTGGCTTCTGATTTGAAAATAGGATTGTTAGTCCCACCTTGGTACCGCCTTGTCTCCCTTTATTACCGCCCACAAGGATTTGACCTTTAACTTGGCTTGTTACACTGTCTGCATCATAAGGAGGTGAGCACTATTTTGTTTATTGAAAGGGATGGGGACAATGGCAGCCAATTTTCTAATACAGCACTATGCGCTCTAAATTGATTCCTGAGCGCAGCGTCCGCTTTAGGGCCACCGCGCTCAGTTTACATTTTTTATTTTTTAAACTTTGATGAGTGTGGTGCCCGCTTCATGGGCACCAAGCTCTGTTTAATTTATTTTGTAAAACTTTAATACTGAGTGTGGCGCCCTCTTTAGGGACACAGGGTTTGGTTTCTATTTTTAGGTCTTGTGACCTTAAATGCGCGCAAGCGCATTGAGGAACGAGAATTCAAGTGCTCAAAATGCTCATGAAACCACCAGCTTTTTGCTGGCGTTTTCATGCAGTTCATGTGAACCACGTGTTCAAACATGAACGCGCATCAGCCTCCCTCCATTTGCCGCACAGCACATCAAAGGGCTTCGCCCAGCGTGCGCTCTGCGGCTTCTCGGCTTCTCCTCCCCTAACTTCCGTGCATTTCTCCTCCCCCTCCCCAGCCAGCTTCCCCCAGGCCGTGTTCCCTCATCCCTTGCACCCCCTCCAATGATCGCACGTCACAACCAGAAGATTTGTTTTTTTTAGAACAACCTCGTACAGCTCCTGCCTTGACTTTTCTTGCTCCGTCTCTTCTCCAGTGTCTTCCTTCTCGTCCATGTCTCCCTGGTCTTGTTATCTGCCTTTTTTTTTTTACCTCTACTTGTAATTGCACACATGTCACTTTTTCCTCTTGTAACGTATCGCTTGCTACCTCTTGTATTTTGTTTGCTTTTGGCACATGCACAATTGTCATCTTTGCCTCATGCAATGTAACGTTTGCTTTCCCAGGCCGTGTTCCCTCATCCCTTGCACCCCCTCCAATGATCGCACGTCACGACCAGAAGATTTGTTTTTTTAGAATAACCTCGTACAGCTCCTGCCTTGACTTTTCTTGCTCCGTCTCTTCTCCAGTGTCTTCCTTCTCGTCCATGTCTCCCTGGTCTTGTTATCTGCCTTTTTTTTTTACCTCTACTTGTAATTGCACACATGTCACTTTTTCCTCTTGTAACGTATCGCTTGCTACCTCTTGTATTTTGTTTGCTTTTGGCACATGCACAATTGTCATCTTTGCCTCATGCAATGTAACGTTTGCTTTTGTAACACGTCCACTTGTAATTTTCTCCTCATGTAACGCTACTGTTCCCATTGTGAAGCGCTTTGACACCTTCGGGTTAAGTCCGCGCTATATAAAAACGCATAAAGTAAATAAAAAAATAAATCAAATCTATTCTCCCTTTCAACAGCTGTCAACGTCTAGCAGGTACAGCACAGGCAGCAGCAGTGCAAGCTTCCCTCACGCATAGGACAGGTACAGCACAGGCAGCAGAAGTGCAAGCTTCCCTCACACACGGAGCAGGTACAGCACAGGGAGGAGCAGGGCAAGCTTCCCTCCCACACGGAGCAGGTACAGCACAGGCAGCAGCAGTGCAAGCTTCCCTCACACACGGAGCAGGTACAGCACAGGGAGGAGCAATGCAAGCGTCCCTCACACACAGAGCAGGTACAGCACAGGCAGCAGCAGTGCAAGCTTCCAACACACACAGAACAGGTACAGCACAGGCAGCAACAGTGCAAGCTTCCCTCACGCACGGAGCAGGTACAGCACAGGCAGCAGCAGTGCAAGCTTCCCTCACACACGGAGCAGGTACAGCACAGGGAACAGCAGTGCAAGCTTCCCTCACACATAGAACAGGTACAGCACAGGGAACAGCAGTGCAAGCTTCCCTCACACATAGAACACGTACAGCACAGGCAGCAGCAGTGCAAGCTTCCCTCACACACAGAACAGGTACAGCACAGGCAGCAGCAGTGCAAGCTTCCCTCACACGCGGAGCAGGTACAGCACAGGGAGGAGCAGTGCAAGCTTCCCTCACACACGGAGCAGGTACAGCACAGGCAGCAGCAGTGCAAGCTTCCCTCACACACGGAGCAGGTACAGCACAGGGAGGAGCAGTGCAAGCTTCCCTCACACACAGAGCAGGTACGGCACAGGCAGCAGCAGTGCAAGCTTCCCTCACACACGGAACAGGTACAGCACAGGCAGCAGCAGTGCAAGCTTCTCTCACACATAGAACAGGTACAGCACAGGCAGCAGCAGTGCAAGTTTCCCTCACACACAGAACAGGTACAGCACCGGCAGCAGCAGTGCAAGCTTCCCTCACACACAGAGCAGGTACAGCACAGGGAGGAGCAGTGCAAGCTTCCCTCACACACAGAGCAGGTACAGCACAGGCATCAGCAGTGCAAGCTTCCCTCACACACAGAGCAGGCACAGCACAGGCAGCAGCAGTGCAAGCTTCCCTCACACACAGAGCAGGCACAGCACAGGCAGCAGCAGTGCAAGCTTCTCTCACACACGGAGCAGGTACAGCACCAGCAGCAGTGCAAGCTTCCCTCACACACGGAACAGGTACAGCACAGGCAGGAGCAGTGTAAGCTTCCCTCACACACGCAGCAGGTACAGCGCAGGCAGCAGCAGTGCAAGCTTCCCTCGCTCATAGAACAGGTACAGCACAGGCAGCATCAGTGCAAGCTTCCCTCACACACAGAACAGGTACAGAACAGGCAGCAGCAGTGCAAACTTCCCTCACACATGGAACAGGTACAGCACAGGGAGGAGCAGTGCAAGCTTCCCTCACACACAGAGCAGGTACAGCACAGGGAGGAGCAGTGCAAGCTTCCCTCACACACAGAGCAGGTACAGCACAGGGAGGAGCAGGGCAAGCTTCCCTCACACACAGAGCAGGTACAGCACAGGCGGCAGCAGTGCAAGCTTCCCTCACACACGGAGCAGGTACAGCACAAGCAGCAGCAGTGCAAGCTTCCCTCACACATGGAACAGGTACAGCACAGGCAGCAGCAGTGCAAGCTTCCCTCACACATAAAACATGTAAAGCTCAGACAGAAGTTCTACTTGTTTCTGCTCTCTCACACTCACACACACACACACACATGCACAGATATAGCACAGGCAGCATCAGTGCAAGCATCCCTTGCATAACCGGTGCAGCACAGGCAGCAGCAGGGTGCGCGCGCACACACACACACACACTCCCCCCACCCCAACACCATCCCCTGCATAGAGAACAGTTACAACACAGGCAGCAGCTGTGCAAGCTTCCCTCACGTCGAATATTCCAGCACTGACAGCAGCACTGCTTGTTTATCTCACACACCAGGATACAGCACAAACCGTAGCAGACAAGCTTCCATTAGTCTCAGTACAGGAAGATCCTCCTTCATATTAATAATTATAATCATTATTAATGCAATTATTTTTAAATGAACATTCGTATAGCGCTAACAAACACTACCAAAACAAAATCTCTTGGTGCTATTAAGTCAACAAGGACTACAAGTAGAAAGGGCGTGTTTTATGCACCGCTTGCAGGTTGTCAAAACACATAAATTAAAGGCATTGTCATTTAGAATGCCAGTAGCTCTCAAAATCTCGCAAATACGAGACCTATTGCATTGCAAATGCTTGTTTCTTATTTTGCCTCCTAAAACAAGTATTTGCACAATCATTTGCAATGCAATAGGTCTCACACTTACGCAAGTTTAAGCTATAGGTATTGTATGACAATGCATTTTATTTATGTTTTAAAAAACCAAAACATAAATAAAAGGCATTGTCATTTACAATACCAATTGCTCAAACTCGCGTAAATGCAAGACCTGTTGCATTGCAAATGCTTGTTTCTTCTTCTCCATCTAAAGAGCAGGTGCGAAACTTTCATGAACATATAGCAGTCATCTTGGAATTACTTCCGGCTCAGTTGTCCCGCAGGGCTGGATCAGGCTTTCATCCTTCCTAAGCGGAGGCCAAATGAAAATCCTTGACAGCTATCAAATAAAAGCTAAGAGGCAGCTCATCTTGTGGTATGCGCTACAAAAATACTCATATGATTTTAAATAATGAATGCTGTGCAACAGTTTGTAACGTCAGATGTTTTGCTTTTAATTGGCGCGAAATTAGCTAGGAATCAACGAGGCGACGTTAGGGGGAGGGAAAGAGATGGTTTTAGATGAGGTACCACAGAAAGTTGAAAGCGTCTGGGGAATCTTCAGCCCTGATCCTGGTGAGTGTAAAAATGAGCAATACCACAACAGAGAACAGAACCCTGCCACACCATAACCAAGAAACCACAGCACGAAAAGTTTAATTCTGCTAACCAGAATTAGAAATCCATAGTAAAGAATGTCAGTCTTATCACTACAGCTAACCCATGCCCCTCTCACTTATCCTAACTTCAACCCTAATCGATGCCTGCAGATTATAAACCTAACCTTACTCCTCAAACAAATACTATCACTGTTCCATACTCTGCCCACAACCCTATTGCTTAACGTAACCCTCTGTAACCCACATCATATCCGAGATGGAGGCATTGTCTATGGAAACTAGTCCTAGACATGCGATCACTGAAAGAGGCATTCTCCAGTGAGACTAGTCTCAGATATGCGGTCACTGATGGAGGCATTCTCTAGGGAGACAAGTCCCAGGCATGCGGTCACTGACGGAGGCATTCTCTAGGGAGACTAGTCCCAGACATGCGGTCGCTGACGGAGGCATTCTCTAGGGAGACTAGTCCCAGACATGCGGTCGCTGACGGAGGCATTCTCGAGGAAGACTAGTCTCAGACATGCGGTCACTGACGGAGGCATTCTCTAGGGAGACTAGTCCCAGACATGCGGTCGCTGACGGAGGCATTCTCTAGGGAGACTAGTCCCAGACATTCGGTCGCTGACGGAGGCATTCTCTAGGGAGACTAGTCCCAGACATGCGGTCGCTGACGGAGGCATTCTCTAGGGAGACTAGTCCCAGACATGCGGTCACTGACGGAGGCATTCTCTAGGGAGACTAGTCCTAGACATGCGGTCACTGATGGAGGCATTCTCTAGGGAGACTAGTCCCAGACATCCGGTCACTGACGGAGGAATTCTCTAGGGAGACTAGTCCCAGACATGCGGTCGCTGACGGAGGCATTCTCTAGGGAGACTAGTCCCAGACATGCGGTCGCTGACGGAGGCATTCTCTAGGAAGACTAGTCTCAGACATGCAGTTGATGAAGGGGAGAACGGAAGCCCTCTAGGGTGTGGTCACGAGTCACAAACCATAAACCACCCTGCCCTGTGGTCATGAGCCGTGGTCACAGGTCAACGACGCAACACTTCACTGAGGAATAAGGAACAATGATATGAGACAACAAAGATTACAGTTGAAGTGGCATTTTATTTGTTGAGTCTCAAGTACATCAGCATATGGATTTATCAATTGATCAGCCTGAGCAAGGAAACGTTTGAAAGTCTGACTTCAATCTGTCAGGATTTAAAAAAACGCAAGTTCACATTTATTATGTGCAAGAGCCTAGAAAACAGGCTGGAATGAGGACCTGTAAAACGGTATATTTGACATCAGTAAGCAATTCAAAAGGCACAGGATACATTCTATGATACATTCTATGAAAACATAGCGCCTAGAAATGTGCTTTTCTGAAGAGAATTACCCATGCAAGTTTGACATTCCAAAGAGATCCAAGGTGCAAAAGGACTGGGATCTTTCAAAAAGGGCACAATTGAAATTAGTTGGGGTAAGCAGAACACTCTATAAAGTCTAGTGCCCAGAAGTCCCTCAGCCTATGGAGACTATCCCAGCAGGACCTAATAGCCTAAGTGAACCTAAAATGCAAGGGATTGGGTGTGAATGGAAAGTACAGAGCAAGGACAGACATTTAAAAGACAAAAGTATTATCTGGCTTAGGGTGCCCACCACCTGAGAGAGAGGAATTGACACCCCAAGTCAGACAATCGGCTAGCCGGAGAGCCTGCATGCAAGAAGTCGCATTAGCAGAACTCTGACTTCAGATTTGACGGGTTGAATCTAATATACCTGAAAAATGCAGAACTAACACTGTTCTGACGCCTTTTCTGACGCACTTTCTGCAGGTGGTTTAACCACATGTGTTCTAGGACACCGGAAGACATCTTCAAAGAACATTTTGTACATTTCTGACAAGAGGACATTGTGTACATTTGTGAGAAGAGAACATTGTGTACATTTGTGAGAAGAGAACATTGTGTACATTTGTGAGAAGAGAACATTTTGTACATTTGTGACGAGCAATGGGGCTTGTGAAAGGCTACTCTACTTTTCAGGTTTGCTCAATTGCCTCGCTGTGTTCAGCACATCAGAAATGCACGTTTAAAACTATTTAGGCCCAGTGGATTTTGTTAACATAAGGCGGTGGCCTTTGGCCTTTGGCTTGGGCCTACACACCCGGGATTCAGGGGATCCGTGGGATTTCATTTGCTGATTTTATATGGTGAAAATTTGTCATTTTAGCCTATTTTCAGATTTCGTCAAGTAGGGCTCACATCAGACCTTCATCCTACCAAAGTCGATAAAAAGGCCCCTCTATCACTGTCACTGACGGAGGCATTCTCTAGGGAGACTAGTCTCAGACATGCAGTCACTGACAGAGGCATTCTCTAGGGAGACTAGTCCCAGACATGCGGTCGCTGACGGAGGCATTCTCTAGGAAGACTAGTCCCAGACATGCGGTCGCTGATGGAGGCATTCTCTAGGAAGACTAGTCTCAGACATGCAGTCACTGACGGAGGCATTCTCTAGGGAGACTAGTCTCAGACATGCAGTCACTGACGGAGGCATTCTCTAGGGAGACTAGTCCCAGACATGCGGTCGCTGATGGAGGCATCCTCTAGGGAGACTAGTCCCAGACATGCGGTCGCTGACGGAGGCATTCTCTAGGAAGACTAGTCTCAGACATGCAGTCACTGACGGAGGCATTCTCTAGGGAGACTAGTCCCAGTCATGCGGTCGCTGACGGAGGCATTCTCTAGGGAGACTAGTCCCAGACATGCGGTCGCTGACGGAGGCATTCTCTAGGGAGACTAGTCCCAGGCATGCGGTCGCTGACGGAGGCATTCTGTAGGAAGACTAGTCTCAGACATGCGGTCGCTGACGGAGGCATTCTCTAGGAAGACTAGTCTCAGACATGAGTCACTGACGGAGGCATTCTCTAGGGAGACTAGTCCCAGTCATGCGGTCACTGATGGAGGCATTCTCTAGGGAGACTAGTCCTAGACATGCGGTCACTGATGGAGGCATTCTCTAGGGAGACTAGTGCCAGTCATGCGGTCACTGATGGAGGCATTCTCTAGGGAGACTAGTTTCAGATATGCGGTCACTGAAAGAGGCATTCTCCAGTGAGACTAGTCTCAGATATGCAGTCACTGACGGAGGCATTCTCTAGGGAGACTAGTCCCAGTCATGCGGTCACTGATGGAGGCATTCTCTAGGGAGACAAGTCCCAGGCTTGCGGTCACTGACGGAGGCATTCTCTAGGGAGACTAGTCCCAGTCATGCGGTCACTGATGGAGGCATTCTCTAGGGAGACTAGTCCTAGACATGCGGTCACTGATGGAGGCATTCTCTAGGGAGACTAGTCCCAGTCATGCGGTCACTGATGGAGGCATTCTCTAGGGAGACTAGTCTCAGATATGCGGTCACTGAAAGAGGCATTCTCCAGTGAGACTAGTCTCAGCTATGCAGTCACTGACGGAGGTATTCTATAGGGAGACAAGTCCCAGGCATGCGGTCGCTGACGGAGGCATTCTCTAGGGAGACTAGTCCCAGACATGCGGTCGCTGACGGAGGCATTCTCTAGGAAGACTAGTCCCAGACATGCAGTCACTGACGGAGGCATTCTCTAGGAAGACTAGTCTCAGACATGCAGTCACTGACGGAGGCATTCTCTAGGGAGACTAGTCCCAGTCATGCGGTCACTGATGGAGGCATCCTCTAGGGAGACTAGTCCCAGACATGCAGTCACTGACGGAGGCATTCTCTAGGGAGACTAGTCCCAGTCATGCGGTCGCTGACGGAGGCATTCTCTAGGGAGACTAGTCCTAGACATGCAGTCACTGACGGAGGCATTCTCTAGGGAGACTAGTCCTAGACATGCGGTCACTGACGGAGGCATTCTCTAGGGAGACTAGTCCCAGACATGCGTTCGCTGACGGAGGCATTCTCCAGTCAGACTAGCCCCAGACATGTGGTCACTGATGGAGGCATCCTCCAGTGAGACTAGCCCCAGACATGTGGTCACTGATGGAGGCATCCTCCAGTGAGACTAGCCCCAGACATGTGGTCACTGATGGAGGCATCCTCCAGTCAGACTAGCCCCAGACATGTGGTCACTGATGGAGGCATTCCCGAAGGAGACTAGTCCTAGATATGCGGTCACTGATGGAGGCATCCTCTAGGGAGACTAGTCCCAGACATCCAGTCACTGACAGAGGCATTCTCTAGGAAGACTAGTCTCAGACATGCAGTCACTGACGGAGGCATTCTCTAGGGAGACTAGTCCCAGTCATGCGGTCACTGATGGAGGCATTCTCTAGGGAGACTAGTCCTAGACATGCGGTCACTGATGGAGGCATTCTCTAGGGAGACTAGTCCCAGTCATGCGGTCACTGATGGAGGCATTCTCTAGGGAGACTAGTCTCAGATATGCGGTCACTGAAAGAGGCATTCTCCAGTGAGACTAGTCTCAGATATGCAGTCACTGACGGAGGCATTCTCTAGGGAGACTAGTCCCAGTCATGCGGTCACTGATGGAGGCATTCTCTAGGGAGACAAGTCCCAGGCATGCGGTCACTGACGGAGGCATTCTCTAGAGAGACAAGTCCCAGGCATGCGGTCGCTGACGGAGGCATTCTCTAGGGAGACTAGTCTCAGACATGCAGTCACTGACGGAGGCATTCTCTAGGGAGACAAGTCCCAGGCATGCGGTCGCTGACGGAGGCATTCTCTAGGGAGACTAGTCCCAGACATGCGGTCGCTGACGGAGGCATTCTCTAGGAAGACTAGTCTCAGACATGCAGTCACTGACGGAGGCATTCTCTAGGGAGACTTGTCCCAGTCATGCGGTCACTGATGGAGGCATCCTCTAGGGAATCTAGTCCCAGACATGCAGTCACTGACGGAGGCATTCTCTAGGGAGACTAGTCCTAGACATGCGGTCACTGATGGAGGCATTCTCTAAGGAGACTAGTCCTAGACATGCGGTCACTGATGGAGGCATTCTCTAGGGAGACAAGTCCCAGGCATGCGGTCACTGACGGAGGCATTCTCTAGGGAGACTAGTCCCAGACATGCGGTCGCTGACGGAGGCATTCTCTAGGAAGACTAGTCTCAGACATGCGGTCACTGACGGAGGCATTCTCTAGGGAGACAAGTCCCAGGCATGCGGTCACTGACGGAGGCATTCTCTAGGGAGACTAGTCCCAGACATGCGGTCGCTGACGGAGGCATTCTCTAGGGAGACAAGTCCCAGGCATGCGGTCACTGACGGAGGCATTCTCTAGGGAGACAAGTCCCAGGCATGCGGTCACTGACGGAGGCATTCTCTAGGGAGACTAGTCCTAGACATGCGGTCGCTGACGGAGGCATTCTCCAGTCAGACTAGCCCCAGGCATGCAGTCTCTGATGGAGGCATTCCCGAAGGAGACTAGTCCCAGACATCCGGTCACTGACGGAGGCATTCTCTAGGGAGACTAGTCCCAGACATGCGGTCACTGATGGAGGCATCCTCCAGTCAGACTAGCCCCAGACATGCAGTCACTGACGGAGGCATTCTCTAGGGAGACTAGTCCTAGACATGCGGTCACTGATGGAGGCATTCTCTAGGGAGACTAGTCCTAGACATGCGGTCACTGATGGAGGCATTCTCTAGGGAGACTAGTCTCAGATATGCGGTCACTGAAAGAGGCATTCTCCAGTGAGACTAGTCTCAGATATGCAGTCACTGACGGAGGCATTCTCTAGGGAGACTAGTCCCAGTCATGCGGTCACTGATGGAGGCATTCTCTAGGGAGACAAGTCCCAGGCATGCGGTCACTGACGGAGGCATTCTCTAGGGAGACTAGTCCCAGACATGCGGTCGCTGACGGAGGCATTCTCTAGGAAGACTAGTCTCAGACATGCAGTCACTGACGGAGGCATTCTCTAGGGAGACTAGTCCCAGACATCCAGTCACTGACAGAGGCATCCTCTAGGGAGACTAGTCTCAGATATGCGGTCACTGATGGAGGCATTCTCTAGGGAGACAAGTCCCAGACATGCGGTTGCTGACGGAGGCATTCTCTAGGGAGACTAGTCTCAGACATGCGGTCACTGAAAGAGGCATTCTCCAGTGAGACTAGTCTCAGATATGCGGTCACTGATGGAGGCATTCTCTAGGGAGACAAGTCCCAGACATGCAGTCGCTGACGGAGGCATTCTCTAGGGAGACTAGTCTCAGACATGCAGTCACTGACGGAGGCATTCTCTAGGGAGACAAGTCCCAGGCATGCGGTCACTGACGGAGGCATTCTCTAGGGAGACTAGTCCCAGACATGCGGTCGCTGACGGAGGCATTGTCTAGGAAGACTAGTCTCAGACATGCAGTCACTGACGGAGGCATTCTCTAGGGAGACTAGTCCCAGACATCCAGTCACTGACAGAGGCATCCTCTAGGGAGACTAGTCTCAGATATGCGGTCACTGATGGAGGCATTCTCTAGGGAGACAAGTCCCAGGCATGCGGTCGCTGACGGAGGCATTCTCTAGGGAGACTAGTCTCAGACATGCAGTCACTGACGGAGGCATTCTCTAGGGAGACAAGTCCCAGACATGCGGTCGCTGACGGAGGCATTCTCTACGGAGACAAGTCCCAGACATGCGGTCACTGACGGAGGCATTCTCTAGGGAGACTAGTCCCAGACATGCGGTCGCTGACGGAGGCATTCTCTAGGAAGACTAGTCTCAGACATGCAGTCACTGACGGAGGCATTCTCTAGGGAGACTAGTCCCAGACATGCAGTCACTGACGGAGGCATTCTCTAGGGAGACTAGTCCCAGACATCCAGTCACTGACAGAGGCATCCTCTAGGGAGACTAGTCCCAGACATGCGGTCGCTGAATGAGGCATTCTCTAGGGAGACTAGTCCCAGGCATGCGGTCGCTGACAGAGGCATTCTCTAGGAAGACTAGTCTCAGACATGCAGTCACTGACGGAGGCATTCTCTAGGGAGACTAGTCCCAGACATGCAGTCACTGATGGAGGCATCTTCTAGAGAGACTAGTCCCAGACATGCGGTCACTGACGGAGGCATTCTCTAGGGAGACTAGTCCCAGACATCCAGTCACTGACAGAGGCATCCTCTAGGGAGACTAGTCTCAGATATGCGGTCACTGATGGAGGCATTCTCTAGGGAGACTAGTCCCAGGCATGCGGTCGCTGACGGAGGCATTCTCTAGGGAGACTAGTCCCAGACATGCGGTCGCTGAATGAGGCATTCTCTAGGGAGACTAGTCCCAGGCATGCGGTCGCTGACGGAGGCATTCTCTAGGGAGACTAGTCCCAGACATGCGGTCGCTGAATGAGGCATTCTCTAGGGAGACTAGTCCCAGACATGCGGTCACTGATGGAGGCATTCTTTAGGGAGACTAGTCCCAGATATGCAGTCACTGATGGAGGCATTCTCTAGGGAGACTAGTCCCAGACATCCAGTCACTGACAGAGGCATTCTCTAAGGAGACTAGTCCCAGACATGCGGTCGCTGACGGAGGCATTCTCTAGGGAGACTAGTCCCAGACATGCGGTCGCTGACGGAGGCATTCTCTAGGGAGACTAGTCCCAGACATGCAGTCACTGACGGAGGCATTCTCTAGGGAGACTAGTCCCAGACATGCGGTCGCTGAATGAGGCATTCTCTAGGGAGACTAGTCCCAGACATCCGGTCACTGACGGAGGAATTCTCTAGGGAGACTAGTCCCAGACATGCGGTCGCTGATGGAGGCATTCTCTAGGGAGACTAGTCCCAGACATGCGGTCGCTGACGGAGGCATTCTCTAGGAAGACTAGTCCCAGACATGCAGTCACTGACGGAGGCATTCTCTAGGGAGACTAGTCCCAGACATGCAGTCACTGACGGAGGCATTCTCTAGGGAGACTATTCCCAGGCATGCGGTCACTGATGGAGGCATCCTCCAGTGAGACTAGCCCCAGACATGTGGTCACTGATGGAGGCATCCTCCAGTGAGACTAGCCCCAGACATGTGGTCACTGATGGAGGCATTCTCTAGAGAAGCTGGTCCTAGACATGTTAATCAATATGGTCCAGCACTCTTAAATTATGTCAAATTGTATTCATATATTTCCACAAAAAATTGGGTTCATCAATATTTTTTCATAATCAAAATAAAAAGTCACAAAAAGCCCAAAGTAGCTCCAAAGATTGTTCTTTATTTTGATTGATAATTCCATGTGTAATCTGAGGAAGGATGTATTAGCAAAGAGAGTAGATGTAATCTGAGAGAGGAGGCGGTAGCAAAGAGAGTAGATGTAATCTGAGAGCGGAGGCGGTGGAAGAGAGACGAAGTATAATCTGAGGGAGGAGGCGGTAGCCGAGAGCAGAGGTGTAATCTGAAGGAGGAGACAGTACCAGAGAGAGGAGGTATAATCTGAGAGAGGAGGCGGTAGCTGAGAGCAGAGGTGTAATCTGAATGAGGAGGCAGTAGCAGAAAGAGGAGGTTTAATCTGAAGGAGGAAGTAGTAGCCGAGAGCGGAGGTGTAATCTGAGGGAGGAGGGGCTAGTAAAGAAAGGTTTACTCTCTGGGAGGACGTGGTAAACGAGAGCGGAGAGTGGAGGTTTAATCTGAGAGAGGAAGCGGTAGCCGAGAGCGGAGGTGTAACCTGAGGGAGGAGGCGGTAGTAAAGAAAGGTGTACTCTCTGGGAGGAGGCGGTAGACGAGAGCGGAGGTGAAATCTGAAAGAAGAGGCAGTAGCAGAGAGAGGAGGTTTAATCTGAGGGAAGAAGCAGAGGTGTAATTTGAGGGAGGAGGTGGTAGTAAAGAAAGGTTTACTCTCTGGGAGGACGTGGTAAACGAGAGCGGAGAGAGGAGGTTTAATCTGAGGGAGGAGGCGGTAGTAAAGAAACGTGTACTCTCTGGGAGGAGGTGCTAGACGAGCAGAGGTGTAATCTGAGGGAATAGCAAGTAGCAAAGACTGTATGTGTAATTTCTGGGTGGAAGCTGTAGGATGGTAATGTGACGTAGCAAAGGAAGAAGGCATTGCTGCTAAAAGAAGCAGTAAATAAATGATCTGGTGGTAGTTTAGAAAGATGATATTAGGAAATGAGGGACGGACGCTGAAGGAGGTGATGTTGGCCGGGGGAGGAAGTGGTTGCAGAGGCAGGGAGGAGACAGCTGCAGGGTAAGCAGCTGCGGCCGGTCCATTGGAGTTGAGGGGCCACGCCACCTCACCCTTTGCCCCTCATGAAAAGTGTCTGTCAAGCTGAACAAAGGTAGTCCTGACAGACACTGTTCACTTTTATGTCAGGCAGCCAGGAGCTAGACATGCCCTAAATGCTCAGGCTCCTGGCCGTCAGAGCTGAACTTTGCTGGGCTGAGAAAGTTGAGGCTCTGGGCGTGTCCTCCTCAGCTCAGAGAAGGTCCTTGAGGCCCTCCCCCTCAGCGACCAGGGGTAGCGTCACTCATTACCTCGCACCTGGGCACCTTAGTTTTAAGCCCTGAAGCGCCCAGGGTGGAGTATCAATCAGTGACACTTCGCCACAGACTGGGGTGGGTTCAGCAGTCTCACTGACCCCATTCCACTCTGTGAGGATGTAGGCACTTCTGCATTCCCTCATTGGCTGATCCTAGGTCAGCCAATGAGCAGTGGCAGATCCTCTGCTAAGGCAGAGGAGTGTCACCCCACTGCATTTTGAGCAGTGGATAAAAGAAAAAGAAAATGATCATAAAAGCTAAGTTATCATCATTTTATTTTTCCGGTTTACGGGGCGGGGCGAGGCAGGGCTTGGCTGTGTCACAGCCAGCAAGGGGAGGAGTGGAGGGCATGATTGCTTGGCTCGCCCAAACAGTCATGAGCACTTTGCATGTTCCCACCAACCTCTAATGCACAACCTGGTGGGGAACAAGCACAGGCACCCACTGCCTGTCTGAGCGTCGAAGCACGGCGCTGAGACCAATCACAACGCTGCATTGCAGCATTGCGATTGTCTAGGGTAGCCTGTTTGTGCTTCCTGCTTCAAGCAGGAACAGAAGAGGCGGAAGCGAGACAAGGATGTGGTCCTGGAGCAAGGTAAGTCCTTTTTTTCCTATCCCTCCCCTTCCCCTCACCTATGATATTTGGTGGCAGCCGCCACTGCCAATGAGGGAAGGCAGCAGTCCCAAGCCTCCTGGGTCTCCGAGGCAGAGCTGCAGGTAAGTGTGATTTTTTGTTAAATTATTCATGTTTGGTGCATGCGTGTATGTTTGAAATTTGAGTAATTAGGTTTGTGAATGGTTGTGTGTGTGAGAGTGTGAATACATGTTTGCGAGTGTGTAGGTGTGCGTCCCGTCCGGCCCTCTCCCTCCTACAATTACCGGCCAGTACTGCGGGTCAGCTGTCCCTCGGATGGGATGTAGTCTGACAGCAAACTTGTAACTTCAACTAAAGCTGCACACCAAAGACATAATCAACACTCAAGAATCCAAAATATTTAAGCAAAAAGTACGAACACACTCCCGTAAACACACTTGCGCATAACAATGGAAGTGAGTACCTGCCTGAGAAGTGACCTACAGATGTTGTAGAATAATATTATTACTAACCCAAGTAACCCAAATAAACGACATCGGTTCCTTCTGCCAAGGAGTACCCTTTCCCTTCTCGCGTTGAAGGTCTACATTCACTTTCTCATGGCTAGAAGTTGACCCTGCAGTGAATAACTACAGTAACATCGCCATCTAGTGGTAACAGGCTGATACTATCGAATCGCTCGGCTTGAAATGGAAAAAGAAGTCTCAGCATGGGGAAAAGGCCAAGGAAGCCTTATTGTTTGTTCAATCACTTACAGCAACTTTTTCTCTCGTTAGAGCTACAAACATCATGGGCAGGTCTGGGTTCACAGTAAACGGAGAGTGATGGCGCAGTCTACTGTGCCATAACCAGGGCCATTAGAATTATGCGGTAGGAAAAGGCCAAATTAAGGATTGAGTAAATTGTGTGGCAAGAAAAGACAAATTGTGTGGTGTAATGCGGCACATTTATCTGATTGTCTTACTTAATTATTTTGTCATTTTTACACTTGTTAACACTGTCTAGGCACTGTCCAGTCATTGGTTGCACATCATAAGAACCACTTTAACACCCAAATATAGCAATAAGCAAAAGAAAAGTGACCAGTGAACTTTTGCAAAGGGCCTTCCACTGCGCAGCAACATGTGCCACTGCGTTTTTAGTAACTTTTAAACTGTTGATAGAAACCATTTATTTTGTGGTTAAAATCAGCAAATTATGCAGCAAATGATGGATTAAATGCCAAATGCGGCAAATATAAAACTATGCTAAATACGTCATGGCCGCACAATCGCATAATTCCAGTGGCCCTGGCCATAACGTAGCAATGCTTAGAGACCAAGATACGTAACTCTGCCTAATGACGCAATGCAACCAATCCACATCTCTTATAGTTCATAGCACTGTGCAATACCCTCTGGTGTCAGGGTACCACCACCACCTATCATGTTATGAATTTGGGGGCCACAGGCAACTTATATTTTGGAGCCCCCTGTTTGAAACAACGTTAAATCTGTTACACGTTTTCTGCTAATTAAAGTCCACATGATGCCAAACAATATCGAATTATACTTCAACTTTCGGGAATAGGGTCATACAAAAAAACAGCTAAAATAGGTCTTGCCCAGGGTCACCAAAATTCTTAAAACGACTGCGAAAGAATGAAAGGTAAAGGGTAGGCAGAGAGCGGGAGAGTAGCTGAGATAGGAAATAGAGGTGATATACAGAGAGAAAAATACCCCTTCTTCAGAGGGCGCCAGGGACCGTGTGGGGCCTGGGCAAGTGCCCACTTTTCCCAGGCCCCACTAGAATAGTGCCCAATTTGCCCAGGCCCCAGTAGAACGTCTCTGCCCTCCATCTCTAGTAGGGGGGGCCCTTTCAAAGGAGCAGATGCCGAATTGGTAAGATACAGAAAATCATCAATAAATAAAAGATAACTAAATACAAAATCAGCTTTTTAAGAACTCTCCTCCTTGTGTAAAGTATAGCCTTGAGAAACATATTTTACTTGAATTGGTAACAAGGAACTCAACCTCAACAACATTAAAAATCAGGGTATCAAAGACAATCAATACATTTTTATATGCAAGACACAGTGTATGAGACTGGAATGGAAGCTTGTACGTCATCTGACAGGCGACAGTGCCGCGTCACGTCAGAGCGACCCTCCTTACCCGCTGGTGATGTCGTCCGTCCTCAGGTTCTTGCTCAGGACATCCCCGTCGCTCATGTAGCCCGTGGCATCCAGACTCACGCCCTCCAGGTCCAGGTCGTCGCCATTCTTGTCCGCAATGTCCCCGTGGAGGTTGCCTCCCCGCGATGCCAGCTGCCGCCGCAGGGGGGCAGAGTACATGTAGCGCCCAGCCTCGGCGCTGATGAAGCGGCTGGCGTTGGCTCGAGGTGGGTACCCGTTGCCCATGGAGGGGGCATCGCCAGCCTGGAGGCGGGGGCTGGACTGACCCAGCCGCCATGGCATTGGTGCGGACCTGCCTGCCAAGCTAAGGATGCTGCGCCCGCTGATTTCTGTGGTGACGTTGGTGTCAAACGTGGTTTCCAATGTGCTGCAAAAAAGTACAAAGTTTTCAATGTTTAATGTTTGTTAATGTATCCCTCGAGCTGCATTAACATACATCTGAATGCCAAGCTTAGAAATTCAAGACACAACTTTCAATGGAGGCCAGGGAGTGCATGATAGTCGCAAAGGATCCTGGGAAAAGAGTAAAGACCATGGATGCTATCACTGACTAACAATGAAGCTGAAGTGGAAAAAATATCCACAGGGGGCTTTGAAGAAGCCCCCTGTTCTGCCAATAAATCAAAGCTTATGTTTGACTAAGTTTTGAGTATATGTTCAGAAGAGAGGGAATTACATACATTGTCATGGTAAAGGAGTGTGTTGTAGGCTTCTAATATCAATGAAACAATTGCTGAGATGTATCTGTAATGTCTTCTCTCCAAAGGGTTGTAAATACCAGCAGAACACATAGCAGAGCTGAGCGAAAAAATAAGTAATGTAGAACCAGACTTGTAAAACATGAATTATGGGCGCTCGAATGTAAAGATTGCAATGTGTTAATGAGCTGAACGTGAAGCGTCAGGACACTCATGTCTTGCATAAAATTAACCTGACACTCACTTCTAAAACACCAGCGTTTCTATAAACCAACCAATGCAGGGGTCTGCGACCTCAGGAAAACGGAGCAATTGCACAGATTAAACAAAAGGCCTCTTGGGGTCGCGGTGCGCATTAAAAGTGCAGAGCACGTGAGCTAAGTGCCCAGAAAGGGCAGCGGATCATTGCAGGGAAGGTGGAAGCAGTATAGGTCGGGGCAGTGAGGATGGCAGTGTGAGAGGGTCATTCTAGGGAATGGGAAGCAGTATAGATCGGGGCAGTGAGGACGGAGAGGGTCTGAGGGGGTCAGTGGGTCATGACAGAGAAGGAAGAAGCAGCATAGCTCGGGGCAGTGAGGCTGGAGAGGGGCAGCGGTGGGTCATGACAGAAGCTCGGGCAGTGAGGACAGAGGTGACGAGGCTGGGACAGTGGGACATTTCAGAGAAGGGTGAAGCGGTCTATATCAGGGCAGTGAGGACGGAGAGAGGCTGGGGCACTGGCGTAACGAAAAGTGAGGGGGGCTCCCTGCACGGTACTTAGAGGGGCCCACTCCGGGCTCAATCAGGAGCTCTCCGGACAGAGTGCAGTGCCGAGGGGGCCCCTTGGAGCTAGGGCCCCCCCCCGCACAGTGGGTCATGACAGAGAAGGCGAAAGCAGTAAAGCTCGGGGCAGTGGGGACAGAGATGGCGGGGCTAGGACAGTGGGACTTTTTAGAGAAGGGTGAAGCAGTATAGCTCGGGGCAGTGAGGACAGAGAGAGGCTGGGGTGGGTCATGACAGAAGCTCGGGGGGTGAGGACAGAGATGACGAGCCTGGGACAGTGGGATACTTCAGAGAAGGGCGAAGCAGTATGTATCGGGGCTGGGGGACAGTGGGTCATGACAGAGAAGGGTGAAGCAATATAGCTTGGGGCAGTGAGGACAGAGAGGGTCTGAAGGGGGTCAGAGGGTCATGACAGAGAAGGAAGAAGCAGTATAGATCGGGGCAGTGAGGATGGAGCGGTCTAGGTTCGGTCAGAGGGTCATGACAGAGAAGGAAGAAGCAGTATAGATCGGGGCAGTGAGGATGGAGCGGTCTAGGTTCGGTCAGAGGGTCATGACAGAGAAGGAAGAAGCAGTATAGATCGGGGCAGTGAGGATGGAGCGGTCTAGGTTCGGTCAGAGGGTCATGACAGAGAAGGAAGAAGCAGTATAGATCGGGGCAGTGAGGATGGAGCGGTCTAGGTTCGGTCAGAGGGTTGGTCCATGGAAGGGACGACATAATGTACCAGTGGGCAGTGAGGGAGGAGGCAGAGTTGAGTTGTGTCAGCTAGTGCTTTCTGTGAAGGAGGAAGCAGCGGACCTTGGGACAGTGAGGGTGAAGGCGTAGCGGGTGTGTGATCTGCAGTGACAGACGGGAGTTGCAGCCAGTCACTTCACAGTAATGCAGGAAGCGGAGGCGGGCCTTTGGATGTCACTGAAGGTTGATTATTATATCCTTGAATACAAATAATACACAACAATACAGATACATGCTGGTCGTACCTGTGAGTGACCTGGGTCCCCCTCAAACTAGACATGGTCTCTTCCAAGTTCTGTCGAAGATCAGCGATGTTCTTAACTGTCCGCAACCTTCGAGTCTCGGGGTCCTCTCCTAAAAAGAAATGTAAATACTTATGAATTTCACAGAGGTAGCAGGAGAGCCGGTCTGAAGAATAGACATGAATGTCACTGGCAGATCAAGCTCCGAAGCTACCCTGGAGCTCTGCTCTCTTCAGATATATTCAATGGTTTCCATGTGTAATCTCATGCATGCATGCTTGTGACGGAACCGTTCCGTCACAAGCCTCGGGTGTGCTGTGCTTGTGACGGAACGGTTCAGTCACGGCCCGCTCGCCGGGCCTGCGCAGCGCGAATTCCGCGCCTGCGCTGAGCGTTCTATTGGGCGGGCGGGGCCGTGACGGAACCGTTCCGTCACAAGCACAGCTCACCCGAGGCTCGTGACGGAGCGGTTCCGTCACGAGCACGGGAGCGCCGCTCTCCCTTAG
This sequence comes from Lissotriton helveticus, assembly GCF_964261635.1. NCBI lineage: Eukaryota > Metazoa > Chordata > Amphibia > Caudata > Salamandridae > Lissotriton > Lissotriton helveticus. The sequence continues at coordinate 358,053,847 of NC_136062.1, forward strand.
CACTGCGGCAGAATAGCCGCCGCAGTGAAGGGGTTAAACAGGCCTCTTTGTCAATTTAAAAGCAGGCACATCTACGCCAGCCTTCTATGTCAGCGCCATGAAACCCCCGGGTGCCCGTGCGCTTAAAAAGTTTAGAATAACATAACATAACATAACAGAATAAACAATTTTCTGGGGACCACAGGTTAGGAAGGACAGCGCTCGCGTTTGGCCAATTTTTTTCTCCCCCCAAAAAACAGGAAATCAGGTATTTCTATTAAAAAAAATTGATTTTTGCACCGATAAGACAGTTAATATGTTTTTTTTATAAACCAAATGGTGGTGGATAATGGTCTGAGAGCGGGTTTGGTTTGTACTGCATGTTAGATGATGTGCCACCAGAAGAGGTACAGTCGTACTGGAACATTCACAAAAGCTATTCAGTTTCAGAATGCATCTATGGAAGAGGTAAAAACAGACAAAAACTAATATTGGCAGAGCAAATAGGGCTTGCCTATGCAAGATCTCTTGACTTTGGCAATGTTTTTTGTTAAATGTTGCACAGCGGTCAGAGCTGCTGGGCTACATAGCTTAAAGTTATTAAAAAAAGAGACCCACCGCATTATAATGCCTTTTTTAAAACTTTAACCAGTTTACCGTGGCGGAATGCGGGTGTTCTACACAGTGGGCGAGGCTGCGTCAGCCGTTGCTCGTGCGCAGCACCCGGAAGGTATTGCTCGGCTGACGGGAGCACGTAACGGGTTAAGCTACAATCAAGTTAAAATTGTTATTTTCCCTATTTTTAATATGCAGTTGATATTCTTGAACAAATGCCCATTGCAGTTACCACCATATCAGAGTGTAGCTAGCTGGATCACTGAGCTTGGAGAGGCTGTGGCGTTCCGGCCAGAGCTACTGACTTTCGAGCTGAGGAACCAGGTTCTAGTTTCAGCACGGGCTCAACATCCTTTGATTCTGGGCAAATCACTTAATCTCCCAGTGCCTGCAAAATGTAATGAATCCTTGTGGAATGTAACTAGTTCTCATCTAGAGCACTCCAAGTCCTTCTAGTCGACTTTGCGCTACATAAAACAAGCTATGCGGGCTGGTAAAATTGCAAGCTGCGACGGAAGTGAGGTGGTGGAAGGCACAGGCCAGCAACAAATAGGCAAGGGGCATGAAGCAACGGAATTGAGGTGCTGGTGGTAGGGACGGGCAAGCAATGAACAGAATGCGGATTGCTGGAAAATAAAATGAAAACATTGCATGGAAAAACAAGTTAAAACTGTTATATTCCCTATATGCAGTTTATAGTTTATATTCTTGAACAAATGCTCATTGCAGTTACCAGCGAGTCAAAGTGTAGCTAGCTGGAACACGGAGCATGCATAGGCTGTGGCGTTATGGCCAGAGCTGCTGACTTTGGAGCTCGGGAATCAGGTTCAAGTCTATGCATGACTCAACATCCTATGATTCAGGGCAAATCACCTAATCTCCCTGTACTTGTAAAAATGTATGTGTCCTTATATAAAGTAACTAGCGTTCATGCAAACTGCTCCAAGTCCTTTCAGGCGACTTCACGTTAAAAACAAGGATGGAGGAAGGGAAGAGAAAGGATGAGAGGAAGATAGGGCAAAGGGAAGGGAGCAGCGCGGAAATAACCTGCCCGCCCCAGCTCCATGAAAAAAATGGCGGCCGCAAACATAGTGAGAAAACAAAAAATAAGACAACACCCACAATGGCCCACCGCTGCATGACGTCAAAAAAGGGGCGGGGCTAAAAAAAACACAGAAACGCTCACGAATCTGCTCTAAGAATGAGTGACATTATTCTCTTCCAATGGCTAGCCTCCATTTATGGAGCTTGCCAATGGAAGACAGAGGCGGGTTCAACCCCACTAACTGTAAGACAAAATTTCTCGAGCTGTGCGACACTGCTGCGCAGTGTACGCCAGTCGAGACCTAAAAAGAAGCTATGAATAGTGATAGTGGGGAGAAGGGGATGCAGTGAGGGGAGCGAGTTGTTGGGAGGGACAGGCCAGCAACAAAAAGGGAAGGGGCATGCAGCGACAGAAGTGAGGAGGTCGTATGGACGGGCAAGTAACAAACAAAATGCAGATGCTGGAAAGTGAAAAAAATAATAATAAAGTATATTACAAGTGTGCGACCATTAAAAGGACTGGCAGTGTTCTTAGACAGTAATCTTTCGGTATTACAAGGAGTGGCGCTCTAGCCTCAGATGGACTTATGCAGTGGCGGCCGGCACAAGTAAGAGAGTTGGGGTGAGGCGGGGCCGGTGAAGTCAACATACAATGGTATAAGTTACATTAAATTGCAACCAAAAAAAACATTTACCTTGCGCTCACCGCATCGACGTTGTTGCAAGAGCAAGGTAAGTAGTTTTATTTTGTTTAATTTAATTTAACTGATCCCATCCTATGTAGACTTCTCCGACTCCCACCCTGCCTTACCGCTCTTACCTGTGCCGGACGCCACTGGAGTCTTGTGTACATCACAAGGACAAGCAGTTTTCTTGGACAGTGATCTATCAGTGTTACAAGGAGTGGCGCTCTAGCCTGGGATGGAGTCTGGTGTACATCACAAGGCCTGACAGTATTCATATACAGGGATCTATAGGTATTACAAGGAGTGGCGCTCTAGCCTCAGATGGAGTCTTGTATATATTGCAAGGACGGGCAGTATTCTTAGCGATCCATCGCTATTACAAGGAGGTGAGACCAGAGTATTGAGGTGAGATCAGAGTGTTGAGATGAGGCAGGAGCATAGAGGTGAGACCAGAGTGTTGAGGTGAGGCAGGAGCATAGAGGTGAGACCAGAGTGTTGAGGTGAGGCAGGAGCATAGAGGTGAGACCAGAGTGTTGAGGTGAGGCAGGAGCATAGAGGTGAGACCAGAGTGTTGAGGTGAGGCAGGAGCATAGAGGTGAGACCAGAAAGTCGAGGTGAGGCAGGAGCATAGAGGTGAGACCAGAGTGTTGAGGTCAGGCAGGAGCATAGAGGTGAGACCAGAGTGTTGAGGTGTGGCAGGAGCATAAAGGTGAGATCAGAGCATCGAGGTGAGGCAGGAGCATAGAGGTGAGACCAGAGTGTTGAGGTCAGGCAGGAGCATAGAGGTGAGACCAGAGCGTCGAGGTGTGGCAGGAGCATAGAGGTGAGACCAGAGTGTTGAGGTGAGGCAGGAGCATAGAGGTGAGACCAGAGTGTTGAGGTGAGGCCAGAGTATCGAGGTGAGGCCAGAGTATCGAGGTGAGACCAGAGTGTTGAGGTGTGGCAGGAGCATAAAGGTGAGATCAGAGCATCGAGGTGAGGCAGGAGCATAGAGGTGAGACCAGAGTGTTGAGGTGAGGCAGGAGCATAGAGGTGAGACCAGAGTGTTGAGGTGAGGCCAGAGTATCGAGGTGAGGTCAGAGTATCGAGGTCAGACCAGAGTGTTGAGGTGTGGCAGGAGCATAAAGGTGAGATCAGAGCATCGAGGTGAGGCAGGAGCATAGAGGTGAGACCAGAGTGTTGAGGTGTGGCAGGAGCATAAAGGTGAGATCAGAGCGTCGAGGTGAGGCAGGAGCATAGAGGTGAGACCAGAGTGTTGAGGTGAGGCAGGAGCATAGAGGTGAGACCAGAGCGTCGAGGTGAGGTAGGAGCATAGAAGTGAGACCAGAGTGTTGAGGTGAGGCAGGAGCACAGAGGTGAGATCAGAGTGTTGAGGTGAGGCAGGAGCATAGAGGTGAGACCAGAGTGTTGAGGTGAGGCAGGAGCATAGAGGTGAGACCAGAGTGTTGAGGTGAGGCAGGAGCACAGAGGTGAGACCAGAGTGTTGAGGTGAGGCAGGAGCATAGAGGTGAGACCAGAGTGTTGAGATGAGGCAGGAGCATAGAGGTGAGACCAGAGTGTTGATGTGAGGCCAGAGTATCGAGGTGAGGCCAGAGTATCGAGGTGAGACCAGAGTGTTGAGGTGCAGGAGCATAAAGGTGAGAACAGAGCGTCGAGGTGAGGCAGGAGCATAAAGGTGAGACCAGAGTGTTGAGGTGAGGCCAGAGTATCGAGGTGAGACCAGAGTGTTGAGGTGAGGCCAGAGTATCGAGGTGAGACCAGAGTGTTGAGGTGAGACCAGAGTATCGAGGTGAGGCCAGAGTATCGAGGTGAGACCAGAGTATCGAGGTGAGACCAGAGTGTTGAGGTGAGGCCAGAGTATCGAGGTGAGACCAGAGTGTTGAGGTGAGGCCAGAGTATCGAGGTGAGACCAGAGTGTTGAGGTGAGGCAGGAGCATAAAGTGAGACCAGAGTGTTGAGGTGAGGCAGGAGCATAGAGGTGAAACCAGAGTGTTGAGGTGAGGCAGGAGCATAAGGGTGAGACCAGAGTGTTGAGGTGCGGCAGGAACATAAAGGTGAGACCAGAGTGTTGAGGTGAGGCAGGCGCATAGAGGTGAGGCCAGAGTGTCGAGGTGTGGCAGGAGGATAGAGATGAGACCAGGGTGTCTAGATGTGGCAGGAGCATAGAGGTGAGACCAGAGCATCAAGGTGAGGCAGGAGCATAGAGGTGAGACCAGAGCGTTGTGGTGAGGCAGGAGCATAGAGGTGAGACCAGAGTATTGAGGTGAGGCAGGAGCATAGAGGTGAGACCAGAGTATTGAGGTGAGGCAGGAGCATAGAGGTGAGACCAGAGCGTCGAGGTGTGGCAGGAGCATAGAGGTGAGATCAGAGTGTTGAGGTGAGGCAGGAGCATAGAGGTGAGACCAGAGTGTTGAGATGAGGCAGGAGCATAGAGGTGAGACCAGAGTGTTGATGTGAGGCCAGAGTATCGAGGTGAGGCCAGAGTATCGAGGTGAGACCAGAGTGTTGAGGTGCAGGAGCATAAAGGTGAGAACAGAGCGTCGAGGTGAGGCAGGAGCATAAAGGTGAGACCAGAGTGTTGAGGTGAGGCCAGAGTATCGAGGTGAGACCAGAGTGTTGAGGTGAGGCCAGAGTATCGAGGTGAGACCAGAGTGTTGAGGTGAGACCAGAGTATCGAGGTGAGGCCAGAGTATCGAGGTGAGACCAGAGTATCGAGGTGAGACCAAAGTGTTGAGGTGAGGCCAGAGTATCGAGGTGAGACCAGAGTGTTGAGGTGAGGCCAGATTATCGAGGTGAGACCAGAGTGTTGAGGTGAGGCAGGAGCATAAAGTGAGACCAGAGTGTTGAGGTGAGGCAGGAGCATAGAGGTGAAACCAGAGTGTTGAGGTGAGGCAGGAGCATAAGGGTGAGACCAGAGTGTTGAGGTGCGGCAGGAACATAAAGGTGAGACCAGAGTGTTGAGGTGAGGCAGGCGCATAGAGGTCAGACCAGAGTGTCGAGGTGTGGCAGGAGCATAGAGGTGAGGCCAGAGTGTCGAGGTGTGGCAGGAGGATAGAGATGAGACCAGGGTGTCGAGGTGAGGTAGGAGCATAGAGGTGAGACCAGGGTGTCTAGATGTGGCAGGAGCATAGAGGTGAGACCAGAGCATCAAGGTGAGGCAGGAGCATAGAGGTGAGACCAGAGCGTTGTGGTGAGGCAGGAGCATAGAGGTGAGACCAGAGTATTGAGGTGAGGCAGGAGCATAGAGGTGAGACCAGAGCGTCGAGGTGTGGCAGGAGCATAGAGGTGAGACCAGAGCGTCGAGGTGTGGCAGGAGCATAGAGGTGAGACCAGAGTATTGAGGTGAGGCAGGAGCATAGAGGTGAGACCAGAGCGTCGAGGTGTGGCAGGAGCATAGAGGTGAGACCAGAGCGTCGAGGTGTGGCAGGAGCATAGAGGTCAGACCAGAGTGTCGAGGTGTGGCAGGAGCATAGAGGTCAGACCAGAGCGTCGAGGTGTGGCAAAGGGGTTAGAGGTGAGGCCAGAGTGTCGAGGAGTGGCAGGAGGATAAAGGTGAGACCAAAGCATAGAGGTGAGGGAGGAGCATAAAGGTGAGACCAGAGCGTCGAGGTGAGGCAGGAGCACAGAGGTGAGGCAGAAGCATAAAGGTGAGACCAGACCGTCGAGGTGCGGCAGGAGCATAGAGGTGATACCAGAGCGTCGAGGTGAGGCAGGAGCACAGAGGTGAGACCAGGGTGTCGAGGTGAGGCAGGAGCATAGAGGTGAGACCAGGGTGTCGAGGTGAGGCAGGAGCATAGAGGTGATACCAGAGCGTCGAGGTGAGGCAGGAGCACAGAGGTGAGACCAGGGTGTCGAGGTGAGGCAGGAGCATAGAGGTGAGACTGAGGCAGGAGCATAGAGGTGAGACCAGAGTATTGAGGTGAGGCAGGAGCATAGAGGTGAGACCAGAGGGTCGAGGTGTGGCAGGAGCATAGAGGTCAGACCAGAGCGTCGAGGTGTGGCAAAGGGGTTAGAGGTGAGACCAGAGTGTTGAGGTGTGGCAAGAAGATAGAGACGAGGCAGGACAATAGGTATGAGGTAGTAGTGTCGCAGGAGTGTCAAGGAGTGAATGAAGAATTATGGTGAATTGAGAGGAAAGTGACAGAGTCACTGAGAGGGGCAAATAAGCAGTAGGGGAGAGTTAGGGTCCAAGATGTGAGAAGATTGGGGAGATGGAAGTGGAGAAGAGGGTAATTCTCCAGTCACTATATGACACATGGTGAGAGGGCAATGGAACTGAGCGCCTTCAAAAAAACGCATTTGGTATGCTATAATACTGGCACTAAGTGCAATATGACACATTATATCATATCCTCATATCAATAAGGCGTACCACCCTCAAGCAGACCTATTCCCTCAAGTGTGCCACTACCTCTGTTACTTAGAAACCTGCAATGGATGCAAAGTAAATGCTGTTCTGAAGAAGACTGCTTCAGACTGGGACGTGGCATTAATTTTGAGCAACAGGATGATAAAAAGAACAAGCAGGGAATTCATCTGGTTTCCAAAGACTTCCAAAACCTGAATCAATCCATCAACAAAAAAGCCATTGGCTTAAAGACAAACAGGACGAATATGTCCATCCTTTGCACCTCAACAACATCGCTCGTAGACGCAAAAGGGACTCAAGTTCTAGGTTTCCTTCCCTTGCCCGGAGTGTTGTCCTATTAAGTATCTTCTTACCACAAAAATGTGCTTTTTAGGAGGTTTTCTGGGTGTGATGGCAGTAGCTAATATTCTTCAAAGCATGATCAGAGTCAATGTGTACACATGTAAGCAATTGGCCATAGTAGTGTTCAGCCCTAATGCGATGTTAAATCTCAACTTAAACAGCATGCAGTTTGCTAAGGAACACATTACTTGCTGGGATCATGCAGTATTTAAGCACAAAGCCCTCTGCGGTGCGTGTTAGGGCTCCCTTCTTTCGCGTGACTCGCGTTCTATTCGATACCTGAAGTGTCATGCCAGACTTACTCTGTACACAAATCGCCTCATGACAAAGCCTGGATGGGGCAAGGCACTGCCGGGCTCTCAAGAAGACACTAAATGTCGATTTAACAACCCTGGAGCACAAAACAGAACGATGGAGCCCAGCGCCACTAATTGAAAGCCATTTCGCAAAGTCTCAAAGCCTGGTCAAAGGCCTTTGAGCAGCGCCGGGAACACCACACAATCAAACCCAACTCCCTGGATGAACTGCCAGACAGGGGGCCTGGGTCCCAGGCGCTTTAAGATGCAAATGGGCTGTTTCTTGTCGAGGAGAAGCCCTTTCACCCCCAATGCTGAGAGCGGAACCAGGCTCAGAAGGCACATGAATTAGACACATGAACCACTCAACTCCACCACTGGAAGCCGATGGCCGAGTCGCTCGACTACAAAGAAAGGCCACTTCTCCACCCAGGAGGAAATGCTTCCATCTCCCAAGGCGACGACCTGCTTCCCGAAGCCAACAAAAAGACTGCAAGACAGTCGGTGTCTGTGTAAGTAGAACCGTAAGCTTTCAGGTTTCCATTTTATCCGACAGCAAATGATACAGGCTGCATCACACTGGGCCTTTCCAATTCAAGATTTTTTTTGGGTGTATTTAGTACCAATGCAATTTTGATGACAGACCTTTCACAAGCCAACGAAAATAGTATACCTCAAACAAAGGTCAATTGTTGAATGGATTAGTTACTGTATGCATTGCAAAAGACAATAATTAAACAGGAGTACGTGTATCTACAGCCACACATGCTATGAACACATATCAACATGCATTTAATGTACATTAGCAGGCCACCTATCTGTACTGCAAAGGCTCCATACACAGGAAAGAGAGACAGGAAGGCCCTGTCGACTACTTCCTTGCTTATGACGTGTGGAAGCACTTGGCCCACACTCCCCAAGTTTACTCACCAGATAGGTCTTCCAAGGGTTGTCCCGCCTTACTGAAGAGTGACGGGTCCGGGTTCAAGCCCGCGGTGCTGTTATCCATCGATACGTTCCCCTCGCTGTCCGTCTGTGACCTGGAGAAGCAGCACAGACACAGCACCAGTCAATCTCAGTGGGTTCAATTTCAGACATCGCCAGCCCGCCCGCCCGTCCCATTCCCCCGGAAACCACAGGCAGCCCGCCCGACTTTACATAATTCATCGGTCCCACGAAGGACACTGTCCTAGAATCCCAAACGGTCACTCAGGCGGAAAAATGAAATATTCATGGGCAAATATTCTGAATGTACCAACCCCCCGCCCCCAAAGCCTCATGCTCTGAATTGTACTAGTTTCTGTGAAAGCTTCCAGCCTGGGGCATGCAGGTATTTGCATATGCAAGAATTCCAGCTATAAATTGTTGCACAAAACTCAGTTTTACACATACTGAACACTAAGTTACAGAAATCAAACTATAGGATTTCCTATTCATATTTAGAAATAAAGAGCGTGAGCTCATGAGAACAGGGTAAGTCTCTTAGAAGAAGAGAGGCAGGGGGGAGGGTCTACCCCCCCCCCAAAAAACCTATTCTGTGTTTTTTTTATTTAATAAACTACAATGTTGTTCATTTATAAAAGGAACCCAGGTCACCCACAGAGTGCACGTAACAACTAATTTACCTCTTTAGTTCACCATTGGCATTAATGTCAGGGTGGAGGGAAGAATTAATGTTTATAAATTCAAGTGTAAAAAGTATCACTTTTAAAATAATACTTCTCAATGTACTGATATAATCCGATGAACTAAGGTGAAAACGTTCTGCATGTTTATGAAATGTTTTTTTTTAATTTTGAAGAGACTATCATATTTTTGCTACTTTGCTGAAAGATGTTTATAAAAATGAAAGATGTTCTTAAAAATCAGCAGTGCCTAACGCCCTAGTTACATCCTCTCTTTAACACAAATTAACATTTAAAGAAATGTCTGCCTTTTTATTTAGCATCTTTTTATTGTTAGTGTTGAGACGAATACCAGTAGTCCAGAGCTTCTGTTGACCAGTGGGCCGCATGTAAAGGCCAGAAGAGCCGCATACTCTGAGTATGAGAGGTCTATGCCTTATGGGCCGCCAGGCAGGTAAGGCAACGGAGGAACAAGAAGGCAAGTGAGTTGCCCAGGATCACACAAATCATCAGTTTAGTGGGGTAGCCGAGATCAGAGCGTAGGTGCTTTGATTCTCTACTCAACAGCCCTGCAGTCAGGCTACACCTCCTGGTGCACAGAATATGCTTCACCAGGGCACTCCAGAGTTTACATATGGAGTACACGTGCACCGACCCGCTAGCACGGCAGAATCTGTGCACGGCACGTGTGGATGGTGCACGTGGCACTGTCTGTAGGAGCTCCCGCAACCAGGGCTTTAAGTGGGCCGGGTCTCATCGGGTCTGCGAACCAGAAGTTTTTTAAAGGAGGCTCTATCAGGCTTTGTTTTGTGCCCTGGCACAGGCGGTCTGTTTTTTTCCAGACTGCAGTTGAGCAGGCACGTCGATGTGCAGTGCTCACACTGATCACTTCTCACTAGTGCTGAAGTAACGGCATGACGTCATGCCAGGTTACATTTGTAGGGGAAGGGAAATCCTTTAAAGACAGTCATTTTCTCTCTGGATTTCCCTCCTCTTTTGAAGCTCAGGAGCAGCAACATCCTTGTGGTGTCAGCAGGGCTTTAAGTGGAAGCTTTTTCAATATTATATACAAGCCATAGTTGCTGCTTATTTATCTTACACAACTAACAACCAATGACAAAGCCAATGGTCCTGACTTGTTGTAGGTATGATGTTACTTGTATCATATATGGATGCAATGACAGAAACAGCAAAATACAACTCGGGCAGTCTTAGGGTGAAGGGCACAGGACTCTGTAGGGAGGCAGCCGGCTCTCTCAAGCCCCTTGTCTGCCCCCCGAGGGCAGGATAATTCAGAAACACGTTGTGTAACTCCGAGACTTGTACCACGTGTACCCCATAGAATCCTTGTACGTCTAAACACTTGTGAAGTACCCAGGGGTGGGTCCTCCTAGCTACAGCATGGCACCCCTGACAGCTGCACGTTTATATAGCTATAGACAGGGTTTTAAGTGGCCCGGGTCCTGCTGGTGCTCAGCACCAGTAGTTCAAAAGAGCAAGTGCTGAGACAGGTCCCTATCGGGCTCTCCATTTCTGCTCTCACCCTCAGGGAGGAAAAAAATCTCAACTCTGCCCAAGTACCACCAGGGCTTTAAGTGGGATGAAAAAACTGTGGGGGTCTCTCAAAGGAGCGTGACCAATGTAATTAAGCAAAAACCCAAACGAGCACCAATAGGTAGAAGGAGTTGGCAATATTGGTGCTCGTTTTGGTTTTTGGTTATTAGTGAGGCTTGTCCTTATTGCCCGTGAGCCCAGACCCAGTTTTGGTAACAATGTAATTAAGGGCATGACTTAAAAACACATACGCTAAAAATCTGTACTTAGCATAGTGTGTCACCCGCCTTGTATTTTGCTGTTTCTGTCATTGCATCCGGATATATGACACAACAAGTAACATCATACCTATAACAAGTCAGGACTATTGCCTTTGTCAATGGTTGTTAGTTGCATAAGATAAATAAGCGATTCAGAAAAGGGGGTGGTGATGAACAGAGTGCCTGAATTAAGCAGACCACTCTTACCCAGTCTAAAGATCAGGGCTTGATCCATCACGTTTTTTACCTCACTGCACCATCCCAGCTCAGAACTTGGCTATATGCAAATTAGTCTGTTCCTGTCCCAGTGCATGATGGGAACAGGGCAGACCAAACTACTAAGCGTGGAAGGGTATACTCAGATGTGAGTCCCTTGCTCATTGCACCATCAGGATTCAAGCAAGCCGGGCGGACGACGCCTGAAATGGCAGAAACCGGTCCCCGGAAGCTTGTTTCCTTCCCAGTGTAAGAATTGGCTTGGTAGTTTGGTTTGCCCTGTACCCCCTTTTCTAAGATAAATAAGCAGCAGCTATGGCCCGTATATAATATTGAAAAACCTTCCACTTAAAGCCCTAGTGACACCACGACAATGTTGCTGCTCCTGAGTTTTCAAAAAGAGAAGGGAAATCCAGAGAGAAAATGACTCTCTTTAACCCCTTCCATGCGCATGACGAGCTGACCTCGTTATGAGTTGCGCCGCTCGCATGCTCATGACGAGCTCAGCTCGTCATGTAACGCGGCTTTTCGTAAATAGCCGCACAGCGCAAAAATCGCGGCCGCACGCATGCGGTTAAAGGATTTCCTTTGCTCACCTGGCATGACATCATGCTGTAACTTCTCCACTAGTGAGAAGTGAGCAAGTGTGAGCAGTGCACATCGATGTGCCTGTTTTCACTTGAGTCCGGAAAAAATGAACCACCTGTGCCAGGGCACAAAACAGTGTTACAGCAAACAAATGATGGACGGAATGCTGACAATGCAAACATTCTCCCCCAGTCAAAAGATCTGGGTTAAATCCATCGTTCTTTTGCCCACTAAAACAGAGCCCGATAGAGACCCGTTTAGCTCATACCCGGTAAGACCCAGCCCATTTAAAGCCCTGAGTACCACACTTCACTGCCTTTGATTTAACTTCGAAAAGACTCGTTATAGTTCTTTCATAGTCTCATCTTTTCAGAACTGAAACATTTTCAATATTCTATACAACCATGCCACAGTTGTTGCTTATTTATCTTAGCCAACTAACAACCATTGACAAAGCCAATAGTCCTGGCATGTTGTAGGTATAATGTTAGTTGTTGTATATATATATATGGATGCAATGAAAGAAGCAGCAAAATACCAGTCGGGCGGCACACTATGCTAAGCACTGGTTTTCAGCTGAGATGCTTTTAAGCCACACCCTTAGTTAAACAGGCAATGCCCCTTTGAACGACCCACCTGTTTTTTCATCCCACTTAAATCCCTGGCTATAGAAGAACATGTCTGATATAAACATGGTCACAGGCCAGAGTTTCGGTCATACTGTTTCAGTATTAGACACACATTTCAGTATATAATCTGTGGTACACTCGTGTCTACAGGATAACATGTCTGTATCAGCGCATTCTTAGTTAACCTACGGCAGATTCCAAACTGTAGAACATCAGTGATGTCAACATACTATACCATCATCTGTGCCAAAGACATCCTCATTACAGGAAAGAAAGTCTCTTATAGAATAACTCTTTATATGATCTCTATGCAGATGATAACATATCTGAAATGAACACACTATTACACAATATACAATACTTGTTTATGTTTCGGGAATAACATGGCTGTTACAAGCATATTGTTACAAAACCTTTGTCAGGGCAGCCTATGTACAGGATCACATGTCTAACATGAGCGGCTTGTTACATTAGTGCATATTTCTTAATACATTAGAACACTAGCCTAGTCTACATGAAGTTATGCGACGTACAAAATGTCTTCCTATTTGTAAAATAATATGTCTGTTACGAACACATTACTAAAAAACCTGTCTCAAAACAGCCCATCTACAGGACAAGATGTCTGACCAAAACACATTGTTAAATTACATGTGGAACGCCTGTACACGATAACTATCCTACCACAAACAAACTGTTACATGACCCTTGCGAGGTCTTTCTATTCCGAGGAGAAAATGCCTCTTATGAAACATTATTAAAAAAAACTGTCTAAAAACAGCCCATCTACAGGACAAGATATCTGACCAAAACACATTGTTACATTTCTTTTTACAGGATATTGAGCATTCCATGAATGGAATTTTACACGACCTGGAAGAGGTCTTCCTATATAGATGATGTGTCTGCTATAAACACATTATTACATGACCTGGAAGAGTCTTCCTATTTAGATGATGTGTCTGCTATAAAGACATTATTACACGACCTGGAAGAGTCTTCCTATTTAGATGATGTGTCTGCTATAAACACATTATTACACGACCTGGAAGAGTCTTCCTATTTAGATGATGTGTCTGCTATAAACACATTATTACACAACCTGGAATTTATTACACAACCTGGAAGTGTCTTCCTATTTAGATGATGTGTCTGCTATAAACACATTATTACACGACCTGGAAGAGTCTTCCTATTTAGATGATGTTTCTGCTATAAACACATTATTACACGACCTGGAAGAGGTCTTCCTCTTTAGATGATGTGTCTGCTATAAACACATTATTACACAATCTGGAAGAGTCTTCCTATTTATATGATGTGTCTGCTATAAACATATTATTACACTGTTGGGACGGGAAGTCTCCTGCATGTCTCTGGAGAGAGTGCTTCCCCTGCCTTATGCTAATCTCCAGGCAAGTCACTCAAAAGCTACTGTATAGTTTCTAGATCCCTACCTCAGTGAGCATGACAATCATACATGTCCACTGAGGGTCTCCCTGTTTACATGGATTGAGACACTAGAGCGTGGCTCCGAGGTCGAGGGGGCATGCCTAGTGCACCCCTATTTTTCAGAGAGTGGCTACTGCCCTCTCTATTATGGCTGTGGTAGACTGACAGTGGTGGCAGCAATAAATCTATAGTCAGGAGGGGTGAGTCCCTAGGCACCCTCCTGACCAAGAAGTCTGTTAAGTTTGCCATGCCTGTGGGCCTGTTGCCTTTGTCTGCCTGATGTATGTTTGAGAGCCTGTGGGTGTACAGGGGAAGAATGGGGATTTGAGCCAGTGTGAGGAATGCGAGCTGTTCTGCTGGACATCCCAGCTCCCCCGTCCCCCTCCCTATTTCCTTGGAAAGGCCTGGTGGGCTGGGGAAGACACTCCGCTCTTATCTGGGTTTAGCTGCACTAACTTTGTGGAGAGGACCCTCCCCCACTGGTCAGGGCCTCCTGGGCTGGAGTTAATTAAAATTCCTCTCTAGGGAGTTGCACATCCTGATACCAGAAAGGGACCTGGTACATGCTTTACCCATGCATTGAACACGCGGTGAATGGTTTGTGATTGGAGGTGTATTCAGGATGCAAAAGTAGCAGACCCTCTGATTGGCTGAGCCTATCAATCGGAGGTGATAAAAGTCTGGCCTGAGTGGTCAGCTGTTGTTCAAGACTGGTCTATGACTGAGGAGGCGGCCACAGGAGAGCCCTCTGATGATAGCCAGGCGACCCGCAGTGTGAAGGCAGGAGATAAGACTCTGTTCACTGCGTCTGGAAGGAAGGCATCAGCAACATTAAGGACCAGCTGTTTCTGTGAGGCTTGGAGGAGCGTTCGCTTTGGACCAAGGAAATTACAGATAGCTGCCCAAGGTGTGGAAAGGAAGCTTACAGCACATCACAGAGGCTGGTGGAAAGAAGCTTGCAGCCCATGAAGGGAGCCAGAGAGGAGGAAGCTTGATTCTAGTCTTTGAAGGTGAGATCAAATCCCCTCTAAGCTCCTCCCTTGCGCTGTGGGAGCCTGTACAAGCAGTAACTGGGAATAGAGGCCAGTGAAGCAGGCCCCCACCTTTCTTTTTGTGATCTCCGAGGGTATCAGGGTGAACTGGCACTCTGTCCAGCCACTACCCTCCTACAGCTAGCCAGTGGTTACTGGACTAGTGGGACTCCAGTAAACTGTGCCAAGACATCAGGCACCTGTGATCAGATCCCTGACACCACTAGAGCGGTATCCTCCCTCACGACGGGAGGGCACTTCTGTTGCTTTGGGTGGGGGGTTATGGGGCTGATCAAGAACATTTGACTTCACATTATATGCTGAAACTATATCCTTTCAATCCAAAGTTTGGTGTCGAGGCTCTAGTGAATGAGAGCAGCCCTGTGTAACATGATCTGTAATATGCAATGCTTACTTTGTGTTTTCATGTTAACTGTGTTTTTATAGTGCTTGGCGTCTAGGCGCTATAATACAGTTTGGGGTCAGAACTCTGTCCCAGAGGGTTGTACAGACTTCTGGTTTTCACTGTTTATCCTAGTTTTATGTGTAGTATAATTATCTTATGTATATTAAAGTACTTTTCTTTTATAAAAAGTAAAGCACTGACTGGACATTGAGTTTATCAGCTGGTGGTACGGTTTACACTGTATTCTGAATGTCTAACCCCAACTCACCTCCTTGAGTAAACCTTGGACTGCTCTGTCTCGCTACCCTGAGAGAGTCAAGTGCTGGAGAGGAGTACTTGGTTATCCAGTTTTGGGTCCCTTAGTACTGAGGCCCCAGGACACCAGTGAGGGAACACTCCAGTTGATGCGATTGGAGCGCAGTTACCCCTGAGTGCCCTGGTGCCCAGGAAGCCGGGTCTAACATACACAACCTGGAAGAGTCTTCCTATTTAGATGATGTGTCTGCTATAAGAACATTATTACACGACCTGGAAGAGTCTTCCTACTTAGATGATGTGTCTGCTATAAACACATTATTACACGACCTGGAAGAGTCTTCCTATTTAGATGATGTGTCTGCTATAAACACATTACTACACGACCTGGAAGAGTCTTCCTACTTAGATGATGTGTCTGCTATAAGAACATTATTACACGACCTGGAAGAGTCTTCCTACTTAGATGATGTGTCTGCTATAAACACATTTTTACACGACCTGGAAGAGTCTTCCTATTTAGATGATGTGTCTGCTATAAACACATTATTACACAACCTGGAATTTATTACACAACCTGGAAGAGTCTTCCTATTTAGATGATGTGTCTGCTATAAACACATTATTACATGACCTGGAAGAGTCTTCCTATTTAGATGTTGTTTCTGCTATAAACACATTATTACACGACCTGGAAGAGTCTTCCTTCTTAGATGATGTGTTTGCTATAAACACATTATTACACAACCTGGAAGAGTCTTCCTACTTAGATGATGTGACTGCTAGAAACACATTATTACACGATCTGGAAGAGTCTTCCTATTTAGATGATGTGTCTGCTATAAACACATTATTACACGACCTGGAAGAGTCTTCCTATTTAGATGATGTGTCTGCTATAAACACATTATTACACGACCTGGAAGAGTCTTCCTACTTAGATGATGTTTCTGCTATAAACGCATTATTACACGACCTGGAAGAGGTCTTCCTCTTTAGATGATGTTTCTGCCAGAAATACATAATAACACATCAGGAAGAGTCTTCCTATTTAGATGATGTGTCTGCTATAAACACATTATTACACGACCTGGAAGAGTCTTCCTAGTTAGATGATGTGTCTGCTATAAACACATTATTATACGACCAGGAAGAGTCTTCCCACTTAGATGATGTTTCTGCTATAAACACATTATTACACGACCTGGAAGAGTCTTCCTACTTAGATGATGTGTCTGCTATAAACACGTTGTTACAGACCCTGTGTTAGGAGAGCCTAATAACATGAGTCAAAAGTACATTGTTACAATCTCTGTGGTGGTGCTTCCTAAGCAGTGTGACAGGTGATATTAATATTTTATAGACATCCAATGGTGTCTTCCCCTCTCTTGCATTACAACGTCAGATATAAACGCAGGCTCATCTAAGGCACAAATAAAGGCGCTATTCTTTACGTGCTCCAGTCCGTAGGATTTACAGAGACGTTTATCACAGTGAGGATTTCATTTATTTCCCCTCTTGGCTCCTAGTCATTTAATTTGGAAACTGACAGCCTGAATAAAAAGATACTTTGCTTGGCTCGTACTGCTGCCTAGTTGGGGACGGGCGGGTTGCCGGACTGCAGCAGCTCAGCCAGCCTGACACCTCTAACCGGAAGCTGACACCTAGCGGGCAGATATATGGACTGTGAGGCCTTGATCAGCCGAACACCTGCTCTAACCAGAATGCGCCACCTAGTGCGGAGGTATACGTACTGCAAAGGTCTCAGTCAGCCTGACACGATCTCTAACTGGTAGTTCCCACCGAGAGCGGAGGTATATGCACTGCAAGAGCTGTCAGTCTGACACCTCCTCTAACCGGAAGGTGCCACCTAGTGACAAGCTATAGGAACTGCAAGGGCTCGGTCAACCTGCCACATCACCTAACCAGAACCATGCCAGGGAGTGAAGGGCAGTCTCCTCATTTTCCCTCAGGCTCAGTCTAAATAGCAAACAGCAATATTTCTATGTGGGTAGTTTGGTCATGGATTACAGCCTGGTGATTTCATCCACAGTTTCATCAGTGTTCTGGGATCAGATTCTGAGGTGAAAGTGGAGATTGCGGTAGCGCCATAACAGCGACATCTTCTACAGCCTGAGTTGCTTGGTAAATGGGCTGCAGTTATGAGAATCAATACATTATAACCAAATCAATTAATAGTGAACACAAATAATGACCAGTAATTGCAACCAAACAATGTTGATTCTAATTGTATAAGTTATAGTATTAACTGTACAAATTAATTTTAGAATATATTTTGGACCCAAAACAAGGGTATCAGCAAGGTTCATATTATAGCCTTATAGCCTGCCATAGCGGGCTACACCGCCTTTAACAAGAGAGCGGAACTTTAATAGCCGGTATAGCCCTGCTACGAAGGGCTATAAGGCTATTAGAACAATCTGCCACTAGAGGGCAGAATGTTCTAACAAATAAAACAAAGGTTTCTTGATGCTCGAGGGGATTTAAATCCCCTCAAGGTCCGAGAGGCCTTTGTAAAACATTGGAATGTTGCTCTGCGGGCCTTTACCAGCCCCTAGAAGCAGGGAGCATTCCATTGTCTTCAATGGAGTTCCCAACATTCAAATGTTCTAATAAAGTTGTAAAGTATTTCGCATTTTCTTTACCTTTCGTTTTGTGTGAGCTAGTCTTGCTTACTATTATACTAATTTTAGTTCTTAATTGTTTTAGTCCTATCAACATCTGGACTAACAAGGTCATTTTAGATAGTCAGAGCATATATTAGGAAGGTAAAGATAGTGATTTTCAATTGTTCTACCTTTACTGCTAATATTTCTTCAATTTATTCTGTGAGGTTTTAAATAACTATTCGATATTCAACACAAATATGATATAAAAGAAACAGCACTATGGCATTTAGAGTTATTTCATTGGCCAGATGCTGGCTTGGAAAACAACCACTGGCAAAGCCCTTAGGTCTGATTTACATGTTGAGTTCGGAATAAAACATTAAAAAAGTAATGAGGAGAAAAATAAACAAGCATTTACAATGCAATGGTTTTGCCTTTGTTAAAGTTAGAGCTATTGGCATTGCTCTTGACACTCTGAAGCTCCACTCTGAAGCTCCACTCTGAAGCTCCACTCTGAAGCTCCACTCTGAAGCTCCACTCTGAAGCTCCACTCTGAAGCTCCACTCTGCACTCTGAAGCTGCACTCTGAAGCTCCACTCTGCACTCTGAAGCTCCACTCTGAAGCTCCACTCTGCACTCTGAAGCTCCACTCTGAAGCTCCACTCTGAAGCTCCACTCTGAAGCTCCACTCTGAAGCTCCACTCTGAAGCTCCACTCTGCACTCTGAAGCTCCACTCTGAAGCTCCACTCTGCACTCTGAAGCTCCACTCTGCACTCTGAAGCTCCACTCTGCACTCTGAAGCTCCACTCTGCACTCTGAAGCTCCACTCTGCACTCTGAAGCTCCACTCTGCACTCTGAAGCTCCACTCTGAAGCTCCACTCTGCACTCTGAAGCTCCACTCTGAAGCTCCACTCTGCACTCTGAAGCTCCACTCTGAAGCTCCACTCTGCACTCTGAAGCTCCACTCTGAAGCTCCACTCTGAAGCTCCACTCTGAAGCTCCACTCTGAAGCGCCACTCTGAAGCGCCACTCTGAAGCGCCACTCTGCAGCGCCACTCTGCAGCTCCACTCTGCAGCTCCACTCTGCAGCTCCACTCTGCAGCTCCACTCTGAAGCTCCACTCTGAAGCTCCACTCTGAAGCTCCACTCTGAAGCTCCACTCTGAAGCGCCACTCTGAAGCGCCACTCTGAAGCGCCACTCTGCAGCGCCACTCTGCAGCTCCACTCTGCAGCTCCACTCTGAAGCTCCACTCTGAAGCTCCACTCTGAAGCTCCACTCTGAAGCTCCACTCTGAAGCTCCACTCTGCACTCTGAAGCTCCACTCTGAAGCTCCACTCTGCACTCTGAAGCTCCACTCTGCACTCTGAAGCTCCACTCTGCACTCTGAAGCTCCACTCTGCACTCTGAAGCTCCACTCTGCACTCTGAAGCTCCACTCTGCACTCTGAAGCTCCACTCTGCACTCTGAAGCTCCACTCTGAAGCTCCACTCTGAAGCTCCACTCTGAAGCTCCACTCTGAAGCTCCACTCTGAAGCGCCACTCTGAAGCGCCACTCTGAAGCGCCACTCTGAAGCGCCACTCTGCAGCGCCACTCTGCAGCTCCACTCTGCAGCTCCACTCTGCAGCTCCACTCTGAATCTGCAGCTCCACTCTGAATCTGCAGCTCCACTCTGAATCTGCAGCTCCACTCTGAAGCTCCACTCTGAAGCTCCACTCTGAAGCTCCACTCTGAAGCTCCACTCTGAAGCTCCACTCTGAAGCTCCACTCTGAAGCTCCACTCTGCACTCTGAAGCTCCACTCTGCACTCTGAAGCTCCACTCTGAAGCTCCACTCTGCACTCTGAAGCTCCACTCTGAAGCTCCACTCTGCACTCTGAAGCTCCACTCTGAAGCTCCACTCTGCACTCTGAAGCTCCACTCTGAAGCTCCACTCTGCACTCTGAAGCTCCACTCTGAAGCTCCACTCTGAAGCTCCACTCTGAAGCTCCACTCTGAAGCTCCACTCTGAAGCGCCACTCTGAAGCGCCACTCTGCAGCGCCACTCTGCAGCTCCACTCTGCAGCTCCACTCTGCAGCTCCACTCTGCAGCTCCACTCTGCAGCTCCACTCTGAATCTGCAGCTCCACTCTGAATCTGCAGCTCCACTCTGAATCTGCAGCTCCACTCTGAAGCTCCACTCTGAAGCTCCACTCTGAAGCTCCACTCTGAAGCTCCACTCTGAAGCTCCACTCTGAAGCTCCACTCTGAAGCTCCACTCTGCACTCTGAAGCTCCACTCTGCACTCTGAAGCTCCACTCTGCACTCTGAAGCTCCACTCTGCACTCTGAAGCTCCACTCTGAAGCTCCACTCTGCACTCTGAAGCTCCACTCTGAAGCTCCACTCTGCACTCTGAAGCTCCACTCTGAAGCTCCACTCTGCACTCTGAAGCTCCACTCTGAAGCTCCACTCTGCACTCTGAAGCTCCACTCTGAAGCTCCACTCTGCACTCTGAAGCTCCACTCTGAAGCTCCACTCTGCACTCTGAAGCTCCACTCTGAAGCTCCACTCTGCACTCTGAAGCTCCACTCTGCACTCTGAAGCTCCACTCTGAAGCTCCACTCTGCACTCTGAAGCTCCACTCTGAAGCTCCACTCTGCACTCTGAAGCTCCACTCTGAAGCTCCACTCTGCACTCTGAAGCTCCACTCTGAAGCTCCACTCTGAAGCTCCACTCTGAAGCTCCACTCTGCACTCTGAAGCTCCACTCTGAAGCTCCACTCTGCACTCTGAAGCTCCACTCTGCACTCTGAAGCTCCACTCTGCACTCTGAAGCTCCACTCTGAAGCTCCACTCTGCACTCTGAAGCTCCACTCTGAAGCTCCACTCTGAAGCTCCACTCTGAAGCTCCACTCTGAAGCTCCACTCTGAAGCTCCACTCTGAAGCGCCACTCTGAAGCGCCACTCTGAAGCGCCACTCTGAAGCGCCACTCTGAAGCGCCACTCTGAAGCGCCACTCTGAAGCGCCACTCTGAAGCGCCACTCTGAAGCTCCACTCTGAAGCTCCACTCTGAATCTGCAGCTCCACTCTGAATCTGCAGCTCCACTCTGCACTCTGAAGCTCCACTCTGAAGCTCCACTCTGAAGCTCCACTCTGAAGCTCCACTCTGAAGCTCCACTCTGAAGCTCCACTCTGAAGCTCCACTCTGAAGCTCCACTCTGAAGCGCCACTCTGAAGCGCCACTCTGAAGCTCCACTCTGCAGCTCCACTCTGCAGCTCCACTCTGAATCTGCAGCTCCACTCTGCACTCTGAAGCTCCACTCTGCACTCTGAAGCTCCACTCTGAAGCTCCACTCTGAAGCTCCACTCTGAAGCTCCACTCTGAAGCTCCACTCTGAAGCTCCACTCTGCACTCTGAAGCTCCACTCTGCACTCTGAAGCTCCACTCTGCACTCTGAAGCTCCACTCTGCACTCTGAAGCTCCACTCTGAAGCTCCACTCTGCACTCTGAAGCTCCACTCTGAAGCTCCACTCTGCACTCTGAAGCTCCACTCTGAAGCTCCACTCTGCACTCTGAAGCTCCACTCTGAAGCTCCACTCTGCACTCTGAAGCTCCACTCTGAAGCTCCACTCTGCACTCTGAAGCTCCACTCTGAAGCTCCACTCTGCACTCTGAAGCTGCACTCTGAAGCTCCACTCTGCACTCTGAAGCTCCACTCTGCACTCTGAAGCTCCACTCTGCACTCTGAAGCTCCACTCTGCACTCTGAAGCTCCACTCTGAAGCTCCACTCTGAAGCTCCACTCTGCACTCTGAAGCTCCACTCTGCACTCTGAATCTGCACTCTGAAGCTCCACTCTGCACTCTGAATCTGCACTCTGAAGCTCCACTCTGAAGCTCCACTCTGCACTCTGAATCTGCACTCTGAAGCTCCACTCTGCACTCTGAAGCTCCACTCTGCACTCTGAAGCTCCACTCTGCACTCTGAAGCTCCACTCTGCACTCTGAAGCTCCACTCTGAAGCTCCACTCTGCACTCTGAAGCTCCACTCTGAAGCTCCACTCTGCACTCTGAAGCTCCACTCTGAAGCTCCACTCTGCACTCTGAAGCTCCACTCTGAAGCTCCACTCTGCACTCTGAAGCTCCACTCTGAAGCTCCACTCTGCACTCTGAAGCTCCACTCTGCACTCTGAAGCTCCACTCTGCACTCTGAAGCTCCACTCTGAAGCTCCACTCTGCACTCTGAAGCTCCACTCTGAAGCTCCACTCTGCACTCTGAAGCTCCACTCTGAAGCTCCACTCTGAAGCGCCACTCTGAAGCGCCACTCTGAAGCGCCACTCTGAAGCGCCACTCTGAAGCGCCACTCTGAAGCTCCACTCTGCAGCTCCACTCTGCAGCTCCACTCTGCAGCTCCACTCTGAATCTGCAGCTCCACTCTGAATCTGCAGCTCCACTCTGAATCTGCAGCTCCACTCTGAATCTGCAGCTCCACTCTGAATCTGCAGCTCCACTCTGAAGCTCCACTCTGAAGCTCCACTCTGAAGCTCCACTCTGAAGCTCCACTCTGAAGCTGCACTCTGAAGCTCCACTCTGCACTCTGAAGCTCCACTCTGCACTCTGAAGCTCCACTCTGCACTCTGAAGCTCCACTCTGCACTCTGAAGCTCCACTCTGCACTCTGAAGCTCCACTCTGAAGCTCCACTCTGCACTCTGAAGCTCCACTCTGAAGCTCCACTCTGCACTCTGAAGCTCCACTCTGAAGCTCCACTCTGCACTCTGAAGCTCCACTCTGAAGCTCCACTCTGCACTCTGAAGCTCCACTCTGAAGCCCCACTCTGCACTCTGAAGCTCCACTCTGAAGCTCCACTCTGCACTCTGAAGCTCCACTTTGAAGCTCCACTCTGAAGCTCCACTCTGAAGCTCCACTCTGAAGCTCCACTCTGAAGCGCCACTCTGAAGCGCCACTCTGAAGCTCCACTCTGCAGCTCCACTCTGAATCTGCAGCTCCACTCTGAATCTGCAGCTCCACTCTGCACTCTGAAGCTCCACTCTGAAGCTCCACTCTGAAGCTCCACTCTGAAGCTCCACTCTGAAGCTCCACTCTGAAGCTCCACTCTGAAGCTCCACTCTGCACTCTGAAGCTCCACTCTGCACTCTGAAGCTCCACTCTGCACTCTGAAGCTCCACTCTGCACTCTGAAGCTCCACTCTGCACTCTGAAGCTCCACTCTGAAGCTCCACTCTGCACTCTGAAGCTCCACTCTGAAGCTCCACTCTGCACTCTGAAGCTCCACTCTGAAGCTCCACTCTGCACTCTGAAGCTCCACTCTGAAGCTCCACTCTGCACTCTGAAGCTCCACTCTGAAGCTCCACTCTGCACTCTGAAGCTCCACTCTGAAGCTCCACTCTGCACTCTGAAGCTGCACTCTGAAGCTCCACTCTGCACTCTGAAGCTCCACTCTGCACTCTGAAGCTCCACTCTGAAGCTCCACTCTGAAGCTCCACTCTGAAGCTCCACTCTGAAGCTCCACTCTGAAGCTCCACTCTGAAGCTCCACTCTGAAGCGCCACTCTGAAGCGCCACTCTGAAGCGCCACTCTGAAGCGCCACTCTGAAGCGCCACTCTGAAGCGCCACTCTGAAGCGCCACTCTGAAGCTCCACTCTGAAGCTCCACTCTGCAGCTCCACTCTGCAGCTCCACTCTGCAGCTCCACTCTGAATCTGCAGCTCCACTCTGAATCTGCAGCTCCACTCTGCACTCTGAAGCTCCACTCTGCACTCTGAAGCTCCACTCTGAAGCTCCACTCTGAAGCTCCACTCTGAAGCTCCACTTTGAAGCTCCACTCTGAAGCTCCACTCTGAAGCTCCACTCTGCACTCTGAAGCTCCACTCTGAAGCTCCACTCTGCACTCTGAAGCTCCACTCTGAAGCTCCACTCTGCACTCTGAAGCTCCACTCTGAAGCTCCACTCTGCACTCTGAAGCTCCACTCTGCACTCTGAAGCTCCAATCTGCACTCTGAAGCTCCACTCTGCACTCTGAAGCTCCACTCTGAAGCTCCACTCTGAAGCTCCACTCTGAAGCTCCACTCTGAAGCTCCACTCTGAAGCTCCACTCTGCACTCTGAAGCTCCACTCTGAAGCTCCACTCTGCACTCTGAAGCTCCACTCTGAAGCCCCACTCTGCACTCTGAAGCTCCACTCTGAAGCTCCACTCTGCACTCTGAAGCTCCACTCTGAAGCTCCACTCTGAAGCTCCACTCTGAAGCTCCACTCTGCACTCTGAAGCTCCACTCTGAAGCTCCACTCTGAAGCTCCACTCTGCACTCTGAAGCTCCACTCTGAAGCTCCACTCTGCACTCTGAAGCTCCACTCTGAAGCTCCACTCTGCACTCTGAAGCTCCACTCTGCACTCTGAAGCTCCACTCTGAAGCTCCACTCTGCACTCTGAAGCTCCACTCTGAAGCTCCACTCTGAAGCTCCACTCTGAAGCTCCACTCTGAAGCTCCACTCTGAAGCTCCACTCTGAAGCTCCACTCTGAAGCTCCACTCTGAAGCTCCACTCTGAAGCTCCACTCTGCACTCTGAAGCTCCACTCTGCACTCTGAATCTGCACTCTGAAGCTCCACTCTGCACTCTGAAGCTCCACTCTGCACTCTGAAGCTCCACTCTGCACTCTGAAGCTCCACTCTGAAGCTCCACTCTGCACTCTGAAGCTCCAC
This sequence comes from Lissotriton helveticus, assembly GCF_964261635.1. Lineage (NCBI taxonomy): Eukaryota > Metazoa > Chordata > Amphibia > Caudata > Salamandridae > Lissotriton > Lissotriton helveticus. Next base: position 358,078,522 of record NC_136062.1, read on the forward strand.
TCTGCACTCTGAAGCTCCACTCTGCACTCTGAAGCTCCACTCTGAAGCTCCACTCTGCACTCTGAAGCTCCACTCTGAAGCTCCACTCTGCACTCTGAAGCTCCACTCTGAAGCTCCACTCTGCACTCTGAAGCTGCACTCTGAAGCTCCACTCTGCACTCTGAAGCTCCACTCTGCACTCTGAAGCTCCACTCTGCACTCTGAAGCTCCACTCTGCACTCTGAAGCTCCACTCTGAAGCTCCACTCTGAAGCTCCACTCTGAAGCTCCACTCTGAAGCTCCACTCTGCAGCTCCACTCTGCAGCTCCACTCTGCAGCTCCACTCTGCAGCTCCACTCTGAATCTGCAGCTCCACTCTGAATCTGCAGCTCCACTCTGAATCTGCAGCTCCACTCTGAAGCTCCACTCTGAAGCTCCACTCTGAAGCTCCACTCTGCACTCTGAAGCTCCACTCTGAAGCTCCACTCTGCACTCTGAAGCTCCACTCTGAAGCTCCACTCTGCACTCTGAAGCTCCACTCTGAAGCTCCACTCTGCACTCTGAAGCTCCACTCTGAAGCTCCACTCTGCACTCTGAAGCTCCACTCTGAAGCTCCACTCTGAAGCTCCACTCTGAAGCTCCACTCTGAAGCTCCACTCTGAAGCTCCACTCTGAAGCTCCACTCTGAAGCTCCACTCTGCACTCTGAAGCTCCACTCTGCACTCTGCAGCTCCACTCTGCACTCTGAATCTGCACTCTGAAGCTCCACTCTGCACTCTGAAGCTCCACTCTGCACTCTGAAGCTCCACTCTGCACTCTGAAGCTCCACTCTGAAGCTCCACTCTGCACTCTGAAGCTCCACTCTGAAGCTCCACTCTGCACTCTGAAGCTCCACTCTGAAGCTCCACTCTGCACTCTGAAGCTCCACTCTGAAGCTCCACTCTGCACTCTGAAGCTGCACTCTGAAGCTCCACTCTGCACTCTGAAGCTCCACTCTGCACTCTGAAGCTCCACTCTGCACTCTGAAGCTCCACTCTGCACTCTGAAGCTCCACTCTGAAGCTCCACTCTGAAGCTCCACTCTGAAGCTCCACTCTGAAGCTCCACTCTGAAGCTCCACTCTGCAGCTCCACTCTGCAGCTCCACTCTGCAGCTCCACTCTGAATCTGCAGCTCCACTCTGAATCTGCAGCTCCACTCTGAAGCTCCACTCTGAAGCTCCACTCTGAAGCTCCACTCTGAAGCTCCACTCTGAAGCTCCACTCTGAAGCTCCACTCTGAAGCTCCACTCTGAAGCTCCACTCTGCACTCTGAAGCTCCACTCTGAAGCTCCACTCTGCACTCTGAAGCTCCACTCTGAAGCTCCACTCTGCACTCTGAAGCTCCACTCTGAAGCTCCACTCTGCACTCTGAAGCTCCACTCTGAAGCTCCACTCTGCACTCTGAAGCTCCACTCTGAAGCTCCACTCTGCACTCTGAAGCTCCACTCTGAAGCTCCACTCTGCACTCTGAAGCTCCACTCTGAAGCTCCACTCTGCACTCTGAAGCTCCACTCTGCACTCTGAAGCTGCACTCTGAAGCTCCACTTTGCACTCTGAAGCTCCACTCTGCACTCTGAAGCTCCACTCTGCACTCTGAAGCTCCACTCTGCACTCTGAAGCTCAACTCTGAAGCTCCACTCTGAAGCTCCACTCTGAAGCTCCACTCTGAAGCTCCACTCTGAAGCTCCACTCTGAAGCTCCACTCTGAAGCTCCACTCTGAAGCGCCACTCTGAAGCGCCACTCTGAAGCGCCACTCTGAAGCGCCACTCTGAAGCGCCACTCTGAAGCTCCACTCTGCAGCGCCACTCTGAAGCGCCACTCTGAAGCTTGAATCTGCAGCTCCACTCTGCACTCTGAAGCTCCACTCTGAAGCTCCACTCTGAAGCTCCACTCTGAAGCTCCACTCTGAAGCTCCACTCTGAAGCTCCACTCTGAAGCTCCACTCTGAAGCTCCACTCTGCACTCTGAAGCTCCACTCTGCACTCTGAAGCTCCACTCTGCACTCTGAAGCTCCACTCTGAAGCTCCACTCTGCACTCTGAAGCTCCACTCTGAAGCTCCACTCTGCACTCTGAAGCTCCACTCTGAAGCTCCACTCTGCACTCTGAAGCTCCACTCTGAAGCTCCACTCTGCACTCTGAAGCTCCACTCTGAAGCTCCACTCTGCACTCTGAAGCTGCACTCTGAAGCTCCACTCTGCACTCTGAAGCTCCACTCTGCACTCTAAAGCTCCACTCTGCACTCTAAAGCTCCACTCTGCACTCTAAAGCTCCACTCTGCACTCTAAAGCTCCACTCTGCACTCTAAAGCTCCACTCTGCACTCTAAAGCTCCACTCTGCACTCTAAAGCTCCACTCTGCACTCTGAAGCTCCACTCTGAAGCTCCACTCTGAAGCTCCACTCTGAAGCTCCACTCTGAAGCTCCACTCTGAAGCTCCACTCTGCACTCTGAAGCTCCACTCTGCACTCTGAAGCTCCACTCTGCACTCTGAAGCTCCACTCTGCACTCTGAATCTGCACTCTGAAGCTCCACTCTGCACTCTGAAGCTCCACTCTGCACTCTGAAGCTCCACTCTGCACTCTGAAGCTCCACTCTGCACTCTGAAGCTCCACTCTGAAGCTCCACTCTGCACTCTGAAGCTCCACTCTGAAGCTCCACTCTGCACTCTGAAGCTCCACTCTGAAGCTCCACTCTGCACTCTGAAGCTCCACTATGAAGCTCCACTCTGCACTCTGAAGCTCCACTCTGAAGCTCCACTCTGCACTCTGAAGCTCCACTCTGAAGCTCCACTCTGAAGCTGCACTCTGAAGCTCCACTCTGCACTCTGAAGCTCCACTCTGAAGCTCCACTCTGAAGCTCCACTCTGAAGCTCCACTCTGAAGCTCCACTCTGAAGCTCCACTCTGAAGCTCCACTCTGCACTCTGAAGCTCCACTCTGCACTCTGAAGCTCCACTCTGCACTCTGAAGCTCCACTCTGAAGCTCCACTCTGCACTCTGAAGCTCCACTCTGAAGCTCCACTCTGCACTCTGAAGCTCCACTCTGAAGCTCCACTCTGCACTCTGAAGCTCCACTCTGAAGCTCCACTCTGCACTCTGAAGCTCCACTCTGAAGCTCCACTCTGCACTCTGAAGCTCCACTCTGAAGCTCCACTCTGCACTCTGAAGCTCCACTCTGCACTCTGAAGCTGCACTCTGAAGCTCCACTCTGCACTCTGAAGCTCCACTCTGCACTCTGAAGCTCCACTCTGCACTCTGAAGCTCCACTCTGAAGCTCCACTCTGAAGCTCCACTCTGAAGCTCCACTCTGAAGCTCCACTCTGAAGCTCCACTCTGAAGCTCCACTCTGAAGCTCCACTCTGAAGCTCCACTCTGAAGCTCCACTCTGAAGCGCCACTCTGAAGCGCCACTCTGAAGCGCCACTCTGAAGCTCCACTCTGCAGCTCCACTCTGCAGCGCCACTCTGCAGCTCCACTCTGCAGCTCCACTCTGAATCTGCAGCTCCACTCTGAATCTGCAGCTCCACTCTGCACTCTGAAGCTCCACTCTGCACTCTGAAGCTCCACTCTGAAGCTCCACTCTGAAGCTCCACTCTGAAGCTCCACTCTGAAGCTCCACTCTGAAGCTCCACTCTGAAGCTCCACTCTGCAGCTCCACTCTGCAGCTCCACTCTGCAGCTCCACTCTGAATCTGCAGCTCCACTCTGAATCTGCAGCTCCACTCTGAAGCTCCACTCTGAAGCTCCACTCTGAAGCTCCACTCTGAAGCTCCACTCTGAAGCTCCACTCTGAAGCTCCACTCTGAAGCTCCACTCTGCACTCTGAAGCTCCACTCTGAAGCTCCACTCTGCACTCTGAAGCTCCACTCTGAAGCTCCACTCTGCACTCTGAAGCTCCACTCTGAAGCTCCACTCTGCACTCTGAAGCTCCACTCTGAAGCTCCACTCTGCACTCTGAAGCTCCACTCTGAAGCTCCACTCTGCACTCTGAAGCTCCACTCTGAAGCTCCACTCTGCACTCTGAAGCTCCACTCTGAAGCTCCACTCTGCACTCTGAAGCTCCACTCTGCACTCTGAAGCTGCACTCTGAAGCTCCACTCTGCACTCTGAAGCTCCACTCTGCACTCTGAAGCTCCACTCTGCACTCTGAAGCTCCACTCTGCACTCTGAAGCTCAACTCTGAAGCTCCACTCTGAAGCTCCACTCTGAAGCTCCACTCTGAAGCTCCACTCTGAAGCTCCACTCTGAAGCTCCACTCTGAAGCTCCACTCTGAAGCGCCACTCTGAAGCGCCACTCTGAAGCGCCACTCTGAAGCTCCACTCTGCAGCGCCACTCTGAAGCGCCACTCTGAAGCTTGAATCTGCAGCTCCACTCTGCACTCTGAAGCTCCACTCTGAAGCTCCACTCTGAAGCTCCACTCTGAAGCTCCACTCTGAAGCTCCACTCTGAAGCTCCACTCTGAAGCTCCACTCTGCACTCTGAAGCTCCACTCTGCACTCTGAAGCTCCACTCTGCACTCTGAAGCTCCACTCTGAAGCTCCACTCTGCACTCTGAAGCTCCACTCTGAAGCTCCACTCTGCACTCTGAAGCTCCACTCTGAAGCTCCACTCTGCACTCTGAAGCTCCACTCTGAAGCTCCACTCTGCACTCTGAAGCTCCACTCTGAAGCTCCACTCTGCACTCTGAAGCTGCACTCTGAAGCTCCACTCTGCACTCTGAAGCTCCACTCTGCACTCTAAAGCTCCACTCTGCACTCTAAAGCTCCACTCTGCACTCTAAAGCTCCACTCTGCACTCTAAAGCTCCACTCTGCACTCTAAAGCTCCACTCTGCACTCTGAAGCTCCACTCTGAAGCTCCACTCTGAAGCTCCACTCTGAAGCTCCACTCTGCACTCTGAAGCTGCACTCTGAAGCTCCACTCTGCACTCTGAATCTGCACTCTGAAGCTCCACTCTGCACTCTGAAGCTCCACTCTGCACTCTGAAGCTCCACTCTGCACTCTGAAGCTCCACTCTGCACTCTGAAGCTCCACTCTGCACTCTGAAGCTCCACTCTGAAGCTCCACTCTGCACTCTGAAGCTCCACTCTGAAGCTCCACTCTGCACTCTGAAGCTCCACTCTGAAGCTCCACTCTGCACTCTGAAGCTCCACTCTGAAGCTCCACTCTGCACTCTGAAGCTCCACTCTGAAGCTCCACTCTGCACTCTGAAGCTCCACTCTGAAGCTCCACTCTGAAGCTGCACTCTGAAGCTCCACTCTGCACTCTGAAGCTCCACTCTGAAGCTCCACTCTGAAGCTCCACTCTGAAGCTCCACTCTGAAGCTCCACTCTGAAGCTCCACTCTGCACTCTGAAGCTCCACTCTGCACTCTGAAGCTCCACTCTGCACTCTGAAGCTCCACTCTGAAGCTCCACTCTGCACTCTGAAGCTCCACTCTGAAGCTCCACTCTGCACTCTGAAGCTCCACTCTGAAGCTCCACTCTGCACTCTGAAGCTCCACTCTGAAGCTCCACTCTGCACTCTGAAGCTCCACTCTGAAGCTCCACTCTGCACTCTGAAGCTCCACTCTGAAGCTCCACTCTGCACTCTGAAGCTCCACTCTGCACTCTGAAGCTGCACTCTGAAGCTCCACTCTGCACTCTGAAGCTCCACTCTGCACTCTGAAGCTCCACTCTGCACTCTGAAGCTCCACTCTGAAGCTCCACTCTGAAGCTCCACTCTGAAGCTCCACTCTGAAGCTCCACTCTGAAGCTCCACTCTGAAGCTCCACTCTGAAGCTCCACTCTGAAGCTTCACTCTGAAGCTCCACTCTGAAGCTCCACTCTGAAGCTCCACTCTGAAGCTCCACTCTGAAGCGCCACTCTGAAGCGCCACTCTGAAGCGCCACTCTGAAGCTCCACTCTGCAGCTCCACTCTGCAGCTCCACTCTGCAGCTCCACTCTGCAGCTCCACTCTGAATCTGCAGCTCCACTCTGAATCTGCAGCTCCACTCTGCACTCTGAAGCTCCACTCTGCACTCTGAAGCTCCACTCTGAAGCTCCACTCTGAAGCTCCACTCTGAAGCTCCACTCTGAAGCTCCACTCTGAAGCTCCACTCTGAAGCTCCACTCTGCACTCTGAAGCTCCACTCTGCACTCTGAAGCTCCACTCTGCACTCTGAAGCTCCACTCTGCACTCTGAAGCTCCACTCTGCACTCTGAAGCTCCACTCTGAAGCTCCACTCTGCACTCTGAAGCTCCACTCTGAAGCTCCACTCTGCACTCTGAAGCTCCACTCTGAAGCTCCACTCTGCACTCTGAAGCTCCACTCTGAAGCTCCACTCTGCACTCTGAAGCTGCACTCTGAAGCTCCACTCTGCACTCTGAAGCTCCACTCTGCACTCTGAAGCTCCACTCTGAAGCTCCACTCTGAAGCTCCACTCTGAAGCTCCACTCTGAAGCTCCACTCTGAAGCTCCACTCTGAAGCTCCACTCTGCACTCTGAAGCTCCACTCTGAAGCTCCACTCTGCACTCTGAAGCTCCACTCTGAATCTGCACTCTGAAGCTCCACTTTGCACTCTGAAGCTCCACTCTGCACTCTGAAGCTCCACTCTGCACTCTGAAGCTCCACTCTGCACTCTGAAGCTCCACTCTGAAGCTCCACTCTGCACTCTGAAGCTCCACTCTGAAGCTCCACTCTGCACTCTGAAGCTCCACTCTGAAGCTCCACTCTGCACTCTGAAGCTCCACTCTGAAGCTCCACTCTGCACTCTGAAGCTCCACTCTGAAGCTCCACTCTGAAGCGCCACTCTGAAGCTCCACTCTGAAGCTCCACTCTGAAGCTCCACGCTGCACTCTGAAGCTCCACTCTGCACTCTGAAGCTCCACTCTGCACTCTGAAGCTCCACTCTGCACTCTGAAGCTCCACTCTGAAGCTCCACTCTGCACTCTGAAGCTCCACTCTGAAGCTCCACTCTGCACTCTGAAGCTCCACTCTGAAGCTCCACTCTGCACTCTGAAGCTCCACTCTGAAGCTCCACTCTGCACTCTGAAGCTGCACTCTGAAGCTCCACTCTGCACTCTGAAGCTCCACTCTGCACTCTGAAGCTCCACTCTGCACTCTGAAGCTCCACTCTGCACTCTGAAGCTCCTCTCTGAAGCTCCACTCTGAAGCTCCACTCTGCACTCTGAAGCTCCACTCTGCACTCTGAAGCTCCACTCTGCACTCTGAAGCTCCACTCTGAAGCTCCACTCTGCACTCTGAAGCTCCACTCTGCACTCTGAAGCTCCACTCTGAAGCTCCACTCTGCACTCTGAAGCTCCACTCTGAAGCTCCACTCTGAAGCTCCACTCTGAAGCTCCACTCTGAAGCTCCACTCTGAAGCTCCACTCTGAAGCTCCACTCTGAAGCTCCACTCTGAAGCTCCACTCTGCACTCTGAAGCTCCACTCTGAAGCTCCACTCTGCACTCTGAAGCTCCACTCTGAAGCTCCACTCTGCACTCTGAAGCTCCACTCTGAAGCTCCACTCTGCACTCTGAAGCTCCACTCTGCACTCTGAAGCTCCACTCTGCACTCTGAAGCTCCACGCTCCACTCTGAAGCTCCACTCTGCACTCTGAAGCTCCACGCTCCACTCTGAAGCTCCACTCTGCACTCTGAAGCTCCACGCTCCACTCTGAAGCTCCACTCTGCACTCTGAAGCTCCACGCTCCACTCTGAAGCTCCACTCTGCACTCTGAAGCTCCACGCTCCACTCTGAAGCTCCACTCTGAAGCTCCACTCTGAAGCTCCACTCTGAAGCTCCACTCTGAAGCTCCACTCTGAAGCTCCACTCTGAAGCTCCACTCTGAAGCTCCACTCTGCACTCTGAAGCTCCACTCTGCACTCTGAAGCTCCACTCTGCACTCTGAAGCTCCACTCTGCACTCTGAAGCTCCACTCTGCACTCTGAAGCTCCACTCTGAAGCTCCACTCTGCACTCTGAAGCTCCACTCTGAAGCTCCACTCTGCACTCTGAAGCTCCACTCTGCACTCTGAAGCTCCACTCTGAAGCTCCACTCTGCACTCTGAAGCTCCACTCTGAAGCTCCACTCTGCACTCTGAAGCTCCACTCTGAAGCTCCACTCTGCACTCTGAAGCTCCACTCTGCACTCTGAAGCTCCACTCTGAAGCTCCACTCTGCACTCTGAAGCTCCACTCTGCACTCTGAAGCTCCACTCTGAAGCTCCACTCTGCACTCTGAAGCTCCACTCTGAAGCTCCACTCTGCACTCTGAAGCTCCACTCTGAAGCTCCACTCTGAAGCGCCACTCTGAAGCTCCACTCTGAAGCTCCACTCTCCACTCTGAAGCTCCACTCTGCACTCTGAAGCTCCACTCTGCACTCTGAAGCTCCACTCTGCACTCTGAAGCTCCACTCTGCACTCTGAAGCTCCACTCTGCACTCTGAAGCTCCACTCTGAAGCTCCACTCTGCACTCTGAAGCTCCACTCTGAAGCTCCACTCTGCACTCTGAAGCTCCACTCTGAAGCTCCACTCTGCACTCTGAAGCTCCACTCTGAAGCTCCACTCTGCACTCTGAAGCTGCACTCTGAAGCTGCACTCTGCACTCTGAAGCTCCACTCTGCACTCTGAAGCTCCACTCTGCACTCTGAAGCTCCACTCTGCACTCTGAAGCTCCACTCTGAAGCTCCACTCTGAAGCTCCACTCTGCAGCTCCACTCTGAAGCTCCACTCTGAAGCTCCACTCTGAAGCTCCACTCTGAAGCTCCACTCTGAAGCTCCACTCTGAAGCTCCACTCTGCACTCTGAAGCTCCACTCTGCACTCTGAAGCTCCACTCTGAAGCTCCACTCTGAAGCTCCACTCTGAAGCTCCACTCTGCACTCTGAAGCTCCACTCTGCACTCTGAAGCTCCACTCTGCACTCTGAAGCTCCACTCTGAAGCTCCACTCTGCACTCTGAAGCTCCACTCTGCACTCTGAAGCTCCACTCTGAAGCTCCACTCTGCACTCTGAAGCTCCACTCTGAAGCTCCACTCTGAAGCTCCACTCTGAAGCTCCACTCTGAAGCTCCACTCTGAAGCTCCACTCTGAAGCTCCACTCTGCACTCTGAAGCTCCACTCTGAAGCTCCACTCTGCACTCTGAAGCTCCACTCTGAAGCTCCACTCTGCACTCTGAAGCTCCACTCTGAAGCTCCACTCTGAAGCTCCACTCTGCACTCTGAAGCTCCACTCTGAAGCTCCACTCTGCACTCTGAAGCTCCACTCTGAAGCTCCACTCTGCACTCTGAAGCTCCACTCTGAAGCTCCACTCTGCACTCTGAAGCTCCACTCTGCACTCTGAAGCTCCACTCTGCACTCTGAAGCTCCACGCTCCACTCTGAAGCTCCACTCTGCACTCTGAAGCTCCACGCTCCACTCTGAAGCTCCACTCTGCACTCTGAAGCTCCACGCTCCACTCTGAAGCTCCACTCTGCACTCTGAAGCTCCACGCTCCACTCTGAAGCTCCACTCTGCACTCTGAAGCTCCACGCTCCACTCTGAAGCTCCACTCTGAAGCTCCACTCTGAAGCTCCACTCTGAAGCTCCACTCTGAAGCTCCACTCTGCACTCTGAAGCTCCACTCTGCACTCTGAAGCTCCACTCTGCACTCTGAAGCTCCACTCTGCACTCTGAAGCTCCACTCTGCACTCTGAAGCTCCACTCTGAAGCTCCACTCTGCACTCTGAAGCTCCACTCTGAAGCTCCACTCTGCACTCTGAAGCTCCACTCTGCACTCTGAAGCTCCACTCTGAAGCTCCACTCTGCACTCTGAAGCTCCACTCTGAAGCTCCACTCTGCACTCTGAAGCTCCACTCTGAAGCTCCACTCTGCACTCTGAAGCTCCACTCTGCACTCTGAAGCTCCACTCTGCACTCTGAAGCTCCACTCTGCACTCTGAAGCTCCACTCTGAAGCTCCACTCTGCACTCTGAAGCTCCACTCTGAAGCTCCACTCTGCACTCTGAAGCTCCACTCTGAAGCTCCACTCTGAAGCGCCACTCTGAAGCTCCACTCTGAAGCTCCACTCTCCACTCTGAAGCTCCACTCTGCACTCTGAAGCTCCACTCTGCACTCTGAAGCTCCACTCTGCACTCTGAAGCTCCACTCTGCACTCTGAAGCTCCACTCTGCACTCTGAAGCTCCACTCTGAAGCTCCACTCTGCACTCTGAAGCTCCACTCTGAAGCTCCACTCTGCACTCTGAAGCTCCACTCTGAAGCTCCACTCTGCACTCTGAAGATCCACTCTGAAGCTCCACTCTGCACTCTGAAGCTCCACTCTGAAGCTCCACTCTGCACTCTGAAGCTCCACTCTGAAGCTCCACTCTGCACTCTGAAGCTGCACTTTGAAGCTGCACTCTGCACTCTGAAGCTCCACTCTGCACTCTGAAGCTCCACTCTGCACTCTGAAGCTCCACTCTGAAGCTCCACTCTGAAGCTCCACTCTGAAGCTCCACTCTGCAGCTCCACTCTGCAGCTCCACTCTGCAGCTCCACTCTGAAGCTCCACTCTGAAGCTCCACTCTGAAGCTCCACTCTGAAGCTCCACTCTGAAGCTCCACTCTGAAGCTCCACTCTGCACTCTGAAGCTCCACTCTGCACTCTGAAGCTCCACTCTGCACTCTGAAGCTCCACTCTGCACTCTGAAGCTCCACTCTGAAGCTCCACTCTGCACTCTGAAGCTCCACTCTGCACTCTGAAGCTCCACTCTGCACTCTGAAGCTCCACTCTGAAGCTCCACTCTGCACTCTGAAGCTCCACTCTGAAGCTCCACTCTGCACTCTGAAGCTCCACTCTGAAGCTCCACTCTGCACTCTGAAGCTCCACTCTGCACTCTGAAGCTCCACGCTCCACTCTGAAGCTCCACTCTGCACTCTGAAGCTCCACGCTCCACTCTGAAGCTCCACTCTGCACTCTGAAGCTCCACGCTCCACTCTGAAGCTCCACTCTGCACTCTGAAGCTCCACGCTCCACTCTGAAGCTCCACTCTGAAGCTCCACTCTGAAGCTCCACTCTGAAGCTCCACTCTGAAGCTCCACTCTGAAGCTCCACTCTGAAGCTCCACTCTGCAGCTCCACTCTGCAGCTCCACTCTGAAGCTCCACTCTGCACTCTGAAGCTCCACTCTGCACTCTGAAGCTCCACTCTGCACTCTGAAGCTCCACTCTGCACTCTGAAGCTCCACTCTGAAGCTCCACTCTGCACTCTGAAGCTCCACTCTGCACTCTGAAGCTCCACTCTGCACTCTGAAGCTCCACTCTGAAGCTCCACTCTGAAGCTCCACTCTGCAGCTCCACTCTGCAGCTCCACTCTGAAGCTCCACTCTGCACTCTGAAGCTCCACTCTGAAGCTCCACTCTGCACTCTGAAGCTCCACTCTGAAGCTCCACTCTGCACTCTGAAGCTCCACTCTGAAGCTCCACTCTGCACTCTGAAGCTCCACTCTGAAGCTCCACTTTGCACTCTGAAGCTGCACTCTGAAGCTCCACTCTGAAGCTCCACTCTGAAGCTCCACTCTGAAGCTCCACTCTGCACTCTGAAGCTCCACTCTGCACTCTGAAGCTCCACTCTGGACTCTGAAGCTCCACTCTGAAGCTCCACTCTGCACTCTGAAGCTCCACTCTGAAGCTCCACTCTGCACTCTGAAGCTCCACTCTGAAGCTCCACTCTGAAGCTCCACTCTGAAGCTCCACTCTGAAGCTCCACTCTGAAGCTCCACTCTGAAGCTCCACTCTGAAGCTCCACTCTGCACTCTGAAGCTCCACTCTGCACTCTGAAGCTCCACTCTGCACTCTGAAGCTCCACTCTGCACTCTGAAGCTCCACTCTGAAGCTCCACTCTGCACTCTGAAGCTCCACTCTGAAGCTCCACTCTGGCTGAACATAACAGTCTGCAGTTTCACACGTTACATTTGTGTTAGCTGCATTACGTCATAATTTATTGTCAAAGGCTGGTTCAAATATGTTCTTTCAATGTTTCAAGTCACTAGTCAGCCCACTACCGAGCAGACTGACCCGGACCCAGCCCAGTCCATCCAGGGCTTTCAGTGGCATTCATCACAGTGTCTCACCGGAAGGCGGGCATCAGAGAGAAGCGGGAGGGGGCGGGAAAGGGGGAGGAGAGAGCTGACGACGGCCGGCCGGAGCACGAAGGCGGGCACCAGGAAACAAGCGGGAGGGGGAGCAAGGGAGGTGCCGGCAATGCCGGACCAGATTCGGGGGCGTTCCCGGCTGACGTCGCGTGACGTCGGCAAAAGCCAAAGAATGTCGGGAACGCCCCCGAATCTGGTCCGGCATTGACGGACAGGCCCCTCGTCCAATGGCTAGGCTCCATTTATGGAGCCAGCCAATGAATGATGAGGGCCGAACCAAAGCCACACTACAGAACTCATCAGGATTTCGCCTGCGCGAAAAAGATGCGCAGAGCGCATCTTTTCGCCAGGCAAAACCTAACAAGCATTTACAATGCAATGGTTTTGCCTTTGTTAAAGTTAGAGCTATTGGCATTGCTCTTGACACTCTGAAGCTCCACTCTGAAGCTCCACTCTGAAGCTCCACTCTGAAGCTCCACTCTGAAGCTCCACTCTGCACTCTGAAGCTCCACTCTGCACTCTGAAGCTCCACTCTGCACTCTGAAGCTCCACTCTGAAGCTCCACTCTGCACTCTGAAGCTCCACTCTGAAGCTGCACTCTGAAGCTCCACTCTGAAGCTCCACTCTGAAGCTCCACTCTGAAGCTCCACTCTGAAGCTCCACTCTGAAGCTCCACTCTGAAGCTCCACTCTGAAGCTGCACTCTGAATCTGCACTCTGAATCTGCACTCTGAAGCTCCACTCTGAAGCTCCACTCTGAAGCTCCACTCTGAAGCTCCACTCTGAAGCTCCACTCTGCACTCTGAAGCTCCACTCTGCACTCTGAAGCTCCACTCTGCACTCTGAAGCTCCACTCTGCACTCTGAAGCTCCACTCTGCACTCTGAAGCGCCACTCTGAAGCTCCACTCTGAAGCTCCACTCTGAAGCTCCACTCTGAAGCTCCACTCTGAAGCTCCACTCTGAAGCTCCACTCTGCAGCTCCACTCTGCAGCTCCACTCTGAATCTGCAGCTCCACTCTGAAGCTCCACTCTGAAGCTCCACTCTGAAGCTCCACTCTGCACTCTGAAGCTCCACTCTGCACTCTGAAGCTCCACTCTGCACTCTGAAGCTCCACTCTGCACTCTGAAGCTCCACTCTGCACTCTGAAGCTCCACTCTGAAGCTCCACTCTGCACTCTGAAGCTCCACTCTGAAGCTCCACTCTGCACTCTGAAGCTCCACTCTGAAGCTCCACTCTGCACTCTGAAGCTCCACTCTGAAGCTCCACTCTGCACTCTGAAGCTCCACTCTGAAGCTCCACTCTGCACTCTGAAGCTCCACTCTGAAGCTCCACTCTGCACTCTGAAGCTCCACTCTGAAGCTCCACTCTGCACTCTGAAGCTCCACTCTGCACTCTGAAGCTCCACTCTGCACTCTGAAACTCCACTCTGCACTCTGAAGCTCCACTCTGAAGCTCCACTCTGCACTCTGAAGCTCCACTCTGAAGCTCCACTCTGCACTCTGAAGCTCCACTCTGAAGCTCCACTCTGAAGCTCCACTCTGCACTCTGAAGCTCCACTCTGCACTCTGAAGCTCCACTCTGCACTCTGAAGCTCCACTCTGAAGCTCCACTCTGCACTCTGAAGCTCCACTCTGCACTCTGAAGCTCCACTCTGAAGCTCCACTCTGCACTCTGAAGCTCCACTCTGAAGCTCCACTCTGAAGCTCCACTCTGAAGCTCCACTCTGAAGCTCCACTCTGAAGCTCCACTCTGCACTCTGAAGCTCCACTCTGAAGCTCCACTCTGCACTCTGAAGCTCCACTCTGAAGCTCCACTCTGCACTCTGAAGCTCCACTCTGAAGCTCCACTCTGCACTCTGAAGCTCCACTCTGCACTCTGAAGCTCCACTCTGAAGCTCCACTCTGCACTCTGAAGCTCCACTCTGAAGCTCCACTCTGCACTCTGAAGCTCCACTCTGAAGCTCCACTCTGCACTCTGAAGCTCCACTCTGAAGCTCCACTCTGAAGCTCCACTCTGAAGCTCCACTCTGAAGCTCCACTCTGAAGCTCCACTCTGAAGCTCCACTCTGAAGCTCCACTCTGCACTCTGAAGCTCCACTCTGAAGCTCCACTCTGCACTCTGAAGCTCCACTCTGCACTCTGAAGCTCCACTCTGCACTCTGAAGCTCCACTCTGAAGCTCCACTCTGAAGCTCCACTCTGAAGCTCCACTCTGAAGCTCCACTCTGAAGCTCCACTCTGCACTCTGAAGCTCCACTCTGAAGCTCCACTCTGCACTCTGAAGCTCCACTCTGAAGCTCCACTCTGCACTCTGAAGCTCCACTCTGCACTCTGAAGCTCCACTCTGAAGCTCCACTCTGAAGCTCCACTCTGAAGCTCCACTCTGAAGCTCCACTCTGAAGCTCCACTCTGAAGCTCCACTCTGCACTCTGAAGCTCCACTCTGAAGCTCCACTCTGCACTCTGAAGCTCCACTCTGAAGCTCCACTCTGCACTCTGAAGCTCCACTCTGAAGCTCCACTCTGCACTCTGAAGCTCCACTCTGCACTCTGAAGCTCCACTCTGCACTCTGAAGCTCCACTCTGCACTCTGAAGCTCCACTCTGAAGCTCCACTCTGCACTCTGAAGCTCCACTCTGAAGCTCCACTCTGCACTCTGAAGCTCCACTCTGAAGCTCCACTCTGCACTCTGAAGCTCCACTCTGAAGCTCCACTCTGCACTCTGAAGCTCCACTCTGCACTCTGAAGCTCCACTCTGCACTCTGAAGCTCCACTCTGAAGCTCCACTCTGCACTCTGAAGCTCCACTCTGAAGCTCCACTCTGAAGCTCCACTCTGAAGCTCCACTCTGAAGCTCCACTCTGAAGCTCCACTCTGAAGCTCCACTCTGCACTCTGAAGCTCCACTCTGAAGCTCCACTCTG
Organism: Lissotriton helveticus; assembly: GCF_964261635.1. Lineage (NCBI taxonomy): Eukaryota > Metazoa > Chordata > Amphibia > Caudata > Salamandridae > Lissotriton > Lissotriton helveticus. Next base: position 358,093,564 of record NC_136062.1, read on the forward strand.
CACTCTGAAGCTCCACTCTGAAGCTCCACTCTGCACTCTGAAGCTCCACTCTGCACTCTGAAGCTCCACTCTGCACTCTGAAGCTCCACTCTGCACTCTGAAGCTCCACTCTGAAGCTCCACTCTGAAGCTCCACTCTGAAGCTCCACTCTGAAGCTCCACTCTGAAGCTCCACTCTGAAGCTCCACTCTGAAGCTCCACTCTGCACTCTGAAGCTCCACTCTGAAGCTCCACTCTGCACTCTGAAGCTCCACTCTGCACTCTGAAGCTCCACTCTGCACTCTGAAGCTCCACTCTGAAGCTCCACTCTGAAGCTCCACTCTGAAGCTCCACTCTGAAGCTCCACTCTGAAGCTCCACTCTGCACTCTGAAGCTCCACTCTGAAGCTCCACTCTGCACTCTGAAGCTCCACTCTGAAGCTCCACTCTGCACTCTGAAGCTCCACTCTGAAGCTCCACTCTGCACTCTGAAGCTCCACTCTGCACTCTGAAGCTCCACTCTGCACTCTGAAGCTCCACTCTGAAGCTCCACTCTGCACTCTGAAGCTCCACTCTGCACTCTGAAGCTCCACTCTGCACTCTGAAGCTCCACTCTGCACTCTGAAGCTCCACTCTGAAGCTCCACTCTGCACTCTGAAGCTCCACTCTGAAGCTCCACTCTGCACTCTGAAGCTCCACTCTGCACTCTGAAGCTCCACTCTGAAGCTCCACTCTGCACTCTGAAGCTCCACTCTGAAGCTCCACTCTGAAGCTCCACTCTGAAGCTCCACTCTGAAGCTCCACTCTGAAGCTCCACTCTGCACTCTGAAGCTCCACTCTGAAGCTCCACTCTGCACTCTGAAGCTCCACTCTGCACTCTGAAGCTCCACTCTGCACTCTGAAGCTCCACTCTGCACTCTGAAGCTCCACTCTGCACTCTGAAGCTCCACTCTGAAGCTCCACTCTGCACTCTGAAGCTCCACTCTGAAGCTCCACTCTGAAGCTCCACTCTGAAGCTCCACTCTGAAGCTCCACTCTGAAGCTCCACTCTGCACTCTGAAGCTCCACTCTGCACTCTGAAGCTCCACTCTGCACTCTGAAGCTCCACTCTGCACTCTGAAGCTCCACTCTGCACTCTGAAGCTCCACTCTGAAGCTCCACTCTGCACTCTGAAGCTCCACTCTGCACTCTGAAGCTCCACTCTGAAGCTCCACTCTGAAGCTCCACTCTGAAGCTCCACTCTGCACTCTGAAGCTCCACTCTGAAGCTCCACTCTGCACTCTGAAGCTCCACTCTGAAGCTCCACTCTGCACTCTGAAGCTCCACTCTGAAGCTCCACTCTGCACTCTGAAGCTCCACTCTGCACTCTGAAGCTCCACTCTGCACTCTGAAGCTCCACTCTGCACTCTGAAGCTCCACTCTGAAGCTCCACTCTGCACTCTGAAGCTCCACTCTGAAGCTCCACTCTGCACTCTGAAGCTCCACTCTGAAGCTCCACTCTGCACTCTGAAGCTCCACTCTGCACTCTGAAGCTCCACTCTGCACTCTGAAGCTCCACTCTGAAGCTCCACTCTGCACTCTGAAGCTCCACTCTGAAGCTCCACTCTGAAGCTCCACTCTGAAGCTCCACTCTGAAGCTCCACTCTGAAGCTCCACTCTGAAGCTCCACTCTGCACTCTGAAGCTCCACTCTGAAGCTCCACTCTGCACTCTGAAGCTCCACTCTGCACTCTGAAGCTCCACTCTGCACTCTGAAGCTCCACTCTGCACTCTGAAGCTCCACTCTGAAGCTCCACTCTGCACTCTGAAGCTCCACTCTGAAGCTCCACTCTGAAGCTCCACTCTGAAGCTCCACTCTGAAGCTCCACTCTGCACTCTGAAGCTCCACTCTGCACTCTGAAGCTCCACTCTGCACTCTGAAGCTCCACTCTGCACTCTGAAGCTCCACTCTGCACTCTGAAGCTCCACTCTGCACTCTGAAGCTCCACTCTGCACTCTGAAGCTCCACTCTGAAGCTCCACTCTGAAGCTCCACTCTGAAGCTCCACTCTGAAGCTCCACTCTGAAGCTCCACTCTGCACTCTGAAGCTCCACTCTGAAGCTCCACTCTGCACTCTGAAGCTCCACTCTGAAGCTCCACTCTGCACTCTGAAGCTCCACTCTGAAGCTCCACTCTGCACTCTGAAGCTCCACTCTGCACTCTGAAGCTCCACTCTGAAGCTCCACTCTGCACTCTGAAGCTCCACTCTGAAGCTCCACTCTGCACTCTGAAGCTCCACTCTGAAGCTCCACTCTGCACTCTGAAGCTCCACTCTGAAGCTCCACTCTGAAGCTCCACTCTGAAGCTCCACTCTGAAGCTCCACTCTGCACTCTGAAGCTCCACTCTGAAGCTCCACTCTGCACTCTGAAGCTCCACTCTGCACTCTGAAGCTCCACTCTGCACTCTGAAGCTCCACTCTGAAGCTCCACTCTGAAGCTCCACTCTGAAGCTCCACTCTGAAGCTCCACTCTGAAGCTCCACTCTGCACTCTGAAGCTCCACTCTGAAGCTCCACTCTGCACTCTGAAGCTCCACTCTGAAGCTCCACTCTGCACTCTGAAGCTCCACTCTGCACTCTGAAGCTCCACTCTGCACTCTGAAGCTCCACTCTGAAGCTCCACTCTGAAGCTCCACTCTGAAGCTCCACTCTGAAGCTCCACTCTGAAGCTCCACTCTGAAGCTCCACTCTGAAGCTCCACTCTGAAGCTCCACTCTGCACTCTGAAGCTCCACTCTGAAGCTCCACTCTGCACTCTGAAGCTCCACTCTGAAGCTCCACTCTGCACTCTGAAGCTCCACTCTGCACTCTGAAGCTCCACTCTGAAGCTCCACTCTGCACTCTGAAGCTCCACTCTGAAGCTCCACTCTGCACTCTGAAGCTCCACTCTGAAGCTCCACTCTGCACTCTGAAGCTCCACTCTGAAGCTCCACTCTGCACTCTGAAGCTCCACTCTGCACTCTGAAGCTCCACTCTGAAGCTCCACTCTGCACTCTGAAGCTCCACTCTGCACTCTGAAGCTCCACTCTGAAGCTCCACTCTGCACTCTGAAGCTCCACTCTGAAGCTCCACTCTGAAGCTCCACTCTGAAGCTCCACTCTGAAGCTCCACTCTGAAGCTCCACTCTGCACTCTGAAGCTCCACTCTGCACTCTGAAGCTCCACTCTGAAGCTCCACTCTGCACTCTGAAGCTCCACTCTGCACTCTGAAGCTCCACTCTGAAGCTCCACTCTGAAGCTCCACTCTGAAGCTCCACTCTGAAGCTCCACTCTGAAGCTCCACTCTGAAGCTCCACTCTGCACTCTGAAGCTCCACTCTGCACTCTGAAGCTCCACTCTGCACTCTGAAGCTCCACTCTGCACTCTGAAGCCCCACTCTGCACTCTGAAGCTCCACTCTGAAGCTCCACTCTGAAGCTCCACTCTGAAGCTCCACTCTGAAGCTCCACTCTGAAGCTCCACTCTGAAGCTCCACTCTGAAGCTCCACTCTGCACTCTGAAGCTCCACTCTGAAGCTCCACTCTGCACTCTGAAGCTCCACTCTGAAGCTCCACTCTGCACTCTGAAGCTCCACTCTGAAGCTCCACTCTGCACTCTGAAGCTCCACTCTGCACTCTGAAGCTCCACTCTGCACTCTGAAGCTCCACTCTGAAGCTCCACTCTGCACTCTGAAGCTCCACTCTGAAGCTCCACTCTGCACTCTGAAGCTCCACTCTGAAGCTCCACTCTGCACTCTGAAGCTCCACTCTGCACTCTGAAGCTCCACTCTGAAGCTCCACTCTGCACTCTGAAGCTCCACTCTGCACTCTGAAGCTCCACTCTGAAGCTCCACTCTGCACTCTGAAGCTCCACTCTGAAGCTCCACTCTGAAGCTCCACTCTGAAGCTCCACTCTGAAGCTCCACTCTGAAGCTCCACTCTGAAGCTCCACTCTGCACTCTGAAGCTCCACTCTGAAGCTCCACTCTGCACTCTGAAGCTCCACTCTGCACTCTGAAGCTCCACTCTGCACTCTGAAGCTCCACTCTGAAGCTCCACTCTGAAGCTCCACTCTGAAGCTCCACTCTGAAGCTCCACTCTGAAGCTCCACTCTGCACTCTGAAGCTCCACTCTGAAGCTCCACTCTGCACTCTGAAGCTCCACTCTGAAGCTCCACTCTGCACTCTGAAGCTCCACTCTGCACTCTGAAGCTCCACTCTGCACTCTGAAGCTCCACTCTGAAGCTCCACTCTGAAGCTCCACTCTGAAGCTCCACTCTGAAGCTCCACTCTGAAGCTCCACTCTGAAGCTCCACTCTGCACTCTGAAGCTCCACTCTGAAGCTCCACTCTGCACTCTGAAGCTCCACTCTGAAGCTCCACTCTGCACTCTGAAGCTCCACTCTGAAGCTCCACTCTGCACTCTGAAGCTCCACTCTGCACTCTGAAGCTCCACTCTGAAGCTCCACTCTGCACTCTGAAGCTCCACTCTGAAGCTCCACTCTGCACTCTGAAGCTCCACTCTGAAGCTCCACTCTGCACTCTGAAGCTCCACTCTGAAGCTCCACTCTGCACTCTGAAGCTCCACTCTGCACTCTGAAGCTCCACTCTGCACTCTGAAGCTCCACTCTGCACTCTGAAGCTCCACTCTGCACTCTGAAGCTCCACTCTGAAGCTCCACTCTGCACTCTGAAGCTCCACTCTGAAGCTCCACTCTGAAGCTCCACTCTGAAGCTCCACTCTGAAGCTCCACTCTGAAGCTCCACTCTGCACTCTGAAGCTCCACTCTGCACTCTGAAGCTCCACTCTGAAGCTCCACTCTGCACTCTGAAGCTCCACTCTGCACTCTGAAGCTCCACTCTGAAGCTCCACTCTGAAGCTCCACTCTGAAGCTCCACTCTGAAGCTCCACTCTGAAGCTCCACTCTGCACTCTGAAGCTCCACTCTGCACTCTGAAGCTCCACTCTGCACTCTGAAGCTCCACTCTGCACTCTGAAGCTCCACTCTGCACTCTGAAGCTCCACTCTGAAGCTCCACTCTGAAGCTCCACTCTGAAGCTCCACTCTGAAGCTCCACTCTGAAGCTCCACTCTGAAGCTCCACTCTGAAGCTCCACTCTGAAGCTCCACTCTGCACTCTGAAGCTCCACTCTGAAGCTCCACTCTGCACTCTGAAGCTCCACTCTGAAGCTCCACTCTGCACTCTGAAGCTCCACTCTGAAGCTCCACTCTGCACTCTGAAGCTCCACTCTGCACTCTGAAGCTCCACTCTGCACTCTGAAGCTCCACTCTGAAGCTCCACTCTGCACTCTGAAGCTCCACTCTGAAGCTCCACTCTGCACTCTGAAGCTCCACTCTGAAGCTCCACTCTGCACTCTGAAGCTCCACTCTGCACTCTGAAGCTCCACTCTGCACTCTGAAGCTCCACTCTGCACTCTGAAGCTCCACTCTGAAGCTCCACTCTGCACTCTGAAGCTCCACTCTGAAGCTCCACTCTGAAGCTCCACTCTGAAGCTCCACTCTGAAGCTCCACTCTGCACTCTGAAGCTCCACTCTGAAGCTCCACTCTGCACTCTGAAGCTCCACTCTGCACTCTGAAGCTCCACTCTGCACTCTGAAGCTCCACTCTGCACTCTGAAGCTCCACTCTGAAGCTCCACTCTGCACTCTGAAGCTCCACTCTGAAGCTCCACTCTGAAGCTCCACTCTGAAGCTCCACTCTGAAGCTCCACTCTGCACTCTGAAGCTCCACTCTGCACTCTGAAGCTCCACTCTGCACTCTGAAGCTCCACTCTGCACTCTGAAGCTCCACTCTGAAGCTCCACTCTGCACTCTGAAGCTCCACTCTGAAGCTCCACTCTGAAGCTCCACTCTGAAGCTCCACTCTGAAGCTCCACTCTGCACTCTGAAGCTCCACTCTGAAGCTCCACTCTGCACTCTGAAGCTCCACTCTGAAGCTCCACTCTGCACTCTGAAGCTCCACTCTGAAGCTCCACTCTGCACTCTGAAGCTCCACTCTGCACTCTGAAGCTCCACTCTGCACTCTGAAGCTCCACTCTGCACTCTGAAGCTCCACTCTGCACTCTGAAGCTCCACTCTGAAGCTCCACTCTGCACTCTGAAGCTCCACTCTGAAGCTCCACTCTGAAGCTCCACTCTGAAGCTCCACTCTGAAGCTCCACTCTGCACTCTGAAGCTCCACTCTGCACTCTGAAGCTCCACTCTGCACTCTGAAGCTCCACTCTGCACTCTGAAGCTCCACTCTGAAGCTCCACTCTGCACTCTGAAGCTCCACTCTGAAGCTCCACTCTGCACTCTGAAGCTCCACTCTGAAGCTCCACTCTGAAGCTCCACTCTGCACTCTGAAGCTCCACTCTGCACTCTGAAGCTCCACTCTGCACTCTGAAGCTCCACTCTGCACTCTGAAGCTCCACTCTGAAGCTCCACTCTGCACTCTGAAGCTCCACTCTGAAGCTCCACTCTGAAGCTCCACTCTGAAGCTCCACTCTGCACTCTGAAGCTCCACTCTGAAGCTCCACTCTGAAGCTCCACTCTGAAGCTCCACTCTGAAGCTCCACTCTGAAGCAAGTCATTGACAGTCACTAGTCAGCCCACTACCGAGCAGACTGACCCGGACCCAGCCCAGTCCATCCAGGGCTTTCAGTGGCATTCATCACAGTGTCTCACCGGAAGGCGGGCATCAGAGAGAAGCGGGAGGGGGCGGGAAAGGGGGAGGAGAGAGCTGACGACGGCCGGCCGGAGCAGAAGACGGGCACCAAAACAAGCGGGAGGGGGCGGGAAAGGGGGAGGAGAGACGCTGACGATGGCCGGCCGGAGCACGAAGGCGGGCACCAGGAAACAAGCGGGAGGGGGAGCAAGGGAGGTGCCGGCAATGCCGGAACAGAATCGGGGGCGTTCCCGGCGTCGCGTGACGTCGGCAAAAGCCAAAGAATGTCGGGAACGCCCCCGAATCTGGTCCGGCATTGACGGACAGGCCCCTCGTCCAATGGCTAGGCTCCATTTATGGAGCCAGCCAATGAATGACGAGGGCCGAACCAAAGCCACACTACAGATCTCATCAGGATTTCGCCTGCGCGAAAAAGATGCGCAGAGCGCATCTTTTTGGCGAGGCAAAACCTAAAAAGGGCTGATTTCTGTATGTAATGCATCAATGACATTCTCTGTACTTTTGAGATGTAAAATAGTCCATCCTGTACTAGAACAAAGGGACTCCACAGGAGCAGGAATGATAAATCAAAAGTCAAAAGCAAGATGAGAAAGAGAAGTACTCCTCTGGGAGGATCCAAAGTTCATGCTATGCAAATTTTGAACAATTGGTAGCATTAGGTCTTACAGACCTAAAAAACAGAAACATGGATATCCTAACTTCCTACTGGCTGCAACCAGGAGGGCCGTTCACATTGAATAGATTTTGGAACAGCTTTTCACAAATGAGACGGCATCAGGGGCGTATTAGAAGAGCATTGCGGATCTAATGGCCCTGGATTGACACGTTTCAGCACTCACTTAGGGAAAGACCTAGGCTTGCAGAAAGCCAAACCTTCAAAGTACCATTTTTTGATGGTGTGAGTAGGAGCCATATATAGAAGCTTTGTGGTGAGGTAGGTGGGGTCACAATCATAATGAGCCTTTTTTAGAGACATCAAATGTTTTTGTCAATATAACCAAAAAATTTACAAGGATATACCTCACGAATGGCCTAAAGTGAGGTAGGATCTAAAGGAAAAATGTTGAAACCACATCAGCAGGCGGGGGAGGGTGGGGAAGGTGGCAGAAGAGCCATGGGGTAGGAAGAGGAAACATTTTGAACCCATAAAGCAAAGACAAAGTAACTGATAAACAGCAGAATCAAGTTACAGAAGAACGAAGGGAGTTGAAGGTGCATTATATGGAATCGGAGGTGCCTGTGGATGAATTAAGGTGAACCATACACTGGAAACAGGGAACATTGATGAAGTGGAAAGCAAGTGTTAGGCTGGGAAATATGCTGAGAGGCAGGATCAGGATTTGATTGGCTGAGACCCACAATGGAACTTGCTGCAGTGGGTTCGATATAACACGTCGGTATGGTTCTTTACTCCTGTTCTTTTATAACAGATTCTCCATTGCTATATTTCTTTACAACGCTATTTCCCCTCGCTGCATCACTAGACCTTAGAGACCTCATTCTACGGCATGGATGCAGCACAGTAGCACGTGATTCCTGCCTGCTACCCCATCGGGCACCTGACATACTGCTTAGTTTCTCAAAGTCCCTTGCTCATTGCACCATCAGGATTCAAGCAAGCCGCGCCGACGACGCCTGAAATGGCAGAAACCGGTCCCCGGAAGCTGGTTTCCTTCCCAGTATAAGAATTGGCTTGGTAGTTTGGTTTGCCCTGTTCCCATCATGCACTGGGACAGGAACAGACTAATTTGCATATAGCCAACTTCTGAGCTGGGATGGTGCAGTGAGCTAAAAAACGGTGATGGATCAAGCCCTGATCTTTGGACTGGGTAAGAGTTGTCTGCTTAATTCAGGCACTCTGTTCATCACCACCCCTTTTTCTGAATCATTTTGTCCACCATAAGCGTGGAAGGGTATACTCAGATGTGAGTCCCTTGCTCATTGCACCATCAGGATTCAAGCAAGCCGCGCCGACGACGCCTGAAATGGCAGAAACCGGTCCCCGGAAGCTTGTTTCCTTCCCAGTATAAGAATTGGCTTGGTAGTTTGGTTTGCCCTGTTCCCATCATGCACTGGGACAGGAACAGACTAATTTGCATATAGCCAAGTTCTGAGCTGGGATGGTGCAGTGAGCTAAAAAACGGTGATGGATCAAGCCCTGATCTTTGGACTGGGTAAGAGTGGTCTGCTTAATTCAGGCACTCTGTTCATCACCACCCCTTTTTCTGAATCATTTTGTCCACCATAAGCGTGGAAGGGTATACTCAGATGTGAGTCCCTTGCTCATTGCACCATCAGGATTCAAGCAAGCCGCGCCGACGACGCCTGAAATGGCAGAAACCGGTCCCCGGAAGCTTGTTTCCTTCCCAGTATAAGAATTGGCTTGGTAGTTTGGTTTGCCCTGTTCCCATCATGCACTGGGACAGGAACAGACTAATTTGCATATAGCCAAGTTCTGAGCTGGGATGGTGCAGTGAGCTAAAAAACGGTGATGGATCAAGCCCTGATCTTTGGACTGGGTAAGAGTGGTCTGCTTAATTCAGGCACTCTGTTCATCACCACCCCTTTTTCTGAATCGAATTAGTTTCTCAACTTAGCATACCTGGACAGATGGTTTCGGAGAACCTGTCCACCTGCTTACTTTTACTTTCAGTTCCCAGACAATCCCAGATGTGGACTCATCTCAAGAAAAACTAGAGAGTCCTGTATGAATTTCTAAGGTGCCTCCTGGCGTACACGTATTGAGGTCCCTGGAGAGTCTTCGGGGTCCCCATGGTGCCAAAGTGTGCAGAGAAACATCTGTGGACGCTCCAGAAGCTCGTACCTCTGAGAGGCTAACGAGGTAGGGAACGGTCCATCTCATAGTAAAAGAGTAGAGCCTGGCGTAAGCATACTGACTTTTCAGAGGCACTATTATAGACTTCGAGCCCTCCATTGCGGACTCTACAAGCCGTAAAAGGCCCGATCCAGCATTAAAGGCCTGACCTGAAGGTGAGGGCCTTTAACAAGGTAGCGGTCCTTTAATGGCCGGTAGAGCCCGCTACAGAGGACTCTAATGCTATTAGAAAACTCCGCCCCTAGAGGGCTGAATATTCTAATTTGTAAAACAAAGGCGACACGGAGCCCGAGGGGACTGAACTCCTCAGTACCCTCAGGCTCCATTAAGCCTCTGCTCACAGCACCAGCTGTGAACAGACATTAGAATGTTGATGCTCAGGGCTTCTACAAGCCATTACAAGCCCGGAGCAGACCATTCTTTTCAAAGGAGCTCCCAACATTACAATGTTCTAATATGCCCTAGAATCTCTCATTTTCATGGAAGACTAGTTCACCCATGGCCAATCAGATGCAAGTACCAATTGTTCATATTAGGCAGTCTTCATACTTCTCAAGGAAGCTAGCCATTCAAAGCAAGCGAAGCCCATATAACCATGGCAGGACTTTGTTATCCTTCGAGCTGCACCATGAAGATTCAAACCAAACTGTATTGCAAAATCATTGGAAACTGATTTTTTATAAGTCTAAATATCAGTATTATGTAATTGGAAAATATAGTGTCTGTTTTGGTTAAAATTTTACATGTGAAAATTTAAATTAAGCATGTGTAATTTCAATAAAAATTGAAATTGAGTCTTCATAACTCTACAAGCTCATGGGAACCATTGTCTGCAGTCGCCAGTAAAGCCCCATCGTTCAATACCATGCAACCACTTCACGAGAACAGATGACATCATGAGAGATGGTACCCAACCACACCCATCTCACCTGTACATGAACGGTGCAACTGTCGCTGTGTTGGGGTGGGTGTATTGCTGCTGCGGCTGAGGTAGCTGGACGCTGACAGTATTACTCGCGGTGGTCTGGGTGATACCACTTGTCCCATGGGTGGCTTGGGCAGTGCTACTATTGGAAGGGGTGGCTGTACCCCCGACGCCCTTGCCTTCGGAGGAGGCGAGGCTTGAGGTCGAGCTGGAATGTCTGTCGAGCTGGCTTTTTTGGAGCGAGAGGCCTGGGCCGGCCTTGCCACCGCGGCTTCTCTCGCCTTCCTTGGCGGGGGCACTTGAGGTTTTCCCTGTGGCGAGTTTCAACCCTGGCTTTGGTATGCCACTGTTCGGAGGGGGTGTTGCCTCCTTCTTGGCATTGCTTAGCTTTCCCCCCTTGGGGATAAAACTGGCAATTTTGGAGGTCTTTTTTGGCGTTTCTAATTGGGCCGCGACAGGCTCCTCCTTCGGCTCCTCCTTAATTTCAGGCTTCTCGGTGACGGAGGCCCTCTTGACGTCCTTGCTTTTCTCTTTCTGCTTCTCTTTCTCACTGTATTTGGGGGAACTTTTCTTATTCGTTAATGCCCGGCTAAAAGTCCTCTGTGCAATGCCCTTGAGTGCAATTTTGGGACTACTTGAAAGTGCCCCGGTAGTCTGTGTAGTCCGCATGGCCGCTTCGGCCTCTTCCGTCTCCTCAAGGCTAGGAATGGACTCAAGTCTTTCACAAGCCGTGTCCCGGGACTCTATGCGGTCCAGGGGTGGACCCACAACTTTGGACGCGCCTTTGCTATTAAAGAGTTTCAACTTGTCCAGCATGGACCGTTGGCTGGTGGCCGCCGGCTTGACCGTCTCTGGCGCTGCTTTGGGAGGTTCCGGCACCGGCTGCTTGACCGACAGTATGGAAGAGGTGGCCGTGTGTTTGGCGCTGAGGGACTTGCTGCGCCAGGGCTTGTTGGCAGAGTTAGGCTGGGGGATGGCGGAGGAGTTATTGCCACCAACGTTGGCGCTGATGCTGCCCCCGGTGTGCAGGGCGGACAGCGCACTTTCATTCATTCCCGGCTGCTGGGGGGCTGTGTGGTCTGCTGGCTCTGGAAATAAACAGAGAAAAAAATGTATTGAAACAAGTTCCAAGAACATGCGTTTTATCCATCTGCACGTGTCCCCTGTTTTAAAGCTAAAATCATTTTTATTGTCATGCTTTATTGTTATATTGCTGTAAATATTATGAAATGCATTTTTTACGTGCTTTTATGTCTGTCTTAAAAAGCAGCCGAATGAAGCTTTCCTTGACTGGACTTGAAAATCATTCATTGTGTAAGAATGTCAAACTGTCTAAGTTTCATCTCATTCCCATCTGCCGAAATGAAAATCCCACTTGAGTACAGATGGCCCTTGTAAGGCACCGGTGCTTTTCCAGAAGTAGAGACGATACCAGAGCATCAGAGGGGGGAAACCACGCCCCTCACTCTGGTCAAGCAATACTAATTGTAGGCCTGTGGGGAAAAATTGTAGATTTTCTGACATTTTTGTAGCTCTGAAGGTCAGTGGGACTGAGCACAGCCAGTCTAAAAGGATGTGGATGGGGGGAATCAGACACAATTCATGCTAATTATGACAAACAATTGAGATGCTGTTCTATTGGTGGAAGAGGTGTGGCGCAGCGGCTAGGGTGCCTGACTCCGGACTCTAGGGTTCGCGGTTCGATCCCCGGCAGCAGGTTAGCCCAGCACCATGTGACTCTGGGCAATAGCTCGCTTAATCTTCCCGAGGGCCCCCAGCGCCGGGACACCACTTCGGAGGTAGCTGTGCGCATTACAAATACTGGTATTTCATTTCATTTATTACCACCTGAAAGCTTGGGGAACAGCCTACCATCTCTCAAGACTGAAAAGCGGGAGGGCAGGGTCGGTCACACACACCAGGATTTAGCGACAGGCACGGCTGGCTCTGTCCCGCCTCACCGCACGACAAGAAAATGACTCTGAGCTTGGTTTAGAGTTTCGTGGACAGGTCACTCCATCACAACATGGCGATTGTCTCACCCACCTTATTAGAAGTGAATGGTATCCAATGGCACTTGTGATAAAGCGGATGGCATATTTGCCACTTTTTCAGTGGAGTAACCCATCTGACACACTGAACATAAGGCCCTCAGTCTCAGCCCTAAAGATCTTTCAGCTGCATCAACATGTCGGGAACTTTGCCTCTGACAAGGACAGCATGTGGCCTTGACCTGTCGGGAATGCCTAGTGGCCCCGCGCGTGTGTATATATATATGGATGCCAGAGAAGAAGATTCTGATTAAAACGTATATCTCCAAAGCACACAGTACAGCAGGAACAATCAGACATATTTCTGCTGTTCACCTCAGAAGGGGAAACAACCTTTACTACGCAACCATTACATCGTACTACACTTACAATGCAGTCATTACATCGCAACATCCTTTACAACGCATGTCACTGCAATGCAGGCATTACAACACATACCATTACAATGCATGACACTACATTGCATGTCACTAAAACGCAGGCAATACAACGCACAACGCATACCATTGGAGTTAGAATAGTAATTTGTAACCCCTACACTATCCAACACTTACCTACTGTTGCATCCCCTGGAGTTAGAATAGTAATTTGTACCCCTATACTATCCAACACTTACCCAACTGTTGCACCCCGCCTGGAATAAGAATAGTAATTTTTACCCCTATACTATCCAATACTTAACTTCAATGCAATGTAATGGTATGCGTTGTAATGGTATGCGTTGTAAAGTTAGTATGCAATGTAATGGAATGTGTTGTAAAGGTAGTTTTTTAAAATGCGATGTAGTGTATGTTGCGCTGTAAAAACTGCGTTGTAAGTGCATGCGTTGTAAAGGTATGCGTTGTAACGTCATACATTCCCTCAGAAGGGTTTGTCTACTGCAGAGTCCATGATTATTGCACACTCACCCAAACTCACCTTGTACAAATTTACCAGAATATATCGGATACAAAGTTTCCATTGTTATTGTACAGCGAGACACCAAAAGAATTTTATGGATTATAATATGACTGTGAATCTATCACTGATGACCAATTTTACAGCTATGGCCACTATAAAATGACATTGATTCTCACAGTGATGGTGACTCCTGGAGCACTATTGGCTCTTGCAGTGACGGTGACTCAGGAAACCCCATTGGATCTCGTAGTGATGGTAACTCCTGAAGTCCAATGGCCCTCACATTGATGGTGACTCCTGCAGCTCCATTGGCTGTCGCAGTGATTGTGATGCCTGAAGCCCCATCAGCTCTCGCAGTGATGGTGACCCCTGGAGCCTTATTGGCTCTCATAGTAGTGGCAACTCAGAATACCCATTGGCTCTCGCAGTGATGGTGACCCCTGAAGTCTGATTGGCTCACACAGTGATGGTGATTTATCAAGCCCTATTGGCTCTCAGAGTGATGGTGAGTCCTGAAGCCCCATCCTACTCTCAGCGGTGAAACTGAAAGTCACAATACGCTGATGCTGCTACATATAGGACTTTCACCAGGTGGCCCAGCGAGCTAATACACAGCTTGTCAGCTCTATACCAACACGTTGTCACAATTACATATTCACTGACTTATCAAAGTGAATGCAGTTCAGTGGTTGGCTAATACCACAATATTTCTCAAAATATCTACTGTATTTGTGTGTTGTGAAAAAACAAAATGTGATTACATTTTTTTTTAAGGTTCACCCTCAGCAAACTACCTTCTGTGAATCAAAACAGACTTCTGCTGAGTTTTTCATAATGTGAAAACTTGTGAGAATTTGTCTGCCAGATGAAAGGAGTGTCCTTTCCTGACTCCTGAGCAGGTGCCGGATGCGCCCGTGCATCACTAGAGACACACAGGCGGGTTACGGTTAGGAGGATGCGGGGCTTTCACGGAACATTTGTGGAAATCGGGTGTCTGGCACCCCCTTAACCAAAGTTGAGGTCTGGAACTTGTAATTAGGTAAATCAATAAAACAAATGGAAGGACTAGGTAAAATATGCAAGAAATACATCGACACACACACAATTCTATACGCATAATGTACGCATTTGCTTTCTCTCTGAGAGACAAAAAAGTTATCCTGAGACTGGTTTGAAATCGATCGAATGTGTCCATCCACTTAGGGGCATCTCTCCCGTACCTGGGACCGACGGCGTGAGATGTCTGCAGCTCTTCTCTGCTGACTCCCGCTCGGGGACTTTACCTCTTGGGGGCCAGAGAGGGCCCCTGCAGCCGCCCCCGGCGCCCTGTCATCGCTCCGTCATGCCCAGCTTCCCTGGCCCATCGCCGCCGCTGCAGCGCCCCCTGCAGACCGCTCTGACAGCGGCAGTGGACGCCGGCCCCACGCTTCTCTCCGGACTCCTGCAAGCTCCGAGGGCGGGAGGAGTCCCAGTGCACGCGGGAGCAGAGAAGGGGCAGTGAGGGGGCGCAGGGACCCTCCGGATCACTCCCTCCTGTCTCCTCCTCATCCCACAGCAGAGTGGTCCGGCTCGCCCCTCCCCCCCGCACAGAGCCCACGTAAAGCCGCAGCCCAGCGTGTGGTACCCAGCGCAAAGCCCCCCTGCGGGCCCAGCGTCCATCCATCTCCGGATTTAGGGGGACCCTGCGCTGTGAATGGGCTGACGAGCTCTTAAAAGAGATTTACGGGCGGGTCGGACGCGGGAACCACACGAAGTGAGGAAAAAGATGAATGGAGGAAAGGCCATTCACATGCAAATCCCAATTTCACAGGGTGCCTCTTTTCAAAAATAATTTTGACCAAGTGGCCTTACAAATGCGCCTTGCGCCTCACTGCTCCCAGAGTGCGCTCACCGACGAGGACACACACGTGTGAGGGAACAAACGTGTGTGGTTGTTCGACATCTTTGAGAAATCACCCCCTCAGCTCACCCCCACAGCCAGCGGCGTTAGGGTTTTCCTAATCACTGCCCGGGATAATAAGTGGGTTTTACGCTGAAAACCTGCCTTCCTGCAGAAGCAGCCGGTTAAACACTGCAAGAGTTCTGGGAGATTATTAATAAACCCATCTTCGATTGTCCTAGTATTTCAAGTGTGGGAACCAATATCCCAGAGGAAGAATGGATAAACCATTTCAGTTCTATTTTTAAAAACAATGAGCCACAGGCAGAACATAGTCCAAATAAAAGTAGAGAAATCTTACTATGTTTCTCAACTGATGAAATTGTAAAGGGAATCAAGGGTCTATCAAACAACAAGGCACCCGGACCTGATGGACCTCCGCCTGACCTCTTTAAATCATGTATAGCACTATGGGCGCCGGTCCTTACAGCAGTACTTAGTGCTGCTGCGTTATGTGGATGCCCACAATCATGGGGGGCATCTACAATTGTACCTATTTTCAAGAAAGGAGACCGTAGCAGCCCTGCCTGCTATAGACCAATATCACTAATAAACTCCGTGACAAAAGTAGTTGGAGGAGTTATTTTAAACAGATTGGTAAGATGGTCAGAGGAAAATAATATAATATCTCCAATCCAGTACGGATTTAGGCCTGGACATTCCACTATTTCTCAATGTCTAAATTTGTACCTTATCATTGGGAAGTACACTAAGGCTCGAAGAGGTACGATTCACATGGCGTTCATGGACCTCTCCTCGGCTTTCGATTGCGTGAGTCGGGAGAGGCTCTGGGGCGCCATGGAAAAAATGGGCGTGGACAAAAACTTAGTTAATTTTTTAGAAGATATGCACTCTGATACTAAAGCAAACGTCAGATACACCCAGGACCTAAAAGTGACCAAAGATTTTGGAGTGTACCGGGGTGTCCGACAAGGGTGCATTTTGGCCCCGTTCCTTTTTAACCTCTACATTAATGATTTGGAAGAGCACCTTTTAAGTACTAATACAGACTATCCGTATATTGGTCGAAAAGGTCTGCCGGTCCTACTATATGCGGACGATGCAGTCCTTCTATCTAGGACGGCCAACGGACTTCAAATCCTATTAGATTCCTTCTACTCTTTCATGAAGTCAAGAGATTTAAGTATTAACAATACCAAATCCTATATAATGAAGGTTGGCCAAGGTTTTAAAAAATCAAATCGTTTAAACGTAGCTGGAGTAGAAATACCTGTAACTCACATATTCTCCTACCTTGGGGTCCTCTTTGATAGTCAACTAAACTGGGGACCCGTGATCCAAAAAAAAAAGGGAGACGTTACTAGGGTTAATGCGGCCATATTGGATTTCTCCAGAAAAATGGGAAATAGCCCAGTTGCCGCTCTACTCCAACTATATAAGGCCAAAAGTGTTACCACAGTATGTTATGGCAGTGAAATATGGGGATATGTTCCCCTGGATGCACTACAGATAGTTGAAAATAACTTTTTAAAACAGATTTTAAGGGTTCCCAGAGGTACAGCAAATTTTATTGTGCATGAAGAATTGGGGGTTCCGTATGTATGTGACAAAATTGCAGTGAATCCCCTGATATGCTGGATGAATTGTTGGTTAAACGACAATATCCCACTCACCAAGCTAATTTTAAGAGAAGCACTTACATGGGATAACAGGAAGGAGGTTCCCTGGCTAAAGTACTTACATAAGTGCTTTACTGATCTAGGTCGCCCTGAACTCTTCTTATCTCCGGAATCCATTACCAAAATGGAACTTATTACGGTCAAGAAGGCCTTTATTGACTCCAGACAACAGGAAAGGGAATCATGTGAACTAAAAAAAGAAAGTGTACGTAATCATATATTAATCAAAAGTTCTTTGCTCATAGAACCCTACCTGACATGGCAAATGTCTAGTTATGACCGTTTCCTACTGACAAGGTTCAGGTTCAACCTGTTTCATCTTTTGTTGGCTGTTCCTAGGGGATCTCATCGAGGCCAAGTGTTGCCGGCTTGCGGCTGCGACGAAAAGTCTCCGCAAGACCTGGCACACTTTCTGTTCTTCTGTCCTTTCTACATCATACCCAGGAAGCTTTATTTGAAACCCTTTTTGAAAAAATTGCATTTTGCACAATTTCGTCCTGCCCAATATTTTCTCCAGATGTTAAATTGTGAATACACTTTGTTTATATGTAGCTTTTTAAAATTGGCAGTCAAATTCAGAAACAGTATGGAAGGGTAATAATATGGATATATGAATTGTTATTTATTGCTCGTTAAAGAAATTCTATTTTTAATTGCCTTTTTTTAATGTCTGATATAGTCTAGTGCTCTTACTTATGTGATTTTAACTACAATTGAATTGAATTGAACTTTCCCCTTTTAATGAATGTGTGTTTTATTAATTGTAATGTAAATACTTTTATGGTTGTCAATTCGAACAACCGAATAAAGTTTATTGACTTGACTTGACACTGCAAGAGCTGGCGGGGCGGGGCTGCGGAGGAGGGGGTGAGCACAGAAAACCCTTTCCTTTAACAACTTTCGAGCGGCAGGGACCTCAAGAGATGGATGAAAGAGTTCTTACCAGATAGTAATAATAATGTACGCAGCTATTTCTCCTATAGCATTACGCATCACACCGCCAGGCACTGCGTCCAATAACACAATAACCACCTTACACATCACACCGCCAGGCACTGCGTCCAATAACACAATAACCACCTTACACATCACACCGCCAGTCACTGCGTCCAATAACACAATAACCACCCTACACATCACACGGGCAGGCACTGCGTCTCATAACACGATAACCGCCTTACACATCACACCGCCAGGCACTGCGTCCAATAACACAATAACCACCTTACACATCACACCGCCACCTTACGCATCACACCAGCAGGCACTGCGTCCCATAATAAGATAACCACCTTACGCATTACACCGCCAGGCACTGCGTCTCATAACACGATAACCAACTTACTCACCACACCAGCAGGCACTGCGTCTCATAACACCATAACCACCTTACTCACCACACCGGCAGGCACTGCGTCCCATAACACAATCACCACCAGGGGCGTAACACAGGCCCCCGCAGCCCGCACGGTGCGGGGGGGGCAAGCTCCAGGGGGCTCCCTCGGCACTGCAGTCTGGCCGGAGAGCTCCTGATTGAGGCCGGAGGGGGCCCCTTTACGTACAGTGCAGGGAGGTCCCCTCAATTTTCGTTACACCAGTGATCACCACCTTACGTACCACACCGCCAAACACTGCGTCCAATAACACAATAACCACCTTACGCATCACACTGCCAGGCACTGCGTCCAATAACACAATAACCACATTACACATCACACCAGCAGGCACTGCGTCTCATAAAACGATAACCGCCTTACGCATCACATCGCCAGGCACTGCGTCCAATAACACAATAACCACATTACACCATCAGGCACTGCGTCTGATAACACCATAACCACCTTACACATCACGCCGGCAGGCACTGCGTCTCATAACACCATAACCACCTTATGCCTCACACCGGCAGGCACTGCGTCTCATAACACCATAACCACCTTATGCATCACGCCGGCAGGCACTGCGTCTCATAACACCATAACCACCTTATGCATCACACCGGCAGGCACTGCGTCTCATAACACCATAACCACCTTACGCACCACATCAGCAGGCACTGCGTCCCATAACACAATAACCACCTTACGCATCACACTACCAGGCAGTGTGCCCCACAATACAATAACCACCTTAGGCACCACTCCGCCAGGCACAGCGTCCCATAACACGGTGGTATCCACCTTACGCACCACACTGGCAGCAGACCGCCATACACTGCGTCCCATAACATGATAACCACCTTACGCATCACGCCGCCAGGCACAGTGCTGCAAAACACGATAACCATCTTACGCACCACACCAGCAGGCAATGCATCTCATAACACGATATCCACCTTACGCACCACACCAGCAGGTACTGCATCTCATAACACAATAACCGCACCTCAGTTGTCATCACGTAAGACAAACACATAGGTTCATAGCAAACCAACACCCTTCCAACCACACAATGTCCATGGTGTAATTTGCTATCTGTGCGTATACATGCTTCAGCGTCCTACTCGGGGTAGCAGGAGCTACACAAACGTTATATTACAATAGTACATTCAACAATAGAGTGATTATTCTCTGGACTTCAGTGCAACCCTACACAACCAGAAGATTTTCTTGCAGTTACCTGTGTTGTAAACTAACGCTATCGAACACCTCCTATTTATCATCTGTTGTTACTTTCCGGCGAGGCTGGGCGATCTTTTGGTACATATTTGCTCTGTGTTCACTTCTACTCTGCTTACTACACCTGCGTGTGTGTTGGTTTAACCTCTTAGTTGCTGAGGCATTTCCAGCCCACTGCTGAGCCCTTTTTAGGTCCAACCTATGCCGCGCGCATGCGCTCTCTGCAACACCTGTTGTTATCTCCTCTATCGGCTTTGGGCATGCCCATGAATAGCCATTTGTTCGTTGTTGTGCCATTTAGAAATACAGGGTTTTTATTGGTGCATTGGGTCTGATTCTCCCACCTTTCCCGATTTCACTCCTTGTTTGCTTGCGTTGGCCACCCCAATACATCCTCGGTTCCTCCTGGTCATCCTGATCTGCCTTTTATTTTATAGGCTATCAACATCGTTTTAGGCTTTCAGGCCATTTCACGGAATAATTCTCTGTTCCCTACCTGCAAAGTGGCAATTTCTGTCCAGTAGCTGTTGAGCTATGCTAATAGCTCAAACTCGAAAAAATGCAGGACCTATTGCATTTCTAATGCTTGTTTGATGTTGGTGCACTTTGTGCCTAAACTTTCATAACTTTTTTTTCCACAAAAGATATCCAAGCAAAATGTTTGTCCTTTTTCCCATGTTTGTCCCAGGTACCCAAGGTTTGTGGATTCCCCCAGGAGGGATAGGAGAAAATAGCCAAAATGTAGAAAATGTTTTCTTTTTTGGGGAAAATGAAAAAAGGTGCTATGCTACAAAGTATATTTCTATTTCTAAAAATGGCAACAACAAAAGGTTTGCTATGCTAAGATCAACACCTTCGGGAGAAAGCATAGTTGTGGGGAGAAAAAACACTTTCTTTGTGCCATAGTTTTTGCATTTGTCTAAATGTTGATTGATTTTCCCCATTTTATTTTTTTGTAGTTTACACCTATGTGCAGGTTTGTTTTGCTGTTTCAAAACTTTATTAATATGTTATAATGTTGATACATTAATATTAACGCTCCATTACCACACAGTAGTACATACGTACAGGTACATAAACGAAATGTGCCATTGAGCGAGTGTCCTAAGAGTGAACGCAATAAACCTATTATTACCTCACCTTCTAATCTTGACAGTCCTTCGAGTAAAGCTATAGGCTGACAAAACGCCTGTTTAAGACTCACAGATTGATCAATAACTGGAAAGAATATAACTCACTGGTAATCATAAGAGGATGGTCAGCGCCTGGGCACTCCCAGAAGCGTCAGTCGAATAGAGGGAGGTTCCATTGGTGCCCCAAGTATTTCGAGTATTGGTTGTACCAAGGGTGAGTACTGTCTATGATCATGGTCCCTACAGCGCAGAGCCGGGCACAAGTGAGGCGAGGCCAACGAAGGGGTGCCTATACAGTATATACGGATTTAACCATGTGAGTATACGGTATATACTGCTTTATCCAGGGGCCTACATTTTGTTTCCTTTGTCAACTATGTGCTGGTACTGTATTTCCTGTTTTATCCTGGTGCCTGCACTGTTCCCTCTGTTATCCATGTGCTTGTACAGTATTTCTTGTTTTATCCTGGTGCCTGCACTGTTTCCTCTGTTATCCATGTGCTTGTACAGTATTTCCCGTTTTATCCTGGTGCCTGCACTGTTTCCTTTGTTATCCATGTGCTTGTACAGTATTTCTTGTTTTATCCTGGTGCCTGCACTGTTTCCTTTGTTATCCATGTGCTTGTACAGTATTTCTTGTTTTATCCTGGTGCCTGCACTGTTTCCCCTGTTATCCATGTGCTTGTACAGTATTTCCTGTTTTATCCAGGTGCCTGCACTGTTTCCTTTGTTATCCGTGTGCTTGTACAGAATTTCCTGTTTTATCCAGGTGCCTGCACTGTTTCCTTTGTTATCTATGTGCTTGTACAGTATTTCTTGTTTTATCCAGGTGCCTGCACTGTTTCCTTTGTTATCCATGTGCTTGTACAGTATTTCCTGTTTTATCCAGGTGCAGGCACTGTTTCCTTTGTTATCCATGTGCTTGTACAGTATTTCCTGTTGTATCCAGGTGCCTGCACTGTTTCCTCTGTTATCCATGTGCTTGTACAGTATTTCTTGTTTTATCCTGGTGCCTGCACTGTTTCCTCTGTTATCCATGTGCTTGTACAGTATTTCTTGTTTTATCCAGGTGCTTGCACTGTTTCCTCTGTTATCCATGTGCTTGTACAGTATTTCTTGTTTTATCCAGGCGCCTGCACTGTTTCCTCTGTTATCCATGTGCGTGTACAGTATTTCCTGTTTTATACAGGTGCCTGCATTGTTTCCTCTGTTATCATGTGCTTGTACAGTATTTCCTGTTTTATACAGGTGCCTGCACTGTTTCCTCTGTTATCCATGTGCTTGTACAGTATTTCTTGTTTTATCCAGGTGCCTGCACTGTTTCCTCTGTTATCCATGTGCTTGTACAGTATTTCCTGTTTTATCCAGGTGCCTGCACTGTTTCCTCTGTTATCCATGTGCTTGTACAGTATTTCTTGTTTTATCCAGGTGCCTGCACTGTTTCCTCTGTTATCCATTAGCTTGTACAGTATGTTCTGCCTTATCGAGGTCCCTGTACTGTATTTCCTGTTTTATCCAGGTGCCTGCCCTCTGTTTCCTATGTTATCGTGTGCTGTACAGTGCTTCCCGTTTTATCCAGGTGTCTGCGTTGGGTATCCTTTGTTACCCATGTATATGTACAGTATTTCATATTTTATCCAGGTGCCTGCAATGTCTTTCCTATATTATCCAAGTGCCTGTACATCATTTCCTGTTTTATCCCAGTGCCTGCACTTTGTTACCTATATCATCCGTGTCTTTTTATAGTACTTCCTGTTTTATCCAGGTGCCTGTACTGTTTCCTTTGTTATCCATGTGCTTGTACAGTATTTCCTGTTTTATCCTGGTGCCTGCACTGTTTCCTCTGTTATCTATGTGCTTGTACAGTATTTCTTGTTTTATCCTGGTGCTTGCACTGTTTCCTCTGTTATCCATGTGCTTGTACAGTATTTCCTGTTTTATCCAGGTGCCTGCACTGTTTCCTCTGTTATCCATGTGCTTGTACAGTATATCCTGTTTTATCCTGGTGCCTGCACTGTTTCCTCTGTTATCCATGTGCTTGTACAGTATTTCTTGTTTTATCCTGGTGCCTGCACTGTTTCCTCTGTTATCCATGTGCTTGTACAGTATTTCTTGTTTTATCCAGGTGCCTGCACTGTTTCCTCTGTTATCCATGTGCTTGTACAGTATTTCCTGTTTTACCCTGGTGCCTGCACTGTTTCCTCTGTTATCCATGTGCTTGTACAGTAGTTCTTGTTTTATCCAGGTGCCTGCACTGTTTCCTCTGTTATCCATGTGCTTGTACAGTATTTCCTGTTTATCCTGGTGCCTGCACTGTTTCCTCTGTTATCCGTGTGCTTGTACAGTATTTCTTGTTTTATCCAGGTGCCTGCACTGTTTCCTATGTTATCCATGTGCTTGTACAGTATTTCCTGTTTTATCCTGGTGCCTGCACTGTTTCCTCTGTTATCTATGTGCTTGTACCGTATTTCTTGTTTTATCCTGGTGCCTGCACTGTTTCCTTTGTTATCCATGTGCTTGTACAGTATTTCTTGTTTTATCCTGGTGCTTGCACTGTTTCCTCTGTTATCCATGTGCTTGTACAGTATTTCTTGTTTTATCCTGGTGCTTGCACTGTTTCCTCTGTTATCCATGTGCTTGTACAGTATTTCTTGTTTTATCCTGGTGCCTGCACTGTTTCCTTTGTTATCCATGTGCTTGTACAGTATTTCCTGTTTTATCCAGGTGCCTGCACTGTTTCCTCTGTTATCCATGTGCTTGTACAGTATTTCTTGTTTTATCCTGGTGCCTGCACTGATTCCTCCGTTATCCATGTGCTTGTACAGTATTTCCTGTTTTATCCTGGTGCCTGCACTGTTTCCTCCGTTATCCATGTGCTTGTACAGTATTTCCTGTTTTATCCTGGTGCCTGCACTGTTTCCTCCGTTATCCATGTGCTTGTACAGTATTTCTTGTTTTATCCTGGTGCCTGCATTGTTTCCTTTGTTATCCATGTGCTTGTACAGTATTTCTTGTTTTATCCTGGTGCTTGCACTGTTTCCCCTGTTATCCATGTGCTTGTACAGTATTTCTTGTTTTATCCAGGTGCCTGCACTGTTTCCTATGTTATCCATGTGCTTGTACAGTATTTCCTGTTTTATCCTGGTGCTTGCACTGTTTCCCCTGTTATCCATGTGCTTGTACAGTATTTCCTGTTTTATCCTGGTGCCTGCACTGTTTCCTCTGTTATCTATGTGCTTGTACAGTATTTCCTGTTTTATCCTGGTGCCTGCACTGTTTCCTCTGTTATCCATGTGCTTGTACAGTATTTCCTGTTTTATCCTGGTGCCTGCACTGTTTCCTATGTTATCCATGTGCTTGTACAGTATTTCCTGTTTTATCCTGGTGCTTGCACTGTTTCCCCTGTTATCCATGTGCTTGTACAGTATTTCCTGTTTTATCCTGGTGCTTGCACTGTTTCCTCTGTTATCCATGTGCTTGTACAGTATTTCCTGTTTTATCCTGGTGCCAGCTGATTTTACATCTCGAAGATTCCATAGTGAACACGAAGGGTAAAACCAAACAGTGCCTGAGCCACACCAACAACACACAACCCCCCAGCTGCAAGAAAAATGGGCCAACGAGCCCGGGGATGAGGTCCGGCAGGTGCGAGCAGGTCACGACGCAGGCGAGGTAAGAGGCCGACTTGAATGACCCCGTGCCCTAAATAGGTCACGGCCTCTGACCCCGCCTGACCTGGAAGGACTTAATCCGGCCGGCCTCCCATAGGGTGACAGGCCGGCTACCCTCAACCAATGGCGTGCGTAGGCCGGGGGGCCGGCCCCTAAAGGCGGGCTCGTCTAGCCTCGCCCTTGGTATATGCAGAGACCCCAGGCTCTACCTCCTGCAGGCTCTCAGTTCCACCCAGGCGCTAGAGAGAGGAAGAATGACAAGGCGCCCCAAAGCGAGTGGTAAACCAGAGTGTAATCACCACCAATCCTTGCATCCTGTAATCTCCGCACCACAAAGACATTCACGGCTGCTTTCAGTATCCAGCTGAAGGCCTTACCCGGAAAGTATTGGCTGAAACACCAAGGGTGTTGATTTGATGTGAATTTATAAAGCGCAATAAAATGACAATAGGCGTGAAGGCGCTATATTCCCAGGGACAAATGTATGTACTGAAGAGTGTTCAGTACTGGTTAACGTTTGCTTGATGTCTTGAGATGCGACGGTATAGAGCAGTCAGTGGCGCCCTCTTGCTTGCGGTGTGTGGTGGAACGGGTAAGAATGCTGGTGGGGTCCCGCCAGGGACACGGTACCATCATTTACAAGGGCACCCCAAAAAACTATAAATATCTCAGAACATTATGGTCAGACCCTGCTTTAACAAAAGGAACCACACCACCAGCCGCTCACTAGCTCTAGTGGAGCAAATTCAATTTCCCTCGTTCCACCGCTTATGCGCATGTGACCAAAATACTAACCCATCAATTCTCCACAGACTTTAACTTCAGGCTTGGTGGCACCACCAAGGTTTCAACTTTATTCAAGTAAAGAGCAGAGCTTTCCACCTGATTTAAACCAATGTGCACCAAAGTAGCGCACGCAGAGTTGTGCCAATTCTAGCTAATGCAGAAACAAGCGCACTAGCATCCTTGCACTATCAACAGAACTAAAAGACAGCTTGCTACTCAGGGCTGCAGCTCTCATTAGTGCAGCTGGTGCCCCTGCACTGGGGCTCAGGAGTGTGAGAGGCTCATAACACCCTCTAATGTGGGGTAGAGTTTTTGGGTCAGTTTCTGTTTGACATGTTTGCTTTTTTTTATAATTCTCACATTTAGTACAGATTTTGAGCTACTAAAAAGTAACCCTGAAATTATCTCATAAGATCTGCTCCTTGCGCGCTGCCATTACCGCTCCCCCAAGTCTTGCCCGAAAGTTTTGGAGGGGAGCCAGCTTCAAAACATATAGCTTAGATGGCTTACAGCAAAAAAGTCTGAAGACCTCTGCCCTGGGGTGAAATATCTTCTGAAATTATCCGGGGGAGGGGGCAGGGTGGAGATTTTGCACACACTGCACCTGTACATGTCCATGTCTGGGACTAGGGGGAGTCGAGGGAGGCAGTCGTGAACCTGTGGTAGGGCTGGTCTTCGTTAATGGAAGCAGAAGGCTGAGCATAATTTGCCTAATCCTCCAGTGGCTGGAGATGTTTTTATTTATTTTCAAATTATAGTGAATTTATAGGCCAAAAATTGAAACTACTCCGCGCACCCAGAGTGACCCCGGGGCCGGCCCCCAGTTTTCACTTTAAACTGTAGGTGGTCTGCAGAGTAAGTCAACACTATCTGCGGGATGAAGTGTGATACAGGACTCGACTGCAGTCTCAGCATCTCTCTACAGCTCCCTGAACCCTCCAAGGTACACTAGCCCTATTACCGGCCTGCAGCCTTGCAGGCTTCTGAACCAGGCCTTTGCCGTTCCAGTAGAGAGCGTGCAAGGAAGGGGTCCTGGGGGACCCCTCGAGCATCTGGAAGGGCTTATGGCTTCTCTGTTGTTTTACATCTTAACTGCTCCACCTAACTACCAAGATGGAAGCAAATTATATAAAGTGCTACTTCCTCCTGCGCTCACCGCACCCCTGAGAAGTTTAAACGCCAGTACCACTGACGATAAAACAGTACAAGTTTTATGTATTGCACACTTACTTTTTTGTGTTTAATATTTTTTAAGCAATAAGTAATGCAATAATCAAACCACAATTATATTTGCAGACCAGTATGAACATGAAATCTAAAACCTTGTAAATCGAAAATTATGAATAATTTCCATGGAGTTGCTTAACTGACCCGTGAGAGTCAAATCGTAGCCTAAAGATGTTTAAAGAATGTAACAAAACATAATTTCAATATATTACAAAACTAAAGCAGAAAAGTGTTTTAATAATAGCTACATGTCTGATACAATACAATTTTTTCAACTGCCTTATTTAAAGACAAAGTGAGTCCTGTTATTCTGTTTAAGGCAAACACACATCACCACTACTTTTAACTTTGACATGTCCTTCAAGATGGCTCAATGAATTAATGCTCTTCTAACACCTGTTGCGATCTGCACAGTTATGAGTTTGAATCTCAGCAAGGCCAATTTAGGATTGTCCTCTTGATGTTGGAAAACTGGGTATAATTGCATTCGGTAATAGTTACACCTGCTTTTTAAAGCTGTTAGAAACCGCAGGACTTTGGTGCAAAGAGCAATATGAAAAATAAACTATTATTAATAATATTAAGCCATTAAAACTCACGTCGCTGGATCTACCATAAGAAATGCTACCATATGTTGGCTGCGGCCGCATCAGGACCGCAACCTTCAGGTGTGTTCATAGTCTGCAGCCAATGGCTTTCAGTTTATCCACCTGAATTAGAACCTTGTTAAGCTCCTGATAGATGACACACCTGGTTGAGGTACGGTCTCTGAGAAAGCCACCACCACCGTCACTCCACCAAAGGCATCAAGCACCAGCGAGTTCATCTCAAATGACATTGACTGATAGTCGCACAAAAACTAAAAAATTCCTTTCGAAGCCAGGGACAGGCTACCTGCCGTGTTGGACACCTGATTGGTGTGTGAGAGTTAAACAGGTCAGCAAGGTGTAAATATGATGACCAGAGAGAAGGGTTAACCTGCAGAAATAGACAAAGGATAAAAACACTGACAGAGAACTACATTTACCAACCTTAGATGTTAAAAAAAAAACTCAAATTTATTGTCTGGGCAAGGGTGCATTTTCACTCAGCGCAGAGACTGCACATAAATGCTTCATCCTTGATAATTTTGCACGGCTTTTTCCCGACAATTTCCGTCCATGGTCTGAATTACATATAGTGCGCAATGTCTCTGTTTGCGATGTGGCATGTGCCTGGCCTAGACTTTGGCCCAGTGTGTCTTCCTACATGGTTTTGGCCCCACGACAGCCACAAACTGTGCTTGCAAGTGAGGGAACGCCCCCGCGTGACTGCGCCAGCTCGACCAGTATAACACACAGGGACGCGCAAGCATCTGCAGCCTCTTCTATAATACCAAAGTACCCGGGGAGGTGCAAGAATTGGGGCAAATGCCTTTGTGCCCCTGGGTACTAACTGTAATACAGCCCCAGTTAAACAAAACGATGAGCTGTGAAGTACATGCACTGCTTCCGGGTACAAGTGCAGCGCGAGTGCAACGCTTCCGGGTACAGCTACGGCGCGAGAGCACAGAACTAGTAGCAGTAATTGGACATGTCTGCCTCGGTCCTAAAAACAAGAGCCATTAAGAGCTGGGGAGAAATGGAGCCCACTTCCGATCATTCATCAAGCAAAGGTCAGGGCTTGATACGCTCCGATTTATTTTGGTGATTGGAAACACATCTGCATACAAACTGCCGGGAGATGGGAGCTGATAGTGGGGCGCCCAATTACTGGGTGCTAACTGGGGTCAGCCCTGGCATCCATGTCCAGCTGGGGACGTTACATGAGACAGAGATTCCTCGCAGCGAGGGAAGGGGGGTGATGGGAAATCGACATTATTCATCGGCTGCACGTGCAGCAGTTGTTAGCAAACCATGCGGATATTGCGATTGCCGGATTCTAGTGCTTTCTTTATGTAAATTCTGATTATTGAATGTAAAGCATACCACACAAGCCAAACACACTGAAGACTCATGTATCTGTAAAGAAAGCATGAAAGAAGCCCACATTCCATGGTACATAATGCAACAGCTTAATGAAAATATACATATCGGGATCTGGCCCATGCAAAATGCTCATCAATAACAACAAAACCCTGTCTTATGGGAGCAAATCATGTCAGTATGCCTTGCAACAAATCAGTCTCATATCAGTGATTATTGTTGCACTACCCCCTCTGTACTATCATTTTTTCGGGGGTATCTTACTGCAGTGCGTCCAACACTTAAGCAATTTTTTTTTTAAAAGGAGAGGAAATTGTGGTAAATTGGCCAACAACTCTTGACAGTCGCACAGAACACCACCGGATGTCTGAAACTTCAATCTATACAGTGCATCCACCCAAAAAACATTGGAAATGTGTTAAAGAAAAAATGTGTAGCGAAACGAATGACCCCTCACGGGAACACCACCCTCGGTAGAAAATGTCGAAGATAGGTCTGCCGGAGCTAAGACTGCCTGAGCTACGACTTCAATAGATAGAACCACTTGGAATAACACCACCATAGAAAATGTCGAAGATAGGTCTGCCGGAGCTAAGACCACCTGAGCTAAGACTTCCATAGATAGAACCACTTGGAATACCACAACCATAGAAAATGTCAGAGATACGTCTGCTGGAGCTAAGACCACCTGAGCTAAGACTTCCATAGATAGAACCTCTTGGAATAACACTACCATAGAAAATGTCGAAGATACGTCTGCCGGAGCTAAGACCACCTGAGCTAAGACTTCAATAGATAGAACCACTTGGAACAACACCACCATAGAAAATTTCGAAGATACGTCTGCCGGAGCTAAGGCAGCTGTAACCAACTCTACTGGAGCTAAATACACCAGGACTACATCTGCCAGAGATAAGAATGTCCCTGTTAAACCACCTGATCGAGGGCCGCAATAGATAAAACCACTTGACATAAGACCCCCAGAGATAACACCGGAGCTATGTCCGCTAGGACCTTAACCACAAGAGCACCGACCGATGGAGCCAAGACATTTAGATCTAAGACTTCCGGGCTTAAGACCTCAGTAGATAAAACCAATTGATATAAAACCATCAAAAATAACGACTGCAGGAGCTAAAATTGCAAAACATACAACCAATGGAAATAAGACCACCAGAAATAATACAGGAGCTTCGTATGCTGGAGCCACGACCACAAGAGCTAAGAGCGAAGACTTCAGTTCAAAGTACTCTCTCCATCTGCGGTGTTGCACAAAGTGTAAAATAGAGGTAGCAGAAGAGCTGCTAATGGACGGAACCAGACAGAAAAAGTCTACAGGACAAACTCTCTTCAAAGAAACTATATTAATAATCACTATACAGGGCAAGCAGTAGTAGTTCTTTTTTAAGGGGGGGGGGTTATGTAGAGCGAACTTGACCCGAAGGTATCAGATATCAGAGCTCTTTACATGAGCACCCGTTGCATTACATGAGGACATATTTATTTTTTATTAGGCACGGGGAGATTAAGTGATTTGCCCAGAATCACAGGATGTTGCGCGTCTTTGCCGAGACTCAAACCCTGTTCCCCAGATTTGAGGTTGACCGCCCTAGCCGTTAGGCCACATCCTCTCCATACGGAGGCCATAGTCTGGACAAAGAGCTCTCCTTCCGTATAGCGGCTGCTGGAACTAGAGCTCTGCTGCAGCTTCCTGACTCGAGCACATAGTGTTGGCCTGGCCTGCAAGTGCAAACACAGAGCGTAAAAGTCAATACCCACTCCCCCAAAGTGCACTTCAGCTATCTAACCCACTAGGGAACTTATTCAAATATTGAATCGACAACCTGGAAAAGTTTATTCATGTTTGCCTTTTACAGCACATATTTAAATGTATATGCAACACAAAGTATAAGCATTGAAGAAACTGAACATACTTTCTTACCCTCACATTTTTGTTACACAATCTTTGTCAATATGGATCCCAACAGAGAAGGACTACTGTCTTAAAGCTACCATCCCTGGAATTTATTTAGGATTCATTCTAAAAGGCACAAAGGACATGTCTAGCAAAGTGTCTCCAAGGCACACTTCTTCTGCATAAAATTGATCAAAATTCACATGGGTCGTCTAACATTTAAGAGCCTATCTATAAAATAAATACGTCTTCTATTAGTTTACGTGGACAACCTCAAATCTTTTCACTAAGTTCTTCTGCCCAGTTTTCCGAGTCATTCAAGTAGTTACCAAATAGTTACTCGGCAGCTTATGCAGAGTCCTGCTGTCACTGGATTTTATTTACAAAACAAAAAAAAGTACTAATCGTAGTTCATTTGGCCCCCAGAAGGCCTTTTAAAAGTACTGCCTGCGTTTCTCTTTGCAGCTGAACTGGTAAAATGTGTCTAAATATTTCCGGCTACTGAGAACACAGGAAGGGGAAATACAGAAATGAAGCAAGAGCGTCTGGGAAACAGGAAGCTGGCCCAGCAGGCACTTAAGACAGCCACCTGGGGACCAACTAACTGGCTGGTTAAAAAAGTTAATGGAAAGTAGAAGAATTTACTCGAGGCGCTAGTTAGTCTTAAGTTTTGAAGAGCGGAGTTACATGCATAATTACGCATGGGGTTAATTGCTCAGACGCCCATAGCAACAAAGCACATTAGGCCGCTGGCCCTTCCGCAAGTGCTGAGCAGGAAACCTGCAGATGGACAATAGAAATGTGAAAAAGTAAACCCACAAAAATGTCTTAAAATAATGCAGATGATTATTATCCTGTTTGGGTAAAACTAATAAAATGCATTTACGAAGATTTACGTGGAAGATATATGTATGTCTGTTGGAAACAAAAAGGTTTAATTTACTACCCTTAAAAAGAGGAAGGCATTTTATGCTTCTGTTTTGCGGAACTGTAAGCCTGTTGTAAGTAAAGGTCATAGCCTGACCTTGGCACTTCAGAAGGTGCCAAGATGCCTTTTCCTACATTTGAATACGAATAAGTTACACATGCGCTGCTTACATTTACTTATGAAATTTACGCCTCTATTTACTTTCAGTGAATTTGACACATTTAACTAAAGTGGAATTTACGTAACCACTGTGTATATAAGTACCTCTGGGTGCATTTCACTCCTGAGTAAATTACTCATTTATCAAAGTTATAGGTATTTTTAGGAGCAAATGTTTGTTTTGAGAATCGACACCTCCTAAGTGCCTGTAGAAAAAAGTTTTGTGAAAGCCAATAGGCCGCGCCTTGGGACCCACTGGCCTCAATGGGGTTTTAGCAATATGTTACTGTCTATACATTGTATATATAACATAAATAAGGACTTTGAATTTACTAACATTTGCAACCTTTCTTTGCTTCACTGCAATTTGTATTGTAATTGGAGTTGACTTCACTAAGCATTGACAACACCAAGGGCCAGATGTAGGTAATCCCAGATTACCGATTCTTAAATACCGAATCGAACCGATTCGGTATTTAAGAACAGGCAAATGAGATGTAGGTAATTTTTCTCAAAAAATTACCAAATCGGTAAGTTTCGATAATTACCGAATCGGTATTTACAGATTCGGTAATTGCCATTCATTCCTATGGGCCTGGAGGCCCATAGGAATGAATGTACCGATTCGGTAATTGGGGGAAACATTGAAGGGTCACTTTGACACCCTGTTGCACCCCTCAATTGTGTATGGGTGCACATGTTGCAGACATACACGTATGTCTGCAACATGGCACTGTTGGAAAAGCAAAAAAAATGCTTTTTCAAGGGTTTTCACTATTTACCACCAACTTGTAGTTGGTGGTAAATAACGAATCCTAAAATGGGAAAATGGTAAATAAAGAATCCTAAAATGGGAAAATCACTCATTTGAGTGCTCCCTACATATCAGGATTCGGTAATTTACCGAATTGGTATTTAAGAATTCGGTAATTTACCGTTACCTTGAATTACCGATTCGGTAATATTACCGAATCCTTCTTTTTTAGCCTCCTACATCTGGAAAGCCTATTACCGGTCGGTAGCCTACCTACATCTGGCCCTAAGACTTTAAATTGCTTCGATTTTCCATCTCTTGTACAGCACATGTGAGCGGAGCCACATTTAGTTGTCCCGGTGAGTTCTGGTTGTGGGAGGGTGTTCATAATGGGCACAAATGAGAGCTTTGAAGCGGAGACTGAAGACAGTGCTAGTGCCACAACAGTGTTCAGATGACATGTGCATCCAATCCTGGGCCTCTCTAGCGCGCAAACAGCAATGGTCACATACGTACCAGTTGTATTTACCAATTTTAATAACTTAGAACAAAATAATTGAGGTTACTGGTTTATATCAAACTTCTAACAAGCACTCGCAAAGCAAGTAGATCCTGCCTGGTTTACGCCGATAGTTGTTGTTGGGATGGAATAGCAGAAAACTTACAAAGATGCCTGAAAATGTTGGTCAGGCAGAATGCTGATGCCGTGTAAAGCACAGAATTTGAGTTCAAATGTTCTAAGCCACGCCCTTAATTACTTAGGCCACACTCCTTTCTGAAAAAAAAACCCAACACTTCTTTTTTATCTCACTTAAAGCAATGTGATCTACAATAGGCCTTTGCCTACAAACAGCTAAAAACGGTCTCTCTCTGGAAGACCTTGTGTTACGTGTCAGAGGGGGAAGTCGTGCACTTCAGTGATACAAAGCAGGGGGCTTTACCTTCTCCACTGTGACACCCCAGGCAGTGACTGTGGGTCTCAGGGCACTTGGTACCACCACGTCTCTTGAAAAGTGGAGTTGCAGTGTTTGTTGCCCAGCAAACTTGATCCAAAAGTCATGCAGCCCATTTGCTCCCTGGCGAAGCAGATCCAGATATTTTCAGCTTCTCTGGATGCCAATTACAAAGGGGGAACAAGCATTGGCAAAGGTAATAGGTTTTGCCTTTGCAGGATCTATTGGATTTGTCAATGTTGTTTTTAGACATGTTGCACCGCAGTGTGAGGAGGCGTGCAACATGGCTTAAAGTCAGGCAAAAAAAACTAAAACGGGGATGCAGCAAGCGTTGACCACATCATAGCGCATTCTTTCGTAACATTAAGCCATGTTGCACAGTCGCACGAGCTTCTGTGCAACATGGCTGTTATGAAAATACACTATGACGCAGCCAGATTTGACTGCATTATTGTGCTTTTAAAA
This sequence comes from Lissotriton helveticus, assembly GCF_964261635.1. Lineage (NCBI taxonomy): Eukaryota > Metazoa > Chordata > Amphibia > Caudata > Salamandridae > Lissotriton > Lissotriton helveticus. The sequence continues at coordinate 358,127,097 of NC_136062.1, forward strand.
TTAAATTGGAGCCAGGTTGCACAGTGTTGACTGTGTCATAACGCTTTAAAAAAAAAAACAACGGGGGCAACAACGACAAGGGGGAGAGCAACGCGAGGGACGTGTGGGCGAAGACAGTAACAACGGGTGGGGGGGTGAAGGGGGAAGCTCATTTAATTTCCTTGTGCCTAAACAATGAACATGCCCTTGTGTAATGTAACTGATGCTAATGTAAAATGCTCCAATATCTTCAGGTCGAGTTTGTGCTATATAAAACTGCAAAAAAACTTCGGTAACAAGAGGGTAGTACGGAGAAGGAGGAAGGGAGCAGTAGCACAAGGGATAGTTTAAGGAGGGCAGGGGGCAAGCTACACAAGAAAGGGGCAGGAGACATACTGTAGACATGCGCTCTGCAAGAGTACATGTCAAAAAGTTATTTAAAAGTACCTGTAGGAGCATGCACCCAGTTGAAGGACACTGGTCCCAGACACGGAAGGGCTATAAGCACACAAGGGAGACAGCTGGAAAACACATTCACTCTTGGAAGTGCTTAAACAAAAAGTTAAAGTGGCACCTGAAAAATGAGAAGTGGAAGGGCACAGGTAATGTGTCCATGCTCCAGGGGAGGGACAAACTCAAGAAGAGGAAGGAAAGACCACACTAGTTAGAGAATAAGAAGCAAGCAAATGAGAGTGACAATGAAGCCAACCAATGGTAAATAATAGGCAGACTCTAAGCCTACTGTAGGTTAACAGTAAGTCTTGCAACAGACAGTGCATGCACTGTTCAGTAGGTATGACCAAAAATGTTGAATACTTGTTGACTGTGGGTCACAACTCAATTGTATACAGGATGACCGATACAATGTCCATCCCAGCATATTTCCTGACCACCTCTCAATCTAACCTAAGTTGGCTCAAGCCAATAAATAACCAAAACGCTCTCTAAATAGAGAACCCTGTGCAATAATCAGTTAAGTAGCTTGTGATCAGAAGTAATACCATAAAGGGACCTGCAGAGCTGCTCAAAGATGTCAACTTAATGAAAACTATAAACTGCAGGCCTGTCTCTCACACTTCTACACATTCGGGCTGGTAAGTGTTGCAACCCTCTACACGAAAACTGCACCATGTTAACCATCATGCACTTCATGCAAACACGTCCCACATGGTGTAATAAAACAGACAACATCCTCCCAACCACACACCCTACACGTGCTACTTATGGAGGCAAGAACTCCATATAGGGGTGTTAAGCATTATAAAAATGTTACAATACGAAGCAAGTATTTTGAGCCCCAGCTGAAATAATATTGTGCCTTTCGGTGCTCCTATTCCTTAAACAACAAGGTCTTTTTCTGTGGGGTGGTGGGTATTTGTTACAATCTTGCACCCTCTTATGGTTATTTGTGGAGGAGCTGCAAGGCAGTTGCCTACAGTGACATTTATTGAGCTGTGGCTCTGCTAGTGGTTTGAGGCCGAATAAGCAGCTAACTAGAGTCGGTCACTGAATGTTTTCCTCCCTTATAGCGTTCAGCCGTCACCCTATGGGGCCGATTCACAGAACCAATCTGAGGCAAAATCCTAAACTTACTACTTTTGTTATTCACAGAAGATATTTAGTAGTAGGTTAGTTAGGATTTTGTCTTAAGCTAGGATTTTGTCTTAAACTTAAGTTAAACTTAAATTTGTCTTAAGTTTTGGTCTTAAGACAAAATCCTAACTTAAGATAAAATCCTAACTTAAGACAAAATCCTAACTTTACTACTACTAAATGCCTTCTGTGAATACCAAAAGTAGTAAGTTGAGGATTTTGTCTCGGATTAGTTCTGTGAATCGGCCCCTCAGATTCAATATCTTTCCCCTTGTACATTCGATGTTATTGCTATGTTGTACAGCACTCCGATACCAATATTTGAAGTTGTTCGCGCTATATAAAACTTCATCAATAAATAAATAACACAGCAGGGCACCAAGACAACACAAGTGTTTTTAAAATGAAAACTAACTCTGCCCTAGAAATGTGCTGGCTTTGGATGCATTGACATTTCATTAAACCCGCCTTTGTTTATATTTAGTTCTCTGGACTAACAGTGGCGTTATTTGTTGCTGTGATTCCCAATTAGATGGGCCTGAAAGAGGCCAGCCAAGCATGGCCATGGGCCCTCTCTTTGTCTTGGTACAGGGGAGGGGGGAGGATGTTATCTGTGTGTAGTTACTGTAAAATCCGGAGGATTCTTCACATGGCCGGCCACAAACAAGGGCACATGGTTCCCCGACGAGGATGGAGAGGCCAGAGAAAAGGTGCTCTCGGAGGCAGCACCATCGACCAGGAGAGTGGAAGAGCCGTGAGACCAATCACTGAATGGGCACTAAAACAAAAAAAAAATATCCATGGAAAGAATATTTGCTCTTGACTAATATATTCTGTTCTAAACTTTAAATTCTCCTGTTTTGACAAATCACAGTTTTGTTAATAACACTCACACAGCCTCGCTTTAGAGAAACACTTTCTAGGGAGTTTTAAAGTTAGACAAGTGTAAAAAAAAAAAAAAAAAAAAAACCTTTTGCAAAGTACACTGTGGTTCCCAAGTCTGACTATCCCAGGGAGCTCTGGGAATTGATATAAGGCAGGAATGAGTAAGCTACGTAAAAGGAGGCGTACATCCGAAAGGAGGAGTATGTATTTATGCCATTTCAAAGGAGACAGCAAAAGGGTTTACTCCCATGTTGAAAAGCACCCGGAAACTGACAATTACCACACTGGTAATATTGGCGTTATGCATTAAAAATATCTAGAAAGGCTGCTATATCTATGTGCTTATTTTCAAAATGAGTAGTGTATTTAGTAAACGAATTGATGACACACGACTGTCATTTACGTTAGGAGTTAATTCAAAACATTAACATTAATATGTAATTGAATTGTAAAAATTGCGTTCCATTCGTAGCTTTCTAAGAGCTGCCACTTCTGGGCTGGCTTTCTTGTATGACTGTGTTATCAATCCATATTTGAGAACACGTGCACACTTTATACTATTTACAAGCTCTCGCCAAGACCCTCCTTCATCATCGTCATCATCATCATCATCATCACTACAGAAAACTGGAACTGAAAAGAGACTGGTAACATGCAAATCTCAGATCTATAGGTTTTACACCCGCTAGGTTTTACGCCAGCTTGAAGTTCAAAGTCCTGATCACTAGTACATAGGTGAAAGATGTTTTTCCTAATTACACACCCCTAAAGAAAATTTGGAACGACTGCACTTCGTGAAAGTTTAGTTTATGAAAGCATGGGCATTCAGAAAACGAAATTTTCAAAGCCCAGCTGTTTCGTCAATTACATATTTACATATGAGATACCTTGATTACGTCCGTGCACATGATAGACCCAACAGGACAGTGGTGAAGCCAGGGGGTTCAGTCTGCTGCTAGATGTGAGGAAAGCTGTTGAGAACTGCCTGTCCATGACTGTGCGAGTGATAGTTTGGTGATAGAGGTAAGACGGGTTGCGGAGTACTGGCCTCTTGCTAGAAGTAAGTTTACTCGCTGACTTAATGCTCTTCCTTCAACGGGGCAAGTTGACCGCCTGGTGCTGGAGGTGAGACAAGTCGCTCAGTACTGCTTCTCCTTCGACGGATCGAGCTGTTAGTCTAGTGCTACAAGTAAGGCAAGTCGCTGAGTACATGGCCGACGTGATCTTCAGCAAGGACAACTCACCATGGAACTCTTACTGATGGCTGGCCGATCTCGGAACCACGCCCAAGCTAGGCACCTCAGAATAATCATCAACAGCAGACTGGACATGACCGCACGAGTCAACATCATCACACCAGGCTTCTTTCACATCCTGAAGATGCTGAGGAACATCTGCAAAAGGTTCCCAAGCACCACTAGTGCCTTAGTCACCAGCAAGTTGGACTACGGGAACGCGCTCTACGGTGGGATCATCAACCAACTCACTAGAAGACTATAAACCATCCAGTACTCGGCAGTCAATCAATCAATCTTTGTCTTTATACAACCTTCCGAAGACAGGTCATAAAAGATACACAGAAAAACAAACAACATTGAAATCCAAACTCATTTAAAAGTTACAATCACAGTGCAGACAGAAATAATAGTTTGATCAAAACTAAAGTGCTCGGCAGTCAGGTTCATCCTCAACCCCCCACACAGAGCTCACAACAGACCATCCACTGGCTCCCGATACACAAAATTGCTCATTTCAAACTCCTCACACATTCAAGGCGCTACACAACTTAGGACCCACCTACCTGAAAAGTTGCATCACATTCCACCAGAGGTGGGCGAGCCAACAGATTTACAGGAAGAGCCGAACCAGAGCTGGGCCAAGGGTCTGGCTTGGATCTTACAGCTCGTGCCGAGCAGAGCCCTGAATATGCTTGCTATGTAAAACACATAACAAACATCAAGTAAAATATGATAATACAGCATAAAAATTCAATAAAGTGTATTTACTTAACACATGAAGCTTTGACATTACTAAATCACATCACCAGGGTCGAGTCTCAACAGGGATGCTCGACGTTTTGTGATTCTGGGCAAAAACCTGGGCAAAAATCTGCTGCACCCAAAATTGTGTGCAATTCAAGCAATCATGTAACCACCTGAACCAAACCAGCTGCACCAAAAACTGGGTGAAAATCATGCAGCCATGTAAACTACTTGCACAAAACCTGCTGCATCAAAAACTGTGCAATTCATGCAGGGTGTAACCACCTGCACCAAACCTGCTGCACCAAAAACTGTGTGCAATTCATGTAGCCATGTAACCACCTTCACCAAACCTGCTGCACCAAAAACTGTGTGCAATTCATACAACCTTGTAACCACCTGCACCAAACCTGCTTCACAAAAAACTGGGTGAAACTCATGCAGCCATGTAAACTACTTGCACAAAACCTGCTGCACCAAAAACTGTGCGCAATTCATGCAGTATGTAACCACCTGCACCAAACACTGTGTGCAATTCATGCAGGATGTAACCACCTGCACTAAATCTGCTGCACCAAAAACTGTGTGCAATTCATGCAGGATGTCACCACCTGCACCAAACCTGCTTCACCAAAAACTGGGTGAAACTCATGCAGCCATGTAAACTACTTGCACAAAACCTGCTGCACCAAAAACTGTGTGCAATTCATGCAGTATGTAACCACCTGCACCAAACACTGTGTGCAATTCATGCAGGATGTAACCACCTGCACTAAACCTGCTGCACCAAAAACTGTGTGTAATTCATGCAGCCATGTAACCACCTTCACCAAACCTGCTGCACCAAAAACTGTGTGCAATTCATACAACCTTGTAACCACCTGCACCAAACCTGCTTCACAAAAAACTGGGTGAAACTCATGCAGCCATGTAAACTACTTGCACAAAACCTGCTGCACCAAAAACTGTGCGCAATTCATGCAGGATGTAACCACCTTCACCAAACCTGCTGCACCAAAAACTGTGTGCAATTCATACAGTCATGTCACCACCTGCACCAAACCTGCTGCACCAAAAACTGTGTGCAATTCATGCAGGATGTAACCACCTGCACCAAACCTGCTGCACCAAAAACTGTGTGCAATTCATGCAGGATGTAACCACCTGCACCAAACCTGCTGCACCAAAACCTGAGTGCAATTCATGCAGCCATGTAACCACCTTCACCAAACCTGCTGCACCAAAAACTGGGTGGAACTCATGCAGCCATGTAAACTACTTGCACAAAACCTGCTGCACCAAAAACTGTGTGCAATTCATGCAGGGTGTAACCACCTTCACCAAACCTGCTGCACCAAAAACTGTGTGCAATTCATACAGTCATGTAACCACCTGCACCAAACCTGCTGCACCAAAAACTGTGTGCAATTCATGCAGGATGTAACCACCTGCACCAAACCTGCTGCACCAAAACCTGAGTGCAATTCATGCAGCCATGTAACCACTTGCACCAAACCTGCTGCACCAAAAACTGGGTGGAACTCATGCAGCCATGTAAACTACTTGCACAAAACCTGCTGCACCAAAAACTGTGTGCAATTCATGCAGGGTGTAACCACCTGAACCAAACCAGCTGCACCAAAAACTGAGTGCAATTCATGCAGCCATGTAACCACCTTCACCAAACCTGCTGCACCAAAAACTGTGTGTAATTCATGCAGCCATGTAACCACTTGCATAAACCTGCTGCAACAAAAACTGTGTGCAATTCATGCAGGATGTAACCACCTGAACCAAATCAGCTGCACCAAAAACTGGGTGGAACTCATGCAGCCATGTAAACTACTTGCACAAAACCTGCTGCACCAAAAACTGTGTGCAATTCATGCAGGATGTAACCACCTGCACTAAACCTGCTGCATCAAAAAGTGTGTGCAATTCATGCAGGGTGTAACCACCTGAACCAAACCAGCTGCACCAAAAACTGAGTGCAATTCATGCAGCCATGTAACCACCTTCACCAAACCTGCTGCACCAAAAACTGTGTGTAATTCATGCAGCCATGTAACCACTTGCATAAACCTGCTGCAACAAAAACTGTGTGCAATTCATGCAGGATGTAACCACCTGAACCAAATCAGCTGCACCAAAAACTGAGTGCAATTCATGCAGCCATGTAACCACCTTCACCAAACCTGCTGCACCAAAAACTGTGTGCAATTCATGCAGGGTGTAACCACCTGAACCAAACCAGCTGCACCAAAAACTGAGTGCAATTCATGCAGCCATGTAACCACCTTCACCAAACCTGCTGCACCAAAAACTGTGTGTAATTCATGCAGCCATGTAACCACTTGCATAAACCTGCTGCACCAAAAACTGTGTGCAATTCATGCAGGATGTAACCACCTGAACCAAATCAGCTGCACCAAAAACTGTGTGCAATTCATGCAGCCATGTAACCACCTGAACCAAACCTGCTGCACCAAAAACTGTGTGCAATTCATGCAGCCATGTAACCACCTGAACCAAACCTGCTGCACCAAAAACTGTGTGCAATTCATGCAGCCATGTAACCACTTGCATAAACCTGCTGCACCAAAAACTGTGTGCAATTCATGCAGGGTGTAACCACCTTCACCAAACCTGCTGCACCAAAAACTGTGTGCAATTCATACAGTCATGTAACCACCTGCACCAAACCTGCTGCACCAAAAACTGTGTGCAATTCATGCAGGATGTAACCACCTGCACCAAACCTGCTGCACCAAAACCTGAGTGCAATTCATGCAGCCATGTAACCACCTGAACCAAATCAGCTGCACCAAAAACTGGGTGGAACTCATGCAGCCATGTAAACTACTTGCACAAAACCTGCTGCACCAAAAACTGTGTGCAATTCATGCATGATGTAACCACCTGCACCAAACCTGCTGCACCAAAAACTGTGTGCAATTCATGCAGCCATGTAACCACCTTCACCAAACCTGCTGCACCAAAAACTGTGTGCAATTCATGCAGGGTGTAACCACCTGAACCAAACCTGCTGCACCAAAAACTGTGTGCATCTGAAGTAGCCATGGCTTAACCTACAGCTATAAACCTGCTGTACCCAAAACGGGGTAAAGGTCAAGCAGCCCTTTAACAGCTGCCACGAAACCTGCTGCGCCCATTGCTGACAATCATGCAGCTAAAAGCGTGTGCTACTCCCGCAGCCATGTATCCACCTGCAGCAAACCTGCTGCACGCAAAACTGTGTGCAGGCCACACAATCATTTAACTGCTACCACCAAACCTGATGCACCAACTTCTGTGTGTAGTTTAAGGGACCATTTAACCACCTCCTGCACTCAAAACTGGCGCATTTCACGCAACCATTTATTCACCTGCAGCAAATGTGATTCGCCCATAGTAGAGGTTTCCGAGAACCCGCTCTGCAGCATAGTCAGTTGTCTTGGTGCATAAGGGCAGAACAGCTATGCAAGCAGTGGCCAAGTACCTTTGGCATGACATAGGAGAGGTGCCCGGGTGAGAACTGATATTGCAGCTCAGCAGTGGCACATCTTGGAACCCTTGCATCTCCAACTCCAGCAAAATTAAGTAGTCTGGAAAGATGAAAAGCTGAACCCAAAGGATGAAAGGTGCACCAGCCGGTGTTTGAAGTTGTGATCATAATGACCTACACAGGTCCCTGCAGTGGACAGGTCCACGGAGCCTCCAAACCTGGCTCTGCTCAGGGTGGATAATCTTTTAAGGTGAGACAGGAAGCTAACAATCCGGAAGATTGAGGCCTTTGACCTTCTACTAAAACCAACAATTAGGGTGTCGAAAATATTTGACAGATATGTGTTCACCGGCTCATGGGACAAATGTCCAACACTGCTACAACTCTCAGCTGAAGTTTGATTTCAACCAGCAGCTTAGGTTAAACCGTTTTTAGTGCTTCCTAAAAGAATGAAGCCATCAGCCCGCTATGCATCTGGGTTCAGTGCTATAAAAATGCACCTATTCCTCTACATTTCTCATTGGCCTGTGTATGGCCCAGGGCTGTTCTTCGCAGTATTCTGATTACTTTCATTTGAGATGGGGAAAGCAGTTTTTTTAAACCCTGCAAAGTTTTGTGAAGTTCTGATTTTAACCCTTCAGAAACTTTGCAAAGTTTCCCCGTGTACCTTAGCTTGTGCAAAGTTTTTTGCTGCATTGAAGGATAATGCTCGCTGCTTAGTGACATAATAATCACTGTCATTGGACGCAGTCAATCTTAGAAAGGGATGCAGAATCGCTCTCTCCAAATTACCTTTAGCAGAGTTTTCTGCATTATGGCAAATGTTTCTAGAATTTTTCTGTCCAGGTTTAAATTAAGCTGTTTTTCTATACACAATAACACTGAAATAACTGATTTCTGTACGTATATAATATGCAGAATCATTTTGTCACTTAAAAAAGGATATGTGTAACATGATTTGCTGCAAAATTAGGATTTTAACATGCAAGTGACAAATTGAAACCTTTGCAATGATGAACAATAAAAAATGTGCACAAGCTACATAACGCACCCCCCCATTCGATTCCCGTGTTCTAATTCCGAATGTTATGCTGCCTGCTAAATTGTTCATCATCCCATGTACTGATTTACCCCTCAGAACTTTGGCTCAGTGACATTTCTGTGCCTTCCAACCCTTTTCATTTCCTTTGTTCTGTACATCATATTTCTTTTCAATATTCCATCAGAGAACTTCTGCAAGGTACAGTACACATTATAAGTATCATCTACCTATCCAAGTTTAAAGCCTTCCCTGCCCCCTTGCTTCCCAGCTCATCCATGTTGGGCTTCTCTTCAGGTCCTCCCAGTGACCGCAGTCCGCAGTTTCTAAACTTGACGCGTTCCGCAGTTATCACAGGTAGCAATGGACCGAAGACCTAGAGGGTTTCCTCACGCCCAAGGAAATGGTTAACCATTGAACCCGGTGAGCCGGGGCCACGGAGAGCTCCTGGCGTCTCCCAGGTCAGGAAGGAGGCTTGGATAGTTTCATGCTTGAGCAGCACTCACACAAGGGAAGTCTGCAATACTCACTCCAAGGCCTAATGGATAATTCTGTGTTTACTGCCCTAATAATTAAGATCGAAGAACTGGAATGGTGAGAGCGGCCCGGAAGACAATGAAGTGCCTCGGGGCCAATAATGCTTATAATAGGCCTTCTGCTCCAAGATTCCAACGCTTGTCGCTTGGTTTCTCTGTGTTTATTGTAGGTCATTGTACCTTTCAGATATGGAATGTTCTAACAGCATTATCGCTCACTGCCCAGGCCTATGGCCGTTCTTAAAGGCCCAGACCTGAGTTATAGGCTGAGCCGCAGGCCAGGGAATGTAATGAGGAGAGGACCTTTAACAAGAGGTAGAGCTGCAACACCAGGGCTATAATATTTATTATTGCACAAAAAAAAATCCAGGCAAAATTGGGGTACGTCACAATCTGTGCAGCATGAACTACTTTCTAATTTTGTTATCATACATACCACACACACAGAAATGTTTAAAGCTGCTCCCCAGAAAATACCAGGGCAGGTGCAAGTAGCTTTGCCCAGTCCAGCTATTTTCCTTTCATTCTGTTTTTTGTAGTTTTCCCCTTATAACTGTGAGACAACAAGTTCTAGTAAAAAAACTAAAAACATAACGGGATGCGCTGCTTTGGCGGGGTTGGGGACACTTGTGAAAGCTCTTTTTTACTGCAGGTCCTTTATTTAGTTTCAAATAAGTAACATCAACCTATTTAAAAGAATTAATCACACACCACCTTTAAGCTTTTCCAATCATAACATCCCTTTATAGCTGGTTAAAACACCCTTTACCCCCACACACACCAAACTGCCTGCACGACCTCTTATACAAACTCAACAGACTTTTGAAATAACTAACACCAAATGATTAACGACAAAGCTGAAAAACAGAGGTGTGCATGAAAAGGGACTCTTTATGCGCCTTTGGGATGTGTTTTTCAAGCAATGCAAACATTTACGCTGGCACACGACCTCTCCCCTGCCACTGCTGCTTATCTATTGTAGCACGACGAGTGGGAGTTGCAAGCTCCAAAGTCCCAGAGGTGGCCCGATCCCCCGTAACTTTGCAACAGACTCGCGTGTGACCTTGCTCACCTGATTAAAGTAACAGCTCCCACCCAGAGAATGTCTAAGTGATCGAATCCAGCTGCTCTGTCGTGTCGAGCACCGAGAGCAGAGCTCACTTTGAAACACAAGCCACAATATGACTGGAGCATTGAAGGTCATTGTTACTGCTGTGAGAAACAGACAATCACCTCATGTACTACCCTACAACACAACACATTAAAGGCGAGCTCGAAACTAACATCCAACGACGCAGCAGAGAAGCTATTCTATACAGATGGTGCCACCCTGGACACAGAGTCACTCTCTGCCAGCACAAAACATGCTCTGTCATACAGAGCACACATGGAGAGAACTCCTGACATACACACAACACACTGCAAACATGCCATTAGATCACTCACTACCGCCACTCGCCCGACATACACAAACTTCACCCAGACAACGGGCGTGTGACATTGTATAAGAACCAGAAGTGATTCTGTACAGCCATCCAGACTAAACCATCATGTAGCAAAAACACCCCCACCCATCTCCCTGAAGTTCACAGATTCACCAACAGAGGAAAAAAACATCCACAACACTGACTGACAGCAAGACTTGACAAGCTCAATAAATTCAGCACCTTTTTGCAAAACAAACCCCTGAGTACCAAAAGAGCTACCTACATTCACCAGCACAAATTAAGCAGTGCCTGCAATGTTTTGCAGAAATTAGATTTTGCACTATAGAAATTGCAATAATATAAAAGAACAAAATCAATACTCCTTACTTTTCCCATTGAGTTCTCTGGGTCGTTTTGTAGCGCCTGCAAGCGCCTGTCCCAAATAATGTCACCAAGATACTTACTGGTCCTTTCTTCATGACACGTATGTTTCATCCTCGTCACCGCCGAGGGGTCTTGGCTTCCAGTGAAGACCTCAGAACAAGAGTAGGTCTCCTGCAGGAGCAAAAGAGCCTCTTTCAAACACCAGCTCTCCTGCTAAGAGTAGGAGTCAGTCGCAGGTCCTACATCCGTACTCCCGCCTGGACGCTCGCCGCTGCGCAGCCGGTTATCTGCTGGCATCGCTTCCTCTTAATACCTAACTGTGCAGAGTTAGCCGGGATGCTGTTGAACTGGTCCAGTTAAAACAAAACGAGAGGGGAAGAAAATCAATTTCTGTGATGATCCAGCAGGCCGCTCATGAAGGTTCACTGACTTTTCAAGATCAATTAGGGAAAAATCAGAGATCCCTCTCATTTGCAAATCCCTATTCGGAGTCAGAGACCGGGGCGGTGCCAGGGCAGGCCTGGGCAGAGAGCTCGGTTCATTATAGCACAAATGCTGCAGATAGATTGCAGCACTGAGCAATGACAGCTCATTAGCCAGGATATTTCAGGGAACAGAACCTCAATTCAAATGGGACAAAATGTATTAAGCAAGCTCTAAAAAGGCCTGACGCAGGCAAAACGCGAAACGGTAGCCATCCGCGAATTCAATGTTAACGGACAGTCCAAGCCAATCGAGTCTGACGTGGGAAAAAGCAGAACGAAATCTGATCAACATAAAGTATTTTTTGGTTTCTCCTTATTTAGTTTGTAGCCTGAGGCTTCTGCGTATTCACCTATTGTGGCCATCAGAGCTTTTATCGACGTGGAGGGGTTCGCTGTTGTGATGAGGATGTCGTCGGCGTATGCCGCTAGTTTGACGGTCTTTCTCTTGAGCTTTACGCCTGTTATCTCGGTGTTGTCCCTGATTCGGGCTTCTGTACTGTATATATATATTTTTGTATACCAATAAAAATTTCTAATAAAAAAAAAAAAAATAAATAAAAAAAAAATAAAATAAAGTATTTTTGGGAAGTGAGGAATAAGGTTAGACGTTTATGGAAGCATTTTACGGACGTGTCCCTGCATCTCATTGCACTGTCTAGAATGTCACATTTGTTGAAAAGTGTTCCAAATGGCTCGGATATTCATGCAGAAAAAGTGTGGCTGCACGGAGACTAGGCAGCTGGCCAGAACGGCTTTGAGGTGTCTATGGCGGGGCTCAGCGCTTTACCTTCTTCCATTGCCTGCTGGTACCTTCAGTCTTGAAAATGCACTCTTTAACTGCACTGAAATTCACTGCAGTGAATGCCAATGGTATGCCCTAGTAGCTGTTGCCTCATCGCTTTGCATCCTGGTACAGGTAGTCATAAAGGATTCAGTAGGTTTCTTCAATTCATTTCTTAATTTATTTTGGGGTTGGCTGTAGTTGTCGAAGTGCAATAAACCGGATCAAACAGGCGAGGGCACTGCACTCCTCTACTCTAGAGTTGACAAAGCCCTGCAACCAATTTGTCTCATATTCAAAGAGTTAACAGAAAAGACATTTCTTACCTTGTGGTTTTGCTTAAATATCCCTCAAACCGCTACACTCACATCTTAAACAGCTGTCCAGGGCTGGTCACTGCTGGAAGCAGCTGCCCAAGGCCGGTCAGGGCTATTTCAACCTCAAATTTAATTGAAGAAACCTTTCTAAAACTTGAGCTTCTTTCTGCTATTTTGTTTCAAAGACATTTACATGTGGCAGGAACCAGCAGGTCGTTATCTGTAGGCCTCCGATCAGTTTTATACACTTCGCTCTAATCGGCAAGTCTCCCCAAGGCAGGCCCTATAAGTGGAGCAGGCATACATACAGTCATCCGTGAGCAAGCAGTGGACAGCGATTCATTGCAATTGTGGGTCAACAAACTTTCAAATGTTCACCCCTGCTGCCAGTGTTCAATCAGATAACGTGTTCAGTGCAGCAAGGGCAGGCCATGTCTGTTTATCTCTAATGCAGGGAGTCTGCTTTTACTTTAAATGCTAAACAGAAAAATAACAGTACAGGCACTAAGCGATACCGTTTTACAGGCTGGAAAGAGTTGCAGACCCAACTCGTCATTCATCATTCTGAGTAGAAATGAGGCATCCTGGCAGGGCACTGTGAGGGGAGGGGGTCACCTGGAGTCCTTATAAATCCTCTGGACAAAAGGGCAACATGTTTCCCACACCCTCCAGTCAAGCATGCATGAATAGGTTTACCCATTCTTCACAATCATACCCTTCATACATCAGGGATAGCAAAGAGAGCCGGGTTTACAAACCAGACAAGGGTTGTTATATGTTCCTTTAAGAACAAAACACGTTAAGTGCAAACTGGACATAATGGCAATTAAGCACGTAAGGCACATTTGTGAAAGCCTAGAGTAAGCACACATGCACACAATGGACAGCGTGCTTTGCAACTGACTCACCAGCCACAGACCCCCAAGGGGCCGTGCCCCAGTGAAACACTATGTGTGCACTCTGGAATGTTGAACAAGCCATTACACAGATTACTTGTGCCAACCACTAGCCTTCAATTACAACCTGTCTAAACATCCTCAGGCAATTAAGTTAAGAGCAAAACACACATACTGTTGAATGGTTGTAATAGCATCAGATGACTTCTGGCGGACATGGGCCCTCATTAGTTAATTGGGCATGGAAACCAACTCTGGAAGAACTCAGAACCACTTGCAGTCACACATGCCTCCAAAAAAGGAGAAATAACAAACAAATACATGTTCAACCCCGCTCTGCTTCGATATAAACTGGATGGATTACTTGCCCAGCTAGCTGGCTTCGTGCCCCAGTGCTCAGATGCTGCTAGATTTGTAAGGCGGCACTCAGTTTTGTACTCTGGCAAATGTTGTAAATACGATTTCATGGCCGGGCAATTAAAAGAAAATGGAACAGATTTCTTAGAATAATTTTTAAGGGGTCTATAATTACCTCTCCGCATCCCCTACATGGGTTCACCATTAAGTGTTGATGAGTATTGCACCAGGGCCCGGTTTGATGCGTCAAGAGGGATGTATGACATTACAACGCATGCTTTTACATCGCATGCCTTTACAACGCAAGTATTACAACGCAGTCCATTACAACGCATAGTGCTTTGGGGTGCTGGATAGTGAATAGTTTAATTTACTATTCCAATTCCAGTCCCCGTGGACACTAGGGAAGATTATTGGATAGTAAATTAACCTATTCCCTATCCTAGAGCGCCCCCCAGAGCAATGCGTTGTATTAGTTTGCGTTGTAATGGTTGCGTTGTAAAGGCTCTGCGATGTAAAAGTTGCGTTGTAAAGGTTGTTTACCGTCAAGAGTACGTTGGTCCACTGCAGGGATCTGTGTGACCCCATGCTCACTGTTTCCAGGACTACCTTGTCTACTCAGGCTTTCATCATTCTGAGGTCAATAAAATGAGTACCACTGTCTCAAGTAACAAACAGCCGTTATTTGTCAATAGCGCCAAGAAAGCATGTGGGGTTGAGCACACGCTTCACAGATAAGTCTGTTATCGTTTAGTTTTTGCACAACTATTTCAAATCAACTCCTGAACCCTTTCTCTTCAATAACTATCCTAGTACTCTATGTCCATGTTCTGTTGACCTGCGGTCGATGCAGTGTGTGCGCAACGGTCAGACCTGACCATCTGTAACCTCTGGCACAAAGTCACTCAGCATATGTGCAGGCACGAGAGACAGCCTGGCAGAGGCAGACGCATTCAGTCAATGCACCGGCTTCTTAATCCAGTGTGTCGAACCCAGGAGCTGGATTAAAATACCACTAACAGTGACTCAGCCTTTCCTCTTTGAAGGTTGATAAAATGAGTACCACTAAGATAGATACTGGTGATTTCCATCATATGGTGTACAGATATCACAGAGCCCTTTAAGCGCTACACTGTCTGATGTTGCATACCACCAACAGCCGGTAGGGGCATGAAGATGACACCCCTGTCTGGGTCAAAATTACTTTCTTGCTCACCCTAGTGCACTCTGAAACAGGCGGTAGGAGACAAACGAGGATCCTAATATGTCATCAAGAGATCACAATGGGGTCACCCGGGGAAGCCTTAACTTCAATAACTCACATCTAACTCAGTAGAGTTGAAAATGGAGGCAGAGGGGTCCCGAACAGTCCAGCTTGAACTACGGACGGAAAACAAGGTGCGTCAATGATGGTCTGAGGAACACTGCACACATGCTTACCGAGTAAATCTCTTCAAAGGGCAGCCGGCCTCCTTCGTCCATAAGTACTTTTTGTAAACGGATGATGCACGGCTCTACAACTGCATTAACTGAGTAAGTATGTTGTATGTCAAACCCATGTTCACCAAGTTATCCTCTACAAAGGGTAGTATTAGTAGGGCAGTCTACACAGGCAATGCGTAGCTCCACAGCAGAAACCATTGAGTAAGCATGTTTTATGTCATACTCACGCTCGCCAAGTTATCCTCCTCATTTGACAGCAGGTTATCTACACCCGTAGACACGGTATACACAGACGAGGCGCAGCTCCACAGTGGCTTTCACAGTATAGGCTTGTTTTAAGTCATACTCACTCATGCACACCAAGTTATCGTCTTCAAAGGGTAGCCGCCTTCTACATAAGTAGCCACGTGCGCATAGACAATGAGTAGCTCTCCAGAGGCAGGGACTAGGTAGGCATGTTGTATGTCAAACCAACACTCACCAAGTTATGCTTCTCCAAAGGTAGTCAGTCTTCTGTATCATTAGACGTGGCTACATGGGAGAAATGGAGCTCCACAGTGGAATTCACTGAGCAGGCATGTTGTATGTCAAAGCCATGTTTACTGAGTTATCCTCTTTGAAGGGCAGGCAGCCTTCCGCAAAAGGTGGTACAGTCTACTCCGGCGATGCACTGCTCCACGGTGACAGCCATTGAGTAAGCACCTCGTATACCACACTCATAAAGTTAACCTCTTCGAAGAGAAGTACGTATTCTTCATCAGTAGGTAGAGTGTTCTCAGGCGCTGCACAGCTCCTCAGTGACATCCAGTGAGTAAGCACCTTGTATGCCACACTCATCCAGGTATCATCTTCGAAGAGAAGTCAGTTTTCTGCATCAGTAGGTAGGGTGTTCTCAGGCGCTGCACAGCTCCTCAGTGACATCCAGTGAGTAAGCACCTTGTATGCCACACTCATCCAGTTATCCTCTTCGAAGAGAAGTCAGTTTTCGGCATCAGTAGGTAGTGTTCTCAGGCGACGCACAGCTCCTCAGTGACATCCAGTGAGTAAGCACCTTGTATGCCACACTCATCCAGTTATCCTCTTCGAAGAGAAGTCAGTTTTCGGCATCAGTAGGTAGAGTGTTCTCAGGCGCTGCACAGCTCTTCAGTGACATCCAGTGAGAAAGCACATTGTATGCCACAATCGTCCAGTTATCCTCTTCGAAGAGAAGTCAGTTTTCAGCATCAGTAGGTAGGTGATCTCAGGCGCTGCACAGCTCCTCAGTGACATCCAGTGAGTAAGCACCTTGTATGCCACACTCATCCAGTTATCATCTTCAAAGAGAAGTCAGTTTTCTGCATCAGTAGGTAGGGTGTTCTCAGGCGCTGCACAGCTCTTCAGTGACATCCAGTGAGAAAGCACATTGTATGCCACAATCGTCCAGTTATCCTCTTCGAAGAGAAGTCAGTTTTCAGCATCAGTAGGTAGGTGATCTCAGGCGCTGCACAGCTCCTCAGTGACATCCAGTAAGAAAGCACATTGTATGCCACAATCATCCAGTTATCCTCTTTGAAGAGAAGTCAGTTTTCTGCATCAGTAGGTAGTGTTCTCAGGCGACGCACAGCTCCTCAGTGACATCCAGTGAGTAAGCACCTTGTATGCCACACTCATCCAGTTATCATCTTCGAAGAGAAGTCAGTTTTCTGCATCAGTAGGTAGGGCGTTCTCAGGCGCTGCACAACTCCTCAGTGACATCCAGTGAGAAAGCACATTGTATGCCACAATCATCCAGTTATCCTCTTCGAAGAGAAGTCAGTTTTCTGCATCAGTAGGTAGAGTGTTCTCAGGCGCTGCACAGCTCCTCAGTGACATCCAGTGAGTAAGCACCTTGTATGCCACACTCATTCAGTTATCCTCTTCGAAGAGAAGTCAGTTTTCAGTATCAGTAGGTAGAGTGTTCTCAGGCGCTGCACAGCCCCTCAGTGACATCCAGTGAGTAAGCACCTTGTATGCCACACTCATCCAGTTATCCTCTTCGAAGAGAAGTCAGTTTTCGGCATCAGTAGGTAGTGTTCTCAGGCGACGCACAGCTCCTCAGTGACATCCAGTGAGTAAGCACCTTGTATGCCACACTCATCCAGTTATCCTCTTCGAAGAGAAGTCAGTTTTCGGCATCAGTAGGTAGAGTGTTCTCAGGCGCTGCACAGCTCTTCAGTGACATCCAGTGAGAAAGCACATTGTATGCCACAATCGTCCAGTTATCCTCTTCGAAGAGAAGTCAGTTTTCAGCATCAGTAGGTAGGTGATCTCAGGCGCTGCACAGCTCCTCAGTGACATCCAGTGAGTAAGCACCTTGTATGCCACACTCATCCAGTTATCATCTTCAAAGAGAAGTCAGTTTTCTGCATCAGTAGGTAGGGTGTTCTCAGGCGCTGCACAGCTCTTCAGTGACATCCAGTGAGAAAGCACATTGTTTGCCACAATCGTCCAGTTATCCTCTTCGAAGAGAAGTCAGTTTTCAGCATCAGTAGGTAGGTGATCTCAGGCGCTGCACAGCTCCTCAGTGACATCCAGTAAGAAAGCACATTGTATGCCACAATCATCCAGTTATCCTCTTTGAAGAGAAGTCAGTTTTCTGCATCAGTAGGTAGTGTTCTCAGGCGACGCACAGCTCCTCAGTGACATCCAGTGAGTAAGCACCTTGTATGCCACACTCATCCAGTTATCATCTTCGAAGAGAAGTCAGTTTTCTGCATCAGTAGGTAGGGCGTTCTCAGGCGCTGCACAACTCCTCAGTGACATCCAGTGAGAAAGCACATTGTATGCCACAATCATCCAGTTATCCTCTTCGAAGAGAAGTCAGTTTTCTGCATCAGTAGGTAGAGTGTTCTCAGGCGCTGCACAGCTCCTCAGTGACATCCAGTGAGTAAGCACCTTGTATGCCACACTCATTCAGTTATCCTCTTCGAAGAGAAGTCAGTTTTCAGTATCAGTAGGTAGAGTGTTCTCAGGCGCTGCACAGCCCCTCAGTGACATCCATTGAGTGAGCAACTTGTATGCCACACTCATCCAATTATCCTCTTTGAAGAAAAGTCAGTTTTCAGCATCAGTAGGTAGAGTGTTCGCAGGCGTTGCACAGCTCCTCAGTGACATCCAGTGAGTAAGCACCTTGTATGCCACACTCATCAAGTTATCCTCTTCGAAGAGAAGTCAGTTTTCTGCATCAGTAGGTAGAGTGTTCTCAGGCGCTGCACAGCTCCTCAGTGACATCCAGTGAGTAAGCACCTTATATGCCACACTCATCCAGTTATCCTCTTCGAAGAGAAGTCAGTTTTCAGCATCAGTAGGTAGAGTGTTCTCAGGCGCTGCACAGCTCCTCAGTGACATCCAGTAAGTAAGCACCTTGAAGGTCAAACTAAAGTTCTGTTTCTTCAGAGAGTGGCGGCTGGGATGCCAGGCACAGTCTCCAGTTCTCTTGTCCAATGGCAGCACAGCATGAGTAAACTCCAGGGGAGACTTGATTCCCACATAAAGAACTGCTCCGGTGAAGGTCACTTCTCATTGATGGCTTTTCTGAAATAATTGTAGTTGACAGGTTCAGAACAGGAGACAAAGGCGTCAGTATCTGCTGCACTGGGAACCGTCCGGTGAGCCAGGAGAAGGCTTCAAATGGCCTCCGTGTTCGCAGTTAATGTTTAACGACTCGTTGGAGGGGATGGGTTAAGGATTAAAATGGGGTTCATTTCAGCAACCATCCTGAGTGTTAGCATACGGTAAAAGGCTCTTTGTAATTAAATGACCTTCAGCCCAACATCTGATTACGCTTTCAGACCCGCAAGTCCAGGCTGGGCTAGTAAAACATTACCCAGGCTAGTCAAAATGAACTTATTCCAAATCACTGGGATACAAAAATGTTATTTTAACAGAATGCACGAAAATAGAGAGGTGGTCTAGTGGCTGTTAAGTGATATATGGGGAGCCCTATATTATAATCTCGGCTTCAGCACACATTTAGTAAAATGTGTGACCTTTGGCAAAGGGACTAATCTCCCCTCCCATACGTTAGTACACTTAACCAGATAGTAGGGCAGCTTTTAGTAGCTGGCTGTATTTTTAAAAACTGCACTTTGGTGCTCAATCTATACTCTTATTTAACACAGGTAAGTCTGTGACAGCACTTACAAGTGCCCAGGGAGACCCTGGAGCACTTAGCTTCCCGTCTTCTTTACCTTTATAGAATCAAACATGTATCTTACACCAATGTTATTGTATCAAGTTTACTGCTTTCATTTTTTAGGGGAGGGGATATGGGACCAGACAGGAGGAAATGGGAAGGGTTGCTGATTCTGCCCTCAACCTGTTTTGTTTAATTGGGGTTTCCCCAGTCCTCTACCACCAGCCCATCCCTCAAACTTGTTTGTATTCTTTTCTTGAAACGGTGGTTTGCCATCGACAAAGGCCGACTTCTGTGTTCCCTTGTTTGGCTTTGAGGCAAATTAAGGGCCAGATATATTAAGTTGTTATACAGCCACAAAGCAGAGCTTGCAACAGCAAAACAGACTTTTCCTAGATAAAATCCCACTTTAGGAGTCAGTAAAGTTTTACCTAACCCTAAAATGGGATTGCAACTGTTAGAGATTATTTAACTGCAAGGAGCACGTTTTGGGCTTTTCTTCCAAATGCCAATTCTGTGCCCTATGTATCCATGGTTTGCATCTGTAATTCTGTTTGTAAGCCACTGAAAAGAGACTGATCCTCAAGTCGGAATGATAACTCGTTTTAAAGAGGTACGGGTCTCATTTGGAGAACTACTACTTTGTGAATATGAGAAACAGTTTCTAGAGGAGTTGGAAGTGTACAGGAGATCGCTGCCAAATCTCAGCTAAACTTTTAGAACTTTTAACAAAAAAACAAAAAAAACTGGCTTCCTTTAATGAAATTGGGTTGCTTTAAAATAAAAAAATAAAAAGCTCATTTATTTAAATGCAATCACAGACATCATAGTGAACAACTGACCATCGCAGGCCACCTTCCCTTTGCTTGTATTCAATTGAAGGAAGTTGAAATTTGTGAATTAGTTAATAAATATTGACTAGGCAGGTTAGACTGCGACCCAATCGGATTCTGAATTTTACTAACCAACTTATTAGTAGTAGATAGGTTGCTTCACATAATTCAATACTGGTTCCAAAAATACTGGCCCTAAATTGCAAGCAGTTTTTGGGAGCAGTAGAAAGATATATCTGTCCCTTCAATCGCACCCACAATTTGGCCTATTACTTTTTTTCTAACTTTTTCCCACATCAGGTTTCGTCACGCCTGTGGTTAGGGACCTTAGTCAAGCAGTAGGATATGGGTCTCAGAGGGCCCAGAACAATTAAAGAGAAGCCCAAATGAAATAAGTGTGAAAATATTGACAGCGAGGTCACAACCCTGTCAATGTGGGGTTACTTAAGTAAAAAGTGCCATGGCAGTGAAAAGTTTGAGGACATTCACCTGGCTTTAAACCGTTGAAAGTAAATGTAGGAAAACACTATTATGTTTTGTCATTTCTTCTAGGCCTCTGCTGCCCCCTGCAGCCCCTTTCCAAACAGCAGTTTAGATGCATATAAGAACTGCACAGGGAGGTAAAGTATACATGCGGCTTTAACAACTAAAACAAACAAAGACACCTATGCTACTGGAATAATGTGTAACTGGAAACTGGAGCTGTGACCTTTCTTACATTATTAATAACAAAGACAATATTTACTCAGAAACCCTGGACGGTGGGAATTCGCCAATCTCTAGCCTGGCTGCTGAACAAGTACAGATTGCTGCTTTGTACGCTATGGACTATGGGGCTTATTTTTCAACCCATTTTCATACTCAGAACTAGTGCTTAATTTGAGCCTGTAGTTTTTGGTACTCAGCACCAGCACTTAATCATCAACACCGGCGCTTTTCATGAGCACCAGTTAAGGACACATTCATTTATGGTAGGCATAGGGAGATTAAGTGATTTGACCAGAATCACAGCCGACGCTGAGACCCGAACCTGGTTCCCCAGTTCCGAAGACAGCAGCTCTGGACATTATGCCACATCCTCTGACCACTTTCATGGTTAGTAGTTGGTTCTGTTTGAGGTGGCACTTACAGGACAAATGGGCTGGTGCAAGCTGCCTCCTGACGAGAGCCCCAGCACTTTTTTTTTCTCAAGCCAACCACTGCTCACAACATCTACAATTCACAAAACAGCAGACGTTTCACAACGTACAAAGGCCACACAGCAAGTTGGAAATGAGTCTGAAATTTGCAAAATAAACTTCACAATTGACTGTGCATTGGTGAGTCTGAAAGTTGCGTCACCCTGCAACCAGAATTGTGGTAAAAAAACTACTGATGCGACACCTTATCCCTAAATGAGATGCCATCCCATTCACAAGTTGGAGGCTTGGTTTGGCTGTCACCTTGTCAGTGTGTGTGTTTGGCATTAGGGAAAGCAGACAGTAGTCCAGGAGACCACTGCATGATCCCTTGACGTCATTCCCTTGAATTCTGACTTTTATTTTAAAGAAACTCTTGCCACGTAAAGGGACAAGGGTTCTAGAAAAACTGAATTCAATAAATACGAATGCACGGGTGGAGATGTGCTGTCCCTCGTAGGCTGTTCTCCTGCATTCGCAGGGAGTTGCTAAATTGCTCCTTGTCTTACACAAGAGTTTTTGTGACTTCCTGGGTTCTTGGTTTTAACCTTCGACTGATTAGTCTACCAGGCTCTTAGTAAGTCCCAGAACCTGTTGTGAATCTGTGGATATGCAGGCCCCCAAAACTATGGATTCTCTGAAGTCAGACGTTAAGGTTTGGAGAAGTGGGTGTTTCCTGGCAAGTGGTATAGAGAGGGCATTGTAATGTTGTTTTGACCAGCTTTAACAATGATTGTTATAACCTATTTGAACATCTACACTTTGCAATTATTTAGAGAAGGTTACAAGTGCAACCAAATCTGTTAACTGTGCAGTAAGGAGATTACTGAATATTTTGCAAGATTTTCCAGTTTGGTTTAAAAACGGGGATAATACCTCATCTCTAGTGTGCCAATATCATCATGCTGTATTTACACCAGTAACGACCCAAATCGGTCCAATGACACTGGCAGACTGGGCACCAGTGCTTGATTTGTAAAAAAAAAAAGTGCCAGGGCCCTAGTCAGGAGGCCACCACCCATTGCCCCTGCCTGTGCTGACAATAATACCTACCAACCATGACACGTCTACAAGGCTGATAATTTGGACTATTCCAGGGCGCCCAAAGCTATACAAAGTCAAGTCAAGTCAAGTCAAGAGATTTATATAGCGCACTACATACCCATAGGGTCTCAAGGCGCTTGAGGAAGGGTGTGGAATTACTTGTCGTGGGGGAGCGACCGGACAAATAGCTTGGGAGGCTGGTATTAGTCATTTGTAATGTATAAATAATTATTAAACAACTGTTGGTGTGTTCATTTTAAAATTAGACAGACAGCACCACCATGTGGTGGACTATCATAAGTACTGGGGCTGATAATTAAGTGCTGGTGCCGAGCATCGGAAACCACTGGCTCAAATTAAGCACTGAATTGGGCTCTAAAAGTAGGGCTGCCTCTATATTGAACTGCAAATGTTTCACCACCAGAGAACTTGGAGACCAAATCCAGATGATCGGTGGATTTGCAGATCTTCAAGAGTAGCAGGGCAAGAGACTACTTCAAACCAGAATGTCAACCCTGGTCAGCTTGCAGCAATGAACAACCTTCTGTTCAATTCAGATATTTTTCTGTAATCCTAAGCAGAGCTTAGCCGCGCTAAAAAGCAATTCTGATCAGAAATGCGACTTGCAACACTGTACAATCCGCCAGCATGGCTGCTGTCATAAATAGGTGTCTAGAGGGGTCGGTAGAAGCCACTTTCGCCTACAGTTCCTTTCAAGGCTCTCCCTTGCTTGTCATACAGCTTGGGCCATCTGGTAAGGTTTCCCACCCTGGAAACACTTTCAAAAATACTTGTGTGAAAGTCTGCTGTAAGCACCTATTATAATGGGAAAGGAAAGCAAACACTACTATGGAGGTGACGTGGAAGGGGGTTTACAACACTAATTGCTATTCCTGGAAAGAAAATAAACAAGGATTAGCTTAGCACATACATCTCAGTTTATTGTGATAACACATGCAGTGTTCACACATCTGGATGAGACTCTTGACAGTTAGGCAGCAGTAGCCAAGAGAAAGTGTTGTAGTTGTGAAGTACTTCCTCGGTTAGTGCAATGCAAGCACTGGAGCGGTGGCGGAAGGATACACCTAATAATCAGCTATCAGCATTCAATGAGAAATGAATAGTCAGACCTCTGGGTGCAGCAATATGTGGCTTACAAAGTCTCCAGCCAATGGTAGAAAGGATTTCTTCCAAGGAAGCCAATGGCTGAATGAGAAGAACCCAAAGGCCACTCTATGTACGTTGCCATCACTAGCGCTGTCAAAACCCAGACTCCAAAAAATCTACAACAGTTGAAGGAAGAAACCTGCTGCAGCAAATATACTCCCCTTCGCATTATGAAGATGGCCATATGCTTCTGACCAGTAGACACCACATAGCTGGAAACGAGCCAAATAGTTTTATAGCGCCGAGTTATCTGAAGTGTAAAGGTTTTATTTTCTGACAGCATACTTTGAAAGCTGCCTGACCTCCCCACCGCGGGGGCAGGAGCTTGGGTTACTTCAAGCGACGACAGACCGCAATGAATCCCTCGGCAACAAAGTGTCATATTTATAGATCAAGTGCCTGCCTATAAACCACACCGAGCAGCTGCAGAGCCCAGGCTGGCATACGGCTCGAGCCACCGGCATTCCTCGCCAGCCAATGGCATCGCACGCTCTCGGCGCCGCCATCAGCGCTCTGACGTCACGAATAGCGCGCGGTGAGGGAGAAGGCATGGCTCCCCGGAAATGGACCGGGCAACCATCAGCAAAAGTGGAGAAGGGCAATGTCTGGAATACACAAACGCTGCTATTTCAGTAAACACAGGGTACCTCAATTTCTACTCATTTAAACATCCTTATAAATCGCCATTGCTTGTTCCATTGTGCCACCCAAAGTAGGGTGACCAGTTGGTGCGACCCAAAAACCGGGACATTTCGCAAAAATAGAGGAAGGACTACAAATTGACATCCATAAAGTGGCAAAGAATGACAGCCTTCATCCTCATAGAAACACAGAAGAGGCAATAAGAAAACATATAAAATGTAATTTTTTAAACCAGCATGATACCTGTTAATTAAATTGCCTACCCATAACAGCTGCTTACTAGCCCTGCTTTGGAACACCTAAAAAAGTGCCTTTCACTGTTTTCATTTTACCCTCTCAAAAAAACGGGACATGAGCCACTTTTACCGAAAGTTGGAAACCCGGGACGGTCCGGGCAAATCCGGGATGCCTGGGCACCCTACCCAAATGGATTTCTAATACTTTCAGAAATGGCGGCAATTCACTGAAATGACGGGAGGAGGGTGTGACTTTGAATACACTTTAGTGTCACAAGAAGCAACCATTAACCTTGATGATGGGCCTGTAGAAATTCGTGTTTTTTAAAACATTTGTTAGATGCTTATGACTATTACAGCACGTTTATTAAATTTACAGAATGTAATAACAGGCAACCCTGGGCCTGAACTGGCACCAAGACAGCTATCCATAACTTATTTGAGCAGAATCTAAGGCGCAGAATCTAAGGCACAGTCCTAACCTGGTCAGATACAGCCATTGTATGCCCGGGCACAACGCATGCCAAATAAAACCTCAGATACCTATGTACACCAAGCCAAACTCACATGACATATAAAACCTCACATGCTCTTTTTTTCCATCAGATGCCAGTTTCAGCCTTCAACGCCTTATAACGCCTCATATACCAAGCAACATTCTCTCATGCTCAGGTACAGCCCCGCTACCATCATCATATGCCACGCTACAGCCTCACATGCCAATGTACTGCAGTGATATGTCAGGGGCAGCCTTATATGACAATGGACAGCCATCGAGTATAGGTACAGGCTCATGGGCCTGACTGCGCTCCCAAATATATCCATGCATTGCCTCTTTATATACATATATATAAACGCACACATATACATAACAAAATCATATAAAAGCATATTATCTATATATAAACATATATGTAACTTTTATAATTAATAATATACACATTGTTAAATAAGATACGCTTTTAAGTCTTTCTTCTTTTATAAGTCGTTGTACAACACTTGAAGCCTTTCGGAATGTCTCCAAGTACAAACACGCACCTTCTACTTGCAATTCATGATGCCTTAATTTACCTTAAGACATCATTTGCAACGTTTACATCCTATTACATTTCTAAAACCTCCAAACTCAAGGCCTCATTATAACATCTTGCAAATTCAGAAACATTCAAGTCTCGCACTGCTACAAGCTACTCTCCACGTAGTAGCTCATCTGGTGCAAAATGGCTAATTACTTCAACATCCTCCCTTTTAAGGGAACTGCACTGGCTCACATTTGATGTCAGAATTAACCCCCAAACCTCTGTATCACATACAAAAGTATCTATATTGGTCTACCGAGCTATATGACAGGAAATTATACACCGCCGGAGATCAACAGGCAGCAGGCGCAAGTCACACCCCTAAATTCCAAAAGCTAAAAAAAGAAAAAACACTGAATTAACTTTTCTGTAACATGGGACCAATAACTTTGAACCTTCTGTGTGAAGAACTAATGCCTCATTTAGAGTTTGAGGTACACAGTACTCCAATGCAAATAAGCAGAGTATTATGTCCACCAAGCCATGTCCTCCAAACCCAGGTGCCATGCCTCCTTTACAGATGGGCAGACCTTAAGATTCGTTGATGGAGCCTCCACTGGCTCTGTCAACTGAAAGCTCCCTCCACAAAGTAGGGACCATCAGTGGAAAGAGAGTACACCGCGCCATATGTACGGTGGACAGCGCAATGTCTTTTCTGTCTGTTACGACAAGGAAAAACATGGCTGTGAGGGACAGAAGAAAACAATAATGACGTCCACACCCTAGGAGAAAATTGCAAGAGTGTGGAGGTCGTTAATTTTTGTTTTTCCAGAAACAAATTCCCATTTTAGTAGTTGAAAAACAACAAATTTGGCAAAGTTTGGTTAACGCCAGTCAGAATAGACGGTGGACGACCACAAAACCTTCTGTACATCTAAATTTGGCAGACAGTAGTCCTTTAGAGTGACAGCAGCAATGTCCTTGGAGTCCTAGCCATCAGACCATAATCAGGCCCCAAGACTTAATCCAGACCAGTACAGCCCCGAAGACCACCCCTTTTAAATGTGCTTATAGATTAACTGACTCCCCTCTTTCCCAGCCCAGCCCTTTCTACGCTTCAGCCATCAAGTCTACACTACACTACATTACTATTTATACACATTGAGTGCTCAACGGTTCACACTGTACACAGTCTGTAATATAAAAAGAGCCACCAAGTGAGCTCGAAAGATTCACATTGAAAAAAAGATATAAATAAATGTTCACAAACCAATGCTTGTATGCACGGATCATATTCATAGCATATGTATTCATAGATATATTACAACGTCGATAATTTGATAACATCCTCTATCTGCATCCATGTCTCACTAATAGCACATTTACTTGTATATATGAAGCATGTTCCTTTCACTTTGGATGCCAGGAAGTTACTTTGATTAAACAGTATAAATGAACTAGCTAATATACTTTTGAATTAGACTCCATCTCTTATCAGAGCGAAGGGCAATTCATCTTTGAATAATTCTAACAACTAGCGAACGGGTCCACCAGGAAATAAACAATGTAGAAGTCTCCCCTTTTGACATCTATAGTGCACGTAGGGTCAAATATCTCAACAGGCATTTGCCTCTGTCCTACCTCTTACCATACTGTAAATAGCCATTTTACCTGTACCGATGGGTTATCCTCAAGACTGTGGTCAAGGGTCACCTACTTAAACTGAATACTGAGAATTGAAACATAGAGACAGCTCACTCTGTAACCTTATTCACCATTAGGAATGTCTAAGTCACAGTATTGGAATCCACCCACATATCTTGCATGGGTTTTCTCATAATAGAACAGATTTTTGAAGATGACCCGGGCAAATCTTACATCAGCTCTGGTGTAAGCATTCACAGGATCAGTTTTGGTAACTAGGTGTGCTAGCCTCGCAGAACTGCAGCATTGGAATATTCCAATTAAGTGCAGTAGATGCTTTTGACTATAGAGAATAAGTTCTGATTAATTGTGGGGCAATTTAAAGGTGGAACAAAAATAAACAGAGTGTAACTGATGGCAAGTATCAAGCCCTTTTCTTGTTTCTTTCCTCCTAGTTTTTCATCAGTGTTTGTAAGATAGGTCTTAACATTTGCCATGCTGTGTGACTATATGAGGAGAGCGGATGGGGAGAGATGTAGCCTTAGGGCTAGAGCAGTCGACCCTGAAGCTGGGGAACCGGGTTCGAGTCTCGGCAACAACGCTCAACATCCTGTGATTCTGGACAAATCACTTACCCTCACCATGCCTAACAAAAATGAATGTGTCCATCTGTAATGCAACTGGTGCTCATGTAAAGCGCTCTGATACCGGATATCCTCAGGTCTAGTACGCGCTATATAAAACTCTGGAGAGAAAAAATGAGTAGTTAATGTTTCCATTACTGACATTTTTTTTCTTACACGTTGGTCTTTAAAAAAATAAATATTGTCTTTCCCATCAAGGCTGCACCTTGACATTCTAATTGGTCCTGGTACTCCCTGTAAGTGGGGTCAGGCCAGCACTATGACAGAGGTGAGAGAACCTCAAATGTATAGAATGACAAGCAGGGACTGACAGGGTGGCCTAGAGTTCAAAGTGGGAAGGCAGGTTACAACTAATGGGAAATAAAAGAGATATTCTGGTAACTGCCAGGGCTGGAAGAAAGAACAAGGAAGAAAAAACAAACTATCCAGTCAAACTAAGAGCAAGATAGTACCCTACCTACCAACGTTATGAACCGGAAGACTGTGGTTGTAGCATTTACATCAAACGTTTTGTTATCTTGAGTATTCTTATCACAATTAAATATTGAAAGAAATCTAAAGAAATAAACTACAATGCTTCCATGTAACCAGGTTTGATAACTGTAATCTCAGCCAGAGTGACGTTCTACCAGAGTGGGATTTCGCAGTTTTTCACAAACCCGCTGTAGTCCGGCCCGTGATATTTTCCACTGATTCAGAGGTTTTGTCCTGTCGGTTATACTTTCGACTCA
Organism: Lissotriton helveticus; assembly: GCF_964261635.1. Classification (NCBI taxonomy): domain Eukaryota; kingdom Metazoa; phylum Chordata; class Amphibia; order Caudata; family Salamandridae; genus Lissotriton; species Lissotriton helveticus. The sequence goes on from NC_136062.1 coordinate 358,155,997, forward strand.
TGTTTGCTGTTGATACCTTTGTATACAATGCACAGTGACAACATTCAAATCCTAATTCTGAATTTCCATTTGAATAAATGTACAGCATAAAGTTTGTAAATTGCTATATTATAAAAGACTTATCAACTGGGTATGAGGTAAAGACAATGAAACCTATTGCATACATTAGTAAAGTGTATGGAGGCAAATGTATAACTTATGTGCGCATGTGTACCACAACCTCCCAACCGTTGGAAGATACACTTACCCTAGAGCCAAGGCGGGCACAACACACACTAGGCCTTCAGCTGGCACAATGTGCAATCATGTAATAATGCACCACCTTCATTCTTTCAGCCAAATACCCTTCTTGTGCACTTAGAGGGTGCACTTGAAGACGTGTTCCACCCTGCAAAGGCGCGTTAGGGCTTTGAAAGGCTCTTGGTAAAACCACAGAACAGTTGTGTTATATATAGCAAATGAAAAGACAACCCAGAAAGACATCTCAGGACACACTTCATTCAAAGTCAGGGAGGTGAGAAAGAGTATTGAATATCCCAGGACGCTACATCAACAAAACAAGAATATTACTCACATGGTACCACACTACAAACTGTTTCACTTCCAGCCTTTTGAACAATTGAAGAAGTAAGTGCCAGAAAAGCTGTAAGGTCAAGAGGTGGTGATGACATTTCTTGTCCAACATGGGACTTTTATAGCTCTGCAGCTTTGGAAGTTCTTGGGTGATACAGCAGTCCAGACTGAATTGAACCAAAGGTGGAAATATAAGGAGTTGCTCTCCAACCAAAGGGAACACAATTTTTAAAACATGGAGGCCATTACGCCAAGCATCAGGGAAGGCCCATCTACTCGGCTTCCTACTGAGGAGAGCTCAGTGGCACAGAGATGCCCATTATAGGCAGAGTTCACAACAACCACGGGAGTAGCAGCTGAGCACTGCGGCATCCAACCAAAGCGAGAACAGCAAAACACATCATCTTCTTAAATACTGTTGACATAAAACGGACATTCTTTTTTCAAGGTGGCTTATCCATGGGATTATAACACGTTTACCTGCCCTAAGGAATATTTTTCTTATCTTATTAAGGAAGGCAGATCTTAAGATTCGAAGACGTTCAGGCGGGAGCGTGCTAAAAGTATGACTTAAGGGCTTGACAGAGTTGAAAGGTATCTTAAAAAACATTTAATACACCCTTGAAGATTTTGGGAGCGATATTGTTTTCTTTAATACTTTAAAATATCAAAGCGTGTAATGAAGGGGAAATACTTTAATTTTAAATTGTGAAAAGCAACATCAAACAAAGAGTCTTTCTGATGGGCATGAAAGCGCGTAATTGCTGCAAATAGTACGGGCGGTTGATCCAGAAAAATGTTTTTAAATGTAGGACACCTACATGCTGTAGGTTTCTTCCCAAATGTTTGTGTAGATTACTGATTTTTGAAGGGATTAAAATAAATATACAAAGAAGTATGTAAATCAATGCAAATCATACACTGCGAAACACAATCCTCTATATAAGAGAGAATACAAACGAGTCAGAGTGGTGGAAATGCATATTAACACAAAACTTTTTCCACCAGTTGAAAAGTTTGTAATGGAGACATCCTTTATGTGACATGCCCATGAAAGAAGATGGAGGTGTCTGGAAAGTTTTTTTTACTCCCATTACACATTCTTACCAGTTTGTTTTGTTTGTTTATAGTGGGTGAAAATAGAGCAGACCACACTGGGAAAGAATACGGAATAAACAAATGTCTTTGTGGCTGATCGCGCCTGCCACAGTCATACCCACCTCAACGTCACTATACTTTCATCTATCCCTTTTAATGCCTGTGTTCCAATCTTGCTCTCGCCCCCCCCCCCCAACTGATCCTCCGCTAACACAATTCAACATGTTAAGTACTTTTTCAGTCTGTCGCCCACTGAAGTTATGAAATCTGTAATTTTGAAATGATCTTTCTACGTGCTTTTCTTCATTGTAAATTAATATCATAATTGCAATTTCCTTATTCCAATTGGTAGCCCTGATAATGCCTCTAATGTTGCTGACCAAGCACAAGATGTAGCCCTTAAATTGTTTCCAAAAGGAAGATTGTCATGAGGAATTATTTCTGGACATTATTATGGTTGGGAAGCCTATTTTGCAAAAGATGCATTTTTTTAAATTAAGTTTTGCTCCCTCTGTTTCACAACTTCATAAAACTGGCAGAACTAATATTTGCTGATATATCAATTAATATGCAGCAGGATTTAGGTTAGAATTAGCTTGCCTCGTAGACAGTTTCCTCCTATCTATTCAATGCATAGCTCTTTTGAGTGGACATAGTTCAGATTTCAAATCAATTCCCTCTGAAAACAGCAGTGGTAAAACCAAGTCGGGCATGGTAGGCGGAGCAAGTGTGTACCGTTCGCGTCACTTACCTTTCTCGCTGATTACTGCTGGGTGACTGATGGGTTTCGATTTGTCGTAGTTGTTGAAGCTTTGACTGCGCCTGTTGTTGGCACCGAGGACCCCACGCGTCTTGGACTCGCTGCCTGCAGCGGAGACCCTTGTGGTGGGACCAGGAAGCCTAGAATAACCAAAACACAGAAGATGTAGAACGCGAAACAATTGGCCCAAATGATTAAAAAAACATGCTGTCATGCCACAACACTCTTACAACCCCTCAGTGTTTTCAGAGCCATGAGGCTTCATCAGGTTCAGGGTGCAGCCGCTCACTCTTCATTCTAGAACATGCTCGTCTTGAACCCAGAAGTGGGGCTTCAATGCACTAGGGCAACATTGGACAGGTTGACGTGTTCCACCAGGAATTTAAATGTACATTTACTTGAACGCCGGGCCATCTCCTGAAGCCAAGCGACACGTGTATGACAGCGCTCACCAAAAACTAATACCTAACGTGCGCCTGCCACAAATTAAATGGGGCGTAAAAAATCAATTCAACAGTATGAGGACCAAAATATTGACCATCAAGACTTTTATAATTGCTCTACTTGCTCCTGATCCCGAAGGAGTTAAACTGTGAGGCCTCCAGCTTTACGTTACTGAGTCAAAGTTGTGAGCTATGCTCCTCCGTGCTTACTAGGAAAACTATAAAAAATGTAGTCCCTAAGCAAAAGAGGAAGCAGACAAGTCCTGGGGCAATGTTCCAAAGCCCTCACAAAGTACATACAACAGATCTTCCAGACAGCGCTTGCGCTGTTCAGGCTCGACCTAAAAAACTAACAAGCACATAGTGATAAAATCCTGCAAGTGTGGAATGGCGACTGACCTCTTAATGCACGTCAACACTTGTGCTTTTGAACGGCACTATAGATTCCTGAGCTCTGTGACAGTATTGTAAGTAGTATTATGGTGTTGCCATTCCAGTCTGCAGATTTGTGTTCATAATCTCATAATTGTAGTTAATCCCGAACAAATCTCTACTAGCCCTTTTCAATGGTGGAACTGCGGCAAAAAGTTGTTAAAACCTGTAAGTTTGTGTTCCTTCTCCTAGTTTTGGAAGTGGTTTTACCCTGCAGCGCATCTAAATCCACATCTGAAAGCAGATTTATACACAGAAAATTCTTACATACTTTCAGATATTGTTACGCTGTAAACCCCATCTATGATTGGAAAAATCAGACAATTCCCCATTCTGTGACTGAGAAAGAAGGGGTTAGCCCTCGTAAATGAACGAAACTGTTTGTCGGAGAACCTGGGTGCACAACTAAATGTGTGAATCAAGCCTCAAGTGAATGCTTTCTACAAGATTAACATAGGCCTTAATTACCCAGAACTAGTTGCTCTTATTGACCATATGGAGAATGAAAGGCTGAATGGGCCCTGGCAGGAATCGAACCGGTGACATGTAGATTACACCCAGTTTTCTGCAGTGGATGCCCCGAGCTCTCTTGCCACTTACGTATTGAGCCATCTCATATGAAACGCCAGTCTAACCAAACCACAGTAAAGGCACCTTTAGCATATTTCCGTGTTTGCTGCAGTAATGCAGATAGTTTGTATTTACTTTCATTTTGTGTTAAGGGAAACAAGGCAATGTTTGGGAACCCTGATTTAGAGCACTTGAGAGCAGACAGAGAGAGGGAAGGGATGGAGATCAGCCATAACAACGCGGGGATTACCCTGCCATTACAACGACTTTCGCTGCAGGGCGCTGTTGGATGGGGAATAGTTACATTTTCTATCCAACACCTTCCCTCCTGTCAACGTGGGCTGGAGTTGGAATAGAAAATTAAACTATTCCACTATCCAGCGCCCTCCAGCGAAAGTCGTTGTAACGACTTTCGTTGTAATCCCCGCGTTGTAATGCGGGGTAAAAGCCCGCGTTGTATTGACATCCAACCGAAGGGATCTAAACGACATACATTGAGCCTGATCCAGAAACTCGTGGCTTTGAAAGTCAAGAGTTGGCTACATGGGTTTTATTTCTTTTTTAGAAGCAAATTACTGACTTTTATGGACTTGACAAAGGATCCCAGGAGCGCCCAAGCAGATCAAAAACAGGTGTAGATTTTCTGGAGTAATCCAAAGTAAAATATGAGCACAAAGTAAAGTCCACATTTGTAAAGCGCACAATCACCCGTAAGGGTCTCTAGGCGCTGGGGGCCGTCGGGAAGTTTAAGCGAGCTATTGCCCAGAGTCACATGGTGCTGGGCTAACCTGCCGCCGGAGCCGGGGATCGAACCGTGGTCCCCAGATTCCAGCGTCAGTCGCCCTGGCCGCGTCGCCACACCTCTCCCACAAAGAAATCCCACTAGGTGGAAAAGATTTGAATGTGCAAATCTGAAGGTATTGAACAATGTACATTTGAGTATTTAAGGTTTTTTGTTTTGTTTTATTGTCATGTGCGGGGAGTCCTTTTCTCCTACACCCCAATATAAGATGTGAGTGGTTCACCCCATTGCCATCATGGAAAGGCTCTTCCAGCAGCACATCTGCATGTGGTTCACAGAGAGGAAACTACCGGCAAGGGTGACATGAATAGCCAGGAGAAATGTGCCCAAGAACACACAGTGTGTTCAAGTGGTGAAGTGGCATCTTAAATCAGGTGTTCAGAGCTGGCAGTCAGTTATGTAACTAGCAGAACACAACGCCCACCATCAGTACACTTCCATCCACACAGCACGTGAAGCACAATCAACATATTGTTCAGTGTTAAGTGTTACCACCAGTTCTTGCTGGGTTAATAGAAAGGTGTAAGGAGATATCCATAGAGCAACACACGAGCATGCAAAGAACAGACCAAAGAGGCCTGCAAAATGGATGTTCAAGCCAAACCGAACTAAAGTCATATTAAGCTTTTCAAACCCAAACAAGGTATACATCCATAGGGGGCAGGTGTACTCTCTCACCCAACTAAAGTGTAACTCCTAGGTGTAGACCCGAAAACAACATATATTTACACCGGAGCATTTCCCCCACTGGTATGGGTGGGTTAAGTGCTGCTCTGGTCCCTTCCTCAACTGGTATGGGTGGGTTAAGTGCTGCTCTGGTCCCTTCCTCAACTGGTATGGGTGGGTTAAGTGCTGCTCTGGTCCCTTCCTCAACTGGTATGGGTGGGTAAAGTGCTGCTCTTGTCCCTTCCCCCACTGGTATGGGTGGGTTAAGTGCTGCTCTGGTCCCTTCCTCAACTGGTATGGGTGGGTAAAGTGCTGCTCTGGTCCCTTCCTCCACTGGTATGGGTGGGTTAAGAGCTGCTCTTGTCCCTTCCTCCACTGGTATGGGTGGGTAAAGTGCTGCTCTGGACCCTTCCTCTACTGGTATGGGTGGGTAAAGTGCTGCTTTGGTCCCTTCCTCCACTGGTATGGGTGGGTAAAGTGCTGCTCTGGTCTCTTCCTCCACTGGTATGGGTGGGTTAAATGCTGCTCTGGTCCCTTCCTCCACTGGTATGGGTGGGTTAAGTGCTGCTCTGGTCCCTTCTTCCACTGGTATGGGTGGGTTAAGTGCTGCTCTGGTCCCTTCTTCCACTGGTATGGGTGGGTTAAGTGCTGCTCTGGTCCCTTCCTCCACTGGTATGGTTGGTTAAAGTGCTGTTCTGGTCCCTTCTTCCACTGGTATGGGTGGGTTAAGTGCTGCTCTGGTCCCTTCCTCCACTGGTATGGGTGGGTTAAGTGCAAATGCTGCTCTGGTCCCTTCCTCCACTGTTATGGTTGGGTAAAGTGCTGCTCCGGTCCCTTCCTCCACTGGTATGGTTGGTTAAAGTGCTGCTCTGGTCCCTTCCTCCACTGTATGGGTGGGCTAAGGGCTGCTCTGGTCCCTTCATCCACTGGTATGGGTGGGTTAAGTGCTGCTCTGGACCCTTCCTCCACTGGTATGGGTGGGTCAAGTGCTGCTCTGGTCCCTTCCTCCACAGATATGGGTGGGTAAAGTGCTGCTCTGGTCCCTTCCTCCACTGGTATGGGTGGGTTAAGTGCTACTCTGGTCCCTTCTTCCACTGGTATGGGTGGGTTAAGTGCTGCTCTGGTCCCTTCCTCCACTGGTATGGGTGGGTTAAGTGCTGCTCTGGTCCCTTCCTCCACTGGTATGGGTGGGTTAAGTGCTGCTCTGGTCCCTTCCTCCACTGGTATGGGTGGGTTAAGTGCTGCTCTGGTCCCTTCCTCCACTGGTATGGGTGAGTAAAGTGCTGCTCTGGTCCCTTCCTCCACTGGTATGGGTGGGTTAAGTGCTGCTCTGGTCCCTTCTTCCACTGGTATGGGTGGGTTAAGTGCTGCTCTGGTCCCTTCTTCCACTGATATGGGTGGGTTAAGTGCTGCTCTGGTCCCTTCCTCCACTGGTATGGTTGGTTAAAGTGCTGTTCTGGTCCCTTCTTCCACTGGTATGGGTGGGTTAAGTGCTGCTCTGGTCCCTTCCTCCACTGGTATGGGTGGGTTAAGTGCAAATGCTGCTCTTGTCCCTTCCTCCACTGTTATGGTTGGGTAAAGTGCTGCTCCGGTCCCTTCTTCCACTGGTATGGTTGGTTAAAGTGCTGCTCTGGTCCCTTCCTCCACTGTATGGGTGGGCTAAGGGCTGCTCTGGTCCCTTCATCCACTGGTATGGGTGGGTTAAGTGCTGCTCTGGACCCTTCCTCCACTGGTATGGGTGGGTCAAGTGCTGCTCTGGTCCCTTCCTCCACAGATATGGGTGGGTAAAGTGCTGCTCTGGTCCCTTCCTCCACTGGTATGGGTGGGTTAAGTGCTACTCTGGTCCCTTCTTCCACTGGTATGGGTGGGTTAAGTGCTGCTCTGGTCCCTTCCTCCACTGGTATGGGTGGGTTAAGTGCTGCTCTGGTCCCTTCCTCCACTGGTATGGGTGAGTAAAGTGCTGCTCTGGTCCCTTCCTCCACTGGTATGGGTGGGTTAAGTGCTGCTCTGGTCCCTTCTTCCACTGGTATGGGTGGGTTAAGTGCTGCTCTGGTCCCTTCTTCCACTGATATGGGTGGGTTAAGTGCTGCTCTGGTCCCTTCCTCCACTGGTATGGTTGGTTAAAGTGCTGTTCTGGTCCCTTCTTCCACTGGTATGGGTGGGTTAAGTGCTGCTCTGGTCCCTTCCTCCACTGGTATGGGTGGGTTAAGTGCAAATGCTGCTCTTGTCCCTTCCTCCACTGTTATGGTTGGGTAAAGTGCTGCTCCGGTCCCTTCTTCCACTGGTATGGTTGGTTAAAGTGCTGCTCTGGTCCCTTCCTCCACTGTATGGGTGGGCTAAGGGCTGCTCTGGTCCCTTCATCCACTGGTATGGGTGGGTTAAGTGCTGCTCTGGACCCTTCCTCCACTGGTATGGGTGGGTCAAGTGCTGCTCTGGTCCCTTCCTCCACAGATATGGGTGGGTAAAGTGCTGCTCTGGTCCCTTCCTCCACTGGTATGGGTGGGTTAAGTGCTACTCTGGTCCCTTCTTCCACTGGTATGGGTGGGTTAAGTGCTGCTCTGGTCCCTTCCTCCACTGGTATGGGTGGGTTAAGTGCTGCTCTGGTCCCTTCCTCCACTGGTATGGGTGGGTTAAGTGCTGCTCTGGTCCCTTCCTCCACTGGTATGGGTGGGTTAAGTGCTGCTCTGGTCCCTTCCTCCACTGGTATGGGTGAGTAAAGTGCTGCTCTGGTCCCTTCCTCCACTGGTATGGGTGAGTAAAGTGCTGCTCTGGTCAGCTCCAGGACACTCCCTGCTTTGAATCTATCACTTCAAGTGAGCGCTGTTGGACTTCACACAATATTGTGCATTTTTCCAGGGCAGGTGAGGAGGCCGGCCTTCCCAGAATGCCCCAGTGCATACGCCTGTGGGGGGTTTCCACCATCATTATGAAGTGCCAGGCAGGCAGGCAGCCAACGTTGTTTTGTATACAGAAAACCCATTACAGCTCAAACAAAGCTGCGCCTTAGCAGACACATACTTTGGGTCAAAGACAAAACATTTGTGCTCCGCGTTTATCTGTTTATTTGATATGTGTCTCTGGGTGGGCCCCGGGTACGGTACGCACGCAGGACCCATTACTACAAGCAGGCGAGCTTGGCATCAAACCATGACCTTCCTACACAGGGTGCAATCTTTACTGTTATTCGTAGCAACGCAGATCCAGGCGAAACACATGCAGAACTGGCTCCATATGCAGGGCACAAGAACTAAAAAAAGAAGTGGGGGGGGGGGGGCGCTGACGTCACAACAGGAAGTGACGTCTCGAAAGGTGGCTTGCACCATCAGACTCATTGCCTCCCCTCGCTCACCCCTTAGATACGATTGCATCAGAGAAGCCAGCGCGTGAGCAGCGTTCTTAATGAGCACCGATCTCGCCCCAGAGAGGCCAAATAGTGAATGTGTGACTCCACTTGCTCCAGTTATCGAGCTCCGGGTAAAATAAGTGGGGGGACGCCGTCCACCCGCGTGGTACCCCTACTCGAGCCCTGCCCAGATGCACTAGTCACAATCTCTGATCTGATGGATGGTGTCGGCACCACCTCCGCTGTGCTGACCTAGTGTTTCTGCAACTTCCTAAATTCAAGCAGTGGCGGCTCCTTCACTAAGGCGCAGGAACATCGCCCCACTGCTTTTTTGCAGTGACACAAAGGGAAAATAAAATAATAACCTGCGTTATCATTTTATTTTCTCCTACTTCCGCCCGCTTTGCATTTGGGGGCAGGGGCAGGGTAGGAGTGGTACCACCCTCCTAAAGTGCGCACCGACTCCTTAGCTGGCCCTCTCACACCGCCCAAAACAGTCTTGCGCACTTCGCATGTTCTCCATTTATACTGCATTACAGCCTACATGGAGAACATGCCCAGGCCCCCAGTCAGCGTCTGAGAGCCGTACCATGGTGCTCAGACCAATCACAACGCTGCTAAGGAAGCGTTGTGATTGGCTGACTCGTCGCCTCGGTGTGCTTGCTGGAAGGCCGAGCAAGGGAGGACTACGGAGGTGTGGAAGCAGCGTGAAGGTACATTTTTATTTAATTTTTTGTATTCCCGCTTACCCCTGTGTTGCCCACCCTCTCAGGGCTGGACTGGGAACCAAAACAGGCCCTGACAAAGTGCTCGGCCGCCCCCCCTCCCCCCAGATGGTTGGGGTTGCGGCCGAGCTCTTTGCCAGGGCAGGTTTTCGGACGATTTTGTTACAGGGTAGGGCCCAAAACCAGCCCCACCCGTGCGGCGCACCGGGGGTTTGCCCGGTGCCCGCTACGGCCAGCCCTGCACCCTCTCCCCTCCCACCCCCGACCCCCTACCTCCGATCAATGCCGGCCGCCGCTGGATTTAAAAAGCAAACAACCATCTCACGCCTCTTCTCCGGAGGTGCACGCAAAATATAGAATTTATTACACAGGAAACGCTCTCTCGTCACCTTTAAGAAGAGTGTAAAATCCGTGCTGACTGACACATGCCTTCGGCGTTGATATCCCTATACTGCTGTGCCTTGAAATGGATTCTGTTATTATCTTCTGTGTGGATGGTTAAATACAGGCTCCCTCTGACAAGCTCCTTGTGAGCAGCCTCTGATCTGGTCTCCTCAGGGACCTCAATAACTAGTTGAGTCATTCTCTTTTATCTTCATCTTTGTAACCTCATCAAGTGTATTGTACAGAGCTTTGATACCCCAGGGTCACGTAGGCGCTTTACCTTAGCCACCAAAATGAGTATTCGGTATGATCCGGTCATGCCCATGGACAGGGAGTGACATGAGGGACCACTTTTTAAATTCTTGCTCAGTGTAGCTTTCTTAAGTGTATTGATCAGCGCTCTGATACCCTGGGCCTCGAACAGGCTTTAGAAAGCTGCTAATACATTAATTAAATAAATAAAGGCTGGGTCCTTGCCCCTTTTAGCCTGCACTAATGCCAGTGCCAGGCTGGCCAACAAGTCACCTGTGGGATTTCCAATCAGACCCCATCCTGATACGCGGGTGCCTCTTTTCCACACCAATGTTTCTTTTGGAGGTTCTGGCCTAATGTAGACCGAATAAACAAAAGCTGCTAAACTTGGGGTCATATTCGACATAGATGTGTTATCCTGACCACAGATCATTGCAGTCGTCATGTCTCCCAGCTCAGAAAAAGCAGCCCAATTGTTGCAAACTAGCCACCAGGCCCAGCTGACCAGGGCCTCAGTAATGTGCTAGCCCTAAAACTCTAAATTCTACACAACAAAACCAGGCAGCGAAATTATGTCCAAATGTGCTCCTGCACAAACCAGGTCAAACCAAAATCTAAACACGCTTTTTATAATCTGATTCAGGCAGCGAAAGATAATTTACTAGAATAAAATAAGAGCAGCTATGGACTAGCAGACAGTCACTGAAAAAGCGCTATGGTGCGGACAGCGCAGGCCACGTCATAGTGGCTTTGTGTTATGAGGGGCAGGACAATAAACTCAACTTGGGAGGCGAAGTGACTCGGTATCGGCTCAACATCCTGTGATTCTGGGATTTCAGTGACTCTCAGCCCTGCTGAACAGCAGATGTGGTGCTAGACAACATGAGTAAAAGAAATTCACATTGACAAGGTCAACAGCTCAGGCATTGCCGAGTTCTATTGGCTTTGCCAATGCTTGTTTGCTTTTTATGATTGCAACAATTTTTATGCCCATTGCACATGTTATGTAAATTGAGGAGATTCACCCGGGATTCACTACACCCAAATACACAAAATATGGTAACCAGGCATAAAGCAAGCTAATGGGCGCACTGCTCTCCGATTCAGGGGAGAATATATAACATAAACAAAATATATGCGGTGCTCCTAGGAAGGGATTGGTTACCATCCACAATCCCACTCTGCCCTCCCAACGAAGAGCAAAATTAAATCAAACTTTAAATCCGAGCACTCCAAAAAGTCACCAATACAATTTTATATAGTTAGTAGTCCACTTTGAATCCATGTTCGGGGACATAAATTTCGGTCCAAATCTTCACATGAATTTTATGTAGAAGTTGTTTACAGGTGTTTCCAAAAGGAAGGCAATCCACATCAATAATTCCACAACGTCGAGCAGTTTGAAAGCCAATTAAGAAACAAAAAGAAGTCAGCCAACACGTGTTTCGTCGATTGGTCGTACGACTCGACTTCTTCAGGGCTGGTCGGGCACTATACAAATGTTCTTCCACCCGATAAATATTAATTCCGTAGGGCAAAATAATGCCATAGTCCAGTAGTGCCAGTAGTTATAAATATCGTTAGGCCGGATAGAACAGAGAGTCCTTTTGGAAACAACTATAAACATCATCTACATAAAATTGATTTGAAGATATGGACCAAAATGTATGTGCCTGAACATGGATTAAAAGTTGACTACTAACTATCTAAAATGGTATTGATGACTTTTTGGAGTGCTCGGATTTGAAGTTTGATTCACTACACCCTCTCGCCATTCTCACTTGTGTCTTTTGGGGTTAAAAGCCAGCTGCCCCCCGTTTTTATTACCTTACTGCATTAGTAAATCAATGTACTCAGTTCCCAATATCGCTCATCTGCAGGTCAGCATGAGTAGCTGTCACTTGCGTTTTTATGCAGATTTGCAGCGATTTTTGAGCCAAAAACGTAAGAAAATGACAAGAACCCTTTTTTTCACACTCCACGTGTCCTATTATTGTCATGTTAGTTGAATCCAATTATCAGGAGCACAGTTACCCACAAATTAAAAAATAGAAATAAAAATGCCACAAAAAGTCCAGCCTGAAACATCACAATAAAAAAAATTAAAAAGCCGCACCACAGATCTGAGTCGAGAAGATCCACAGAGCAAACATACAAAGTTTGGAGCATTTCATCACGCCTTCAAGACATTTACTTGTTCTCAATTACAAGGAACAGGAAAACCTAAAAGCAGAAATGACAGCCCGTGATTCCATATAAAGGGTTTCTTTATCCCAAAAAACGCAGAAGCCTGCTTCAAAACATTCTGCCTCAGGTGAAATGCCTTCAAACGCTTGCCTGTCTTTTGACACAATTTATTGTAAGAAACATTGACGAGTGGTAGCGAGAGGGAGAAACACCTGGTTTTCAGACTGTAAACGAGTCGCTAATATTAAAAGAAGCCGCCTACGTCAAGGGCCTCCTTTCATCTTGCCAAGAGCGGTTCCTTAGAACTTCACACGTTTACTATAAACAAAAAATACAAAAAGCATATAGCAAACCACAGCAAATTCAAAAACACACAGAAAAATGCCCCAAGGCGGGCTAGCCGCTACTGAAGTGTCAATGAGGGGCTGAGAAAAACTCTTGTTAGAAAATCAACACAAAGCCCATGCAAAGCAAGAACACGAGAAGTGGTCCTCTGGAAGAGGAGATACCCTTCCTCCGAGGCTAGGGCGAGCGCTAACCTAGAGTTCTTTTTCTGGCCCAGGGAGAACCTGAGGAGTCTGCCTTGAGAGGACTCCTTGCACGAAGAACTGTACAGTAGGAAAGAAAGCGGCAACATGAGTGAAAAGAGAAAGCAACTTTCCAAAAACCTACAAAAAGAGGATTTATGTATATGTTATTTATATGAACTTATTTTGCAATTTGATGACATGGATTAAAGGATATTAGTGAATTGTGCCTTCAGCATGGCGGTCCCATTGAACACGGGTACACGTGTAGAGCAGTACAGAGAGTCACTGTTGCCAGGGCAACTGGAAGACAGGAAGCTCCATCTCTCAGGCCCACTCTCCATAGCATAGGGTTTATGCATAAGGGAAGCAATCCCAGGTATGAGGGAGGCTGATTTCAGGCTTCACCTTGTGCAATCCCCAACGAGGATCTAACGGGGACCAAGCGGCTGCCTTATATTATACCCTTTATACCACTTCTTCCATCCTTAAAAATGTGAGTGCAGAGGAAGTACTGATGGCAGTAGCGGAAGAAGGTAAGTGTGGCTTCATCTCTCTGCACCAATCAGATAGAGGAGCAGAGATCAATGTTGTGTCAGTAGCCTCGGGAGGTCAACATTGGTTCTGGCTCCAAACCTTCGTGTGGCACCAGAATGTAGACGCCCAACATTATGGGGAAATTACATTTACGACACTTTATGTGACGGATATTCTGCCCTTTGTGATCAAATAAGGGTGATGATCATGATTTACACAACATTTAGACTAGACAGAACATTCTGCAAGAGCACGATTGTTTTCCAGTGACGGCTGTAGCCATCTGACATCGCATGTTGGCAGAGGGCTTGGCCATGTGCATGATTACCTGTCATCAATTCTATTTCTAACACATTGTGTTAACTAATGCACTCAACGTCGATGAAGGCTGGACTAGGAACTACAGCCTCAGTCGATAAACTGTTCCACACGTGTATCTAGGACAGCGACCACAGCGCCGTTATCAAGGGATCCAACAGGATATGTTCACAAGGAAAAGGGATTGTTTCAACTTGCTTGTATGAAAATGTGGTGGGAGACCATCCAGCGACAACAAGGGACATCGGTGGGGGGCACCATTATACTACGGACATCAAACTGAGTGTGTTCAGCTGCGGTGTCCCCAAAACCCACCTCTCTAAATAAGCAGTGCAATAGTTAGCAAGGATAGTGTTTACCCTAGACTTGGATAAGTCCACCAGCGCATGGATCCGACAATTAGCAGGGTCAGTTCAGCTTTTCATCCCGTCAAATTACTTAACCCCTTCGCTGCTTCTGTCGGCCAACGGCCGTTGCCAGCACTACCTCCGTAGTGCTGCGCATGTCCGTTGTCCGATGCAGCCCCGCCCACTTGATCAAAGTGCCGCACCACGGCGGAATTTTCACCTCGGTTAAGCGGTTAAACAGAGTACCGCTACATTGGGTAATATTTATACCTTCTACTTACACTGTTTTGAAACAGGGAAACAGTTACCAACCACTGTATGAAAAGCAAATTATTGCTATGTTTAAGCCAACAAAGGGAAACCTCAGTCCATCAGCCAAATCCATATATGAAACCTAAGATGCCGTTTCGATAAATGGCCTAAGGTCCACCATACCTGTGTATACAAGTCCCAAGAAAACTCAGGAGACCCAACATTGACAACATGTATACAATATTCCTTAGAGACACTTGCTTCCTGAATGATTCTACAAATCTCCCTTCTGCTCGACTTCTACCCCTTTCAGTGGCAACTGGAGAGCTGCACTGTGAGTCTTCCGCACCAGCCCAAACACATTATTTGCACAGAAACTAATGCTCACTTGTTATGAATCCCAGCTTCCACTTGAAACCTATGGCCATTCGTGGTTCTGTCATTCCACTGAATTTCCTGTGCTCTTGCATCAACAGCATGGTGCACAGACGACGTGCCAGGTAGTCTTACACCATCCTCCAGGCCAACCGAGGCATTTACATCACTTTCGGGATCACAGGGAAGCAGGTCACCTCCTATGTAGCCTGAACAGGGCAGAATTCCACGTTTCAGACATCTTTAACATTCAGTTTTGTCAACCACGTGCCCCCTGTCGCAGCATCCCTGAGCAGGGACACCGACTCCATCTTTCAATGCCTGCAAACACTTTCTGATGTCAGGAAAGCGTGCAATGCTAACAAGGGCACCCGCTAGCCTGTACCCCACCTCGCCAGACTCAGGTCAAGGCATATGTAATTATGCCGTGCGCCCAACCAAAGTAAAATGTTAGGGTCCTCTCACCAAATTTTGGAAGAATGTCTCTCCTATGTGCATTAGTGGTCATACCTGTGATCAGAACTAGCCCTTATTCTTAGATACAAGCAACAATCTCCATTTTGAACCCTACCTCCCTGGGGAAACACAGGATGGAGCCCAAGGCTCATAGAGCATCAGTGACATGAAGGATCAGATGAATGAAATTGATGGACTGTCCTTCTCCTAAATCGCTGCCAAGACCTGGAACGACCACCCCTCCAGCTCCGTACAGCCCCCGCGCTGGCAGACTTCAGAAAGAGATTCAAGACCTGGCTCTTCGATGGAGACACAGTGCCCAGATACCCCCAGGGGTGACAGTGTCACACTCTACAAATGCTGTTTGATTGATTGATCAGCAACAGTAGGTTTAGGGACAGCAGCACAAGGTAGCAGAGGTAAGAGGGTGGGGCAAGGGACAGGGAATTGAAGAGTCAGAGCACATGAGTGTGGGCAGGCCTGGACAGAGAGCAGGGTGACCTCACCATACTACACACATTTTAATATGAGGCTCTATGGATATCACCACTTACCCTCTTGGAGCCTAAAATTAAAAACACAAAAGGTAGGGCAGCCTGCATGGGAGGTCACGGGTGGATCCCTAGTGCAATGCAAACACGGGGTGCAAGCTGAACAGTGACACGCTCCCGGCACATAAGGAAGTTCTGTATTATGGTGAAGAGAGCTGCAAGGGGTTGTGGGTAATATACAGAGATCCAGTCTGCTGCTTTTCCAACCTTTACGGTTAATATGTATCAAAGGCAAGCTGTTGAATTTGCCTTTGGGAGAGCATGTTTGCCAGTTACCCATCCCTTACTGTGACTACGTAGCAAGACAAGTTGTCGACTCTGCCTACCAATCAGACAACAGTGCCCCATGGATTTAAAATCCCCATGAGGAACCATCAGGCCAATCTTCCTGTTGACAGTAGTTCTCACCTGGACTGCATGTCTGGTTGTGCTTTTGAATGCTGGTGGGACGGTTGCTGTTGGCACTGTGTTGGGGCGGGATGGCTTTGCTGTGTGGGGGGCATAGATGGCACCTGAGGTTCCTGCGCTCCAGCCTGGCACTGCAATGGGGGGCCACTGTGCTGGGATAACGTGGTGGGGTGGTGGTAATGGTGCTGCTTCTGCGTTTGCTGCTGCTTGTAGCGTGACAGGCTGAAGAAGAGGCCAAGAATGGCCTTTAGATTCCCATTTCTGATCTCTGCAACAACAAAAAAAGCAAAACAGATGTCAGGACCTAATAAAAATATTGCAGATATTATAAGTACTGTTAATATCAAAGGAAAAGGACAACACATATACAATTGATTCGTTTGATAATATGTGAAACTGCAGTTTTTTTATGTTATGCCTCAAAGGGGAATCAGCCATCGCAATGCATGCGTTACAACGCATGCGATTACAACACAGTTGTTACAATGACTGCGTTGTTATATCGCAGTACCATTACAATGCAAGTCGTTACAAAGTCTTGCTGTAGGGGGCGCTCTAAACTAAGGAATAGTATTATTTACTATTCCAACACCTTTATTGCTGTTGCACACACTGGAGTTAGAATAGTAAATTATACTATTCCTAAATCCAGCGCGCCCCCTACAGCAAGTCGGTGTAATGACTTGCGTTGTCATGGTACTGCGATGTAACAACGCAGTCGTTGTAACAACTTCGTTGTTATCACACGTGTTGTAAACGCATGCGATGTAACACCTATATTCGACCCAAAGCAACATGTGTGATAATGCTCCATAAACAATTTATACTATTTAAATTACATTTTTATTTAAACTACAGAAACAAGATAATGCACAAAATTTCCTCTACTGCGATTTCTGTGACTCCCTTTGTCACAAGAGCTGTGACATTGTGCCGAGGGACTCACGGCGGGGGCCCAGATGGATGCTAGGTTGGTGACAGCGTCGAATGCGATGGAGCCAATCACATACTGTCATACTGTCTGCTTACCACTTCCATCTCGACATATAACGTGGAAGTTACTGCAAGGGAGCTGTATTGTACTGTGAACAGAAACACTCTGGAATCCGGCAGTAGAGGAGTAAAACTGCAGTGATAATGTTGTAAAGCTATTGGGGTTAATGGAGGCGTATTTAGACTAAAACTAAGTATTTTAGGGAAATATAAAAAATATTAGCGAACTTTAGGCTCCTGGGTATCAAAAAGAAAAATGTAAAAGAACATTTTATATTTTGGTATGACGAGAAGTTCAGTTGGAAATTATGAGAGTGAAATGTGTCTACAGGCTGTGAGATCGTATAAAAGAATACTATATTTTTCCTTTAAAACTATCGCAACAGCCGCTGCCAGGACGAATTATTAGCTGCCGTCTTCTTTACGTGTCGTGCCCATGTTGTACGCAGGCCTGCTCGGCTTTCTCGCTTCTGACGTCACAGCCTCGTTATCATGCTTGGCATCACTAAGCGGGGATTCACAAAGGGCTAGCTCAGCAACCGAGAATTTACATTCTTTGTATCTTTTTCAAGGTTTTTTTCCTTCTTCTGAGAAGAAAGCTGCACACCTGCTAATCTAAGTTTCGGTTTCTGTCATACCTGTCCTTGGAATCAAGGCACATAGAAAACTAGAAAACATCAAGGCTTAATTTGTAAAAAAATAAAAAAAGTGCTGGGTTCTCATCAGAAGGCAGCTGCAGATTGCACCACAAATTGCCCCTGCCATGCAGCCAGTGACAGCACAACTACTAAGTATCACACTCCTACAACTGTGACAGTTCGGACTATTCCAGGCCCCCAAAGCTATAAAAAAATGGCTTGGGCATCAGGTAATAATCCTTTGTAATGTATATTGAATTTGTAATTAACTGTTGCTGCGGTCATCTCTAAATTAACAAGACAGCGCGAACTTGTGGCAGACTTTCACAAGCCATCGTGTTGACAATTTAGTGTCTGTGTAGAGTACCGAAAACCACCGGCTCAAATTAAGCACTAGAACATATAAAAAGTCATGCAAATAGGGGTGGAGTTAGCACCTGATACTGATTGCTGGGAGGCATGCTGCTGCTTTGATTAACAATTTGGAACTTTGTTGTATAGTATAAACGTGTGCAGACTTCTAAAAAGAAAAGAGTGCACGAGTGGCTTGTGTTCTTCCACGACAGGGCTCATACTAGATTGGAATACGTCTAAAAGGAATGAGTTCACAGAATGACAGCCACACCTCACCACAATACACCCTAGAGAAACACCCCCCTGTTCATCACCAACAAGCACAAGTTAACAGAAACCCAGTGAAACCAGTGGTTACCCTTGCAGACTTGTGTGCCACTGGGGGGCAGGTATATTTAGCATTTATACTTATGTTCCATGGATACTCACTGCTTAACAATTTTAAAAGACAATTATATTTATAGCTTATGAAGGCCTCATTGATGGTTATCAACATATATTTCCCCATCAAATTATCTATCAGAAATGATTTGAAAGTCTCAGTCCAAATAGCTGCTAGACTTAGTCCAGCTCTAAACTAGAAGCCTTAGTCCAGTTGGACTCAGCTGGAAGTCTCAGTCCAGCTCTCAGCTGCACGTCTGAGCCTAGCTCTCAGGTGGAAGGCTCATCAGCTCTCAGGTGCTAGTCTCAGTCCAGCTGTGAACTAGTACCCTTAATCCAGTTCTTACTTAGACGTCTCAGTCAAGTTTAAACTAGTAGCCTTAATCCATTCCTCAGCTACAGGTCTAAGACAATTTCTCTGTTTCTAGTCTCAGTTCAGATCTAAACTTGGAACCTCAGTCCGGTTCTCAGCTAAAGGTCTGAGTCCAGCTCTCGGTTGGTAGTCCGAGTCCAGCTCTCGGCTGGTAGTCCGAGTCCAGCTCTCGGTTGGTAGTCTGAGTCCAGCTCTCGGCTGGTAGTCTGAGTCCAGCTCTCGGCTGGTAGTCTGAGTCCAGCTCTTGGCTGGTAGTCGGTATACAACCTTTACAACGCAACTTTTACCACGACCTACCATTACCACGCATTTTTTACAACGCAGGATCCATTACAACGCATACCATTACCACGCATGTATTTACAACGCAGGTACTTTTACAACGCATACCATTACAACGTAAGTATTGGTAAGTATATTATTTTATTAAAAATATTATTTGGGTTTTTTGGTAAAGGGGTATTTTTAGGGTTCAGGGTCAGTTTTGGGTTTTTGGGTAAAGGGGTATTTTTAGGGTTCATGGTCAGTTTTCAGTTTTTGGGTAAAGGGGTATTTTTAGGGTTCAGGGTCAGTTTTCAGTTTTTGGGTAAAGGGGTATTTTTAGGGTTTAGTGTCAGTTTTCAGTTTTTGGGTAAAGGGGTATTTTTAGGGTTTAGGGTCAGTTTTCAGTTTTTGGGTAAAGGGGTATTTTTAGGGTTCAGGGTCAGTTTTCAGTTTTTGGGTAAAGGGGTATTTTTAGGGTTTAGGGTCAGTTTTCAGTTTTTGGGTAAAGGGGTATTTTTAGGGTTCAGGGTCAGTTTTCAGTTTTTGGGTAAAGGGGTATTTTTAGGATTCAGGGTCAGTTTTCAGTTTTTGGGTAAAGGGGTATTTTTAGGGTTCCGGGTCAGTTTTCAGTTTTTGGGTAAAGGGGTATTTTTTGGGGTTCAGGTATTTTTTGGGTTCAGGGTCAGTTTTGGGTTTTTGGGTAAAGGGGTATTTTTAGGGTTCAGGGTCAGTTTTGGATTTTTGGGTAAAAGGGGTATTTTTTGGGTTCAGGGTCAGTTTTGGGTTTTTGGGTAAAAGGGTACAGTGTAAAAATTAAATATAATTAAATTTAAATTACATTAAATTAAATTGATTAAATTAAATTAATTAAATTAAATTAAATTAAATTAAATTAAATTAAATTAAATTAAATTAAATTAAATATTAAAAAATATTATATACTTACCAATACTTACGTTGTAATTGTATGCGTTGTAAAGGTATATGCGTTGTAAATACATGCGTGGTAATGGTATGCGTTGTCATGGATCCTGCGTTGTAAAAAATGCGTGGTAATGGTAGGCGTGGTAAAAGTATGCGTTGTAACGTCATACATCCTTGGTAGTCTGAGTCCAGCTCTCAGCTGCTAGTCTGAGTCCAGCTCTCAGCTGCTAGTTGCTGCTAGTCTGAGTCCAGCTCTCAGCTGCTAGTTGCTGCTAGTCTGAGTCCTTAGAGATAATGGGGTATCCCTGTGACCCTCAGAACATGGGTATCAAAGTTAAATAAGAACAGTTGGTTCTGTCGGATGTGAGTCAATTTCTTTGCTATATTGTGAATATAATACTTCTTTATATACTTCACTCAGTCCGCATTTGCGGTATGATGTGTAAGGACACACACAACAATTTTCAATTTTGAAAAGTTCTTATTATGGAAACTTTACACGTATAAATCAATTTGTGAACAGTGGCTGTCAGGGACAATAAAAGCAAACACTCACATACAGAGTGAAATATTTAGTGACTAATAGTGACAGGTGATGACCGTGCTATACATGAATAAGTGAAGATGACGCATTTACAGATATAGAAAAACATAGAATTTTATCAGTCCTTATTTGAAAAAAATGTTGTCACAACAATCATATTATTTTCTTTTTTCGTGTTGTGGCTTAAGATGGACGGATTGACAAAAGTAACATCGACGTTTCGACCCTAGACCCAGCTCTCGGCTGCTAGTCTGAGTCCAGCTCTGGTCTGATAGTCTGAGTCCAGCTCTCAGCTGCAAGCCTCAGTCTAGCTTCCAGGCGTTACTCAGTCCAGCTCTAAACGTGTAGGCTTAGTCCATCTCTGTGCTAGAAGCATAAGCCCAGTTCTGTGTTTATAGTCTTAGTGCAGCTCTCAGTTTGTAGCTTCAGTCCACTTCTCAACTGGACTCAGACCACTTCTCAACTAATCACCTGTCTGTAAGCCTCAGGCCAGGGCTCGGCTGGTAATCTCAGTCCAGTCCTCAGTTGTTAGCCTCAGTCTAGTTCTGTTGGAAGCTTCAGTCCGGCTCTCAGTTTGTAGCTTAACTCCACTTCTCAGCTAAAAGTCTCAGTCCATTGCTCTGTTGGTGGACTCAGTCCTGCCCAGGGCTGGAAGTCTCAGGCCAGGTCTCAGCTGCTAATCTCAGTCCAGCCTGCAGCTGTTAGCCTCAGACTAGTTCTTTGTTGGTATTCTCAGTCCATCTCTCAGTTTGTAGCTTCAGCTCAGCCAAAAGTCTCAGTCCATTTCTCGGTTGATGGTCTCAGTCCTGCTCAGGGCTGGAAGCCTAAGGCCAGGTCTCAGTTAGAAGTCGTACTCCTGCTCTCAGCTGAGCAAACTTGCCAGTCGTTAGTCTTGGTATGCACAGTGTGTAGTCTCCATGCACTTCCAAGAGTGTTGTCTCAGTGAAGAGTCAGTCCACCTCTCAGATTTTTGTCTCGGCCCAATCCTCATCTGATAATCACAACTCAGTTCCCAGATGGCACTCTCTGCCCTGTCCCCAGCCGTAAGTCTGGACCTTGCCCCAGCCAGAAGTCTCGGCCCTGTCCCCAGCCGGAAGTCTCGGCCATATCCCCATGCCCAAGTCTCGGCCCTGTCCCCAGTCCGAAGTCTCGGCCCTGTCCCCAATCTGAAGTCTCGGCCCCGTCTCCAGTCCAAAGTCTCGGCCCTGTCCCCAGTCCAAAGTCTCAGCCCTGTCCTCAGTCGGAAATCTCGGCCATGTCCCCAGTCCGAAGTCTCAGCCCTGTCCCCAGCTGGAAGTCTTGGCCCTGTCCCCGGTCGGAAGTCTCGGCCCTGTCCCTAGTCGGAAGCCTCTGCCCTGTCCCCAATTCGGAAGTCTCGACCCTGTCCCCAGTCGGAAGTCTCGGCCCTGTCCCCAGTCGGAAGTCTCAGCCCTGTCCCCAGTCGGAAGTCTCAGCCCTGTCCCCAGCTGGAAGTCTCAGTCCTGTCCCCAGCCGGAAGTCTCAGCCCTGTCCCCAGCCAGAAGCCTCGGCCCTGCCCCCAGTCCGAAGTCTAGGCCCTGTTCCCAGCCGCAAGTTCGGGCTCCATTTCCTCCCAGCATCCCCGATTTCCCAGGTTGCAGTCAAAGTTTAGTCTAGGACCACCTCCAAGCTGGAAAGTTGTCAGTGACAAAAAGCATTACAGCGTTTGTGGTATTACTTTGACTAAATGCTCTCTTGGGCATGGGTGTCATCATTTTTTGTCTTTTTTAAACAAACTCCTGCTCTAGGAGTTTTATTCCACCATCCTCCGCATCCGAAGAGCAACCACTGGCAGCAGATCATTCTCCCACCTCGCCGCCAAGACCTGAAACACCCTCCCGCAGACCCAGGACCTACTAACCTTCAGGAGGCTACTCAAGACCTGGCTATTCGAGCAGTAGCAGAACCACCCCCCCCCCCCCCCCCAGCGCCTTGAGACCCTCATGGGTGAGTAGTGTGCTTAACAAGTGTACTGATTGATTGATTAACACCTCCTATTCTGACTTTTCAATATGAAAATTAGGCTTAAAACACAGAATATTATTTAGCAAACCAAATCCCGCATGTTTTGCCTTTACCCCTGTTACATTACGTCAGGTTGGTTCTGCTAGAATTTATTTGGAGGGGGCATATATTAATGTATTTATTTAGGGGGTCTGGTACCCCAACCCCCACCCCCTGACACTATGCCCCTGTCTGCATTAACCACCTGCTGCAGGCAGGGAGGAGCATTTCATGCCCCCAACATGTCGGGTCCAACTTTATTCTATTTTACCTGCAAAACCTACTGCCTGGTAAAAGCGGGAATTGGTGCACTGCACCCAGAGCATCCCTGCCTCCACCAGCACATGTGCAGCTGTGAGGAGTGGATTCCACAAGGATTCCTGCTCAGCACAACCTGAAATCGAGCCCTGCGTGTAAGACTCGTGAATATTCTCAAGGCCTCACGAGAACGAGCGGTTACTTTAGTTACTGCAAAACAAACCTGCTGTTCAGGATTTTTTAAAAGTGCCTAAAACACATATGTTTGGAACGAAAACTGAAATAAATAACACAGTAGGCACCCGGAATTCATTACAGAGACTCGGGCTCAGTCTGTGAAGCATCTTAACATCTGCGGTGGGCCCTCGCTCGCAGCAGCTGACTTAGATGAGGCTCGGAGATAAAAAGACTTGTCTAAGATTACATGGCGTGTGAGCAAGACACAGGGATTAGGAACTAAATCACTACAGACAGACTCCTTGCCTTCAGGGTGGAAAAAAATGAGTCTAGAAATGTTCACACCACGCAAAGCCATTACTGAACCTTTAGGACACACTAGCCAATCAGGAACAAGACATGTTGTTGGAGCCCAAAGTAAAATTTGGTTTTGGGAAAGACTGAACTCTGAAACGCTTTATTTTTAGGTCGAACCCTACTAGACAGCACAGCTGTCTGTTTGCTAAAGACATCTTGGGGACATTCAGAAAGCTTCCCTGGGAATGCTTACCATTGGCTTTGTGGTTAGTAACACATTTTCTGGCTTTCTATTTGCTGGCTTTATTTGTTTTAGGCTGTCTAGGGTGAGTTTGTCCCTCTCAAAGAGCCAAGCCTTTTCACACAAACTCTCCCTGTGTATTCTTCCACGAATGCTCCTTTCTGCAAACAGGCCTGTAAACCTTGTTCTTATTTTGTCACATTTACTTTGCATTCAAAGACAGAGGTCAACTGTCAGGCTCTGTCTTGGAGGAAGCTTGGTGTTTACTTTTCTTTTTTGAACTTCAAAGTGAGAGGATTTTTGTGACAATCTTGCTGGATACTGGGGGTAGGAAAGTTTTTTTGTCTAGAACACATTTAAATGAACCGTGGAAGTTTTTCATAACATTTCAAAATTATGAATGCACAAATGAAGCACATTGTTAAGTCTGAACTGTGTTAGAAACAAATGTTTCAATACATTCAAATCCATGCACTAGGTGATGTCATTTCTAAACACTGTTAATGCACTGTATAGTTTATTATTAAACCTGTATGTCTGTGCAAATGTATTGGTAATTTCAATTGAAAATGCGTGGTCTGTAATAGTGGTACTGTACCACACCATGCATACTCCACTCTACACCACTCCAATCTACTCTGCACAACTCCACTTTACGCCACTCTGCAACGCTGCACTCCACGCCAGTGCACTTTAATCTCTAACTCTGTACTCTATGCCCCTGCACTCTATGCCAATCCAACTGTACGCCACTGTAATCCACTCCGCAAAATAGCATTCAAAGCCGCTGCACTCTACACGACTTTATGCTATGCCATTACACTCTACACCACTGCATTCTACCCTACGCCAATTCACTCTACTCTGAAACAATCTCCTCTGCACCCCAGCACTCTACTCCACTCTGAGCCACTCACTCTATGCACCGCAGCCTACGCAACTCTATTCTAAATCACTGCACACTACACCACTGCCCTCTATGCAATGCACTCTACATCACAGCATTCTATGCCACTGCACTCTACTTTGCACTACTGTACTCTACCCCACTCTATACCTCTACTCTGCAACACTCCACTCTCCACCACTGAACTCTATGCCACTCTACGCCACAGCCCTCTCCAGTGCTATATTCTACTCTACACCACTCTACTCTGTACAACTCTATGCCACTGCATTCTGTGCCACTCTACTCTGCACCATTGAACTCCACCTCACTGTACTCTACTCGTCTGTACTGCACTCTACTATGCAACACTAATCTACAACACTGCATCATATCCCACTAAATTCTACTCCACTGCCCTCAACGCCACTGTACTCTGCAACAATTTAAGCCAACATACTCTACACCAGTCCAGACTACTCTACTCCACTGTACGCCACTCTGTGTGACTTCACACTATGCCATTCCAATGAACGTAGCTCTATGCGTCACTCCACTCTGTAACACTCTACTCCATTCTTCTCCATTCCACTCTACGCTACTCCATGCCACTCTCCTCTATTTCACTAAGTTTCAGCTATGCTGAAAAGCTGCCAAGCTGGTATACAACATGGCTAAAGCACATTGGCTAAGCTAACAGCTCTTGCATAGGCAAGACCTACTGGCTTTGCCAATGAATGCTTTTAAGTCTAGGAATGTTTCGGCATGCATTGGCAGCACTTTACTCGGGAACCTCAGTTTTAGGTACTGCACAACAGCAAAAAAAAAAAAAAACAGTAGTCAGGCACTTAAATCCGAAGGTTTGAATTTAAATCAAGTTAGTTTCAGATAATTCACTTATCCATAATGCTGGCATATGTTGTTAAAATACATTACATGTGAGGCAGGACAGGAGGGGGGCTTATGGGTCAGTGGAAACAGAGAGAAAAGCGGATTGTTAGGGGTACTTAAAACACAATATTTTTCAAACCAGCCGAGTTTTAAGGCTAACAAAACAGAGACAAGAGAGAGTGTGTATGTGTGTGTGTGTTTTTGTCAGTGTGTGCATGCACAAATCCAGGCTGAAATCTAGTAGACACCTCACCATACTCGACTGAAAGCACTTGTACCAAACTATTTAATACAGAATACATTTTTAGGGGGGGTGTAACACTCGAAGCTACACCCCTGGTGTTAGTGTAGAGGGTTAGGTGACGGGAAAGAATGAAGGTAACATATACTTGGTTCTAACAGAGCCCTACTCGTTGGGGACTGTAGTGCCCAAGTACAGGGAATACCTTGGCTCACAGAATGTGGCACACACCTGGGCGTTAGGCTGCAACTGGACACTGCGACAACACTGAGCTTGCCTGGCTGGTGGAGCTGTGCACACCACGGAGCATGCTGGGTCCAACCAACCAAGAGAGATAGTCAATCTACCAATCCATAGGTTGCACACCATAGCTTTAAGTGGGTCAGGTCCGTCTGGGGCTCAGACCCAGTACGAATTTAAAATGGACATGGAAACGGGTCCCTTTCAGGCCCTGTATTCATGTCCTTAACCTTTTATCCAAAAATACTGAGCAATTTCCGAACAATGAGTAAAAATAAGTTAAGTAATCCATGTTGTTCCTGCTTATATTTCATATAATTTACTTTGTCTTACATTCCCTTTGGGTGTTTGTTTTTTCCAGATTTTTATTTCAGGCAGCATATTACTCTGGTCTAGTGCATAATTTGAATTAAGCCACATCTAGATGTTTATACGGGTGCACAGCTGAGTTGTGGCTCAAGGCAGTGCGAGTTTCTTTTAGTGCCTGTCACGGGCAAAAAGATGTTCAGAATACGTGGTCATCCCATCCTTGGCCTCTCGGCAAAGTGCACAGAGAAACGTCCATGTAAGACAGTTGGAGTTGTATTTTTATGCAAATGTGTGGGTAGGGTGACTCTACATACATTTTAGTGTATATATTTAAGCCACCCCCTTAATTATATAGGCTCCACCCCTTTCAGGATTCCTACTTCTTAGCCGTATAGATGCCACGTTCTTCAGTTTAAGATACTAACCAATTCTTCATGTTTTGAGACTCTGCAAGAACCAGGAGATGTTACTTTTAATATTCAGAAACTCTTCTGGCTTTTGCAAAATAGCCTTTCTGTCTTTTGGTAAAAGTTAAGACAATACTAATACTAAAATACTTTTGCATTGATTACTTCTTGTAATTACTGTTTTACATTTTGATTTCAATGGAACACATTATCAGCTTTTCCCTATTTCCCAATTTTTTTTCTGTACTTGGCATGAAAATATCGGTACCATGTTGGTAGATTTCAGGCCAGGTAGTAAGTACCCTACATGGTAGTCACAGGCTTGCACGACAAGTACTACATTAAGGACACTACAGGTAATCGACTAATTTCGCGATCAGATAAGCGCACAAGAGGGAGACAAATTTCAACAAATAGGAAAGAGTATTTTTGTTAGGAGAAAGGGAGCACTGACGTGGCAAAATGTGTTTTGCTGGCTTGGAAAATCTTTACACCTGGGATAAAAAATTGTTTACAAATGATTAAGACCTCTTCAAATGTTTATTTTGCCGTGGCCTCAGTCAGCAGAGCCATGGTTGTAGCCCCTTCTAGAGTCATGGAAATTCAGCTTTTTTAGGTTTGGAGGACAGACAGCTTCTACTAGCTCTATAATTAATAAAACATTTTAAAAATAGGCCTGGTGACTTTCCAATATGCTATCATTATCTTGTGTAACTTCGGTAATTTAACATTATGCTTGAAACACAAAATTGGCCAAATTACATTATGTCACATTGCATAATTATGCACTGTTTGAGGCAAAAATTTAGCACGAGCGCACGGGGAGAAAGTGAAAGATTAAAAACTGAGTGGCAGCTGTTTGCGCCACTTGTGCTATCTGCTCTACTTTTTAGAGCAAAATGTGTCCTCTCCCATTATTGGCTGAATGCCACTTTTGCATTTGGTTTAATTACGCATGATTTCACACACTTTTCCTGAAATTTTGCTTAATTATGCAAACTTTGCACACCCCTAACGCTTGATAAATATATATATATATATATATATATATATATACACACACACACACACACACACATACAAACAGTGGCTTTTTTCATCCAGTTATATGTTCAACTAGCGATCACATTTTGCTTCCGCCCACCACACCATCCAGCAGAACGCATCGGCTTCACCCACTTCATCCATTGGCTCTTTTGAACCGGGAGTAATGGTACTTTTCCTGATCACATGTGCTAAAAAGAAGTGCACCTAAGTGCCAGGGCTGATGGTGCCAAAAATAAGCGCACCTCAGTGCTAACACTAGTTGGCCACTTATTTACCTTGTTAATATTTTTTCTTTCCTTTCTTTATCCTTTTTTGCTTTTTAAGTCATCCTTGTGTACCTGATACAATAATTCTCTTCCATAATAAGTATCACATTTGCCTATGATATGCTTCCAAACTTTAAAGGTTTTCAATACCTCTTCTAAGTACACCTGCCTGCTAGGAAGCAATCACATTGCTTAATTAAACGTATATGCAATGTTTAATTTGTTTTACAGTGTGAAATACTAATTTCAAATATATGGTCACCACCCTTAGGCGGAATCATTATTTTTTTCTCTTTAATTTGTGACCTAAACATCAATAAAAAACAAAAGTAAGCATCGCACCAGCTTGCCAAGGCCAGGCCTAATAGCTTCCAAAGTCCTAGATCTGATATGACGGCACAGGGAGTGTCACGTGACAGTGTCTCTTTCCTAACGGAGGAGAGAGGGTGCACTGCAAGACTGGGGAGGGAGTCCAGTCCTGGACAGAAAACGCCAAGCTGAGACTGAACAAGCAGGGGAGGGGTGACCCAATGCCACTATCACAGGGCAGGGCGGTGGCACAGGGGGCGGTGGCACGGGGCGCTTAAAGTCACTCCGTCTTGCAGGTGCATATTAGGCCTCGGATAAATATAGATTTCAACAGCGTAATTTGCGTAATTTCTGGAATTTCACGTTACACTTCTCACCCCAAAAACTCTAAATTATGCCGTGACATCACTTCCTGTAATTATGCGCTGTAAATATTTACTGAGTATGGAACAATTGCTACGAAAGATTTACGGCACAGAACAACAGAAGGGGAGCAGTTGTTTGCGGTGATGCTTAAATGCGCCCTTGCAGCAAAAATGGCTGCAAGGAAGCATTTCGCTCTAAAATATTACACGAAATGATGGATTTGCATTTTGCGTAATTAAACAGAACTTCCCATATTGGCAGAATCTATAAACCCTTTCAGTGCCATGGGCCGTTTTCCTTTACCAACCCACAGCTGACACGGTCTTAACTCTGCTACTTCCTTTCTGAATATTACTAAGGGGCATATCATCAAGGGACAGCGATAAATAACGCAAAGCGCGTTTACCGCTTTTTTATTTATCGCCGTCTATCTCTTGAATATATCGCCCTGGTAGCATGTTATTAACAACGCGTTTCTCCAGGGCGATAGAAATTCCAGCGATAGCGGGGAAAATGCCGTTTTGCAGAGAACATCGCTGGTTTTACAGCGATGTTCCCTGCAAAACGGCGATAACCTTGCTGATACGACCCTGTGATCATATCAGCATAATCCACCCCCAATGTAAGGGATAGGCCAGTCCGCATTTTAGCAGACGTTAGTTTTTGGTGAAAACAGCGGTTTTCTCCAAAAACTAACGTCTGCTTAATGCTGAGACAGCCTTGTAAATAGTGCAATGTGCACATCAGCGATATTTGCAAGGTTGTACTGCCCAGTGACGCCCACTTTGCATCTCATTAGAGATGTAAAGGGAGGCGTCGGGTAAAAGGGTGCTAATGTGTGCTAATGCATGTTAGCACCCACTTGTAAATAGGGTGAAAAGATTATCTCTGCTTTTTTGGATTTTAAAGCTAAAAAAGCAGAGATAATGCCCTTGTTAATATGCCCCTCAGTTAGTTATGGCTTATCTATCCATTGATAGGGCTTAATAAGGAAACTAGCAAAATCTCGGACCTCACTGGGGTTATGTTATGTTATGTTATAAGGGGATTTATACCGCACACTGCTACTCAAGAGTGTCCTGGCGCATAGGAGAACAGTGACAGAGGCGAGCAAAAGAGCTAGATCGACTGTTTGAACAGAGGAGTTTTAAAGAGTTTTTAAAAATAGAAAGTTCCTTATTATGCCGAAGGTCAGCTCGCAGAGCATTCCACAGTGTGGTTGCCTTTACCACAAAGGACTGCACCCAAGCCGCGAGCGTCGAAATCTGGGGACCACCAGCCGGCGTTGGACGGCGGAGCGAAGAGGACGCCTGGGAAAATAGAAAGCGAACCTCGAGCTAATGTAGGCAGGGCCTTGACCGTGAAGTGCCTTATGCGTCATGGTCAGAACCTTGAAGCGCACTCGCTGGGCAACGGGAAGCCAATGCAAGTTGCTTAGCTGCTGACGTACGCTCATTCCTTCGGGATATTAAACAGGAGCCTGACAACTGCATTTTGAATAACCTGCAGCTTTCCTAGGAGGTACCCCGGGATGCCGATGTAAAGGGCGGTAGCGTAGTCGAGACAGGATAGAATGAGCTACCTACCTAGTTTCAGAGGCCCTAAATTAAGGGCAGTTCTGGGACTCTGGTGGCTCGAGCTCCCAGTGTCTCTACTACAACTATAGCCACAGGGCCAACAATATAATTATTGCAAGCTGTCTTTGTGGCTCATTCCATCTGGCGCAAGGTCACTTTTGCAGCATTCCTGCACTCAGTGCTTCCTGCAGAGATCTGCACAGCAGCTCATGGCCTTTTTTCAACCAGCCGCAAACACTCTTGAAACCTCCCCTTCTCATCAGTCCCTGTTGGCTTTCATCAGAACCTGCAGAACCTTTTGCCAGAACCCCACATCACCAATGACATTTCATGCAATATGTGATCCAATAGGAGTGTATCACTTCACAAGAGAACAAGCTAGAATCATAGTGAACGCACCCCCATGGGAAATATTGCCAACCCCACCCCTGGCCAGGACCCTTGGCTGCAGGCAGGAGTGTGCAACGGAGCGGTGCAGCACGGCAAGGGACTAACTCGGGCAAGGGTGTAGATATGGGATATGACCTTTTTTTCGATTTCATAACTTTCTTCAAAGCACTGCACTCTGCTTCCAAAGGATGGTGGTAGATTCACTGACAAGGATGTACTTCCAAAGGACGGTGGTAGATTCACTGACAAGGATGTACCTCCAAAGAATGGTGGTAGATTTACTGACAGGGATGTACTTTCAAAGAATGGTGGTAGATTCACTGACGAGGATGTACTTCCAAAGGACGGTAGTAGATTCATTGAAAAGGATGTACTTCCAAAGGATGGTGGTAGATTCACTGACAAGGATGTACCTCCAAAGAATGGTGGTAGATTTACTGACAGGGATGTACTTTCAAAGAATGGTGGTAGATTCACTGACGAGGATGTACTTCCAAAGGACGGTAGTAGATTCATTGAAAAGGATGTACTTCCAAAGGATGGTGGTAGATTCACTGACAAGGATGTACTTCTAAAGGATGGTGGTAGATTCACTGACATGGATGTACTTCCAAAGGACGGTGGTAGATTCATTGAAAAGGATGTACTCTCATAGGAAGGTGGTAGATTCACTGACAAGGATGTACTTCCAAAGGATGGTGGTAGATTCACTGACAAGGATGTACTTCCAAAGGATGGTGGTAGATTCACTGACAAGGATGTACTTTCAAAGGACATTAGTAGATTCACTGAAAAGGATGTACTTCTAAAGGACGGTGGTAGATTCATTGACAAGGATGTACTTCCAAAGGATGGTGGTAGATTCACTGACAAGGATGTACTTCCAAAGGATGGTGGTAGATTCATAGACAAGGATTTACTTCCAAAGGATGGTGGTAGATTCATAGACAAGGATGTACTTCCAAAGGATGGTGGTAGATTCACTGACAAGGATGTACTTCCAAAGGACGGTGGTAGATTCATTGAAAAGGATGTACTCTCATAGGAAGGTGGTAGATTCACTGACAAGGATGTATTTACAAAGGATGGTGGTAGATTCACTGACGAGGATGTACTTCCAAAGGATGGTGGTAGATTCACTGACAAGGATATACTAAAGATGTACTTCCAAAGGACGGTAGTAGATTCACTGAAAAGGATGTACTTCCAAAGGATGGTGGTAGATTCACTGATGAAGATGTACTCTCAAAAGACGGTAGTAGATTCACTGAAAAGGATGTACTTCTAAAGGACGGTGGTAGATTCATTGAAAAGGATGTACTTCCAAAGGATGGTGGTAGATTCACTGACAAGGATGTACTCTCACAGGATAGTGGTAGATTCACTGACAAGGATGTACTCTCACAGGACGGTGGTTGATTCACTGACAAGGATGTACTCTCACAGGACGGTGGTAGATTCACTGACAAGGATGTACTTTCAAAGGATGGTGGTAGATTTATAGACCAGGATGTACTTCCAAAGGATGGTGGTAGATTGAATGACAAGGATGTACTTCCAAAGGATGGTGGTAGATTCACTGACAAGGATGTACTTTCACAGGATGGTGGTAGATTTATAGACCAGGATGTACTTCCAAAGGATGGTGGTAGATTCAATGACAAGGATGTACTTCCAAAGGATGGTGGTAGATTCACTGACCAGGATGTACTTCCAAAGGATGGTGGTAGATTCACTGACCAGGATGTACTTCCAAAGGATGGCGGTAGATTCAATGACAAGGATGTACTTCCAAAGGATGGTGGTAGATTCAATGACAAGGATGTACTTTCACAGGATGGTGGTAGATTTATAGACCAGGATGTACTTCCAAAGGATGGTGGTAGATTCAATGACAAGGATGTACTTCCAAAGGATGGTGGTAGATTCACTGACCAGGATGTACTTCCAAAGGATGGTGGTAGATTCACTGACCAGGATGTACTTCCAAAGGATGGTGGTAGATTCAATGACAAGGATGTACTTCCAAAGGATGGTGGTAGATTCACTGACCAGGATGTACTTCCAAAGGATGGTGGTAGATTCACTGACCAGGATGTACTTTCAAAGGATGGTGGTAGATTCAATGACAAGGATGTACTTCCAAAGGATGGTGGTAGATTCACTGACCAGGATGTACTTCCAAAGGATGGTGGTAGATTCACTGACCAAGATGTACTTCCAAAGGATGGTGGTAGATTCAATGACAAGGATGTACTTCCAAAGGATGGTGGTAGATTCACTGACCAGGATGTACTTCCAAAGGATGGCGGTAGATTCAATGACAAGGATGTACTTCCAAAGGATGGTGGTAGATTCAATGACAAGGATGTACTTCCAAAGGATGGTGGTAGATTCACTGACAAGGATGTACTTTCACAGGATGGTGGTAGATTTATAGACCAGGATGTACTTCCAAAGGATGGTGGTAGATTCAATGACAAGGATGTACTTCCAAAGGATGGTGGTAGATTCACTGACCAGGATGTACTTCCAAAGGATGGTGGTAGATTCACTGACCAGGATGTACTTCCAAAGGATGGCGGTAGATTCAATGACAAGGATGTACTTCCAAAGGATGGTGGTAGATTCAATGACAAGGATGTACTTTCACAGGATGGTGGTAGATTTATAGACCAGGATGTACTTCCAAAGGATGGTGGTAGATTCAATGACAAGGATGTACTTCCAAAGGATGGTGGTAGATTCACTGACCAGGATGTACTTCCAAAGGATGGTGGTAGATTCATTGAAAAGGATGTACTTCCAAAGGATGGTGGTAGATTCAATGACAAGGATGTACTTCCAAAGGATGGTGGTAGATTCACTGACCAGGATGTACTTCCAAAGGATGGTGGTAGATTCACTGACCAAGATGTACTTCCAAAGGATGGTGGTAGATTCAATGACAAGGATGTACTTCCAAAGGATGGTGGTAGATTCACTGACCAGGATGTACTTCCAAAGGATGGCGGTAGATTCAATGACAAGGATGTACTTCCAAAGGATGGTGGTAGATTCAATGACAAGGATGTACTTTCACAGGATGGTGGTAGATTTATAGACCAGGATGTACTTCCAAAGGATGGTGGTAGATTCAATGACCAGGATGTACTTCCAAAGGATAGTGGTAGATTCAATGACAAGGATGTACTTCCAAAGGATGGTGGTAGATTCAATGACCAGGATGTAATTCCAAAGGATGGTGGTAGATTCAATGACAAGGATGTACTTCCAAAGGATGGTGGTAGATTCAATGACAAGGATGTACTTCCAAAGGATGGTGGTAGATTCACTGACCAGGATGTACTTCCAAAGGATGGCGGTAGATTCAATGACAAGGATGTACTTCCAAAGGATGGTGGTAGATTCACTGACCAGGATGTACTTCCAAAGGATGGCGGTAGATTCAATGACAAGGATGTACTTCCAAAGGATGGTGGTAGATTCACTGACCAGGATGTACTTCCAAAGGATGGCGGTAGATTCAATGACAAGGATGTACTTCCAAAGGATGGTGGTAGATTCACTGACCAAGATGTACTTCCAAAGGATGGTGGTAGATTCAATGACAAGGATGTACTTTCACAGGATGGTGGTAGATTTATAGACCAGGATGTACTTCCAAAGGATGGTGGTAGATTCAATGACCAGGATGTACTTCCAAAGGATAGTGGTAGATTCAATGACAAGGATGTACTTCCAAAGGATGGTGGTAGATTCAATGACCAGGATGTAATTCCAAAGGATGGTGGTAGATTCAATGACAAGGATGTACTTCCAAAGGATGGTGGTAGATTCAATGACAAGGATGTACTTCCAAAGGATGGTGGTAGATTCACTGACCAGGATGTACTTCCAAAGGATGGCGGTAGATTCAATGACAAGGATGTACTTCCAAAGGATGGTGGTAGATTCACTGACCAGGATGTACTTCCAAAGGATGGCGGTAGATTCAATGACAAGGATGTACTTCCAAAGGATGGTGGTAGATTCACTGACCAGGATGTACTTCCAAAGGATGGCGGTAGATTCAATGACAAGGATGTACTTCCAAAGGATGGTGGTAGATTCACTGACCAGGATGTACTTCCAAAGGATGGTGGTAGATTCACTGACCAGGATGTACTTTCACAGGATGGTGGTAGATTTATAGACCAGGATGTACTTCCAAAGGATGGTGGTAGATTTAATGACCAGGATGTACTTCCAAAGGATAGTGGTAGATTCAATGACAAGGATGTACTTCCAAAGGATGGTGGTAGATTCAATGACCAGGATGTAATTCCAAAGGATGGTGGTAGATTCAATGACAAGGATGTACTTCCAAAGGATGGTGGTAGATTCAATGACAAGGATGTACTTCCAAAGGATGGTGGTAGATTCACTGACCAGGATGTACTTCCAAAGGATGGCGGTAGATTCAATGACAAGGATGTACTTCCAAAGGATGGTGGTAGATTCACTGACCAGGATGTACTTCCAAAGGATGGCGGTAGATTCAATGACAAGGATGTACTTCCAAAGGATGGTGGTAGATTCACTGACCAGGATGTACTTCCAAAGGATGGCGGTAGATTCAATGACAAGGATGTACTTCCAAAGGATGGTGGTAGATTCACTGACCAGGATGTACTTCCAAAGGATGGTGGTAGATTCACTGACCAGGATGTACTTTCACAGGATGGTGGTAGATTTATAGACCAGGATGTACTTCCAAAGGATGGTGGTAGATTCAATGACCAGGATGTACTTCCAAAGGATAGTGGTAGATTCAATGACAAGGATGTACTTCCAAAGGATGGTGGTAGATTCAATGACCAGGATGTAATTCCAAAGGATGGTGGTAGATTCAATGACAAGGATGTACTTCCAAAGGATGGTGGTAGATTCAATGACAAGGATGTACTTCCAAAGGATGGTGGTAGATTCACTGACAAGGATGTACTTCCAAAGGATGGTGGTAGATTCAATGACAAGGATGTACTTCCAAAGGATGGTGGTAGATTCAATGACAAGGATGTATTTCCAAAGGATGGTGGTAGATTCAATGACAAGGATGTACTTCCAAAGGATGGTGGTAGATTCACTGACCAGGATGTACTTCCAAAGGATGGCGGTAGATTCAATGACAAGGATGTACTTCCAAAGGATGGTGGTAGATTCACTGACCAGGATGTACTTCCAAAGGATGGCGGTAGATTCAATGACAAGGATGTACTTCCAAAGGATGGTGGTAGATTCACTGACCAGGATGTACTTCCAAAGGATGGCGGTAGATTCAATGACAAGGATGTACTTCCAAAGGATGGTGGTAGATTCACTGACAAGGATGTACTTCCAAAGGATGGTGGTAGATTCACTGACCAGGATGTACTTCCAAAGGATGGTGGTAGATTCACTGACCAGGATGTACTTTCACAGGATGGTGGTAGATTTATAGACCAGGATGTACTTCCAAAGGATGGTGGTAGATTCAATGACCAGGATGTACTTCCAAAGGATAGTGGTAGATTCAATGACAAGGATGTACTTCCAAAGGATGGTGGTAGATTCAATGACCAGGATGTAATTCCAAAGGATGGTGGTAGATTCAATGACAAGGATGTACTTCCAAAGGATGGTGGTAGATTCAATGACAAGGATGTACTTCCAAAGGATGGTGGTAGATTCACTGACAAGGATGTACTTCCAAAGGATGGTGGTAGATTCAATGACAAGGATGTACTTCCAAAGGATGGTGGTAGATTCAATGACAAGGATGTACTTCCAAAGGATGGTGGTAGATTCACTGACCAGGATGTACTTCCAAAGGATGGTGGTAGATTCACTGACCAGGATGTACTTTCACAGGATGGTGGTAGATTCACTGACCAGGATGTACTTCCAAAGGATGGTGGTAGATTTATAGACCAGGATGTACTTCCAAAGGATGGTGGTAGATTCAATGACCAGGATGTACTTCCAAAGGATAGTGGTAGATTCAATGACAAGGATGTACTTCCAAAGGATGGTGGTAGATTCAATGACCAGGATGTAATTCCAAAGGATGGTGGTAGATTCAATGACAAGGATGTACTTCCAAAGGATGGTGGTAGATTCAATGACAAGGATGTACTTCCAAAGGATGGTGGTAGATTCACTGACAAGGATGTACTTCCAAAGGATGGTGGTAGATTCACTGACCAGGATGTACTTCCAAAGGATGGTTGTAGATTCATAGACAACGTTGTACTTCCAAAGGGTGGTGTTAGATTCACTGACACGGATGTATGTGAATATATGTCACGAGGAGAACCAATGCTATTGAGACAGCAGCCCGTTCTTTTACCTTACACAAAGAAAAGCGCCAGAATGTATTTCTCATATAATATTAAAGAGGCTTAAAGTATCCCAGGAAAATAAAGAGAATGCCATTGCTTTCTAAGAACAACGCACGCCAGTGGGCCACCAACACAACGCACTCACAAGCTACGATAGGTTGCACGGTGGCAGACTTGATGTAATTAGCGCGGACGGGTGTGCTCATGCACTCCGCGGTATCACCGACAGATGGCTCCAATGTACCAGGCGCGCCATCTGTCGCACACGGGGAGGTACAACCCGCGACAGATGCCCACAGAGGGCAGCCACACTCAGAAGGCCCCTGGGATTCACGGTACCTCTCTAATATGCTAAAGTGCCCGTGAGAGCAGTGCACAGGCGGGTCAACGCAGGCACTACATCAGAGCTGACACTGTGCCCAAGAGCAGACAGTGTAAGGGTGAAGGGGCCGTGACTGAAAGTGCTGCAAAGCCACAGGGCGCGCGCCCATGTTCTCAAGGACATTCAAGGGGGGCTGCCACCGCACGAGCTAAGACAGGAAAGGGTCATGGCATCACCGACTAAACTTTTAGTACATCCGGGGCCATCATAACCTAAGCGAGTTATAAATCCGTTCTTCAAAAAAGACAAATGCACCATGACCTGAAATGCTGCAACATTACATTAGCATCACGAGTACTGTCACCTTACAGAAAGAGAAGCACTTACTGGTATTTTAATACAAATGGTTTCTTAAGGAGCACGTGAGTCCACAAGATGGTTTGACAATGCCACTCTCCGCTTACGATGACACAGAGTGGTACCCCTAAATGACAACAATTTATAAGGGGCGTTTTTCAACAAGACTTGTTTGATGAGCAGCCAGAACGCCCCACTGACATAAAAGCTTTAATAGACTGCCCCTTCACCCCCCACCCCCGGCCCGTCCCTTCAACCATGTCCCTTCTGCTTATCACACCCCATGCAATAATGCTGACCAGTGCGGGACTTAAGTGAGCGCAATGACGCACGACGCTCGTTCTCCTGGACCTCCTGTGCCCCTGGTAAGAATGACCCAGCCTGGCATCAAGAGACACACCCTGGGATGCTGATATGCCAGTGGCACACAAGGCCATTTGTATATCACTACATCTATTGTTATGTTATGTTATGTTATAATGCGCGCAGCTACTCCGAGGAGTGTCCCGGTGCGAACCTAGAGGGGTAAGTGGAACCTGATTAGACAAAAATAAATGTTTTCAGGTTTTTCTTAAAAAGCGAGGGATGCTGAAAGTTACGAAGAGCAAAAGGCAGCGAGTTCCAGGCTAGGGCAGCTTTCACGGCAAGAGAACTGCCACCCATCCTTTGCCGTCTGAAACGGGGCACCAGATCCAGGAGTTGAGACGCGGAGCGAAGGGTCTCGAAGGGGTCTAGAAGCAAAGGCACTTTTGTAAATAGATTGGACCTAAAGCATGAAGGGCCCGATGTCCAATAACTGGAGATTTAAATGTAACCCGTTCTGCCGCTGGCAGCCAGTGTAGAGTGCGCAGATGTTGTCTCACGCTGCATCTAGAGGAGATGTTAAGAAGAAGGCTGGCCGCCGCATTTTGAACGACTTGTAGTTTATTAAGTAGATAACCAGGAATGCCTGCATACAGGGCATTGGCATAATCCAATCGAGATAAAATATGGGCTTGGGTGACCGTTTCCGTAAGCAGCCCTCAGGAGAAGTGGAAGGAATTTCCTGAGGGTTTTGCGTAGCCCAAAACAATTCCCGGCTAACTTCTCTTTAAAAAAAAAAAAAAAAAATTGTCCTCATCTCACCAATAAGCTATCTGTGGGCCCCTCTGTTTACCGCACTTGCTTAGGTCGCCTGACAGGTCCCGTTAGTAAGGGAACTCGGTGTAATCATAGGACCAACTATATTAGTCTCAAGTTACGACCCCACCTTATGATGGGCAGCCAGATGTTTGTTAAACTGTTCTCCTCACCCTCTTGATTCAAACGAGCCATAGCAAATGAGGCTTTAAGCCAGTCCTCGCACTTCGGGGGGAGGGGATCTTTCCACTTTTTACTGACCTCTCTCCGTGCAAGTAGCACCAAGTATAGTAATAACCCACAAAATATTTGCAGGGCAGTCTGACAAAATAGTCCATCATCCCCGAAGAAGACAAGGGACCCATTGACATCAATGTTGGCTTTGAAAATATCTCGGAGGCAGTGGCGGTGCGTCCATTGGGGGCGTTGGGGCGTTGCCCCACTAGCCATGGACGCACCTGCCAACAAGAACATGTCTAATTTATTTTAAAAAGTCAGCCGGGATTAATTTGCAGCGCACTATCGTCCCCGGCCGGGAGAAGCCCGACAGAATCGGGCAGAATCGGGCAGCGCGTAAGGCAGTGGCCGTGCGGGGGCGGAGCAATCAGAATAGCGTTGGCCAGTAGCTGCGCGCTGCGCCGGCCTGTCAAAATATTGAGGACTCGTGGGTTTCACATGCGCAGTGTGTACTACAGTAACTGTACACACTGCGCATATGAAATCCAGGAGGCCTCGATATTTTGACTGGCCTGCGCATGCGTACTGTTGTCCGTCCACCCCCCACCCCCACCTTAGCAGTGGAGACTAGACAGGCATGAAGTCCCGGCCCCGGTCTCATTAGGGGCAAATAGCAGTCTGCTCGTAAGCCAATCCTGGCGCAGTGGCGCTGTTAACGCTGCGCCAGGATTGGCTGCTGCAGCAGGATGGTGCCGCCAAGCGTGGGTGTTGGCTGCTCTGCTGCGGCCCGCACTGCTTGGCCAATCACCTGTGGCTATTATCAAGCAAATTCGAGGTGATTGGCCATTAGCACGCGTGGCGCTGGTGGCGCACCAAAACAACTGCTAATAGTGAAGTTTCGGTCTAGTAAGTGAAAGTAGAAGTCGTAGACTCATAGACTGGTCACTAGTGCAGCCAGTGACCACTACCAGAGTCACTCACAACTCGGTCGTCGCTCGTGACTCGTCGTCGTCGTCCTGCTGCTGGCTGCTGCCCTGGGCCTGACTTGGTTAACTTAAGTGTGTGTGCGACATCGTGCGTACCCCTACTGTCCAGACCTCACCACCACCGCAACACGGCACCGCGTCCACCGGTCCACGTAAGTTTTTTACTGTGCATGCACTGCACAGCACACTGTGACTGTTTGAAAATAGAGGCTTCTTTCACCCAAACGAGCAGTAGTACTGTACTGCATAGCCGCCCTGGCCTGGCCTGCGCTTGCCTACAGTTAGCATTAGCATCAGCAGGGCAGCATGTGTTGTTGTGCAATCAGTGTATGTATGTATTGCCCGAGATCACACCAATAGTGTATGCTAGCCTAGGCATCAGTCCCGGTTTCTGGTCAATCCGCCTGCCATTCACACAGGAGTTGCCTTCTAGCCTCCCCCCTCCCTCGCCTGAGAGGGGCTCCCGGGAGGTCGGGGGGGGGAGGGGGGGTAAAGCCTTTCCGAGAATCGCTCGCACCAATCGGACCGACTGAGCAGGATTTAAAACCTAAAGGAATAGTAGACCGCGATGGGACTTTGCGCAGGCCTTGGGACATTGTGACGTCACCAGGCAACTATCACCCCCCTCGACGTCACACTTAAGAGCTAGCTGTCTCCATCCGCAGCAGTGCGGGAACAGGCAGCGAGTGAAGGACACCCCACAGGAGCGGACTGTCTGCCTTCATTTTCCGGTAGTGAGCATCACAGCCCCCCAAATCTTCTTAAACACACTCAGCAGGGACAAGCACCGTGGCCTGCTTCCAAGGACATTCTTCCCAGGAGAACCCCCTTTATAAATGTGGTGCTGGTGAGTCATTCTCAAAAGATTTTCTGCCCGTCAAAAGTCTGTTTCTGGGATGTAAGCTGGCAGCTACAGGCCGGGTACCCGGTCATTTGTCTGGGATAGGCCGGCTGCTGTTTTATTGTGAATCGCCGGTTTGTGACAGCTTCCAGGCCTGCAAACAGGCATATCAGTCCCAGGTTTGCTTCCTGGAATTATAAACCCGTTCGTGGGCATTATCAGCCTCGCTCTCAGGGCATTAACTTTATTTGAAGTGTCGGCTCCTGTACTATTACATATCAAAGGTGTACTTCAGAGGTGTGATGGGTCCAATCGGGTGCATTATCTACCTACTAGAGAGTGGCTAATTTGCAAAAATAATACGTGCCAGGGCACTCATCAGGAGGCAGATTGCACCAGCCCATTTCTCCTGTTCGCGCTGCCTAAAAGAGAACCAACTACTAATACTGAGAGAGGGTGTGACGTAATGTCCAGAGCTGGTGACTTCGGAGCTGGGGTACCTGGTTCGAGTCTCGGCGTCGGCTCAACATCCTTTGATTCTGGGCAAATCACTTAATCTCCCAGCAAATAAATATGTCCTTAAATGGTGCTGGTGCTCATGAAAAGCGGTGTTCGTGTATGTTTAAGTGCGGGTGCTAAGCACTGAAAACTACCTGCTTCAATTAGACCTGCCTGTAATAGAACTTCTGGGGCATTCTCTACCATATGATAGGAAAGCTCACCTTTACTAGCAAAATCTCAGAGTTATTTGTTATTCTTTGTAGTCTGTGGAGTGTTAATAAACCGAAACCGACGGTCCGGCAGTACTAGTAAGGTCACCGTCTGGGTCTGGGTCATGATCTGTTGAGCAGTCAGTGCGCCGTGACTGGTGGCCGCCGGTCTTAAGTTCTGCTCACAAAGTCGGACTCGGACGCGCCGCTGTGAGCGCTTCTCACTCAGCCTGGTCACAGGCTGGAGGTTTCTACAGGTGATGATGAATTAGGGCACGAGGCCGCTAAATCTGGCGTCATCTGAGTCAGGGGGGCGATTACTGTTAAACTGGAGGCGGCTGCTGTTTATTGAAAAACAAACACATGAACTAATTAGCGATCGGTGCTAAATGGGAGACTGTGCTCACTGTGACAATGAATGAAGGGGTTGCACTCACTACATATTGGTAACTGTGGTCCTCTAATGTGTACGTACACATTACTTCACATAGAATGAGAAAAGGTTAGAAATTATGCTTTTACTCAAGCTTGATGCATTTGTTGCCTTTGCAACATTTTCATAAAAGTATACCCCTTGAACATTTTATTTGTGCAACTGCTCCATGTCATAAACATACCACTACATTCTATGCATGCGAAAAGACAAACAGTGCTGTCAGTCCATAATGTTTTGTATGTCACTTCTGTTGTTGTGGCACTTTAGCCCTGTAGCTTGGAACACCATGTTCTGCCGCAGCATTCGGTATTTGCTAATTGTGTAAATATTTTCACCTATTATATTGACAAGGAAACATTTTTGTTTTTTAAATTCACATTTCAGTTGCTGTGCAAATTAACATGACAATGACTAGTATGTACATTACGTTTACGTTAAATGTGATTGCAGTGCATATGACAGTTGGGTTTTTAGAAGTATTCTGTTTCACCAGTCTTTCCTTTGCATCACGGTGAAATTAAAGGGTATTCATATGTTTGTGCATCAGTTAATTCCATAGCTTTCTTAAATGCTGGATCCTAAAGGTGCCTACCTAATTTGAATATCATTGATCCATGAGGGGAACCCAGTACTGACCGTTGCCAGATATCTGGGGTATTTTCCTATGTTAACTTTATCTTGTTTTGCCCGGAAGTAGCCTTGTAAAAGTCCTGCAATTTCCCATCTGCCTTTCTACCTGAAGTTGCCTTGGAATAAAGATCTATTTATTTTATGTTTGGCAACATTTGCAAAATATCCTACTTCCGTTTTTTCTGCTCCTTCTTTTTCATGTTTCAAACTGTCTTTTGTGATTAGAGATCAGATCCCTTTTGCATCTAAGGTGTATGTCTCAGACATTTGTGAATCTGCCATGCAGACCCTCAGTGCTTGACCATTGCTCTTCTCTTTCTCAGTAGTTTACTCAGCCTGCTGCTTGACCTCAGCTGGAAAATTCATAAAACTACAATTCCTGTCACATTGGAGAGTGCTTCAGAGCAGTTAACAGCTGCATACTATCTAAACGCCTACAGTTAAATACGTTGACAAACAAGATACATTTATATGTTCATCCTCACCCATCTCTCCACAAGAAGTAGGCTGCCACTAGTCCACTAGTGTTGCTCAATTTCTCCCTCCCTTGTACCAAGATTTCAAAGAAAGCTTCTACCTCATAAGAGGCCAGTGTCCACATTTCCCTACCTAGGTCTCCTTAGAGAAGTTCCAGCCAATATCACTGTAGCACTTTCCTGTGCTGATTTTGCCACTAAGCCCCCCCACCCCATCGTCCTACTTCACAGGTTATAGAGAATTTTAAATGTGGCTCCTCAGCCTACCCATTTGGACTCCCATCAGCCATCAAATTCTTACACTGGCTGCAGATAGCTAGATATAACGCCTTTAAAGCAATGTGCATCATATATCGAGCAATCCGCTGCAGTGGACCACTCGGTTTTCAACATAATGTGTACCTTTACCCCTAACAAAGTCACTTTATTTAGGTTGATTCGCACTCGTATACAAAAACATAAAGTTGAGAACTGGCTGAAGCTTCTTCTCTGGGCCGAAGGCCATGGTCTGGTACTGGATTCCTGCAAAAATGAGAATTTACAGTGGCCTATGATGTCAGAGCGAAACAAAAGGGGATGATGGACGTAGCGTTTGAGCAAATCAAACACTCACCCCCAGTCAACTGATCTGGGTTTAATCCATCACCATTCTTTAGCTCACTCAGCCACCCCAGTTCAGACATGGCCTTTTGCATATGGCCATGTCTGAACAGGGGTGGCAGAGTGGGCTAAAGAACGGTGATGGATTAAACCCAGATCAGTTAACTGGGGGCGAGTGCTTGTATTGTCAACTCTCCGTCCATCATTTCCTTTGGTTTTTCTTTGTTCGCCATAAGTTGGCAGGGTATGCTCAGACGTGAGTCCCTTGCTCCCTTTGCCACTGGATTCAAGCAAGCCGGGCTGAAGAAGGCTGAAATGCCAGAAACCGGTCCTCGGTAGCTTGTTTCCGGTCCAGGGCAGGCATGGCTTGGCAGTTTGGGCTGGACTGTTCCCATGAGGCACAGGGTCAGACTGATTTGTTTATGTTTTATATGTTTTCATACATTGTAATAAAGCACTTCTGCTGACGTATTTACAGGCCATTGAGTGCCTTTTCTTTATTATTGTAGCCCCCCCCCCACCACTTGTGCTGCAGGCCTTTAATTAAGATAGAGATAATTTAACTGCGATAGTT
Organism: Lissotriton helveticus; assembly: GCF_964261635.1. Classification (NCBI taxonomy): domain Eukaryota; kingdom Metazoa; phylum Chordata; class Amphibia; order Caudata; family Salamandridae; genus Lissotriton; species Lissotriton helveticus. The sequence continues at coordinate 358,199,988 of NC_136062.1, forward strand.
CAATGCAGTGGGCACTGAGAGGATTTCTGTAAAGGTTACGAGCTTTGTATGGTTGTAAACAATCACCATAAAAAGTTGCTGCCATTTTAGATAAAACTCTGTCATATTTTGAATGCAACAGCTAGACTGTTTGTTTTATCTTTCGTGAGTGCTTTGTAGGTTTAGCTAACTGTATTGCATTCTGTCACTACTGACAGACACCTTCTTGTGTTTGATTTAACCATGTTTAGCTACTATAATATCAACTTTTTTGGGTTGTTGTTCGCTAAGTAGAGGTTTTATGAGAGTGGAATTCAGAAGAATGCAAGACCAGCTGTTGAAATCTTCATGAATATTTTTGCATAGTGACCGCTCCTGAAATGTGTACTGTTTAGGGATAGCAGTTGTTGTAGCACCACTGGGCAGGTTTACATTTTCTCACCTTGTCTACTAACACTACACTTCAGGTTTCATATACCTGGTTTTCCAATGGATCTTGATTGTGCTGAGAGGAGTCAGATATAGGGGACCCAATGTAGTTATCCAGTGAGGACCAGGAATTGGAAAATTGACCTACAAACTAGTAATTAGATTCATATATATAACCCTCAACACTATGCAATACAGATACAGAATTATCACATCTAGACCAAATCTCTTTGGGAAAGTCAGTCGGTCTAAAATCATACAAACCAATAACTCAGTTAGAGCTATGCAGAATATTTAACATTAGAATTTGCTATTCAGAGATCTCTCTATTCAGATTCCCGGCTCTCATTAATACTCAGTTGGAATGCACAATCAATAATTGAAGATGAGACATGGAAAGGCAGAAACATGATTTGAGGATGGTTTAGTTTTATCAGTACATTTTAAAAGAGTAAATACATCAATATCAGGCCTTTATTTCTCCTAGGAGTGCAGAGTAATCAAATGTAGTCTTTTCCTGTTGTCCAAAGGGGAGCGTTATGTAGGAGAGTAGGGTCTGCTTTCCTATGGTCACCCCATTTTTTTGCTTTTTGCTTTACTGGTTTAAAACTTAGAAAGGCTGTGGTCCTTCTAATCAGACCCACAGCCCAGCTGTTCTCTCTCTAAATTCACACAATGTACTTTAGGTGCATTGCCAATTGGGTATTGGGTCACTCTTGTGAGTCCATGTATAGTGTACCATAGGTACATAGGTGCAACCAAGGCCTACCAGGGGCTGCAGCATGTATTATGCCACCCATGCCTGGCCATTCAAATGAGCTGTTGCAGCTATATTGCTGTCCTGCATAAGATATATGTATTTGTACTGAAATTTGATATTATTGCACCAAATCTTATACGTTGTACTTTGACTATTGACAGGCTTCTTTCATATTGTGATGAAGCTCTGTTGTTATACTGAATAAGCAGCTACCTAGTATGTTATATGACAGCTCTTTAATAATGTAATCCCTGCACTTTCACAATTGCTTTATTAACCTTCCTGCTTTCTCAGATTTGCTTGGAAATGCACCATTTTTCCACTATTTTTTCAAAATTTTCTCGGGGGGAATTCACCCCGAACCCTCCTTAGGGGGTCCGGGCTCGCTCGCTACGCTCGCTCGCTACGGTGCAGTATGAATATCAGTTTCCGGCCCACCACTTTCAAATGTCACCAGCCGCCACTGCTCGGAGGGTATCGCCAATCCCCTTCCAAAAAGTTTCTAACTCGGGGCATTAAAAAAAAAAATATGAAGATCATTAGCAGTGGGCATCATACACCTTGGGCATTTGGGTGTTGGAAATGGGTCGAACTTGGCTATTTTGGCTGGGGTATAAAAAAATCTATTAATGACAAAAAAGTGACTCTTTTTTAGGCTGCCGGTTTAATATATTTATATAATACTTTCAGTGAGGGCTCAAACAGGGTGTCTATAGAGGGTTCAAAAAAGGTATGATTCCAGACCGAAGACAGGGGCGGGATTTCTAGATCTTCAGCTTCTAATAAGTGATTATACCACACCGATATCTCTTTCTTGAATGGCTGCACTGATTGACACAGACATTCAATATCCCAGTTCCCTCTTATATCCCCTTTTTCTGCATTGAACCAGGATACCAATTGTAGATACCTGAATCTGGAAAATCCAGTACCAATCCTAGCCCTCAATAGTTCCCAGGAATGGGTCCCCTCTGCATTTAGCAAATCTGACCAGATGTTTATATCTGCCCTCTTGATGGGTACCGCCAGACTGTCTTTAAGGCAGCATGGTGTGCCGGGGGGAATCCCATATAGGTGCTAAGTCTGAATAGTATCCTATCCCCCATCTGGTTCTGACTTCTCGATCTGGGTCGAGAACGAGAGGTTCTGCTCAAACCAGACCCCCATGCCCGGTCGAGGCTGACATGGCGAAACCTAATGGCCAGAGCATTTCTCTGAACTGAAGGGGAAACTTTCCATAAAGGAGTATTTGTATTATCTTCTCATTACATCGAAGTTGTGGGGCAGCCAACCAATGGAAAACGGTGGTCAGAGACTTTTTTACGGTTGAGGTCGAGCACTCATTTTTTCCACATGTAAACAAGAGCTGGGTTTCGTCCACATAGGCAATTACCTTGATGCCCAGATCCTCTGCCAGTTGAAGCAAGGGGGTGACGTAAATGTTAAAAAGAAGGAGGCTCAGGGAGGACCCCTGAGGAACCCCCGTAGACACCTTCTGTGGAGATGAGGAAAACGGGGAAGCCATACCTGTTGCATCCGTCCCTCCAAGAAGGACCTGAGCCAGCCACAGCCCAGCAAGTTGAGTGAGTAGCAGCGAGTGTTAAACAGTGTCAAACGTCGCCGACAGGTCAAGCAAAATCAGGGCTGCCCTCCGGCCGGCGTCCAAACACTCCTGGATGGCCTCAGAAACTTCCACCAGGGCTGCCTCAGTGCTATAGGAACCTCTGAACCCTGACTGGGCCGGATGTAAGAGGCCCACACTTTCAATGAACTCTATGAGCTGTTTGGTGACCACCTTTTCACACACCTTAGCCACACCGGGCAAAAAGGAAATAGGGCGTAGTTCGCTGAGCTCAGAGGATCGAGTGATGACTTTTTCAATAAAGGTAAATAAAATCTTAGCCTGCTTCCAGACTGCTGGGACAAGGGCCTCCTGAAGGGACATATCAATAAGTCTATTCGTTTCTGGATTCACGGTCTCCGCAACGGCTGCCAGCAGTCTGGCCGCGCAGGTGTCCGATGGAGAGCCTGATTTCAAACCCTTAAGGATTCTAAGAGAGCTGGATAAATCGATGGATTCAAAGACAGACAGTGAGTGCTCTTGTTGTACCGCCTGTACTGCCAATAATGGGCAGAGTTAGAACTGAGTGGGAACTAACAGGAACCAGGTGCCATCACTTTTTTTCTGAGGTGTTCTGCTTGTACTGTCAGTTTCATAATTCTACTCATTTTTTTTATTTCAGTTAACATACAACTTTTCTTAATTCTACTTACCAATGTGTGCTGTTAACTCTTTCATATGCCTCAGAGCAGCTGGGGGTACTCAAAATGTGATTTGTTTTGACTAACCCACTCTCTTTCCTGCCTCACCTACAAGCCCAGCTCTCAGTTCGACTACTTTACTGCTGCACTGCGCAACTTCTGATAATAGCCCACTTATATGGACCATACTTTAGAAAATTGAGAGAGAAATATCTCTTTTCCTTTTCTAATTTCACACTGATTAAGGGACATAGGGTGTCTCCTCTGCCTCTTGTCCACTAGCTTGAATGCCACAACCCTGGTATTCAACTGTAGTCAAATACAGCACAACGTTGTCTACCTTCATCTATACGTTAATAGCTATAGGCACAGCACCCAAAGGCCAAGGTTCAGCACACAGAGACACCCCATGTTCCTCCTTCCATATTGAAATTCTGACAAGGGGCAGGCTCCAGCACACTGCGACGTGCCGCAACATGTTGTACCACATTCAAGGCTCAACATGGCCATGGACCAAGATACAGGGCCACAGCGACAACCTACGCGTTTCTTGATTCTATACATGAGTAACCATGGTGATACCATGCTTCAGCACACACAGACACCCTGTGTCCTTTGCCCATCTGTAATCTTTGCACAAGCACACACACACACCCCATGTCCCGCAACACCGATACCCGGATGAATATTTTTTCCCCACAAACCATTGGGTATGCAGTGAATATGGACACAAACTTTACATTAGCGTTACAGTCACACCACCACAAGTGTACTGAGAAGAAACAACCAGAACACCCTGAAATAAAATAAACATCCATAGATGAACACCTTGTCTCCTGAACACAAACTTCCATTGGGCTAATCTTCAGGAGGACTGGGCAACCTCACTGGCGAGTAGACACCGCAGCTCTATTTACTCTAGAATGTGGTTCTGTCACAAAAAAAACACAGGTACTCACTGGCACCTCCTCGCGACAGATGGATGGAGAGCTGATGTGTGCATTATTCGTACCATAGCATCTCAGCTCCTGGAGGTGTTGACGTCCAGTGTCCGAAGGCATCAGGCTTGAAGCCGCGGCCTCTCCACGCCCTTATTGTAGATTCAGGACAGCGATGACTTCCGGGGAAGGGTTTATAGTTCATAGTAATTCGTAATATGACTTTACAATGCCTTCGCGGTTCAATGTCTATTTATTGTTTTATTATTATTTTTGTTAGAGTTTATAGCCTTGTCTGCAAGAACTTTTTTATTTAATCAGCTGCACGCGAACATGACTGCACAGAAATAGGTTACGTGTTGGCATGTAATCTAAGTCCATTGCCTTCTGTTTACATTTAATCTTATGATCACATGTTGGTGTTTTATTGAATGAAGTCATCTTGAACAATTTACAGGAATAGCCTCAGAGACGTGCCCCTGGGGCACCAGTGCCAGTCACAGCAGCTCTAATTTACCATGCTCAAGGAGTGCTGCAAGGAAGCTTCATGATCACTCTCCGCTCCCAAACCTCAAAGAGACGTCCAAACAAACTTAATGACAAATGAAAATGGAAGACAGCATGTAGCAGAAAGCATTGGCCTTACATTACACCCCAATACATGTAAACCAATAGCGTGCTGCTGCCGGAGAGCGACACTGAACATTTTTAGGTCGAGCCCGGGCAACGCATGCGCTGCTCTGCGAGGCATGTTGTATTCAGGTATGGACTTGAAGTTTCGCAAAACCTCCGCCCAATATTTTTCATTGGCTTGTGTCATTGTCCTTTGTAAACTGTGGCTTTTCATTGGTCAATAGACTCAGTAGTCCCTTCTTAGTACCGCCTTGTCTCATTTTGTAACCTTCCATGAGGGCACCCCCTGTGCGTGTTTTTTACTCGGGAGGCTTTAATTACAGCCTCCGGCACTATTTTCTCAAATAGCTTTGTCCTGCTTGCTGTTGCAGGCAGGACACGCTCTCTCCTAACACTTAAAAAAACATTCTTTATAGCACGGGTTCTAAACGCATTTGCAATGCAATGGGTTTCGTATTTATGAAAGTTTAAGCTATTGGCGTTGTACATGACAACGCTTTTTATTTGTCTGTTTTAAAAACAACACGAGTCTATTGTATTGCAAATGTTTGTTTCCTTTCTTTTTATGTGTGGAGACTCCAAGGACACCGGCTGCAGCAAAGTAGCTTTGGTTTTAACCGGGGGTCCTAAGGTTTTCTTTGATATTTCCTAATTTAGTGCCACATAAACCAGAGTAACAGAGCCTTTGAAACAGTCACTACCCACAGGGTACAGCAAGACTTTGAAGCATAAACCACAGGGTACAACAAGGCTTTTGGAGGATAAACCACAGGGTACAACAAGGCGTTGAAGCAAAATCACAGGGTACAGCAGGGTTTTGGAGGATAATTCACAGGGTACAGCAGGGTATTGGAGGATAACCACAGGGTTTCAGCAGGGTTTTGGAGGATAAATCACAGTGTACAGCGGGGTTTTGGAGGATAAATCACAGGGTACAGCAGGGTTTTGGAGGATAACCAACAGGGTACAGCAAGGTTTTGGAGGATAACCAAAGGATTTCAGCAGGGTTTTGGAGGATAAATCACAGGGTACAGCAGGGTTTTGGAGGATAACCAAAGGGTTTCAGCAGGGTTTTTGAGGATAAATCACATGGTACAGCAGGGTTTTGGAGGATAAATCACAGGGTACAGCAGGGTTTTGGAGGATAAATCACAGGGTACAGCAGGGTTTTGGAGGATAACCAAAGGGTTTCAGCAGGGTTTTGGAGGATAAATCACAGGGTACAGCAGGGTTTTGGAGGATAAATCACTGGGTACAGCAGGGTTTTGGAGGATAACCAAAGGGTTTCAGCAGGGTTTTGGAGGATAAATCACAGGGTACAGCAGGGTTTTGGAGGATAAATCACAGGGTACAGCAAGGTTTTGGAGGATAAATCACAGGGTACAGCAGGGTTTTGGAGGATAAATCACAGGGTACAGCAGGGTTTTGGAGGATAAATCACAGGGTACAGCAGGGTTTTGGAGGATAAATCACAGGGTACAGCAGGGTTTTGGAGGATAACCAACAGGGTACAGCAAGGTTTTGGAGGATAACCAAAGGATTTCAGCAGGGTTTTGGAGGATAAATCACAGGGTACAGCAGGGTTTTGGAGGATAACCAAAGGGTTTCAGCAGGGTTTTTGAGGATAAATCACATGGTACAGCAGGGTTTTGGAGGATAAATCACAGGGTACAGCAGGGTTTTGGAGGATAAATCACAGGGTACAGCAGGGTTTTGGAGGATAACCAAAGGGTTTCAGCAGGGTTTTGGAGGATAAATCACAGGGTACAGCAGGGTTTTGGAGGATAAATCACTGGGTACAGCAGGGTTTTGGAGGATAACCAAAGGGTTTCAGCAGGGTTTTGGAGGATAAATCACAGGGTACAGCAGGGTTTTGGAGGATAAATCACAGGGTACAGCAAGGTTTTGGAGGATAACCAAAGGATTTCAGCAGGGTTTTGGAGGATAAATCACAGGGTACAGCAGGGTTTTGGAGGATAACCAAAGGGTTTCAGCAGGGTTTTTGAGGATAAATCACATGGTACAGCAGGGTTTTGGAGGATAAATCACAGGGTACAGCAGGGTTTTGGAGGATAAATCACAGGGTACAGCAGGGTTTTGGAGGATAAATCACAGGGTACAGCAGGGTTTTGGAGGATAACCAACAGGGTACAGCAGGGTTTTGGAGGATAAATCACAGGGTACAGCAGGGTTTTGGAGGATAAATCACAGGGTACAGCAGGGTTTTGGAGGATAACCAACAGGGTACAGCAGGGTTTTGGAGGATAAATCACAGGGTACAGCAGGGTTTTGGAGGATAAATCACAGGGTACAGCAGGGTTTTGGAGGATAACCAACAGGTTACAGCAGGGCTTTCGATGATAACCAACAGGGTACAGAAGGGTTTTGGAGGATAAATCACAGGGTACAGCAGGGCTTTGGATGATAACCAACGGGGTACAGCAGGGTTTGGAGGATAAATCACAGGGTACAGCAGGGTTTTGGAGGATACATCACAGGGTACAGACGGGTTTTGGGAGGATAAATCACAGGGTACAGCAGGGTTTTGGAGGATAAATCACAGGGTAGAGCAGGGTTTTGAAGGATAAATCACAGGGCACAGCAGGGCTTTGGAGAAAAAATTACAGGGTACAGCAGGATTTTGGAGGTTAAACCATAAGGTACACAGTAGGGCTTTGGAGGATAACCAACGGGGTACAGCAGGGCTATGGAGGATAACCAACGGGGTACAGCAGGGCTATGGAGGATAAACCAGGGGGTACAGCAAGTCCTTGGAAGATACATCAGAGGCTATAGTAGGGCTTTAGAGCACAAGCCACACAATGCAGCAGGCCTAAAGGAGGATACACCACACGATGCAGCAGGGCCTTTGGAGGCAAACTACAGGCTGCAGAAGGCCCATAGGAGTATACATCTCAGGATGCAGCAGGCCCATAGGAGTATTCACTACAGGATGTAGCAGGCCCGTAAGAGGATAAAGCACAGGATGCATCAGGCCCATAGGATACACCACAGGATGCATCAGGCCCATAGGAGGATAAACCATAGGATGCAGCAGGCCCATAGGAGGATAAACCACAGGCTGCAGCAGGCCCATAGGAGGACAAACCATAGGATGCAGCAGGCCCCTAGGAGGATAAACCACAGGATGCAGCAGGCCCCTAGGAGCATACACCACAGGATGCTTCAGGCCCATAGAAGGTTCAACCATAGGATGCATCAGGCCCATAGGAGGATAAACCACAGGATACAGCAGGCCCATAGGAGGATAAACCACAGCATACAGCAGGGCTTTCGGAAGAGCCACAAACCACAAGGTACACACAGCGGAGCCAGTGAAGATGCCACAAACCGGAGGGTGCAGAGGGGTCTTTGGAGGACAAACCAGCTCGTACAGCAGAGTCTTCGGATCACAAGCCACACTTAGCAGCAAGACGAGGCTAGGGCGGTTAGTCTCAAATCTGGGGAACAGGGTTCGAGTCTCGGCAATGACTCTCAACATCCTGTGATTCTGGGCAAATCACTTAATCTCCCCGTGCCTAACAAAAATGAAGGAGTCCTTGTGCAACACAACTGGTGCTATGTAAAGCGCTCTGATACCCCATACCTTCGGGTCAAGTTTGCGCTATAAAAAACTCCACAAAAAAAGACCTAAGAAGGTTAAATTACAGGGTGCAGCAGGAACTAAGGAGGATAAACGACAGGGTACGGTAGCAGGGCCTACAGAGGAAAAAACAGAGGGTGTAGCATGGCCTTAGGAGGATAAACCACAAGATGCAGCACGGCCTTAGGAGGATAAACCACAAGATGCAGCACGGCCTTAGGAGGATAAACCACAGGTGCAGCAGGGCCAGGGTAGCATAAACTACAGGGAGATGCATGGCTCTGTGTATGATAAACCACTGGATGCAGCAGGACGCAAGGATGATAAACTACAGGGTGCCACAGGACCTATTGGGGATAAACCACAGGATACAACAGGGCCTTAGAAGGATAAACCACAGGATGCAACACCGCCTCAGGAGGGTAAACCACAGGATGTAGCACGACCTTAGGAGGATAAACTACAGGGTGCCACAGGACGTATGGAGGATAAACTACAGGATGCAGCAGGGTCATGGTAGGCTAAACAACAAGGTGCAACATGACCTAAGGGGGATAAACCACAGGATACAGAAGGGCCATAGGAGAATAAACCACAGGATACAGAAGGACCATAGGAGGATAAACCACAGGATGCAGCAGGGCCTAAGGAGGATAAACCACAGGTGCAGCAGGGCCAGGGTAGCATAAACTACAGGGAGATGCATGGCTCTGGGTATGATAAACCACTGGATGCAGAAGGACGCAAGGATGATAAACTACAGGGTGCCACAGGACCTATTGGGGATAAACCACAGGATACAACAGGGCCTTAGAAGGATAAACCACAGGATGCAACACCGCCTCAGGAGGGTAAACCACAGGATGTAGCACGACCTTAGGAGGATAAACCACAGGATACAGAAGGACCATAGGAGGATAAACCACAGGATACAGAAGGACCATAGGAGGATAAACCACAGGATGCAGCAGGGCCTAAGGAGGATAAACCACAGGTGCAGCAGGGCCAGGGTAGCATAAACTACAGGGAGATGCATGGCTCTGTGTATGATAAACCACTGGATGCAGAAGGACGCAAGGATGATAAACTACAGGGTGCCACAGGACCTATTGGGGATAAACCACAGGATACAACAGGGCCTTAGAAGGATAAACCACAGGATGCAACACCGCCTCAGGAGGGTAAACCACAGGATGTAGCACGACCTTAGGAGGATAAACTACAGGGTGCCACGGGACTTATGGAGGATAAACTACAGGATGCAGCAGGGTCATGGTAGGCTAAACAACAAGGTGCAACATGACCTAAGGGGGATAAACCACAGGATACAGAAGGGCCATAGGAGAATAAACCACAGGATACAGAAGGACCATAGGAGGATAAACCACAGGATGCAGCAGGGCCTAAGGAGGATAAACCACAGGATGTAGAAGGGTCTTCGGAAGATAAACCACAGGATGCGGCAGGTACTTAGGAGGATAAACCACAGGATGCAACAGGACCAAAGTGGGATAAACCCCAGGATGCAGCAGGGCCTTAGGAGGATAAATCACAGGATGCATCACATCCTTAGGAGGATAAACTACAGGGTGCCACAGGACCTACGGAGGATAAACCCCAGGATGCAGCAGGGCCATGGTAGGATAAACTACAGGGTGAAGCATGTCCTTAGGAGGATAAACAACAGGAGGCCTTTGAACATGCCACAAAGCATGACTACGCGGGCCGTTGGCCCAGCCACCAATCCAAAGAGCTGACAGAGCTCTGCAGCATCCATAGGCTGAGGGCCAGTCAGCATGTCTGAGCAGACAGCCAACTTTTGAGATGCGACCATAAGAGTTCAAATCAGACCCTCTGATTCACCGGAAAGGTGATCCTAGCCAATGGAATGACGAGGGCAAGAAAAGGCAAATCTAACTCATTATTTGCTCTTAAATGCCTGCGTTGTTTGTGCTTTTACATTTTAGCTACACTATTGTAATGGCATGTAGGGAGACATGGGATGGAGGTATTTTGCATGTGGCCTCTACATTTAAAAGTGTTTCTCTCTGCACTGCCTACAGTTGTGAACATGGCTCACTGACCCCCTTGAATTCCATGTCACCTGCTGTATTCTTCTGAATCAGAAAGTCACTTTTAATTTCAATGGTACATTTTTGTACTATTTAGCAGCCAATCATAGCCAAGGAAAGAACCCCTCTGCAAGGCAAACCATGGACATTTAGTGTGAGGAAGGACGGCGTAGGTGGGACCCAGGTGCTCACAAACAGTCAAGTAACTGGAAACATATCCTGTTAGTAGGAAACAAGTGCATGGAACTTGCACGAGATGGAGAAGCTGTTGGCGGCTCTGAGTTAACCGTGGGGCTGTGTAGCGCACAAGTGCTCCTGGTACAGTTTTTAGCTGCTGCATGTCTTCACTTAAGGTCTAACCCTTTACTACTACAAGACTTCTACAGAGCACCCACTGCCTGTACCTGCCCAGGCTGACATCCACAACCTCTCTTAGCCAGTCCGTCACCTGTCCTCCAACCCATCACTTCATGCGCGCGGGCCTTGGCAACTATCAGGGGGGTGAGTGCAACATCCAATTTTCCTGTTCTCCGTAGCATTACTAGTGCCTATGCACTAATGATTTGGTGTGTGCAAGAGAAATGTGCACTGCTACTGAAGAACCAATATGTGTGTATATTGAAAGCTTGCAGAGCAGTGCACGAGCTATTCCTGTTCTTTATGCAGGAATCTTGTCCTGCTCAGTGCCTAATTTGTGCTGGTGTTTGCCAGTACTCAGTACCTGCACTTGTTTTTAAACACAGGCACTTATTTATGAGAATACACCACATGGCGGTGCGCTCTGTTCATTTTTGAGCAACACACAGTTGTAGAATATTTAACTATTTAAATATACTAAAATAAATATATACATAACTCGGACTTCCAGGCCTTCCCTAAAGCATGTGGTGACAAGGAATTGTTAAAAATGTCACACTAATTTAAGTTAATAATTAGTGAGCACTGCTGCTGCTGGCATTTGGCAGCAGTGGCAGGAGAGGAGGGTAGTGCCAGCTGCAGTGGCAGACCTTGGACCATGGCACCTATATTTTAACATATTGAGCTCTGGTTCTGCTGCTGGTACCAGTGTTGTGTCAGAAAAGCAATCTACGGAAGCCCAAGAGGGACCTGTTCTGAGTGTGCGAGAGAAGCTTGCAGTGATGGTGCCTATAAGGTGGCTCTTTGTCTTACTAAAGACTAAAGGAAGGCCTTTTCACTATGCAAAAGCATAAAAGATTGGCTTCTTCAGTGCTTATTTCTCCAAGTGGCTGGGGAATAGCCATAACCTATGTGATGAGGAAGGGCATAAACGACAAGTGAAAGCGAGGATTTGACAACGATCAGGTCAATCTAACCAAACACCATATTCACGTCAATCACTGCAGGAAGCAATACTGAAAAAGCATAAGGGAAAGCTTGAGTTGGCCACCGGTATGTACTGCAGAATATATGGATCTTGGCAGCAGCCAATTAACCAGAGGAGCAGGTAGGTTTAAACAGCAGATGTTGACCACAGGCCCAGGAGCAGGCCAGGCTTCCCTTACCGTGCAAATTATGCTCTTGATGGAGTCAGTCGTGTGGTTTGAACAGAGCTTCTTACTAGCAGAGACCGCAGCTAATCAGCGCCAGACTACCAGCTGATTTGAGAAAGACAGAGAGCAACCAGCTGCCAAGATCACAAACAGCCTGCACTCGGAGCTGAGATTCGATCCCACATTCTTCACTCCCAACCCAGTGCTGGGTGTTGCTGCTTCCATCACTTGGGTCGTGCGCCGGCACAGTGACATTGAAAGGGAGCCCAAAAGGCCTACAGGTAAGATTGAAATTGCCCTAGTCTGGGAATACCCTTGACAACAGGAATATGGTGAAAAAAACAAGCAAAATAATAGGCCTTGTGTTTGCTGACAGCCTTTTGGCTTTGCCGGTGCTTTTTTGTTATGTCATTTTTTTTGCAAAACGTTATTGTTGGGAAAGCTACTGGGCGCTCAATCAATCCAAAACAAATATTGCCTAAAGTAAAAATATATTTTTAGGTCTCAAAAAGCACGCATTTCCATAGAAGCACTTGAGGGAAACTACTTTGTGTGTGGATGTGATCCTTGTGACAGGGAAAAATGCTGTTTTCCACACTGAAGTTAGCCAATGGCTGAAGTGGGCTGACCCACTGCCTCGTGCTCTGTGTTGAAATGAGTGAAAGTAAAAATGTGAATGACACAATAGGAGACCAATGGCTGAAGATGACTGGTTAAAAGCATCTATAAACATGTTATACATGTAATATTAGTAAAATCAAAACAGTATTAAGGTGCTGCATGTCTTTACTTTCGATGAGTGGTCTCTCTGCAGTGATCATAGCACAGAGGAGTCCACCAGAATCAACCCACATTAGCCTGAAGCAGCTCGAAAACGGTTGTATGACGTTACAACGCATGGCATTACCCCGCATGCCGTTGCAACGCAAATCTTTGCAGTCGGGGGTGCGCTGGAAGTTGGAATAATTTAATTTACTATTCCAACTCCAGTGTGTGCAATGGTAGGGAAGGTGTTGGAGTTAAATCCAACACCTTCTACCCCCTGCTACACACCTTTCGCGTGGCAACGGCATGTGGGGTAATGGCATGCGTTGTAGCACTTGCGGCTGTTTCCTCTCGAAAACGACATGAAAGAGACTGAAGCTAGAAAGGGGGCTCTTTCCCAAGGCAAGCTCAGTCTGACAGGACTCTACCCTGCAAGTGCGATCATTTATTCATTTATGTCACCTACTGTGCCCCCTTCATCCATCCCTTCCGCTACGCCGAAGACCCACCGATCTGACCAAGGTCTGGTCCAACCCTTTACTACTGCAAAGTCTGGCCACCAGACTGAAAATGATCTCCTGCCTGACTTTGAAGACACTGCCATAGGGTGGCACAATTGCTGTGCCACCCGTACAAAGGGCGGTGCCAATCATGTCACAGAGGGATAGGCAGCTGACTGACTGGAATGTCTGCCATGATGCACTGCCTGCCCTGTTACTGATGCCTGTGGCCCTTATTCTTTTGTACCCCTATCTCATGGGTATGTAATACGCAGGCTTCGATAACTCATTCCACACACCCGCCACTACACCCTTATACTAAACACACAACTTTCAGAACAGATTTATATTTACATAAGGTCTGACCATTTTTAAAAAGAACTCTTTGGAACAACTGTGAAGACTTTGACTTTGAAGACACTGCCATAGGGTGGCACAATTGCTGTGCCACCCGTACAAAGGGCGGTGCCAATCATGTCACAGAGGGATAGGCAGCTGACTGACTGGAATGTCTGCCATGCTGCACTGCCTGCCCTGTTACTGATGCCTGTGGCCCTTATTCTTTTGTACCCCTATCTCATGGGTATGTAATACGCAGGCTTCGATAACTCATTCCACACACCCGCCACTACACCCTTATACTAAACACACAACTTTCAGAACAGATTTATATTTACATAAGGTCTGACCATTTTTAAAAAGAACTCTTTGGAACAACTGTGAAGAAATAAAGTTTGGATAGGCATTTAATTAACAAGTACACATTGGCAGCACTATTACACTGTGTTCTGTTCAAGATAAATGCCTTAGTGTTCTGTCAAGTCCACACCCTGGGAAGTCACCCTGCACCTGACACCCAGTTGACCTCACTCGCCCACCCACCTGAATGGGCTGTGGGAAATGGAATGCTGAAGCTCTCAAAAGCACAGGGCCTTCATGTTCACCTGGATCGCTTGCGTACTTTCTTTGTGTCATTTTTGACAGTTATAGGCACAGGCTCTCCTGAGGTTTGTCTACAAAAGCTGAAATACCAAGCATTGCTGAGTTCAAGTTCAAGAGGCCGGGAAACAATCGGAAGGTAAGAGATTGTAAGCTCTGTGTTTATTTTACAGTTTCCACTCCGAGGAAACTTGGGTTCAAGTTAAGGCATGCACAGCGCACTCCAGTACCATTCAGATGAACAAATCTCAGAGCAAACAGACATGCAGGCCTGCACCCGGTTTCTCAATATTTTCAATGATGCCTGGCGAAATGAAGAGAGGAACTAGATCCCCGCACAGTGCACAACAAATGCACTGCTATGGGGTTCACCGATTTCTTGGCGGATGTCACGCTGCTCATTTTCTGCTGACTGGCATTCTGAGGGTGGTGGGCAGGTTGCCTAGAAATCAGTGGTTCCAATTCATAAATATTTTTGTTCAGTAACGTACATGCACTAAAAATGCAAATGCAATTACAAATTTCATGTTTCACAGAGTAAGTGAGATTTTCAAATCCCGCACTGCACTTACTCAAAAGTGGTATGTGTATGCGGACCCGGGGCCAGCAATATGCATGGAACACCCAGAAAATCACACCTTTGATCGTATTTACAAACATTTTGAAAGTGGTCCCATGCCTGGGAATCACTCACTTACTGCTCTTAAAGGCAAGCACAAGTTCCTATCTATGGCGGAAAGGTGAGAGAACGCCCCCATTTTAACTTTTCCATGATTCCGTCGTAGTACACAAAATGCATGTGTAAAACTTAAAAAGGAGTAGTTTTATACATCTAAAGTATGGCTGTTTTAAATTACCCTAGTGGGATTTATTGGTATTGCCAAAATGTCAGAACTCTACTACGAACACAAAAGGTGTCCCACACAACTATATTTGTAACTTTTTCAGTCTAGGTTACTCACCCTTCATCAGAGAGGGGCATTCCCGCCAAAAAGGTAGTACTCTGGAGTCTTGCATCCTGCCTCATCAACAATCACAAACAATAAGGGATCCAGAGCGCCCCTTGGTTTGAGGATTTCTGGTTGGAGACCTACTGTAACCTTGTTCACTGGAAGGTAGCTTTAGGGCTGAAGTATCTGCCTGGAACCCCAACATCTCTCCTAAACAGACCCCCCACAGTTCCACAGTGACATGTAAATTGCTCTGCTCCACCTCGCCCATGTCCCATGCATCTCAGATACCTGCCAGTCCATGCCAGGGGCACCTAATGTGCACCAATTCTATGAACTTGACACCCACCTAGCTACCATATCCTGCTCTTAGCGGGCCCCACAAGCCCTCAAAAACCACTTCTTCCTGCACACCTCAGCTGAACACCGAACGCAACTGGCATGGAACACTTGTGCAACACTTGTGCACAGACCTCCTTTTTCACTGCACACATCTGCATAAATCTTACTCACTGCATTTCACCCTAATGCAGTTGCTATGGCACTTTCCTTCAAGATAAACAGCGAAAACAGATATTCAACAAAAATGAAGGATTTCAGGGGGCCACAATGTGGGTAAAGTTGGTAAGGTGGCTCAGTGAGCCGAAGAAGTGCCACTGAAACACGCTTTGATAGAGAGAGGCCACAATTATTAATCCTGTCAAGGTGGGTACATCCTTCCAAAGTTAGTAAATTGGGTACAATTAATTGGGTGATAGCAACACTTGTTATATACAGTGCTTAGAAGTGGTAGGAGCGCTGTATAGAATGTCACATAGAAACATAGGGCCTGATATTGATATCGGTGGACGGGTTTCTCCGTCACAACAGTGACGGGTTCCCCTCCGCTGAATTCGAAATCCCGTAGGATATTATGGGATTTATATTTTGGTGGACGGAATATCCCTCCAACACTAACCGCTGATATCTAAATCAAGCCCAGAGTTTTTATAAAGAAAAAAGCCTCTAAATTCTTAGTACTTTATATTACGCGCCATATAATTAATGTTCTGTAAAACAGGTTAAACAGGCACGCGTGCCATTATCATACATTATGAGTGAATAAACCATACATGACATTAAACTGCGGGTGGCACATTTAAAAAACACAGATGTTTACATACCTTCCGCTGACAGTCCCTGAATGTTGATTCCTTTCGCGGCCAAGAAAGTCAGGCATGTGTCTATATTTTCAATCTGGGCGGGAAAAAAAGAGAGGAAAGATGCGTCAGAAAAACAGGCTGGCATCCGGTCGTCTCAGTGAGCGCGTGCATCGGTTAATATCCAGCATTTCCATGGGCCTGCGAGCGCCTGAGGACAGCAGAGCTACCCGAGGGCGCATGGATGCGCGCAGAGAGCGGCTGCAACACTGCGCCCTTGCGCACGAGCCGCGCACCCGCTCCCAGCGCTGCGCGACACATGGAAGGCCCGAAATAACGGCGCGGCCGCTCGGATCCAGCCGCATTTCTAAGGTATAGCAGACCCAAAATAAACACTGCTGCCGAAACCGCGAATTGAGTGGGTGGGCGCCGGGAGGAGGGGAGGGGGCGCCACTTGGTGTCCAGCGAGCAGCTGGTGCCAGGCATTTCTGGGCGCAGTTGCAGCAACATTTTAAGGCATGCCAACAATGGGTTCCACGTGGAATTTCAAAAATGTTTATTCACAAGATTCCACGAGTGTTCTGAAATGCAACGGCATTGGATGAGGCGTCAACGTGGCATGTGTTGTCCCTGCTTGTAGTGTCCAGCATGTGTGCAGATGAAGGAGCTAGCGCCTAGAACTAGCCATGGACGTTTAGGCGCTTGCATGTCGAACGTAATGGAATGATTATAGCCAGGGACACCATAGTTACGCAGCCGAGGAGGACCAAAGCATGTGGCAGTGCAGATTAGATTATGCGGCAAACAAAGGCAAATTATTAGGCGCAATGCTGCACATTATGAGATAGTATTTTGTCATTTTTACACATGGTAACACTGGGCGAAGGGTTCGCCTTATTAGTACCAGTTTAACACCCAATGCAGCAATATGCAATTGAGAGATGACCAGTCAACCTTTACCAAGGGCTTTACGCTGCGCGGGGCCACGCGCCGCCACGTTTTAGTAACTTTTAATCAGTTTCAGATAGAAAGATTTTTTTTGTTAATGATGTAAAATACATATCAATCAATATGCATTTGTATTGCACAGCACTGTCACCCCTAGGTGTATCTGGGTGCTGTGCAGCAAATTACGTAGCAAACCCATAACTGTGCAGAAAAAAAGATTCCAGCCACAGAATCAAGTAATTCCAGTGGCCCTGGCTTTTGGTATACAAGGAAACTAACTATATTTCTTTGTTATAATAAAACAACTGGGAGTGTCAACCTGCTATATAAAATTAGGGGCTATAAACAGAGGGCACATTTCGCATAGTGCCTACAGCACGCCTAATAACGTCGAAGCAATTGGTGCCCGCACAAACCCTTAAAAATATGGGTCTGTGCCTGCACAAAAAAATAAGTAAAGCTATATGTAGCAGCTCATGTCTTTGTTTTGATTAACTCTTTTTTAGAAAATTTGTAGAATTCACATACAATGTGCAAACAGAATTACACTAGCCTTCCCCAGGCAGCTTGCCAAGGGTGAAACATCATTCTGTTTAGGATTATTTGACAGTGTGTGCGAGCAGCCTATTGATACCCTTTTTTCCTAGAGATGATATATTATCCCCCTCGAGAAACCACATCGCCCAGTCTCTGTAACCTCCGTGAAATAATGTGGCGCCCCCTTCGTTTTCCCACCTTGGAAACAGATTCCCTCCTTTGGAGGGATCCATTTTGTTTCCATGATGGAAGCACCACACGAGTCTTTTGAGAATACCCACAGGGTTCTGACTTTGGGGGTGATTATGCGAGGCCAACCCACTCGACAAGATGCTAATCTCCCCTTTTCCTGTCTTCCATCTGGACTACTTTTAAGGAAAAGCCCCCCTCGGCAGGCAGACTTTCTGGACAAGTAGGGTCTCTTCAGCAAAGGAATCCTTATGCGTGATTTCTACTTTGTATGCACTAATACAGTTTTTTATGGTCGTATGGGCCCCCTATTGGCATAAAAACATATAATAAATCCAGGTATAAATTCATAAACATATGGTAATTTGGCTCTAAATGTCAGATTACAAACATAACAGCATGGGTATGAAAAGCAAGGGCCTATGCAGTGGCTAATTTGTATAGTGCCAGCCCATCTCTCCAATATGCCTAAAACAGAACCAACTACTAACCATGGAAGTGGGGAGAGGATGTGGCATAATGGCCAGAACTACCGACTTTGGAGCTGGGAAACCGGGTTGACGTCTCTGCGGCGGCTCAACTTCCTATGATTCTGGGCAAATCACTTAATCTACCAGTGCCTACCATAAACTAATGTGTTTTTAACCGGTGCTCATGAAAAGGTGTTGATGATTAAGTGCCGGTGCTGACCACCGGAAATCACCTGCTCAAATTAGGCACTGGGCATATGTGAGAAAATAAATGACTTTTGTCGACACTTTCTGTTCCTCCTGTTTCACTTTCAGTTCCTGTGACATACATCAGTTTGGTCCTCACTATGAGTGCCCCAGAAGGCACGGCGGTGGAGGTAATGGTAGTGACTGGCCCCTTCAGGATTACAGGATCCATTGGAACACAAACTGCAGGTTCTATTATTTCACCCAGAGACTGCAACTGCTGAAAGCAAGCAGGTGAAATGTAGAAAAAACATAAGGGGATTGGCATGGAAACAATGATTCCCACATGTTATTCCTCATTAACGTGTAATCCAGGGTAACTGTCCCCATTCCCAAATTTAAAGCTGCCCAAGGTACAGGTAATTCCAAGAGGAGTGAGGAATCCTAATCAGATTACCGGTAGGAGCGTAGTTTAGTCAGTGCGATTCGGGGGTGGGAATCTCACATTTTCTAACTAAAGGCTTAAGGGTCGAGGGGTGAGGTGACCAGGATTCGGAACGGACTGTTTCCAGGAGGACCAGGGTCACTTCGGATTTACCTTAGGTGGGCCTCTGTCTAGAGTGGTAGAAAAATAATAAGTTGGAATGCTACCCATGAGTATTTGCCACTGGTTGGACTATTTGCAAACATTCATCCCATCACCTTCTGGGTGTTTGATTGCCAGTAGTATACCTGGAAATCTGAGACTGCCGCAGCTTACCAAGACCACTACTGCCAATGTTTGGGACTAACAAGATGTAATACATTTGCCGCTATTCTAGGAGTTCTCTGGGTGCAGATTTACTATTTGTTTGGGGTAAAGAAGTCACTATATGGGCCTGGTTCATAAAAGTAACTTACACTTTTGAGCAGTGGCGGCTCCTCAGCTAAGGCGTAGGAGCATTGCCCCACTACTTTTTACCAGTAAAGTTAAGGGGGAAAAAATGATAATAACACATGTTATCATTTTATTTTGTCCTGCTGCTGCAGCTTTATGGGACAGGGCAGTAAGTGGCAAGATGCGGTGGTCCATATTGTTACTGCAGATGGAGCAACATTATAATCTATTAAATCAATCATGAGAGTTGCTTGTTCAGTGCACATTCTGAGTTCAAGTATTTAAAAGTGCTCTCATGCGTGATAACAAAGGAAAAAGAGTCTCTGAAATAAAATGTTTGGCTAGGATCACACAATTTAGACAAGCAGGGACGCCGGAATGGATTCCAGGTTATCTGGTTTCACATTTTGAAATTCAGACAGCAGATCTATATCTCGGGTTCTCTCTTTTCTATTTGACTATTCCCTGGCTTTTCTTATATATCTTGAACCACAACAAAAGCCGACACAGACAAAGGAGTCCCGACATAGGGCTCCTGACCCAACTACCAGGCCAAGTATGCATTTATTTGGGCAGTGTAATACCTCAAACACCCCCTGAAGCAACACCCCTGATTACCAGCCCGCTTGTAATGGGGTATCTCTCTGGGGCAGACATCAGTATGATGTAATAATAATGCACCCTGGTAAGTAGCAGACGCCACGTATAGTACTGGTTCTTGTATTACTGCTCCATAAGACTGCATGGCTTGTTACAGGCGGCATCGACTAAAAGCAGCACTCAACAATAAAGGGATTTCATGAGCCAGGCTGAAAAGATTGGAGAATGAGAGAACATAATTATAGCAGAGAGCCACTGATACTAACATATACTAAGATATACATCTTAACATCTGGTTAGGGTGGGACGCATGAATAAGGCATAGCTTTCATTACAAGCAGTATGTAATGCTAAGCCCATTTTTAGGTCGCGCCTGGGCAGTGCAGGCGCTGCTCTGCAATGCATGCTGTATACAGGAATGGACTTGAAGCGCCGCCCACTCTACCCATATTTTTCATTGGTTTGTGACCTTGTACTTTGTAAACTGTAGCTTTTCATTGGTCAATAGGCTTCGTAGTCCCTCCTTAGTACCGCCTGCTCTCATTTTGTAACCTCCCATCAGGACACCCACTGTTGCATGTGTTGTTACGCGGTCTGCTTTAATTACAGCCTCCGAGCACTATCTGGTTAAAGGTTTTTCTCATGCCTGCTGTTGCCGGCAGGACACGCTTGCACCCAACGCTTTATTTATTTTTTCAAAGGTGGGCACGCTACGCTGATACAGTGGTGGCAGTGCCTTTAGTTTGTTGTTTGAGGCACAAACGTGGCTGCATGTTTTTTTATTCTATTTGTTCAGTTTTTACTTTACAAGTTCCCCATACATCGCTTTCACTATAATGTCGGCCAAGTCCCTTTCTTTAGACATAGCTCGTCTAATGAAAGGTTCGCAGCCGCTATTAAAGTGAAACCACGGCATGGGGCACTTTTACAAAAAAGGCATTTGTTTGTCAACTTGACAGATTTTTTTTTGTAAAAGCCCCCCATACCGCACTATCACTTTAATGGCAGCCGAGCGCCTTTCTTTAGACAAGCCGGACCTTAAGGAAGGGGCATGGCCGTCCTTGTGTAAGTACGGCATGGGGAGTTTTTCCTAAAATAGCATTTGCAATGCAATAGGTCTCGCATTTGGGAGAGGTTAAGCTATTGGCATTGTTATTTACAATGCCAATAGTTCAATCTCTTGTAGATGTGAGACCTATTGCATTGCAAATACTTGTTTGTTTTGGGGCTGTGTATATTTCAAAACAGTTTTACCTGGATTTCGGTCACTAATACTTGTTGACAAACATATTTTTTTAATAGAATATTTGAAAATATGCATAGCTTTATTTCACAAGAAACTGCTTATTCCGATACCTCTATGGCTCCTTTCATAGCAATAAGGCAATGCAGAGACGTTGTAAGGCATGGGCAAAGTGGTTGACTGCCCAGGGACCACCCTCCAAGGGCCCCCTTGAGAAGGTGAACTTTCTTTATATTAGATCTCGGTCCTTTCTATTTCTTATTCAAAAACCTCTATCTCTCTCTCTCTCTCTCTGCCTAACATAATTTATCTCTGACTCTCTCTCTCTAACTCTTTCTGCCTAACTTTATCTCTGACACTCTCTCTTCCTCTCTCTGCCTACCTCAATCTTTGACTCTTCCTACCTCTCTCTGCCTACACCTGTCTCTCTCTCCCTCTTTCTGCCTACCTCTACCTCTATCTCTAACTCTCTCTCTTCCTCTCTCTACCTACCTCGATATTTGGCATTCTCTCTCCCTCTCTCTGCTGCCTACCTCTATCTCTGACTCGCTTTCTCCCCCCCCCCTGCCTGTCTTGGTCTCTGACTCTCTCTCTCTCTGTTAATCTTTATTTCTGTCTCCCTCTCTTTCTCTTTGCCTACCTCTACCTCTCTCTCTACTTACCTCAATCTCCGACTCTCCCTACCTCGATCTCTGACTCGCTCTCTCTCTCTCCCTACCTTTTTCTCTGGCTCTCTCCCTCTCTGCTTTCCGCTATGTCTGACTCTCTCTCTCCCCCTCTCTCTCTCTGCTTACCTCTGTCTCTAACTCTGTCTCCCTTCCTTTATGTCTGATTCTCTCTCCCACTCTATACCTACATCTATTTCCGATTTTCTCACTCTCTGCCTACCTTCAGCTCTGATTCGCTCCCTCTCTCTGCCTACCTGTCTCGGGCGCTCTCTCCTCCTCTCTCTGCCAACCTCTATCTCTGCCTCTCTCTCTCTCTTTGCCTACCTTCAGTTCCGACTCTCTCTCTCTACCTACCTCTATCTCGGACTCTCTGTCTCCCTATGTTTATCTTTAACTCTCTCTCTCTGCCTACCTCTACTTCTCTCTCACCCTCTTTCTGCCTACTACGAACTCTGACTCTCTGCCCGCCTCTATCTCTGACTCCCTTTCGCTCACTCTGACTCTCTCTCTCTTTGCCTACCTCTGTCTCTGACTCTCTCTCTCTCTGCCTACCTCTGTCTCTGACTCTCTCTCTCTCTGCCTACCTCTGTCTCTGTCTCTCTCTCTCTGCCTACCACTCTCTTGGACTCTTGAAATCAGCCCCCACTCCAGTGAAATCAGCCCCCAGCTCGGCAGCATTCCAAACTGCCCGGTAGTCAGTCCGGCCCTGCCCAGGAGTAAAACAGGCACTTTTGCCGGCTTTTTGAACACCTACTACTTTTGAAATACATGGGCTTCGTGAGCTTGTTACAGTTCCCATTTCTGAGATCCCAAGGGGGTGTTACCTCATTTGCATGACAGCGTGGCACTATGCAAATTCTAGAACACCTTTTGTTGCAGTGTCCACGCCATATTACAGCCATGGGTGTAAAGGCAAATGAGCCGGGGGTGCCCTAATTGGGCACCACATAGCGAACACCACTGAGCCAGGGCAACCCTTGGCATTGCAACACCCAGAGACCCCCAGGTACTTCATGCTTTCAGGTGGAGTCACAGACTGCACCCACCTGTACGGTGATCCCTGTTCCCCTCCTCAAATTAAGGCCGGGTCCACTGTCCGTGAAAGACAATACCGTGGTTTGAAACCACTGCAGACACACACTCTTGTGTTTGCGCGTGAGCTACATTTGTTCTGTTACATGATGTCTGGTGATGTTATGCGGTGGGCACACCTGATAAAGGTAAGCCCGGTGAGAGCATGCACTTATGCCGGAACAGGGTATCCGTTGTCTGGCTGGTTACCAGTAGGCCTACAAGAGGTGCATTAACCCGCTGAGACACTGTGCCCTTCAAATACCTCGAAGGCATGCGCACCTCTTTTTCAGGCTGTATTTGGGCCCGTTCCAACACCAGTGCCTAATTTGTAAACCAATAAGTGCCGGGGCTCTCTTCGGGAGGCCACTGCAGCATGCACAACACATTGCCCCTGCCAGTTGGAAATTACAGTACAAACACAGCTACTAATCATCACACACAGCTGTTGTGATGCTAATACCTAAATTAGCCATGTGGCAGACTGTCATAAGCAGGCAATTAGGTGGTGGTGCTGAGCACCTGAAAACACCTGCTCAAATTAAGCACTGCACTGCTGGCTCGACTCGTGGCTCGGACAGCTCTCCTGAAGCTCAAGGGATGAACAATAATACCAGTCCTGAACGAGCTGACGCACCAAGAGGGGGCGCGTGCCCACTCCCCCGTCCCAGTCCTGTCAGGGATGAGCACGGACCGCCTGGCGGTGATAAAGGCCTCTTCTGCAGCCTATGATTAACATGATAGGTAAATTATCCAGGGACATATCTGACTGACAGCGAGGAGGGGCGCGCAAAGCCACCGCTCCAATGTTGGAGGGCCCTCCTGACATTAAAGATTTGCGAATTTGTGTGTGGACGAGGCGTCTCCAGGCAACGGATCTGATAGTGCACAGTTTGTTGTGACAGTCACCATGGCTGCTTCTTGTTATAAATATACAGTAGCTAGTGGTATAGAACAAATGCAAATTGCCGATGCAAATACCCAAGTTATTAACGGCTCAGTGTAGCCCATCTCTTCAAACTAATTTTAGTCCTGTTTTTTTTTTAAAATAAATGCAAAAAAGCAGAGAATCCGCAGATATGCCTAAATATGAGGAGCGAATTTTGCTGCCACTGGCTTCCGCTGGCATCCAGCCCTGGAACCGGCTCTGTTGCTGTTCTCTTGGGATTATTTCCATGGAACAAGTGCTCTCCAGCACCTGTGGAAAATGGCTGCTGTAGGGCTTCGTCTATTTCAGCCACCCTCTAGAAGTTGTGCATCACTGGATTATGTTATCACTGCGGGTGTGCAAAATCTGTGTAATTTTCTTTTGCATAATTACCATAAAAATTAGGCAAAGTTATGCAAAGAGCAACACCAGCATTTAGCATTATATTTTCAAGCAGAACGCATCCTATTCATGCTACTAAAATAGTGCAAAAAATACAAGTGCTGCAAACACCATCGCTCACATTCTGATTGTTTGCTTTGTCATGTGCTTGCGCTAAATTTTTGCCACAAATGGCAATTAATTATGGAATGTGGTGTTACAGCATAATTTTGGGAAATCTGCATAACAGGCGTAACATGAAATTATGCAAGATTACGCCAGCATAACAACATTTTGGCTGGGCATAGTTATCCTATGATAGAGGCAAGCCGTGTATATTATTTGTCGCATAGTAACACATTTGACAATTTCTGGAAGAGTGCCTAAGCATAGAGAAAAAGTAGTGCCTAAAAAAGGAGCAACAGAAGGACACAAGTAATGAGTCCATGCTCCAGGGGACGGACAAATACACAAAGAGGAATCTGAACAATAAGAAACCAGCAAAACAGAGTGACAATGGAGCCAAGCTCGCTGTTATTAAACAATATTTCAAGGAAGGCTTAAAAAGACTTATCAACGTCACTGAAGAGATCAGTACGAGGCCCCAAAAACACGTGCCTATAAAGCCATATCATGACTAAGTTGGCATACTAGTCTAGGTAGATTATGCAAGATCAATATGCATATTATCTAATAGATATCACTTTGTAATTATTTCAAAGCCCACAGGGACTACTACAGCATGTTATTAGCTTCATCAGAATGCATTACCTGCACATTTTACTCTCTTTCACTCACATTTTTTAGGTCGAGCCTGGGCAGCGCATGCGCTGCAGCGAGAAACGAAGTTAAGGTGAATGGCTTTGAAGCCCCGCCCACTCTCAACCCACATTTTTAATTGGCTTGTGTCACTGTCCTTCGTAAACCCTGGCTTCTGAGTAGTTATTAGGTTTGTTGGTATGTCTGCATTTGTTACCTCCCATAACGACAGGACCTATTACTTGTCTCTTTGTACGGTCTGCTTTATCTTGGCTGTGAGCACTATTTTGTTTAATGATTTGTCATTATTGCCACTAGGTCGCAGTACGCCGCCCACTTTTATTTTACTTACTGATGGCAGTCAGCTTGAACTATATTTATTTATTTGAAGAGTTTTATATAGTGCTGGCTAGACCCGGAGGTATCAGAGCGCTTTACATGAGGATCAGCGGGTTACAGGTTACGAAAATGACATCAGTTGCAGTTACAAGTATAGGCTTAGGAGAAAAAACATGAGATTACACAATAATTTAAGTTATAAGAGCGTTGCATAGCCAAAGACACACGTCTTATGGGGAAAGGAAGGTGGGGGGGAAGGTAAACAGGGGCGAGGAATGCAGATAGCGCTATAGCGGCCATGTTTCTTTCTTTCTTTATTTTAGCAGCGCGGTCCGCTTTAATTATAAATGGCTGCGCTTATATATTTTGTTTACTAGCGCCCATGCAGCACTTTTACATTCATGGAAGTAGCACCCCTTTCTTTAGAAAAGCCGTGTCTAAAGAAGGGTGCGCAGCCGCTATTAAAGTGAAAGCACAGCATGGGTGCTTTTACAAAAAAAAAATCTGTTTGTCAACTTGACAAACAGATGCTTTTTTTGGTCAAAGCGCTCCATGCCGCGGTTTCACTTTAATGTCGACCACGCCCCTTTCTTTAGCTGCGGCTTGTCTAAACAAAGGGTCGCGGCTTCCATAAATGTGAAAGCACCGCATGGGCGCTAGTAAACAAAAAAATATTTCCAATTCAATAGGTCTCGCATTTGCCAGAGTTTAAGCTAATGCATTGCAAATAGCTCAAACTCTCGTAAATACGAGACCTATTGCATTGCTAATGCTTGTTTTTTTTACTATCCTGCTTGCAGCTTGCAACTACGAGTAATGATTCAAATAACACCTGAACGTGGGAAAAAGATTATCAGTGCAAGCTTTTGAGAGTGCATGGGAAGTGTTTCTAGGTTGCCCGTGAGTCTATCCGCACTCCACTCACTTTAACCACGTGGCTGCGGCTGGAATTCTGCGCCTGTGAGGCACATTCCGATCGCGGGCGTGGTCATGACGGCTCCCGGCCGTCATCAGCACACGCCCACCGAAACTCATGACGGCCGGGAGCCGTCATCAGCACCGAACGGGTTAAACATCTGCTGACACCTTAAAGGGTGTTTACCAAGTTGCTCTAAAATTATTCAGATTTTCTCCTCCTCCTACCTGAAAAATATTAATTACAACTGACAGCAACCCCTCTCTCCCCAACAGCACAGGATGATCAGAGTGTATGAGTGGGACATAAATGGGTAGGCGGGGCCAAAGGAGACCCAGCCACTGCCTGAGCACGTCCTGCTCCGCTGGGGGAACAGGAAGGTTTTACATAAGACATAACACGGAGTTGGCAACAAACTCTGTGGCACTCCGCGTAGCTCCGCTACACCGCATGCCTCCACCCCCCTATTAATTTATTAATATAAATTTTGTTAAAATACAGAACATTAGAAAGGTTGGAGACGATAGAGTTGTGGTCTGAAATGCGCTACCTTGATGTGGCCGTAAGAATTGCAGGTTGTATATGTCAAACTGAGTCTCAAGGATAGGGGCACGGTGTTCGTGGGGGGCTTGTCGGTTTTAAGTCAGGTTTACACTGTACATATGTGTTTTTATTGTTTAGAAAGTTTTTTATGGATAATTGTTTCGAAAACCTTTTTTTCTACTACTACTAATCTTTACAGGAAATCGTTGTTTCTGCCAAACAGTGAGAGCACTATTCAGAAAAACATTTTTAATGATGATGATGATGATGAAAATACTTTATTCGAAACAAGTTTCATAAAAGTACGACACACAATAACAAAAATAAGCTATACACAAAAATAAAATATTCCAGCAATAAACAATTTTAACATAAAAATAATTCAGACAGTGGGCAAAAATTTCGACCTGATGAACCAAGCATTCGCCACATATTTAGCCACCCCACAAATCATATTCATTGAAATGACATTTGTTTGTAAAATACGCATGGCCAATCTATGTTCCCTCACCCCTAAATTCCTACAAACCGGTTTCAACCACCTATCTCTTGGTTTTTTGTAGGCTACACAAGCAAAAAGGAAGTGTCCTAATGATTCTTTCGGACAGGGACAACCTGGACATTTAACCCCTGTTCCACTATATCCCTTCCAACCTTCTTTGAATGTGTTGAGAGGTAAAATACCGTATCTGAATTCCAGAAACAGTGTTCTATCTCGAGGGACCTGGATAAAGTCCAAAAAGGGCTCCAATTTTCCAAGGGGCTTATGGTCAAGAAAGTTGCTGGTTAATTTACCCCAATTTTGGTTCCTAAGATCTTTTGCAACAACCCAATCCCAATATAGTTTTTTTACAATTGTTTTTGGGGGTGGCATATGAGAAGACCAGCTCTCCTCCAGACCTATGGATTTCACGAGCCTCTTTAGGTTATTCAACCATTTAATTTTGTTGGCTACATTCAGGCCAATAAGCTCATCCAAAACCTTGGCATAATTAGAGAGTTCTGGGGTCCTTCTGAGACGAACCCAGAATAACAAGGGGCGAATTTGCACCAGATCTACTATTGATTTTTTGCCCAGGTCTAAAAATAAAGGTTTCAAGGGGGACGATAAAGGTAGCGAAACCATATCTCTAATAAACTTATTTTCCGCCACTAATAAAACTTTTGTATTTTCCGCACCCCAAAGTTCTGAACCATAAACTGCCGCCGCCAGTGCTTTCCCTTCATACACTGCCAGGGTAGGGGCTATGGGTCTACTAATAGAACGTCGCTGGTTTTTAAGAATCACTCCTGCCACCCTTTTAAGGTTTAAAACCATTTTAGTAATATGGGCGGACCAACTCAGATTGTTACAAAGTCTTACTCCTAGGTAGTCAAATTCTTGTACCACCTCCAGCGCGGTGCCATTCAACAAGAGGTTAACCTTCCTATGTTGCTTTTTCGATGTTAACACCATCAACTTTGTTTTAGAGGTATTTATTGTCAACCCTCTTTCTTTACAAAAACTGCAAAACCGATCAAGCAGTTTCTGCAGACCCATAGGGGATTTAGACATGAGAAGAGTATCATCGGCAAAGAGGAGAGTAGGTGTTTTCTCACCCGCAAGGGTGGGGGCATCAGCCTGGTCCTCCCTCAAATGGTCTACCACCCCATTAATGAAGAGGGAGAACAAGGTTGGGGCCATCACACACCCCTGTCTCACTCCCCTATTTACCGGAATCTTCTCAGTCAATTGGCCCTGAGATCCCCAGCGGATCCTGGCATAATTTCCTTCATGAAGTTTAACAATAAATTGTAAAAGGTAACTAGGAAATCCCATATCGGATAAGACCGACCAGAGTTTAGTCCGTGGGATGACGTCAAATGCTGTCTTCAAGTCTATAAAGGCCAAGTATAGACTACCCTTCATAATTAGCACTGACTTCCAACAGACTGCACAAAATCTGAAGACCTGATCTATTGCACCTATATTACTTCTGAACCCGGCCTGAAAATGGGACAAGATGTCATTATCCATGAGCCAAGATTCTGTGCGATTTATGATCACCCTTCCTACCACCTTCTGAATGGTGTCTATCAGACTTATTGGTCTATAATTGGAGGGGTCATCCCTTTCGCCCTTTTTAAAAATAGTTATCACCTCAGCGCCTTTCCAGGAGTCTGGAACAGGGTGACCAGCCTGGATCGAGTTCATCAGACACACAATATATTTGGACCATACATATGGATCATGTTTTAACAAATCCCCTGGGAGACCATCTTGGCCAGGGGCCTTCCCGGGCAGTAATTTAGAGATAGCATCTAATACTTCTCTCTGCGAAAATGGATCTAAATTGTGGATCAAAGTTTCACAGAGCATATTTCCAGGGGTATTAGCTGGTTGTGGTAGCAAGCTATCCACGTTATCATCACAGTACAACTTTAAAAAATGGGAGTACCATTCCTGCTCCGTTATATGATTTAAAATCAATCCTGCTCCCTTGCTATCTAAGATATTAATTAATTTCCAGAAAATTACAGCATTTTTCCCACATGCTGCTTCCTTGAGCTGTTGCCAGTGCTCTTCCTCCCAGGCTCGTTTTGCCGAATTTATACTTCTTGTATAATCTTTCCTGGCAGCCCTAACGGACACAGAATCCTTGCTTCGTATTGCTTTAGTTATTGCTTTCCTCTTAATTCTACAATTACTTGTATACCATGGGTTACTTGTGGTTTTAAAACCAATAAGACCTGATTTTGCTGGTTGCTTTTTACAAAAATGGGCTCCTATTTTACTTATTAAGTTACTGTAGGATACCGATAAACTGGGACCAACTACATTAACTTCAAAGTGGGGCGAAGCAGTCAAACTACTAATCTCTTTGGATACTAAATCCGTGATATTTTGAAGCTTCCCCTCATCACATTTGACTACATTCCATTTTAACCTTCTGTTATTATTTACAGGGAAAATTTCTTTGGTTAGCATCAAAAACATTTTTAAGTATATTAGGTAGTACTTCAAAATGCCAATTCACAAACCTTTGGCCTAAGTTTCCGGGTCTGCCTCTCATATCTTTTCTGTACAGAGATCTCAGCACACCCGGGTATAGGATTTTTTAGTAAGCATGGGAGGGACAATAGAGAGTAGTTGGAAAATGGGAATACTTACTCCTAAATGGGAGGGGAATATCGAAATTGGAGGGAGGGTTTGCGGAGGGATAAGTTAATAAAAAAAGCCCACAAAAGAGTAAAACATTTTCATTTTACAAATCACACATTTACATTTAAATCTATTACAATAGTACTACTAATAAAGCAGGCTTAAATGTACTCCAGCATAGCTGTGGAGTAAGTCAAGCACCACACATGGCCAATCAGTGGTACTGCAACGCACTCCCATAGAAATCAATTGAGACAGGGAGTAACACAAACATGGGTAAACATTTAAAACAAATGAAACAAAATAACATTTTCAAAAAATAATTTAAGTATTTATGCAATATTTTAAATAAAAAAATTATTGTTGAATGTTTGCTATACATATTTTTATAAAATATATTCTAAATTATAACTTTTTATTACATTTTAATCCCTAAAAAAAGAATACAACACTTACAGGCAATACTGACACCTTCAACATAAATGATACTGGACGAGGTGGTGGAGAGAAAATTAACATTTGAGTTAATACCACCATTTAGAAACAAATAAAAAAAAAAAAATTCAACATGTCACATTTTAGTGCATGTCCTTGTTACTGCAGTAGTCTTGGATGAATAGGAATTAAGGACTTGTATTTTAATATTTTTCAATTAAACATAAATAGTCTTTTTTTATATAAAAAAAATCCTTAAAATTCACTGTTACTTTCTATAGGGAGCGCTCACCCGATATTGGAAATCCCCACAAACAAGCAAAAAGTTATGAATAGTAACTAACATTTCGGTCATAAATTCAGCTAAAGGAGTCTCCACCCCCTCATTCGAACAGGTGGGCCTCTTAGGGATAAATATAAGTGTATTCCTACACATGGAATTGGTGACTCCTACACCTGAGGGGATTTATGCCTAAATTTAGTTGTAGATTTATATGTGAGGAGATCTACACAAGAAAACTAATCTTAGTGCCTAGGGCACCGATTGTCTTGAGCTGTACACATGGGTGATTTTCATCTCTACCTACCAACAACAAAAGCATGTCCGTTTGTACTGTGCAGCACTCTGGTTGAAAAAATACCCGGCCACGTCCCACCTTCATTTGAGCAATTGCTAGTTTGCAATAGCAAGCATTGAAGATCACAGAGAGAGGGGTTGGAGTCTGCCCTCATTCTATGAAAATAAACCTTTTGCATATGAAAGGCCGGTGTCCACTCATCAGCTGAATGAAGCAGATCTTGAGGCGAAAACACGTGTGGCCAAGTTCTGACTGGAGAAATAAGAGAAGTGGTCTACTTGGAGAAACAAGAGTAGTGGCCTACTTGGAGAAACAAGAGAAGTGGTCTACTTGGAGAAACAAGAGAAGTGGTCTACTTGGAGAAATAAAAGAAGTGGTCTACTTGGAGAAATAAGAGACGTGGTCTACTTGGAGAAATAAGAGAAGTGGCCTACTTGGAGAAATAAGAGAAGTGGCCTACTTGGAGAAATAAGAGAAGTGGTCTACTTGGAGAAATAAGAGAAGTGGCCTACTAGGAGAAATAAGAGAAGTGGCCTACTTGGAGAAATAAGAGAAGTGGCCTACTTGGAGAAATAAGAGAAGTGGTCTACTTGGAGAAATAAGAGAAGTGGTCTACTTGGAGAAATAAGAGAAGTGGTCTACTTGGAGAAATAAGAGAAGTGGCCTACTTGGAGAAATAAGAGAAGTGGCCTACTTGGAGAAATAAGAGAAGTGGCCTACTTGGAGAAATAAGAGAAGTGGTCTACTTGGAGAAATAAAAGAAGTGGCCTACTTGGAGAAATAAGAGAAGTGGTCTACTTGGAGAAATAAGAGAAGTGGCCTACTTGGAGAAATAAGAGAAGTGGCCTACTTGGAGAAATAAGAGAAGTGGTCTACTTGGAGAAATAAGAGAAGTGGAGAAATAAGAGAAGTGGTCTACTTGGAGAAATAAGAGAAGTGGCCTACTTGGAGAAATAAGAGAAGTGGTCTACTTGGAGAAATAAGAGAAGTGGTCTACTTGGAGAAATAAGAGAAGTGGTCTACTTGGAGAAATAAGAGAAGTGGTCTACTTGGAGAAATAAGAGAAGTGGCCTACTTGGAGAAATAAGAGAAGTGGTCTACTTGGAGAAATAAGAGAAGTGGTCTACTTGGAGAAATAAAAGAAGTGGTTTACTTGGAGAAATAAGAGAAGTGGTCTACTTGGAGAAATAAGAGAAGTGGCCTACTTGGAGAAATAAGAGAAGTGGAGAAATAAGAGAAGTGGTCTACTTGGAGAAATAAGAGAAGTGGCCTACTTGGAGAAATAAGAGAAGTGGTCTACTTGGAGAAATAAGAGAAGTGGTCTACTTGGAGAAATAAGAGAAGTGGTCTACTTGGAGAAATAAGAGAAGTGGCCTACTTGGAGAAATAAGAGAAGTGGTCTACTTGGAGAAATAGGAGAAGTGGTCTACTTGGAGAAATAAAAGAAGTGGTTTACTTGGAGAAATAAGAGAAGTGGTCTACTTGGAGAAATAAGAGAAGTGGCCTACTTGGAGAAATAAGAGAAGTGGAGAAATAAGAGAAGTGGTCTACTTGGAGAAATAAGAGAAGTGGCCTACTTGGAGAAATAAGAGAAGTGGTCTACTTGGAGAAATAAGAGAAGTGGTCTACTTGGAGAAATAAGAGAAGTGGTCTACTTGGAGAAATAAGAGAAGTGGTCTACTTGGAGAAATAAGAGAAGTGGCCTACTTGGAGAAATAAGAGAAGTGGTCTACTTGGAGAAATAAGAGAAGTGGCCTACTTGGAGAAATAAGAGAAGTGGTCTACTTGGAGAAATAAGAGAAGTGGTCTACTTGGAGAAATAAAAGAAGTGGTTTACTTGGAGAAATAAGAGAAGTGGTCTACTTGGAGAAATAAGAGAAGTGGCCTACTTGGAGAAATAAGAGAAGTGGTCTACTTGGAGAAATAAGAGAAGTGGCCTACTTGGAGAAATAAGAGAAGTGGTCTACTTAGTCCGGGACATCTGCTGAACTTTAAGAATTACCACTAGGGGGTGGTGATCGAATAGTAACTAGTAATGAGTTGAATAGAAAAACAACCTCTGGGGCACCTTGACCTCTACCCATGCAGGGGGTGTAGCAAAGACACTTTGTGTTGTCTATGATTGCGCACTAACTGACCTGGGTTAAGCTTAATGCGCTAAAAAGCTATAGGACTTCATCCGAAATCCAATTTCAGGGAAGAAAACGATTACAGACTAAATTTTGGCTCAGGCCAAGTCTATTTCTGGGGACCAGGTCAGAGGTTCATCTAGCTAGGAGTACAAATATTGTGTTCTCTTGCGGCCGACCATGCTCGTTTCCAGGAACACTGCAGTGCTTAGATCTTATTCAAGTAGCTTTGGTCCCAAACCACAAATCCGTAGAGCTTCAAACGTTCTCACAAAATTGGGATTTGGAAGCAAGGAATGTTGCATTTCCACCAATACCTTGGCTCCACCATCGCTAGAACTTCAACCAAGACAATCATTCCCATCGTAGAGGTTTTGAATGGGTCTTAACCACCCAAACTTCCTCTTGTCAAGGAAAGTAAAAGTGCTGGCCAAAGACTTTCGACAGCCGCAGAGCAGGAGGCTCCAGAAGCTTGTACTCTGATAGCAGGAGATCTGAGGACTCTTTGGCAATACTGGCAGAGAAAAAGTGGGAACCGCAAGCGACCCAACAGCAAAAGCGAGTTGGATATTTAATCTGTTTATTCTAGTCTTGGGTTGTGGTCTGTGCACGTCTGGAGTAGGAACCACACTAATCCCCACTACTGGGGTTACAAAGCAATGCAAAAGTAAAATGGTAGCAGCGACCGACGAGACTTCAGAACAGAATTCACCCACAAAGTGAGGCCTCAGAGATGTTATTTTCACATAAATGCATAACTATAGGAGCCAGCTCCTCAAATAGATGTGCATAGAGTAAGAAATCGACATGGGTAGCAATATTCAATTCATTGAATTAGAGAAATGGATGCAGTGTTTTTTTTTTTACATTTAAAAATTCTGATGGAGGTTGAGTGAATTGTTTCAGAATCCAGTATCCATTTTCTTAACAGAGTTTTAAGAATTAGGTCTGCTTCTAATTTAGCTTCTGCAGGTCATCGCTACTTGTGAGCTCCATCTTTTAGACATTTTATTTTGGGCCTTTTGAAGTTGGTAAACTTCTTCCAGAACTAATACTTCTTGTCTTCAAACTCTCCCAGAAGTTTTCTTGTGTTAGCTCCTCCCTGGAGCATAGACCAAATACATGTGTTCTTCCTCGCCTCTGATCTTCCTTGTATTTTTGCGACGTACTATTTTAAAAAAAATATTTTGTACGCGTTTTAGTATCATTCCTGGACAGTATGTCCAATGTGCTTTCCTACTTTTAACACAGGCATACTGCTTCTGCTGTTTTCACCGTCTCTGCCATCTCTATTGATGCTTTGGATACTTACACCCACAACTGTACTATTATACGCCACTCTACTTCACTCCACATCACTCTATGCCACTCTACTGTACCCCACTCCACGCCCACAGTGCCACTCTAAAATCACTCTATCCCACGACACACTTCCCTCCACCCCTCCACTGTACTTCATGCCACTTTACTCCACAGCCTTCTAAACCAAACACTCTACACTATTCCACTCTATACCGATCTACTCAACCCCTCCACTCTACGCAACTCCACACCAATCTACGCTATGCAAAATTATGCCACTCCACGCAATACAACTGTACGTCCCTCTACGCCACTCTACTCAATGCTAATCTACTCCCGTCTATGCCACTCTACTGTACGTCACTCTACTCTATGCCAATTTACTCCTCTCTATGCCACTCTACTGTACACCACTCTATTCAACTGTCCTCTACACCCCTCTACTCTACGACACACCAGTAACTTTTAGACATGCTGAACAGCAGCTTCAAGGCTTATGGCTTTGTCAATGCGAGTTTTAATTCTTAGAGATAGAATGCGCCCAACAACTTGGAAGCCAGCGCCTCACTCTGGACACCACACGATTACGAAGAAGCTATATCCGCGTTTCAGCGGTTCTTTGATTGTTTCTAGGGCGAGTGCACGTGCCTCTGTAGGTTATAGACCAGTGGTTCTTAACCCGTGGTCCAGACATCTGGTAGTCCACGACTGTTTTACAAAATTTAAGAATATTAAAACTAATAAATTAAAATAAATAAAGCATCTACATATAAAGAAGCAAAATTGAAAATTTGAAAACTTTCCCAAATTTGATTGTTGAATTGAACTAACTATTCCAATATTTGGGCTTTTGTTTGGTGTACTCAGTTTTTCGTATTTTGTGTGTTGTTTTGAGGTTCAAATAATTGAAATTGCTTAGATGGGGGGAAGGGGTGGGAGGGGGGTCCCCAGCTTCCTCTAACGACTCGGTGGGGGGTCCCTGGATTCCAGTAATCATTAATTGGGGGTCAACGGCGATCACAAGGTCAAGAACTGCCGTTTCTGACTGTCAGTCCCAGCGTGGCTGTCCACCTGTACTCTGCGTTCTCCTGTGCATGTCTCGCTCTATCCACGTTTACATCACACAGGGCTCGAGTCGGGGTACCACGCGGGTGGACGGCGTCCCCCCACTTATTTTACCAGGAGCTCAATTACTGGAGCAAATGGAGCTACACATTCACTCTTTGGCCTCTCTGGGGCGAGATCGGAGCTCATTCAGAACGCTGCTCACGTGCTGGCTTCTCTGATGCAATCGCATCTAAGGGGTGAGCGAGGGGAGGCAATGAGTCTGATGGGGCAAGCCACCTTTCGTGACGTCACTTCCTGTCGTGACGTCAGCATCCCCCACTTCTTTTTTGGGACTTGTGCCCTGCATCACACTCTCTTCTTTCTTACGCAGCACACTCCAATTCCACTCCAGCTCACCCCCCCCTCCTCCCCGGTGAACAGCATGTTCCACACACAGCAGCGTGCCATCCAGGCGGCCTACCCGCTGCCAACCCTTGTCTTTCCTGTCAACGGTTTTAACGGACTCGCCTCTGAAGCCCTTCCAATCCCCTTTCACGGTCCCCACTTACAGCAAACTGACTTTTATTCCTGCTTATTTTTTTAGATCAGTTTGGAAACAAACCCCAAGCGAGGGGGCCACCCACAGGCTCTGCAGGGCACAGCCGAGTGTTGTGTCCGTGTTTCTAACTGCCACAAGTCCAACTGGATTTAAACTAGAGGCGTGAAAATATTTTAATCAGGCGACCTTTTATAAAGATGCTGATTGACCGCCTTCATATGTTTGATAAATATCTGGTTTAACTTCGCTTTCGCCCGTGCAGGTTTTCAGCACATTGCAAGACAATTTTCACTTTAAATTGTATACATTTTTCTTCTCCAAAAAATTATCCTTTGTAAAGTTTTTTTTAATGCACAATTGCAAATTGTTGCAGAGGTTGTCTCCACAAGTTTACCTTTTGCATCCAAATTGTACCCACATTTTTGAATTTCACCCCAAAAAACTGCAACGCTGGAAAGTTTTTTTTAATATAACTTTGCGTGGGTTACAAACAAAACCTTTGCAACTTTACACACTCTTTCATTCAAACATGTCAGTGCCAAAGGTTTCTCCAGGCAGGCCTGAAAAATATACTCAATCCACGCCTTCTTGCGTATAACCTGACACCGTGCAAACGTGGTTACGAACCACAATGAGTGTCCCACAATTCTCAATTTTCAGCGCCTGCAAGTGTCTTGCAAAATATAAAGAAATCTACATTGAAAGCAGATGGCAAAACCAATGAAAGATGTTTAAATTGTCATGACCAGCAATCATCAGGGCAATGAAAACAGAATGCTGCAAGGGATGGGATAACGAACGCAAGCCAACCACCAGGATGATATAAAACTTAACCAGAAGAAAGTAAAAAGCCAAGTGTAAGATTATAAAGCTATTAAAACCAGGCAGCACTAACAGAATTGTGTGGGCTGCAAACTATATACCTTGTGACATCTTCTAGTCTTTTATATAATATATTCTAGTTCGATTTAGTTGTGATTTAGCCTCATCATTCGGTATTACTAAGTGATGGGCAAAACTGTTTTTGGAAACACAAATATTTTAATGCATAAATATTTTAATTTAATTGATTAAAAATGTGTTCAAAGTGTCTGTTATTCTGAAATTATTTGTAAATATATGTTATTAATTCTCATTACATATCCTAGAGCAGGTGGCCGCAGTACAGGTTCTTGGCTGTTCTTCAGTAAAAAGTAAGAGAGATTTTAATCTGCAGTGCAAAGCAGGAAATAAAGTGGAATGGTCCACAGAAGCAGGAAAGACATTACAAGCCAAATTATTATTAAAATCCACCCCTCAAAGCTGGTGCTGCAAGCATTTCTGAAATTCAAAGACTGCTTCGTAAGCAAGTAGTAAATTACAACTTTTATAATCTAGAACTTTACAAATGGAAAGTTTCATTTTTGATCTTACTAACTCAACTCAGGTTGACCTAGATGCTCAAAGCAAGACAAAAACGGATATGATCCTTACATATTGGAAATCATCTGATAGATCATATTACCTTAAAAAGCTTCACGAAAGAAAGAAGCATAAGAAAAAAAGTGAGAATGCCTACCGCTAAGTTGCCTAATAGCGCAATTGCTATTTACAGCGCTACAAACAGCAAAACTACAAACGCTTTATAAAACAAGAAGCTAGCAGTAGTCCAGCAAACTAGATGCAGAGTAGAATGCACTTACTTCCATGGATGGTGAACCTCACGAGAGTCTGACAGTAAGAGCCGCTCCCCCAGGTGAGCCATGGCAGAGAGCTTTCTCACTCTATCACATTTCATCACGTTGTACCCTGGCCAAGACATTTGAATGAAGCATAACGTGGTTCTATAAATAGAGATATATTCAAATGGGCCCAAACCAGATGACAGAGCAGACTATTGTGTAAACACCGCCTGCAGCAAAGTTGCATGTCCAACAAATGGCCAGGAAGGTACTTTTTAGGTCGAGCGAGCGGCAGCGCGCATGCGCTGCTCGCTCTGCGAGGCATGCAGTAGTCGAGTATGCTGTGGAAGCCTCACCTTCTCTCCGCCCATATTTTTGATTGGCTGGTGTCATTGTCCTTGGCAAATGCTGGCTTTTGATTGATAATGAGGCCTATTAGTCCCTCCTTGTTACGGCCCTGTCGACATATGTTACCTCCCATGAGGACTGGATCGTTTACTTGTGGCATTACACAAGTCGGTAAGCACTATGTTTTTTTATTTGCAGCACGGTCCGCTTTCACTTTAGCGGCCGCACTTGTTTATTTAATTTGCCGCGGGGCAGAAAGGGAGAGTTTCTACTCACTAATTTAACAAGCATTTGCAATGCAATAGGTCTCGCATTTACACAAGTTTGAGCTGTTGACATTGCAAATAACAATGCCTTTTATTGTGGTTTTAGTTTTTAAAACATAAATAAAGGGCAATGCCATCTACAATGCCAATAGCTTAACCACTTCGCCACGGCTCAAATTGCGCCGCGGTGCGCCAGAATTTGACGCTTGTGCAGATCGGATGCCCCCAGCCGTTCGACACACACGCCCACGGGGGCCATCCGACGCATGGAAGAGATTAAACTTACGCAAATGTGAGACCTATTGCATTGCAAATGCTTGTTTAGAATATCCCCTTGAGCTAAGTTTACATACAATTAATATTAATGGAACTCTTTTACGTAAAGAGGGTTTATCCAGAAAATTTGGCACAAATCAAGCCCTTTTAGAAAAAAGCTGGACACCCCTGTTCTAGATGGCCGTGTCGCGCTCCTTTCATATTGTTGCTACCTTTTTCCATATATACGTGGTTTCTGGAGCTAAACATTATAATCACTCCGGCTTTCACGTGTGGATTCTGGAGGGCTTGAGGAGCAGGGTGAATGCGCAGAGGTGTGGCGTTGCTTGTATGGGGTAAAGTACAACACTGCATGTCCCATAGTTTCTCTGGCCTCCAATCCAGCACTAGAAACTCCCACCTCACTCCCTCGCCTAGACAGTCCTGTATATTCCCCCCTCCTACGACAGTGTACTCTGTGTAGGGTACTCCATTGTTCACAGTTGGGCTTGCGCTATGGATACCCAAACGTAGATACATGTATATGCGTAGAAACATATACGCGCCTTTGTGATGTCTGTTGAAGGATAGTCTGAGGATCCCTAAGGAGAGTGTTACAGGTGCCCGATCACAGAGCGCGTGTAGACATCAAATAAAAAGAAGAGACAGAAGAGTGCTAGAGAAAAGATGGCGCCTTCATCAGTCATGAGACAACATAGTGAGGCAGGGAGACAAGTGGTGTACGGGAAGGACACACTGTATACTGCAAGAGAGGGAGGGTAAGGTAGTGGTTGAACTGATTGCTCGGAGGGCAGCTGGTAAGGGGAGCTGCTGTGTAGTCCTAGGAAGACAGGGCATGGGCTGCTGGTCCATTGACGGAAGAGCTTCAGCCCAAGCTGCGAGCTGGGATCAGGAGAGAGGGTGAAGTCGATGAAGCCATGGGGGTCAGGCCTCTGGAAGCCGAAGGGGTACACGGACCACACATGGGGTCTGGAAGAAAGAGAACCCTGTGCCTACAGTACTGCAAGGACGCATCCCAGGTGTGTGTATAACAAAGGCGCCTTGCGACAGGAGCAGGGTGAGTACAGGGTGCCCTCAGGAGAGAATTTCCTTTGAAGTGCCTCTGGAGTGCAGAATGCTCATAGGGAGAATTCCACGGTTAAGCGTGCTCCTATAGAGAGCCATTAGCGTCACAAAATTGAGGACCAGAACGTAGAATGGTGAGTGACAGAACGTAGAATGGTGAGTAACAGAACGTAGAATGGTGAGGACCAGAACGTAGAACGGTGAGTAACACAATGTAGAATGGTGAGTAACACAACGTAGAATGGTGAGTAACAAAAAAGCAGAATGGTGAGTAACAGAACGTAGAATGGTGAGTAACAGAACGTAGAATGGTGAGTAAAATAGTTTTTTAACTGCTGTTGCTACATCATAAAGGAATTCCAGGCCTCTCTAGCTGGCTCTCTGACAGCCTGTCGGAGCAGCAGTGGAGAGCAGTAAGCACAGCTTCGGAAGGGAAGGGAAGGTACAGAGAGGGTGGGGATGGGTGGCAGGAGGTCAGGATTTCTTTTTCTCTGGGACAGGGACAAGAGTGCATTTATTTTTGGCCGCCCCATTTCTCCTCTGCCCTTGCATAGCAGCTGAAAGTAGGAGCAGATGATTTGGGGGCCACCCATAATATAAAATTCAATTACCTCCCTTCACTTCTGTTGCCTATTTGATGTCACTCAGAACCCCTTGGCAAAAAACATCCCCTTAATTCACTGTTACCCATCTATAATTGTATACATGGTGTATAGGAATTTAGGAAGGTATGGAGACATTGGCAGCAACGGACACATGAACAGGATTACAGTTAGAAGTGCGGCATCAATGCTAGATGCCAAGGCATGAAGGGGCCGCTCAGCCAGGGGGTCAATCTTAACCCCTTCCGTGCTCCCGTCAGCACTCCCTCCCCAGTGCTGCGAAGCCCCGCCCACCCTTTAGAACGCCCGCACCGCGGCGGAAAAACCACCGCAGTTAAGGCGGTAAAGGCAGAGCCGATCACCGAGGCACAGAGCGGCAAATGCTGCTTGCGGCTCTAGGAATATCCTAAAGTGGCACATTTACATTTTTAATAGAGAGCACAGCTACTGATATGAGTGTCCCAGTGCTAAGGTCCAATAACCATCAGGCAGGAGTCGAGAGTTAGAAAGCCTGGTCGAACCACCAATTTTCAGGAGCTCCCGTCTTTGGTAGATGGCGAGGGAGAGCGTTCCAACTAGAGGCGGCGAGGGGATAGAAAGAGGAGCCACCCCATTTCTTCTTCTTAATTAGGGTATAGCAGCCAGTACGGCTTCTGAAGAGTGCAAAGCTCTTATAGGGAGGTATCTTATCTTATCTTAGATGACATTTGTAAAGCGCGCTGACACCATAAGTTTCCTGGCGCTGTAGCGAGGTAGTGGATGAGTCTGTTGGCCAAATATCAGAGACCGGGCTTCTAAAAAGGTCAAAGAGCCCTTTGAAATTGACCCTCCAGTGGGTCAGCAGCCAATGTAAATCCCTGAGATGTACTTGGATATGATCGTATTTCCGAACAAAGTTCAAAGAAGTCGGGCCGCAGCATTCTGCACTAGCTGGAGGCTCTTGAGTTGGTACACTGGAAGGCACCTAAGCATGCTCACCATCTCAGTGTGATATAGACAAACACGAGTGACGTGCTCGGTATTCTAACAGGTGAACAGCGGGTCTTCGCCACAGGCGACTGGTAGAATTGCATTACAGATAGGCAGACTTTCTTACAGGTGGATCAATGGCTCTTTACAGGTGAAACGCAGGCCTTCAACGCATGCGATCGGTAGAACAACATTGCAGATGAGCAGACTTTCATGAAGGTGGGTTTATGGCTATTTACAGATAAATGGCGTGGGTAGAACCGTGTTACTGATGGAAGAATTTTCTTACTGGTGGATTTATGGCTCTTTACAGGTGAAGCCTTCATTGCAGGTGATTGGTAGAAGCACATTACAGATGAGCGGACTTTCATACAAATGGATTTATGGCTCTTTACAGGTCAACGACAGGCTTTCATCGCAGGACCATATTGCAGATGAGCACACTTACAGACATGTGGATTTATGGCTCTTTACGGATGAATGGGAGGCCTTCATTATTGGCGATTGATAGAACCACATAACAGGTGGGTATACTTCCTTACAGGTCGAGCTGTGACTCTTACAAGTGAAGGAGATTCCTCTCTCCCCAAGGCCGGGATGCCTTTTGGTCTTTTGGTTGACGTTTCGGTAGCTAGGATTCTTTTACACAGTGGGGTGGCTAGCCCTGTGCATAACCCTCCTCCTTTCTCATTTGAGAAAGCTTCTGTATATTAAAGAAAGCTTTAAAACGGGCTTAGAACCTGCCCCATACCTACCATTACGTACCATTGGTTGGCTCCCATGTCAGTCTCATTTCCTTGCTTCTCATTGGTCAGGGCCTCATGCTGCTTCCACCTTCTCTCCAGTACTTCTATCATCCGTAGTCTGTGGAGCTTGGCCCAAGTACAGTTTCCTGTCTCTGCAGCCAGTGTCTTTTAACTGGCTGCCTCTTGTAGAAGTTCTGTTTTTAAACGGGAACTCCTTAAGAGTGTATGTATTTGCAGGCCCTCTCTACCCCTCCTCACCCTGCTCAGCCCCTTCTAAGTCCTTGTTGTTTGCCTTGTCCCTCATGCCCCCCTGCTTTTTTGTTGCCCCATCCCACCGTATTTTGCCCTTTTTTGCCCCACCCCACACCTCTAAACAAAAAGCGCTGTGACGC
This sequence comes from Lissotriton helveticus, assembly GCF_964261635.1. Classification (NCBI taxonomy): domain Eukaryota; kingdom Metazoa; phylum Chordata; class Amphibia; order Caudata; family Salamandridae; genus Lissotriton; species Lissotriton helveticus. The sequence goes on from NC_136062.1 coordinate 358,242,641, forward strand.
CCAGCGCTGGCCACTCCATAACACTCTGTTTTTATTTACGGTAAGCCATCTTTAAAATCATTACCAAAGCCACATAGCTCACTCACAGCTATTCAGCTTTGGTAATGTTTTTCTTAAAGATTTTTTACAGAAGTGCGGGCTGCTGTGAGTCATGACTTAAAGTAAATAAGAACAAAGCGCTCTGGCGAGGTCAACGGTGGCTGTACCATAGCGCTTTGTTTTTGTTTACTTTGAGCCATGTTACGCAGTTTACGCAGCAGTTCATACTGGTGTGCGCCATCTTTAAAACATTGACAACGCCAATAGGTCTCGCATAGGCGAAACAGGCGGCACAGCCAAGCAATGCGGACACTTCGCCAATACAGAAAACTACAATTTACACTGTGAGTAGAAAGGTAATGTACCAAGAGGAGGACCGTGATAGGATATATGAGCAGGCGGCGGAAGAGCAAAAGGAAGACAGCTGCAGGCGATTTGAATAGGTTGAAGTGGGCCCATTAAAGATGTTGGAAGTCATTGCAATTCCAACAGATGGGATCCTCCCTGATTTTGTGTGAATGAAGTCGGGCTGGTGTCCAGTAGGCCTTATGTAATAACCAAAACTTCGTCTGGGAGAGTACTGGGCTGATCATTTGGACACACCTCATGTCACCATTAATCTGCTCAGACGCCTGCTTGTTACTACACTTGATACTACATGTGTTTAACAATGTGATTTACTGCTATATCAACCTGTTTACCAATGACACCTGCTCTGCCATTTTATTTATTGCTTTCTTCTGTTGTTATTTTTGTGTGCCTAGTCCGTATGTCCTTCATTTGATGTACTGTATGTACTGCTTTATTTGGAAATAACCAATAAAAAACTTTTGAAATAAAAAAAGATGTTGGAAGTCCTATGTTGGGTTAAGCGGCCTCAAAATCCACACTACATTCTTTCCCAGTAGGGCCAACACCTTCAGATCAATGTTGATCAGCAGGGATAGAAAAATGTAAAATAAACTCCATACCATCACAACTTTGGCCTCCATGGCTCTGTAATTAAATGGAAATATCTAGTTTCCCTTACAATAGTTGAAAACTTTTGGCACACGTTCTTCCCAACAATTTTGCTCAATCAAGTCCGTGTGGCCACCGCTAAAGATAAAGTACACACTTTAGATTTAACACTTTTGGTCTATTGTATGATCGGCTTACACAACGCAACCTTATCGCCATGTGCCAAAAAGCCTTCAACAGGCCCTCCCACCGCTGCAGAAGCCCACATAAGATTCACATGGTAATGGTGACCCTCAAGCCACACAAAGGGCAAGAGAGAAATGTGGGTTCCTTGTGGTTGAAGAAATGCAGGTATCAATAACAAAAGGGGTGTAATAAAAGGAACTGCTCTGGTCTGTGCAAACAGGACGTGGTATGAAGAGCTAACTTTTCATTTCACAAAACACTAGCACATTTGGAAAAGTTTATTTTGGCACCCGGCCACTTGCCCTAGGTTTACGAGGAGATTTCCAACGTACAATTTTGTGTTTGCGGCATCGTAAATGAAAGGCATGTAATACAGTCAACGCAAACTTCTGAAGAATCAAATATCTAAAATAATTCTGTGCAAGACCAAAGCAACTTTCCGCCACTTTGGAGAACCAAAAAATGTTTTCCGAACAGAAGCAACTTTAAGGGACCCTAAAGGTGGTGCTTATGTCACACTACTCAAGGAACTGCTCCCAGTTTGTTGAATAACAAGGATGGTTAGATGGCAAGAAAAACTGGTCAACCCCCCTTCTTTGGAATCTTGATAGTAATACAGAATAATGTACCTAGGTACATGGGTAACGTGAAAACTTTCAAGAAATAAAATAGAATAATGCAGTTATTTTTATAGAGAGCCCGGCTACTCATATGAGTGTCCCGGCGCTAAGGTCCAATAACCATCGGGCAGGAGTGGAGAGAGTCAGAAGGCCTGTACGAACAGCCAAGTTTTAGGATTCAGGACCAAAAGTCTTTGAAATTATCAAATAGTTTTGAACTTGCACAATCACAGCATATAAGGACAGTGAAGGGCCAGGTGCTGTGCCACTCCTGAACTAGCGGTATCTTTCAGGCAACAATCAGACTTAGGTTTTAGACTATGTGCTGCTCCTGCTTCCCTACTCCTCTACAAAAGAAACTCCTTGTTACACCATGAATGTGAAGCCCACCACAATCCCACTATCACCCTCAAATGCACCCCAAATTCTGTTTAGTCCCGATGATGACCTATGGGGTCATTAACTGGGTTGAAACAGCAGCTTAATATAAGTGAGTGTTGGACTCGGCCCCTTTTGAAGGGTCATCCCAGAACTTTTTGCCTTCCTCCTGTAGTTGTTCTGACCTGTTGTTGTTGTTGGTTTCATGACTCTAAGCACTTTACTACTGCTGATCAGTTCTAAAGGGCATGTGCTCACTCTGGTAAACTTGGTAAGATGGTCTACACATATTTCTGGCATATTTAATTTACCTGTAACTCCCTTGTAAAGTGGTACCCTCATATACCCAGGGCCTGTAAATTAAATGCTACTGGTGGGCTTGCAGCACTGCTTGCGCCACCCACCGAAGTAGCCTTTCAAACCTGTCTCAGGCCTCTGCCATTGCAGGGCCTGCACATGCAGTTTACTGCCGCTGTGACATGGCAAATAAAGTGGTTGCCACGTCTACAACTCCCCTTTTACTACATATCAATCACCCCTAAGGTAGACCCTAGCTAGCCCTATGGGCAAGGTGTGGTGTAGGTAAAAGGTAGGACATGTGCCTTAACTGTGGGGCATGTCCTGGCAGTGAAAAACAGCCTATTTTGGTTTATCACTGCTGTGAGGCTGCCCTCTCATAGGGTTGCATCGGGGATTGCTTGTATATGTGCTTCAGTGGTCATTCCGGACATGATAGGGGTATGTGTGGACTAGTAGTGATAAATCCTGCTTATTGGTGAAAGTAGATTTATTATTACTATTTAGGAAATGCCACTTTTAGAAGTAGGCAGTTCTGTGTGCTCATGTAAATTTGTGCCCTGCCTGGATGTGTATTGACCGTCTGGTTCTGACTGACAGGAGAGAGGGAATGTGTATTCACTTCAGCCAGTCCCTGGGGTGATTGAGGTGTGTCCTGCTTTCCTGAGTGACTCAGAGCTAGGCTGAATATACCTTGGCTGAATTTAGAGTAGCGGGAGGAGTTGTCTCTTGCTCCTGAATAGGCCTGGTGCATTTGGAGTGGTGGGAGGAGTTGCACCTGCACCTGAATAGGGCTGTGCCTGCCTTCCACAATGCTGGCTCTGTCCCCCTGTGGTGCGTCTGGGGCCAGGGCTTGCACTGTGAATGGGGGGTTGCTGTGCACTTGTAAATATGTTTTAAAGTGTCCCCAGAACAAGGACATGGGCACTATAAGTAAAGCGGCTGTGACCCCATGTATAAAAAAAAAGACACTGCGTGGACTTGTAGCTGAAAGGCTGCTGAACAGCCAGGAGGAACTGCTGTGGGCCTGGATCACTGCATGTTGTGGACGTGATAATCTGAGGACCCCCATGTGCTGGCCTGCCTGCACGCAACTTGGTGGTGAACATCCCTGGTGCTTTGCTCCTGGTGATTATCTCACGGAGTGCGTGCAGCACTGCAGTTCCCCGTGGTCTGGGAACCGACATGGGGGAGGAGCTCTGAAGTGATAGAAGCGCTCTCCCTCTCAGGACCGGCCTGGGAACCACAACCGGCCCTGGCAAAGTGCTCGGCCGGCCTCCACCTCCCCATTCGGGGGGGGGGAGGGGGGGGGGGTGGTTGGAGGTGCCACCTAGCTCTTTGCCGGGCCGGTTTTGGGCCGATTTTTTTACAGGGCCGATTTTGCAGCTATGCTGCAAAAATGGCCCTGTAACCAAAATGGCCCCCAGGGGCCCAAAACCGCCCCCTACCCGTGCGGCGCATCGGGGGATTGCCTGGTGCCCGCTATGGCCAGTCCGGCCCTGCTACCTCTTCCCCCACAGCATTGCTTTCCTTATCAGCAGCCGAGGCTCTGCTAACTTGCCCCGGGCTGCGAATTCCTGCTGTGCCAGAAGGAGACCAGTGCAGGGTGTTTGGAATATCCCCCTCCTCGTCTTTGGGCAAAGCCAGAACCACACAGGCTCCTGGCTGTCACGGCAGACCCGCCGGCCCGGATCCCCAACGAGAGAGAGAGACGGCCGGACCAGAGGAGAGCCAGGGGCTGCAAGCAGGGGCACCCCACCACCCCCAATTGGATTCCCGGAGTGCTGATGGAGGAAGACTCTGCCCGCCTTGCAGCCGTGGACCAGAGGGACGTTTGTGGGAGTCCAGCCGCACCCTCCAAACCGAGGTGAGGCCGCCAACGCGCGCAATCCTTACAGCAATCTGCGACGCCCAGGAGAGTTCCGGACGATCTGTAGCACCGTTGGGGCTGGTGGAGGAGAAGCGGAATACTGCCCACACGCCCGGCAGTTGTCTGCTGGTGTCGGGCCGAGACTGGGTGTGTATTGCACCCCTGCACTGTATTTGGCATGCTAGTCACCAGGGGCTTTCCTGTTCGGCAGGGACGGGGTGAGACCTCAACAGAGGCCCCACTGCTTCGCGGCAAAGGGAGTGGCCACAATCCCAGTTGTAGGTGGGCCGGTGGCCCGAAGCCTACAGTTTGGAACCGCATTACCCACAAGAGGCGTGCCGGTTCTGCTGTATCTGGTACCCTAGTGGGTATTACCAGATTATGTGCACAAGGAGCGCGGTTTCAGGTTGTCCCTGCACATTACATGCCCTGAGACTGTGATATATATGTCATTTGGCCTTACAGTGTCCAGATACGGATTATTATTTCAGGAAGTGATGTTGTGACTCATAACTTGCAATTGGCAGGATAAGGCACCTATGTGTTCATTAAGGGTGGTATGCCTTTTGTGGGCATGATATTTCCATAATGTGTGCAACTTATCAGAGTTTACTATGGTGCACTGCTGATGATGGTTACGCATAATGTGTTGTGCTAAGTGCAATCATACCAGTAAGTACTGGTTAGCCTAACTGTGATGTTTATGACAACTGCCCGATTGGCACAGTGATTTGTGTAATCCCTGTGACGTCATGACAAGTGCCTTGTGGCACAGTAATATATGTGACTGTGATCGAATGTGTTTTTATGAATAATACAAAGGATATTTTTATACAACCTTGTGTGGAGTCGCTTTTGTGGTGTACCTAGTGTGTCACTGCTGTGTGAGTGTGTTGCGCAAACGCTTTATACGTTGCCTATGGGATAAGCCTGACTGCTCTGCCAAGCTACCAAAGGGGTGAGCAGGAGTTATCGTCAGTGTTTAACTCCCTTGCTCTGGGCACCTTTTCACAGCTTCTGGGTCTCGGAAAAAGGGGAACTTAGGGAGTTAGTGTGATGTATGTGTGCACTGTCTGTATGGTCTCCTCTCTCTGTACAACACATTTTTGTTGTGAGTGTCTGGTATTGTGTACTTTTAGTGTCTTACTGCATTTGCACTCTAATGTATTTTATGAATATGTTGACTGATTTTTTTTCTGAATGGAATGAAGTGTGCAAACAATATATCATCGTTTAGCGGATTGCTGTGTATATGTTTTTATCTGATGCTGGCCGGTATGTTCAGTGTTCTTATATTGCAGTTTTTAAATATTTTTAGTTTGACAGCTGAAACAATAAATAAATAAATTGGAAATACAACTGGTATTGTGCAGGTTTCAAATGACTATGGTCTTCTGTCTCTTTACAAGGCACGTATATTGGAGTCTCTTGTGTAGTCGATGTTTGTATTAAATCTCTATGTACAACATATATCTACATTTGTGCACTTTGTGAAGAGAGTGCTATTGTCTGTGTTTGTTAAGTCTCTATGTCTCCTATCTCCGTATAATAAAGATTGGTGGTGTTGGCAGTATGTACCTGCTACCTCTCGTTGGTGTCCTCTGTCTTTCTTTGTTCAAAGTCTCTACAGTCATGATCTTAGTATAAAGTCAAACATGTTCTTTAAAAAGAGGGCAAGTGCAGACACCGTTTGTGGAGATCAGATCAGTATAAGTCAGGACGACAAGTGGCAATGGTTGCACTAAGCTGCGGCAACTCAAAAAGATAATGGACGGAATGCTGAACATTGTCAAACATTCACCCCCAGTCAAAGATCCGGGATAAATCCATTGGTTTTTAGCTCACCATATCACCTCAGTCTTGAACCTGCACCCCATGGGAACAGTCCAGCCCGTACTGCCAATCCAGGCCCTCCATGGACCGGAAACAAGCATCCTGGGACCGGTTTTGGGGGGGGGGGAAACTACACATTTGACCCAGATCTGTGACTGGGGGTGAATGTTTGACAATGTTCGGCATTCCGTCCATCTTCTTTTTGCATTGCTACAGTCACCCTAGTTGGAAAGATATCCCCAGACGTGGCTACCGTGCTCGCTATATACCACTGGATTCAAGATAACCTGGCTGATAAGGAGTGATACCCTGAAACCGGTCCCAGGATGCTTGTTTTCTGGTCCCCGGAGGACCAGTGAGCAAAACAATGATTGATTTAACCCAGATATGTGACTGGGGATGAATATTTGACAACGTTCAGCATTTCGTCCATCATCATTTCATGCTGTTATTGCACTAAGCTGCATACACAACGCATAGTTATTGAATGCATGTGTTTGTCTCTCTGAAGCCATGGATGCGAATCCCATGTCACATATTTCAACGTCCGCTCCCACACCTAGATACATTTCCCCTCTCACTGTGAATGAAGAACAGTACTTCTTGCACTTGCATAGAGATGCACAAACTGAAGAGATATACGAGGCTGGCGTGGACACCACTTCCACCTCCCAGTCTCCAGCACTTCTCAGCAGGGGTGGACTAAGAGTCCCAGCACTTTTCAGAAGCAAACAAGTGGTTTGAGATACTGAGCACCTCCACCTTGTATTTCCATTTGAAAGAGAGTGCGAAAGAAACAATGCCGATGACGAGGTTGTGGGAAGCACGTGAGAGAGCAGCGCAGAGCGAGGGGCGTTTCCTGGCGAGAGGAGAGAAGCACACGAGGGAGAGAGCAACACGGAGCGTACGAGAGAGGATTTTATAAGGGGAGAAGAACACGAAGGAGGGAGCAACACGGATCACGGGAGAGGGGATTTTATAGGGGGAGAAGCACACAAGGGAGAGAGCAACACAGAGCATGGGAGAGGGGAGTTTATAGGGGGAGAAGCACACAAGGGAGAGAGCAACACAGAGCGCATGAGAGGGGATTTTATAAGTAGAGAAGCACACAAGGGAGAGAGCAACACGGAGCGCATGAGAGGGGATTTTATAAGTAGAGAAGCACACAAGGGAGAGAGGAACAAGGAGCGCATGAGAGGGGATTTTATAAGTAGAGAAGCACACAAGGGAGAGAGCAACAAGGAGCGTATAAGAGAGGATTTTATAGGGGGAAAAAAATACAAAGGAGGGAGCAACACGGAACACGGGAGAGGGGGTTTTATAGGGGGAGAAGCACACAAGGGAGAGAGCAACACAAAGCATGGGAGACGGGAGTTTATGGGGGAGAAGCACACAAGGGAGAGTGCAACACGGAGCTTGGGTGAGGGGTGTTTACAGGGGGAGAAATACACTTTGCTTCCAGAGGGTCTATGCAGCACACATATGCTTTGCTTGCAGATGGTCTGAGGAGCACACATCGCGCTTTGCTTTTAGAGGATCTAAGTAGCAAACATCACAGTTTGCTTGCAGATGGTCTGAGGAGCACACATCGCGCTTTGCTTGCAGAGGGTCTAAGTAGCATACACCACAGTTTGCTTGCAGATGGTCTGAGGATCACACATCGCGCTTTGCTTGTAGAGGGTCTAAGTAGCATACATCATGGTTTGCTTGCAGATGGTCTGAGGAGCACACATCGCGCTTTGCTTGCAGACTGTCTACGTAGCAAACATCACAGTTTGCTTGCAGATGGTCTGAGGAGCACACATCGCGCTTTGCTTTTAGATAGTCTAAGTAGCAAACATCACAGTTTGCTTGTAGATGGTCTGAGGAGCACACATCGCGCTTTGCTTGCAGAGAGTCTAAGTAGCATACATCACGATTTGCTTGCAGATGGTCTAAGCAGCATACATCAAGATTTGCTTGCAGAGGGTCTAAGTAGCATACATCACGGTTTGCTTGCAGATGGTCTGAGGACCACACATCGCGCTTTGCTTGCAGAGAGTTTAAGTAGCATACATCACGGTTTGCTTGCAGATGGTCTGAGTAGCACACATCGCGCTTTGCTTGCAGAGGGTCTAAGTAGCATACATCACGGTTTGCTTGCAGATGGTCTGAGGAGCACACATCGCGCTTTGCTTGCAGAGGGTCAAAGTAGCATACAAAACGATTTGCTTGCAGATGGTCTAAGCAGCACACATCGCGCTTTGCTTGTAGAGGGTCTAAGTAGCATACATCACGGTTTGCTTGCAGATGGTCTGAGGAGCACACATCGCGCTTTGACTGCAGAGGGCCTAAGTAGCATACATCATGATTTGCTTGCAGATGGTCTAAGCAGCACACATCATGCCTTGCTTGCAGATGGTCTAAGCAGCACACATCATGCCTTGCTTGCAGATGGTCTAAGCAGCACACATACACTTTGCTTGCAAAGGGTCTATGCAGCACACATCACACTTTGCTTGCAGATCGTCTAAGCAGCACACATCACACTTTGATTGCAGATGGTCTAAGCAGCACACATCATGCTTTGCTTGCAAACAGTTTAAGCAGCACACATCACCCCTTGCTTGCAGAGGGTCTAAGTAGCAAACATCACAGTTTGCTTGAAGATGGTCTGAGGAGCGCACATCGCGCTTTACTTGCAGAGAGTCTAAGTAGCATACATCACGATTTGCTTGCAGATGGTCTGAGGAGCACACATCGCGCTTTGCTTTTAGAGGATCTAAGTAGCAAACATCACAGTTTGCTTGCAGATGGTCTGAGGATCACACATCGCGCTTTGCTTGTAGAGGGTCTAAGTAGCATACATCATGGTTTGCTTGCAGATGGTCTGAGGAGCACACATCGCGCTTTGCTTGCAGACTGAAAAAGTAGCAAACATCACAGTTTGCTTGCAGATGGTCTGAGGAGCACACATCGCGCTTCGCTTTTAGATAGTCTAAGTAGCAAACATCACAGTTTGCTTGTAGATGGTCTGAGGAGCACACATCGCGCTTTGCTTGCAGAGAGTCTAATTAGTATACATCACAGTTTGCTTGCAGATGGTCTGAGGAGCACACATCGCGCTTTGCTTTTAAAGGGTCTGAGTAGCATACATCACAATTTGCTTGCAGATGGTCTAAGCAGCATACATCAAGATTTGCTTGCAGAGGGTCTAAGTAGCATACATCACGGTTTGCTTGCAGATGGTCTGAGGACCACACATCGCGCTTTGCTTGCAGAGAGTTTAAGTAGCATACATCACGGTTTGCTTGCAGATGGTCTGAGTAGCACACATCGCGCTTTGCTTGCAGAGGGTCTAAGTAGCATACATCACGGTTTGCTTGCAGATGGTCTGAGGAGCACACATCGCGCTTTGCTTGCAGAGGGTCAAAGTAGCATACAAAACGATTTGCTTGCAGATGGTCTAAGCAGCACACATCACGCTTTGCTTGTAGAGGGTCTAAGTAGCATACATCACGGTTTGCTTGCAGATGGTCTGAGGAGCACACATCGCGCTTTGATTGCAGAGGGCCTAAGTAGTATACATCACGGTTTGCTTGCAGATGGTCTGAGGAGCACACATCGCGCTTTGCTTGCAGAGGGTCTAAGTAGCATACAAAACGATTTGCTTGCAGATGGTCTAAGCAGCACACATCGCGCTTTGCTTGTAGAGGGTCTAAGTAGCAAACATCACGGTTTGCTTGCAGATGGTCTTAGGAGCACACATCGCGCTTTGCTTGCAGACAGTCTAAGTAGCAAACATCACAGTTTGCTTGTAGATGGTCTGAGGAGCACACATTGCGTTTTGCTTGCAGAGAGTCTAAGTAGCATACATCACAGTTTGCTTGCAAATGGTCTGAGGAGCACACATCGCGCATTGCTTTTAAAGGGTCTAAGTAGCATACATCACGGTTTGCTTGCAGAGTGTCTAAGTAGCATACATCACGATTTGCTTGCAGATGGTCTAAGCAGCACACATCACGCCTTGCTTGCAGAGGGTCTAAGTAGCATACATCACGGTTTGCTTGCAGATGGTCTGAGGATCACACATCGCGCTTTGCTTGCAGAGAGTTTAAGTAGCATGCATCACGGTTTGCTTGCAGATGGTCTCAGTAGCACACATCGCGCTTTGCTTGCAGAGAGTCTAAGTAGCACACATCACGATTTGCTTGCAGATGGTCTAAGCAGCACACATCACGCCTTGCTTGCAAAGGGTCTAAGTAGCATACATCACGGTTTGCTTGCAGATGGTCTGAGTAGCACACATCGCACTTTGCTTGCAGAGGGTCTAAGTAGCATACAGCACGGTATGCTTGCAGATGGTCTGAGGAGCACACATCGTGCTTTGCTTGCAGAGGGTCTAAGTAGCATACAAAACGATTTGCTTGCAGATGGTCTAAGCAGCACACATCGAGCTTTGCTTGCAGAGCGTCTAAGTAGCATACATCACGGTTTGCTTGCAGATGGTCTGAGGAGCACACATCGCGCTTTGCTTGCAGACAGTCTAAGTAGCAAACATCACAGTTTGCTTGTAGATGGTCTGAGGAGCACACATCGCACTTTGCTTGCAGAGAGTCTAAGTAGCATACAAAACGATTTGCTTGCAGATGGTCTAAGCAGCACACATCGCGCTTTGCTTGTAGAGGGTCTAAGTAGCATACATCACGGTTTGCTTGCAGAGTGTCTAAGTAGCATACATCACGATTTGCTTGCAGATGGTCTAAGCAGCACACATCACGCCTTGCTTGCAGAGGGTCTAAGTAGCATACATCACGGTTTGCTTGCAGATGGTCTGAGGATCACACATCGCGCTTTGCTTGCAGAGAGTTTAAGTAGCATGCATCACGGTTTGCTTGCAGATGGTCTGAGTAGCACACATCGCGCTTTGCTTGCAGAGAGTCTAAGTAGCACACATCACGATTTGCTTGCAGATGGTCTAAGCAGCACACATCACGCCTTGCTTGCAAAGGGTCTAAGTAGCATACATCATGGTTTGCTTGCAGATGGTCTGAGTAGCACACATCGCACTTTGCTTGCAGAGGGTCTAAGTAGCATACAGCACGGTATGCTTGCAGATGGTCTGAGGAGCACACATCGTGCTTTGCTTGCAGAGGGTCTAAGTAGCATACAAAACGATTTGCTTGCAGATGGTCTAAGCAGCACACATCGCGCTTTGCTTGCAGAGCGTCTAAGTAGCATACATCACGGTTTGCTTGCAGATGGTCTGAGGAGCACACATCGCGCTTTGCTTGCAGACAGTCTAAGTAGCAAACATCACAGTTTGCTTGTAGATGGTCTGAGGAGCACACATCGCACTTTGCTTGCAGAGAGTCTAAGTAGCATACATCACAGTTTGCTTGCAGATGGTCTGAGGAGCACACATCGCGCTTTGCTTGCAGAGGGTCTAAGTAGCATACATCACGATTTGCTTGCAGATGGTCTAAGCAGCACACATCACGCCTTGCTTGCAGATGGTCTGAGTAGCACACATCGTGCTTTGCTTGCAGAGGGTCTAAGTAGCATACATCACGGTTTGCTTGCAGAGGGTCTAAGTAGCACACATCACGATTTGCTTGCAGATGGTCTAAGCAGCACACATCACCCCTTGCTTGCAGAGGGTCTACTAGCAAACATCACAGTTTGCTTGCAGATGGTTTGAGGACCACACATCGCACTTTGCTTGCAGAGGGTCTAAGTAGCATACATCACGGTTTGCTTGCAGATGGTCTGAGTAGCACACATCGCGCTTTGCTTGCAGAGGGTCTAAGTAACATACATCACAGTTTGCTTGCAGATGTTCTGAGGAGCACACATCGCGCTTTGCTTGCAGAGGGTCTAAGTAGCATACATCACAGTTTGCTTGCAGATGGTCTGAGTAGAACACATCTCACTTTGCTTGCAGAGGGTCTAAGTAGCATACAACACGGTTTGCTTGCAGATGGTCTGAGGAGCACACATCGTGCTTTGCTTGCAGAGGATCTAAGTAGTATACATCACGGTTTGCTTGCACATGGTCTGAGGAGAGCACATTCCGCTTTCCTTGCAGGTGGTCTAAGTAGCACACATCACGATTTGCTTGCAGATGGCCTAAGCAGCACACATCACTCCTTGCTTGCAGAGGGTCAAAGTAGCAAACATCACAGTTTGCTTGCAGATGGGCTGAGGAGCGCACATCGCGCTTTACTAGCAGAGAGTCTAAGTAGCATACATCATGATTTGCTTGCAGATGGTCTAAGCAGCACACATCACGCCTTGCTTGCAGAGGGTCTATGTAGCATACATCACAGGTTGCTTGCAGATGGTCTGAGGAGCACACATCGTGTTTTGGTTGCTGAGGGTTTAAGTAGCATACATCACGGTTTGCTTGCAGATGGTCTGAGGAGCACACATCGCGCTTTGCTTGCAGAGGGTCTAAGTATCATACATCACAATTTGCTTGCAGATGGTCTAAGCAGCACACATCACCCCTTGCTTGCAGAGGGTCTACTAGCAAACATCACAGTTTGCTTGCAGATGGTTTGAGTACCACACATCGCGCTTTGCTTGCAAAGGGTCAAAGTAGCATACATCACGGTTTGCTTGCAGATGGTCTGAGTAGCACACATCGCGCTTTGCTTGCAGAGGGTCTAAGTAGCATACATCACGGTTTGCTTGCAGATGGTCTGAGTAGCACACATCGCGCTTTGCTTGCAGAGGGTCTAAGTAACATACATCACAGTTTGCTTGCAGATGTTCTGAGGAGCACACAACGCGCTTTGCTTGCAGAGGGTCTAAGTAGCATACATCACAGTTTGCTTGCAGATGTTCTGATGAACACACATAATGCTTTGCTTGCAGAGGGTCTAAGTAGCATACATCACAATTTGCTTGCAGATGGTCTGAGGACCACACATCGTGCTTTGCTTGCAGAGGGTCTAAGTAGCATACATCACGGTTTGCTTGCACATGGTCTGAGGACCACACATCGCGCTTTGCTTGCAGAGATTCTAAGTAGCATACATCACGGTTTGCTTGCAGATGTTCTGAGGAGCACACATCATGCTTTGCATGCAGAGGGTCTAAGTAGCATACATCACGGTTTGCTTGCAGATAGTCTGAGTAGCACACATCGTGCTTTTCTTGCAGAGGGTCTAAGTAGCATACATCACGGTTTGCTTGCACATGGTCTGAGGACCACACATCGCGCTTTGCTTGCAGAGAGTCTAAGTAGCATACATCACGCTTTGCTTGCAGATGTTCTGAGGAGCACACATTGTGCTTTGCTTGCAGAGGGTCTAAGTAGCATACATCACGGTTTGCTTGCACATGGTCTGAGGACCACACATCGCGCTTTGCTTGCAGAGATTCTAAGTAGCATACATCACGGTTTGCTTGCAGATGTTCTGAGGAGCACACATCATGCTTTGCATGCAGAGGGTCTAAGTAGCATACATCACGGTTTGCTTGCAGATAGTCTGAGTAGCACACATCGTGCTTTTCTTGCAGAGGGTCTAAGTAGCATACATCACGGTTTGCTTGCACATGGTCTGAGGACCACACATCGCGCTTTGCTTGCAGAGAGTCTAAGTAGCATACATCACGCTTTGCTTGCAGATGTTCTGAGGAGCACACATTGTGCTTTGCTTGCAGAGGGTCTAAGTAGCAAACATCAGTTTGCTTGAAGAGGGTCTAAGTAGCAAGCATTACGGTTTGCTTGCAGATGTTCTGAGGAGCACACATTGTGCTTTGCTTGCAGAGGGTCTAAGTAGCAAACATCAGTTTGCTTGCAGAGGGTCTAAGTAGCAAGCATTACGGTTTGCTTGCAGATGTTCTGAGGAGCACACATCGCGCTTTGCTTGTACAGGGTCTAAGTAGCAAACATCACAGTTTGCTTGCAAAGCGTCTAAGTAGTTTAGTTTAGTTTATTTATTTAGCATAGTTAATTAAAACCATTGCTGTGAAATATCCATATTAGCACAATTATCGCATCAAGAAGCAAAACTGAAAAAATACACTGTCGTTTTTTTTTTTTTAATCTATACATTTAAAAACAATTTTAAAACTACCAGTGTTAAGTTGCTATTGAAGTCCAAAAATGAAAAGATTAGAACAAGAGGTGCTAGACAAGGGGACGAAAAAAGTCAGTAATACTTTTTTTTTTGGGGGGGGGAGAGGGCAGGAAGCGTAGGAGCGGAGGAGGGTGAAAAGAACTTTTCCAAGAGTCTCACAAACTTCTCAACCCTAGCAAGCGCTTGAATGTCTGTGGAGGTAAAGCACAGAGCCGTCGCCTCCCAGCATGACCTAGTGCCCCATTTTAAAAATAAAGGTTTTAATAAATGCCTTCTGGGGCCATCCATGGCAGGGCAACAACACAGAAGGTGCGGCTATGATTCTTTATGGTATGAGCACAGTCTGCAGGCGCCCCCTCCTTTGTAGGAGCCCATCCGTAGGAGGCCGTAGAGCACAGGCCTAGAAGGCCTAAGTAGCAATGTGGCCATTTCATACAACGTGAAAAGTGAAAAAGGGCTACCGCTTTACGCTTTCTTTCCTTACTTGTTGCTCCATCCAATAACTGCAATCAATGACCGTAACAATATGCATTTCGAATCGGATACAACTCAACATTAGACAAACGCCTCCAGAATCAACCTGTCCAAGGCCACACTCGTCCACAAAGAGCCTCCTTTATGTGACAGTGTAAGATGCACAGTTCTTAAGGTGCCAGTGAGCAGTAACGCAGCAACTGTGAAAGAAACAAAACACACACCCCGCCAGAGCACCAACAACTCAGAAAATGTTAAAGTTATAGAAGAGGCACAGAGCAAAGGAACCAACAACTCACCATTTGTGCACGTGGCAAAATAATCAAGGAGGCGGGGCAATAAAGACACCAATTGTGAAGAGTCAGAACAGGCATAGTGCCAGCAAGTTTATGAAAGAAACACTCTAGGTGCAGAGCCAGGGAAATGAATGTGTTAAGTGTAAGTGACAGCAGAGATCATTGCTAGGGAACCAAACATGGACTGTTTGTAAAAGTGGCAGAATACACAAGGTGGAATGGCACCAAAAACTCTCAATTTACGAAAGTGGCAAAGTACACATGGTGGTAAAGGCACCAAAAAGGCTCAATATGTTAAATAACATAATACACAAGCTTGTAGGGCACCAAAAACTCGCCACGTGTGAAAGTGACCGCATAGGCGAATTGCCAAGTTAACAACAATTCACCATACGTAAAGGCAATAGAACAGGCACGGTGCCAGCACACCAAAACATCAGCTTTTGTAAAAGTTAAAGAAAACACAAGGTGCCCTGGCACCAACAAGCGAACATTTGTGAAAGTGATAGAAAGCATAAGGTGCCATGGCTCCAAAAACAAACCATTTGTAAAAGTCACCGACTAAACAATGTGCGGGGCACCACAAACTCACCATTTGTGAGGATGACTGAAAACACAGGGTGCCAGGGCACCACAAACTCACCATTTGTGAGAGTGACAGAAAACACAAGGTGCCAGGGCCCACAAACTCACCATTTCTGAGAGTGACAGAAAATATAAGGTTCTGGGTAACCACAAACTCGCCATTTGTGAGAGTGACAGAAAACACAAGGTGCCAGGGCCCACAAACTCACCATTTTTGAGTGACAGAAAACACAAGGTTCTGGGTAACCACAAACTCAGCATTTGTGAGAGTGACAGAAAACACAAGGTGCCAGGGCACCACAAACTCACCATTTATGAGAGTGACAGAAAACACAAGGTGCCAGGGCACCACAAACTCACCATTTGTAAAAGTGACAGAAAACACGAGGTGCCGGGGCACCACAAACTCACCATTTGTGAGAGTGACAGAAAACACAAGGTGCCAGGGCCCACAAACTCACCATTTTTGAGTGACAGAAAACACAAGGTTCTGGGTAACCACAAACTCAGCATTTGTGAGAGTGACAGAAAACACAAGGTGCCAGGGCACCACAAACTCACCATTTATGAGAGTGACAGAAAACACAAGGTGCCAGGGCACCACAAACTCACCATTTTTTAGTGTGACAGAGAACACAAGGTGCCAGGGCACCACAAACTCACCATTTTTGAGAGTGACAGAAAACACAACGGTCCGGGTGACCACAAACTTAAAATTTGTAAGAGTGTCAGAAAACGCATGGTGCCAGAGCACCACAAACTCACTATTTGTGTGAGTGACAGAAAACACAAGGTGCCGGGGCACCACAAACTCACTATTTGTAAGAGTGACGGAAAACACAAGGTACCGGGTGACCACAAACTCACCATTTGTGAGAGTGACAGAAAACAAAAGGTTCCAGGTGACCACAAACTCACCATTTGTGAGAGTGACGGAAAACACAAGGTTCCGTGGACCACAAACTCACCATTTGTGAGAGTGACTGAAAATACAAGGTGCAACAGCACCACAAAGTCACCATTTGTGAGAGTGACAGATCACCATTTTTAGAGTGACAGAAAACACAAAGTTCCAGGGGACCACAAACTTACCATTTGTAAGAGTGACAGAAAACGCATGGCACCAGGGCACCACAAACTCACCATTTGTCAGAGTGACAGAAAACAGAAGGTGCCGGGGCACCACAAACTCACTATTTGTAAGAGTGACGGAAAACACAAGGTTCCGGGTGACCACAAACTCACCATTTGTGAGAGTGGCAGAAAACACAAGGTGCCAGGGGCCACAAACTCACCATTTTTGAGTGACAGAAAACACAAGGTTCTGGGTAACCACAAACTCAGCATTTGTGAGAGTGACAGAAAACACAAGGTGCCAGGGCACCACAAACTCACCATTTATGAGAGTGACAGAAAACACAAGGTGCCAGGGCACCACAAACTCACCATTTGTAAAAGTGACAGAAAACACGAGGTGCCGGGGCACCACAAACTCACCATTTGTGAGAGTGACAGAAAACACAAGGTGCCAGGGCCCACAAACTCACCATTTTTGAGTGACAGAAAACACAAGGTTCTGGGTAACCACAAACTCAGCATTTGTGGGAGTGACAGAAAACACAAGGTGCCAGGGCACCACAAACTCACCATTTAGGAGAGTGACAGAAAACACAAGGTGCCAGGGCACCACAAACTCACCATTTTTTAGTGTGACAGAGAACACAAGGTGCCAGGGCACCACAAACTCACCATTTTTGAGAGTGACAGAAAACACAACATTCCGGGTGACCACAAACTTACCATTTGTAAGAGTGTCAGAATACGCATGGTGCCAGAGCACCACAAACTCACTATTTGTGTGAGTAACAGAAAACACAAGGTGCCGGGGCACCACAAACTCACTATTTGTAAGAGTGACGGAAAACACAAGGTACCGGGTGACCACAAACTCACCATTTGTGAGAGTGACAGAAAACAAGAGGTTCCAGGTGACCACAAACTCACCATTTGTGAGAGTGACAGAAAACACAAGGTTCCGTGGACCACAAACTCACCATTTGTGAGAGTGACTGAAAATACAAGGTGCAACAGCACCACAAACTCACCATTTGTGAGAGTGACAGATCACCATTTTTTAGAGTGACAGAAAACACAAAGTTCCAGGGGACCACAAACTTACCATTTGTAAGAGTGACAGAAAACGCATGGCACCAGGGCACCACAAACTCACCATTTGTGAGAGTGACAGAAAACAGAAGGTGCCGGGGCACCACAAACTCACTATTTGTAAGAGTGACGGAAAACACAAGGTTCCGGGTGACCACAAACTCACCATTTGTGAGAGTGACAGAAAACAAAAGGTTCCAGGTGACCACAAACTCACCATTTGTGAGAGTGACAGAAAACACAAGGTTCCGTGGACCACAAACTCACCATTTGTGAGAGTGACTGAAAATACAAGGTGCAACAGCACCACAAAGTCACCATTTGTGAGAGTGACAGATCACCATTTTTTAGAGTGACAGAAAACACAAAGTTCCAGGGGACCACAAACTTACCATTTGTAAGAGTGACAGAAAACGCATGGCACCAGGGCACCACAAACTCACCATTTGTGAGAGTGACAGAAAACAGAAGGTGCCGGGGCACCACAAACTCACCACTTGTGAGAGTGACAAAAACACAAGGTGCCAGGGCACCACAAACTCACTATTTGTAAGAGTGACAGAAAACACAAAGTTCCGGCTGACCCCAAACTCACCGTTTGTGAGAGTGACAGAAAACACAAAGTGCCAGGTGGCCACAAACTCACCATTTTTGAGAGTGACAGAAAACACAAAGTGCCAGGTGACCACAAACTCACCATTTTTGAGAGTGACAGAAAACACAAAGTTCCGGGTGACCACAAACTCACCATTTGTGAGAGTGACAGAAAACACAAGGTGCTGGGGCACCACAAACTCAACATTTGTGAGAGTGACAGAAAACACAAGGTGCCAGGGCCCACAAACTCACCATTTCTGAGAGTGACAGAAAATACAAGGTGCCACAGCACCACAAACTCACAATTTTTTAAACTGACAGAAAACACATGGTGCCGGGGCACCACAAACTCACCATTTGTGAACGGCTCTTCGGACACCCATTGATGTCTTCAATTCTCTCGTTGGCTGAAAGATAAAGAGAGCATATAAGGTGGGGCAAGGATTGAGGGCAGCACTTTAATCATGCACTTTGTGCTGGACTTCTAGACTTAATTCTTTCCAATGCCAGTCCAGTGAGAGCAAAGGAGCAAGGTGTCAAGGGTGCAGAGGGATAGCCGTGGGAAGACTCACTGCACCATCCCCTCACAGGACGGTGAACACCCCCAAGGGACAACTGGGGATGGCATGCAACTATGGGGGCATCAGACCAGCCTCATCAGCTGTGGTGCCCTATATCTCGGCTGAAGACCATCAGAGGCCACTAACAGGTAACAGGCATTCAGTCACCTTCCCAAACCCGTATAGGGCCAGATCTACAAAGCTTTTTTTTAAGTCGCAAACAGCCCGATTTGTAGACTAGGACCGTTTGTGACTGCAAAAAAAAAATGTTCAATGTGAAAAAAGAAAAATTGTGATACAGTAATTTGTTAACTGAATCAAAATTTGGGTTTGCGCTTCGATATTTGGAAGGGGTGTTTTTAGGGCGTCCCTTCCAAACATAGATTTGCAGTAGTATGTTTTACTGTTTTGCGACCGAATTATGGTTGCAAAATGTTAATTTTTTACCAACTTCTGAAAGGTAGTGGTAACCCTCTGCAAATGGGAACGGGTCCCCTTCCGCTTTCAGAATGTTAAAAAATAAATATTTAAGAGCAGGCCACAGAATACTGTCTACTCTTAAAAAAAATCATTTTAAATGGTTCATGTTTTCCTTTTTAAATGTATCCTGTTCGCTTTAAGGAAAATGGGCTGCATTTCAAAGATTTTTTTTTATTTTATTTAAAAGCAATCACTGGAATGGTGGTCTACTGACCCTAGCAGGCCACCGTTCTTGTGATGGCTACCATTCCTAAAGGCTCGAAATAGTGGCCTACCTCATTAATATTCATGAGGTAGGTCGATTTGCGATCCACTAGCTATAACTATTTCAAAATTTCAAGTTTAGTACATTAAGAATAGCGAATCGGTAAAAATCACTGTTTGGAAATCGTTTTTCTTAGTATTCGTACACCTGACCTTAAATGCTTATCAAAACACAGGTGTTCAACTTAACTCTAGGCTGACACCCACAACCCCACCCTCTATGGGAAACGACCTGTCAGTCCACTGTCACTCCCCGGCTGCCCTCCGACACTGAGGAGTGTCTTCCCTCATTTCATTTTACAGTAACATCTTTCAATCGTGGGCCACGGGAGAGCAGGTCCAGTGGTGACCTTTTACAATTAGACACAAGTGGTCCGATCCTGGCTATCCCGTTTCACCAACCTGTGTGATCTTGGGCACTGTTTCCTCAATATATATGCCGACATTGGAGCTGCAAAGGAACATGCTAAACCTCTTCACATACATAACTGAAAACAGCTGGACATTTACATTACAAAGGACATCCCTTGTTCGTCAAAGAAGCCGAAGGGTCGAAATGTAACCAATATATGTATATACTAACAATACGACGGTGCAGAGTTGAAATGGCAGGGTCATAGCGTAACAGAACTGCCCATTTCAAGCGGCTTGATACCCAAGAGAAAATGGGCTTTGCTGTCCCTTGGTGCCACCTCGGCGGTACCGTAATCACGGGCTTGGTCCTGGTACAAATGCCTAATAAAACCCACGATCCAGCTTTGCATCGGTGCCAACTTTGGACAGATCCCCCTCCGGCCCTACAATTCCCCCTCCGAGTACCCGAGGCGGTGGCGCCTAAGGACAGGGCATCAACGGTGCCCCGGTGCCAGAATAGAAACTACAATAGAACATGCTGGCCAGGTCTCTCCTGGCAGCAACCACGAGGTGCCTGAAAAGCGCCCACACCTCGTGCCCCGGGATTAAGGCCAGTCCTGGCGCCAAGGTCAGCGCCCAGCGAGCTGCTCCTCGGGAGACTCCTTCTTACCTCTCCTTTGCACCTGGCACAGGTGGCACCGGCCGGCTCCATCTCCTCATCGACTGGCTGAAAGGCCAACACATCGCTGCCACGAAAAGTCATTTCACCAAACCCCGTGCCCTGGTCGTTGTGATCAAACCCCGTCTTACACTGGTGGCGGCGCCTCTGGAAGCGGCGGCTGTGTTTGTTCTTTCAAGAACTGCTACTCTCTGTGTCAACAACACGTTACAGGGGCTACAAACAGCCCCAGCGGGCGAGATGAAGGCTGGCAGCGCGGGTCAGCTTCACGAGGTTTGATCCAGTACTTGAACCAGAAACGCGGGCTCGTGTCGCTGCACTCAGGAGGAGCCCCCCCGCCCCTCCCCCGAGGCCTGTCTGGTCCCACGCATGACAATAGTGCCAGGGACCACCCTATCCTGCCTGATTCACTATTAACACTAGTACCAGGGACCACCCTAGCCTCCCTGACTCACTATTGACAATAGTACCGGGGACCACCTTAGCCTCCCTGCCTTACTATTGACACCAGTACCAGGGACCACTCTAGCCTCCCTGCCTCACTATTGACACCAGTACCGGGGACCACCCTAGCCTCCCTGACTCACTATTGACAATAGTACCGGGGACCACTCTAGCCTGCCTGATTCACTATTAACACTAGTACCAGGGACCACCCTAGCCTCCCTGACTCACTATTGACACCAGTACCAGGGACCACCCTAGCCTCCCTGACTCACTATTGACACCAGTACCAGGGACCACCCTAGCCTCCCTGACTCACTATTGACACCAGTACCAGGGACCACTCTAGCCTCCCTGCCTCACTATTGACACCAGTACCAGGGACCACCCTAGCCTCCCTGACTCACTATTGACACCAGTACCAGGGACCACTCTAGCCTCCCTGACTCACTATTGACAATAGTACCGGGGACCACTCTAGCCTGCCTGATTCACTATTAACACTAGTACCAGGGACCACCCTAGCCTCCCTGACTCACTATTGACACCAGTACCAGGGACCACCCTAGCCTCCCTGACTCACTATTGACACCAGTACCAGGGACCACCCTAGCCTCCCTGACTCACTATTGACACCAGTACCAGGGACCACTCTAGCCTCCCTGCCTCACTATTGACACCAGTACCAGGGACCACCCTAGCCTCCCTGACTCACTATTGACAATAGTACCGGGGACCACTCTAGCCTCCCTGCCTCACTATTGACACCAGTACCAGGGACCACTCTAGCCTAAAGCGCCAGGATGCCCTTGGTGGTGACAGGTTGCGCTATATAAGTATGCCACAATACAATACAAAGTACCAGGGACCACCCTAGCCTCCCTGACTCACTATTGACAATAGTACCGGGGACCACCTTAGCCTCCCTGCCTCACAATTGACACCAGTACCAGGGACCACTCTAGCCTCCCTGCCTCACTAGTGACACCAGTACCAGGGACCACCCTAGCCTCCCTGCCTCACTATTGACAATAGTACCGGGGACCACCTTAGCCTCCCTGCCTCACAATTGACACCAGTACCAGGGACCACTCTAGCCTCCCTGCCTCACTATTGACACCAGTATCGGGGACCATACTAGCCTGCCTGCCTCATAATTGACACCAGTACCGGGGACCACCCTAGCCTGCCTGCCTCACTATTGACACCAGTACTGGGGACCACCTTAGCCTGCCTGATTCACTATTAACACTAGTACCAGGGACCACCCTAGCCTCCCTGTCTCACTATTGACACCAGTATCGGGGACCACCCTAGCCTCCCTGCCTCATAATTGACACCAGTACCGGGGACCACCCTAGCCTCCCTGTCTCACTATTGACACCAGTATCGGGGACCACCCTAGCCTGCCTGCCTCACTAGTGACACCAGTACCAGGGACCACCCTAGCTTCCCTGACTCACTATTGACAATAGTACCGGGGACCACCTTAGCCTGCCTGATTCACTATTGACACCAGTACCAGGGACCACTCTAGCCTCCCTGCCTCACTATTGACACCAGTACCGGGGACCACACTAGCCTTCCTGACTCACTATTGACACCAGTACCAGGGACCACTCTAGCCTCCCTGCCTCACTTATGACACCAGTACCAGGGACCACTCTAGCCTCCCTGCCTCACTATTGACACCAGTATCGGGGACCACCCTAGCCTGCCTGCCTCACTATTGACACCAGTACCAGGGACCACCCTAGCCTGCCTGCCTCACTATTAACACCAGTATCGGGGACCACCCTAGCATGTCTGCCTCACTATTGACACCAGTTCCAGGGACCACCCTAGCCTCCCTGCCTCACTATTGACACCAGTACCAGGGACCACCCTAGCGTGCCTCCCTGCCTCACTATTAACACCAGTACCAGGGACAACCCTAGCCTCCCTGATTCACTATTGACACCCGTACCAGGGACAACCCTAGCCTCCCTGACTCACTATTAACACCAGGGGCCACCCTAGCCTGCCTGTCTCACTTATGACACCAGTACCAGGGACTAGCCTAGCCAACCTGACTTACTATTAACACGAGTACCATGGACCACCCTAGCCTGCCTGACTCACTATAAACACGAGTACCAGGGACCACCCTAGCTTCACTGACTCACTATTAACACCAGTACCAGAGACCGCGCTAGCCTCCCTGACTCACTATTAACACCTGTACCAGAGACCGTGCTAGCCTCCCTGACTCACTACTAACACCAGTACCAGAGACCGCCCTAGCCTCCCTGACTCACTATTAACACGAGTACCAGGGACCACCCTAGCCTGCCTGACTCACTATAAACACCAGTACCAGAGACTGCCCTAGCCTCCCTGATTCACTATTGACACCAGTACCAGGGACCACCCTAGCGTGCCTCCCTGCCTCACTATTAACACCAGTACCAGGGACCACCCTAGCCTCCCTGACTCACTATTAACACCAGTATCAGGGACAACCATAGCCTTCCTGACTCACTATTAACACCAGGGGCCACCCTAGCCTGCCTGTCTCACTTATGACACCAGTACCAGGGACTAGCCTAGCCAACCTGACTCACTATTAACACGAGTACCATGGACCACCCTAGCCTCACCGACTCACTATTAACACCAGTACCAGAGACCACCCTAGCCAACCTGACTCACTATTAACACGAGTACCATGGACCACCCTAGCCTGCCTGACTCACTATAAACACGAGTACCAGGGACCACCCTAGCCTCACTGACTCACTATTAACACCAGTACCAGAGACCACCCTAGCCAACCTGACTCACTATTAACACGAGTACCATGGACCACCCTAGCCTCACTGACTCACTATTAACACTAGTACCAGAGACCGTGCTAGCCTCCCTGACTCACTATTAACACTAGTACCAGAGACCGTGCTAGCCTCCCAGACTCACTATTAACACCAGTACCAGAGACCGTGCTAGCCTCCCTGACTCACTATTAACACCAGTACCAGAGACCGTGCTAGCCTCCCTGACTCACTATTAACACCAGTACCAGAGACCGTGCTAGCCTCCCTGACTCACTATTAACACCTGTACCAGAGACCGTGCTAGCCTCCCTGACTCACTATTAACACCAGTACCAGAGACCGTGCTAGCCTCCCAGACTCACTATTAACACCAGTACCAGAGACCGTGCTAGCCTCCCTGACTCACTATTAACACCAGTACCAGAGACCGTGCTAGCCTCCCTGACTCACTATTAACACCAGTACCAGAGACCGTGCTAGCCTCCCTGACTCACTATTAACACCTGTACCAGAGACCGTGCTAGCCTCCCTGACTCACTATTAACACCAGTACCAGAGACCGTGCTAGCCTCCCTGACTCACTATTAACACCAGTACCAGAGACCGCCCTATCCTCCCTGCCTCACTATTAACACCAGTACCAGAGACCGTGCTAGCCTCCCTGACTCACTATTAACACCAGTATCAGAGACCGCCCTAGCCTCCCTGACTCACTATTAACACCAGTACCAGAGACCGTGCTAGCCTCCCTGACTCACTATTAACACCTGTACCAGAGACCGCCCTATCCTCCCTGACTCACTATTAACACCAGTATCAGAGACCGCCCTAGCCTCCCTGACTCACTATTAACACCAGGGGTCACCCCCACCCTAGTCTGCCTGTCTCACTTATGAGACCAGTACCAGGGACCAGCCTCCCTGCCTCACTATTGATGACAGACGCTCCCCTGTCACCGGGAACGGAGGCCCAAACCTTTCCAGAATATCTGGAGACATTCAGGACGTAATAATGACAGAGAGAGGGCAAATATTAACGGGGGCGCCTCTGCACCTGTCGCCGGTGAAATACCACACGTGTTTACAGGCACTCAGAAGGAACTTCACGACGTGCAGACGTCAGGACGTGCATGTTCAGCCGGGGGAGTTAAGGGTGGGGGCGGCAGATAAAGCTCCCCCCCCCCCCCTTACATCAAACACCCGATGGAATGTCCCTAAGAAGGACGAAGTTTCGTAGATACGTCACCAGTTGTTTATGGGCAGCGGTGTTGCTGTATATACACAAGGTGTCCGAGGCCTCCCTACAAACCAGCGCAACATCCCGCTGAAGAGTAAAACGTCATTTCCTGTTGCATACCCATTCATGCTGCTCACAGCTGGGGTAAGACTTTCATACATAAGGGCGCTGGCAAGAAACTCCGAAGTTATATGTGGGTCGAAGCAGTGACACGAGGCACAAAAACACACGGGTTTAGCATTAGCAACATAAAAAAAACTTCGGAGACTCCAGACGCTACAGGGAGACCTGGTCCTATCAACTGCGAGATTAAGCACGGATTTCTGCTGCCCTAGCCAAAGTGGCATTGACCACCGAACCCCCTTGGCCACCGAGGCACTCTGTGCCGCTGCCCATAACTGTGGTGCCCCGTACTGGCCCAGCTGCACCACAACACTGCATATTTCCCTCTTTGCCACAATGCCCTACAATCTACTACATTCCAGTTGTGTCTTTGCACTCTTTCTCGTCACCGGGCTGGGAGGTTGTTTAACGCACTGATGTGCGTTTTAAAAAAACATATATTTTTTTTAAAAGACTGGGCTACTCCTGAACTTTCCTCGAATATATGTTATTTTATGACACCCTGTTCTACAATAATGCCCAGAATGCTGCACCTGTATTCTCCAAAGTGTTAGATTATGGGTGTCCAGCGTAGGTCCAGGAGGGAATGATCCAGGCTAGGCTTTCGTTACAGCCACGTAATGATGGATACTCAGAGGGACTCATTTACATATCGTGGACAGCGGGCATGAATCCGACCGTCCTGGTGCCTTAAGGGTGTGAAGTACAGTCCGCACTTGTGGACCGTATTTCCACATCAGGTGCCTAGAAGTCTCCCCCAGATATTCCGTCTCTTTGGCTTAAAACGGCCCATGCAGACCTTGCCCCGCGCCCTATCTGGAATATCTTTGAAGCCGCCATCTTGTAGGGAAGGAGCAGCTGCAAGAAAATCATCACATGCCCAAATGTGAACCACATTTCTAACTCCCACCAAAAAGTAACAAATGCTGCATTTTCCCTATCCGTCCCTCGCTTTCCTCAAAGCTCCTCATAAAAACACAAAGCTGCCCCAGGCTTCCTTGAGGCAGGCCTGAAAAGGACACCTTGAGGATAGTGACACGTTGCTGAAGGTAAAACACAAAGTCGCGAGCCCCTGAGATATTTGCATAGCGCCTTCAGACAGCCATGGCCTCTGTGTGCCTCTCTCCAAGCCAGCAGTAAACAAAGAGCCCCCACCAGGAAGTCTGCAGGGCGACACATTTACAGCCACGGGCCTCTATTTAACTCGAGCTCTTCCCTGCCCGCCCTTCCTGCACTGCCTTCCAGGTGCAGAGAGTTAACTCGATGCTTTCTTAGAATCCTTTCAGCTCGGATCAGCCTCATCCCCATAGAAAGCACTCGGGTTCACACGCCTGGGCCCTAATCCCATGAAGATAGAACATATCTGGGAACAGGGGAAACCCAAGTGGGAAGAGGTGTAATCCGGTGGACTTTGGTCCTGTCACTAATCCCACAGCAGGCACCGGCAGTGACAAGGCAAACTTTAGTGCTGCCCTGTTAATGCAAACCTTCCTTTGTGCTGTTATTGCAACAGATGGAACAGAGGTTGAAACTTCGACACAAGTTCAAACTGAGACTTTAAGGCCTTGGTAGCAAGTACTATATCAAGAACAACATTTTATCACGTTTCCGTTCTCCACTGTAGGGTGGCGACCCAGCTACAGGTCACTATAGGCACTGTCTCTGGTCCTGAACTCTTCACCTACAAACCTTAGTTTTGTAACTTGATTAGATTAATGACAGTAAATAGGAATTAACAGTACCAAAATGCAGCATTCTATCTATCTCAAGGGTCCAGGACTGGAAACAGTGACATAATTATGACCTGGGGAGGGGCTCACCCTAATCCAATGCTGCACCGCAGAGATTAAAAAAAAATAACGGAACAATTAAAAAAAAAAAAACTTCTCATTCGAGTAAAAAACACATCATAACTGGCGACCTGATTCTGTAGAATGATACAACCTTCTACTTCGAGAAATATATCTGTATAACACAACCACCTTCAAACAATGTCTAAAGACATCCAAAACTGGACAATTTATTTACTTGTTTATTTATTTATTTACTCATTTCCTCCTCCAACCGCTAGCGTTATCAATAATTGACAACATCTTTGAGTGTGAAAGTCACTTTCAGGTCATTCTGTAGGCAATAGCCCAAACAGCATGGCTTTCGGAGAGTGCATTGGTTTAAGACCTGTACTTAGCCTAAAAGTAAGCTAGAGAACATTAAGAAACAGGACTCGAATGACTGTTACTAAGGGGTTTCTCGTAGCAGGTCAAGGAGAACCCATGGAAAGGCTCGCCAGAAGTCTTATTAACCCATGTGCACACATGCCTGTACCAGAAGCACACAGCGGAAATAAAAGCCCACCTCCATTTAATAATTGATGACCACCATCTGTTTCCTCGACTGTGCATATCTTCAGACACCCAACGTGAGTCTCCCCCTCTTGACTGACCGTCACAGCTTCTTTATGAATGAGGGTGAGTTCTGACGCGGAATGGCTGAGCGGATACTATGCTGACAGTTCTTGCCCCATCTCTGCAGGTATTAAGGTTTAGCAGTCAATGTGTCCAATTTGTTAATTATAAATGATACCATGAGGGTGCTAGCTTGTTGGATATTAAAATACTCTACCTTGGGTCGTATCCTTCCCGTAGAAGCACAAAGGGTCAGTTTTAGAAATCAGCAGGTACAGGGATCCATGCAAAGGAATTTCAGTAAGAACCAGACCCCTGTCTAAGAAGAACAGACTCACTACCACAGAGAACTAGCGTTAAAACCAGTCTCGATCTAGAACTGGTGTAAGCATCCAACCATTATCAGAATTAGTAGTCAAAGCAAACCATTGACCAGGAATACACCAAGAACCGCACCATTCTCCACCAAAACTATTAATAAATTAACTACTGTCCACAAAAACGAACCTGAAACTATCCAAAAGAACTCCAGTAAGAACCGAGCACGACATAACTGTATAAGAACCACATCGCTCTCCAAGAAAACTATGCAGAAACCACGACCCAAACGAACTTCTGTAAGAACGGTACCACTGTTCAAGACAAAGAGTATAAGATCTGAGCCGCTGGCTAAAGAAGCTAGTTAAAGACTCAAACCAATGTCCAAGAGAAATAGTGTAAGAACCAGATTACTGTCCAAGGAAACTAGTGAAAGAATCAATCCACTGTCTAAGAGAACTATTGAAAGAAACAAACCACTATCCAAAAAACTAGTTAAAGAACCTAACTATTGTCCAATAGAACTAGTGAATCAAACCACTATCCAAAAGAACTAGTTAAATAACCTAGCCACTGTCCAAGGGAACTAGTGAAAGAATCAATCCACTGTCTAAGAGAACTATTGAAAGAAACAAACCACTATCCAAAAAACTAGTTAAAGAACCTAACTATTGTCCAATAGAACTAATGAATCAAACCACTATCCAAAAGAACTAGTTAAATAACCTAGCCCCTGTCCAAGAGAACTAGTGAAAGAATCAGACCACCGTCCTAGAGAACTAGAGAAAACAGCCTAGCCATTGTCCAAGAGAATCCGTTTAACAACCACATCAATGTCCAAGGGAAGAACTGTAAGAAATGCACCACTGTCCAAGAAAACTTGTGCAAGAACTGATCACTCTTCAAGAGAACTATGGCAAGTCTGCACCACTGCCCAAGGGGGCTAGTGTTAAAACAAAACTATTGTGCTAAACAGTGGAGTAACCTATTCACCTCTGTCCATTGGAATTAGTTAGAGAAGCAGAGTACTGTCAATGAATACTACTGTAAGCAGTGGGCCAATGTCTAGTCTTGCATGAACATGGCCGCTCCGGTGGCAGAAGGTGACTATCAGAAACACGTTGGGCAGAGTGGCACGGATTAATTAGCGCATAGAGTGACCAGGCACACAGGTAACATACACAGCACACGGTAACAGTGTAAGAGAGAAACTGGCGGTTACAACGCAAAGAATGGATCTACTCCTAGGAACGAATAGCACTCTGGGAGGGGCTGGCAGAAGACCTCCTGCTGGTGTGTTGAGATACCACCCTGCCGCAGCCTGGCTTACCTGGCCTTGGAAATGTCCACTGTAATTCACCCAGGCAGCCGGGCAATGCCCTGCTGCTAATGAGGCATCAAAGCCCATTCTTTATACATACCACTGTGCCAGGGCAGGTGAGGGATGTGCCTGCCTCCTATCTGTTTATGAACATGCACAGTTCAGCAGACTTCTTTCACAGAAGTCAAGGTCGCGGAGGGGGCTGGTAGCCATGAAAGGCCCCACAAGAAACTACTACAGAAGTGCAGTGGTTTCACCACAATCGCAAAGTATACCCTGTTCTCGTGAATCCCAGGGCTAAAACGCTTTTGGCAGAAACACCAAACAAACCATGCGATTACTATTAAAATGGATGACTGGGAACCCGTAGTATCCGCTTCAGAGGCGCTCTGATGTGGGCTGGCCTCGCCGCATGCTGGGTTTGCCCAGTGGCCACAGCCGTGTTGTCCTACACAGCCAATGACCGGCTCTCAAATTAGAGATACCACATCTTCTATGTGAAGCTCGGTTTTCAGTTCATGCAGGGAGTGGAGTTTCATGTTTTAAATGGCACCCGCCATGCTGAATGCCCCAGGTTCATTCCACCGCCACCGCTCTGAATGGAACCAGACCTCGCTGCATGAATACTCGCAGGGCCGCATAACTAGCGTGCCGCATAACTAGCGTGCCGCATAACAGGCCCCGCATGTGCACAGAACCTCTGTGAACGTGGAGGCCTTGAAGAGCAAACCACGGAGCTGGACCCTCCTTGTAAAAGATGGCGCTGGGTGGGCGCCTAATGCTTTCTTGTTATTGGCTCCCATGAGCCGCACAAGTAGATTGGAGGAGACTTGTAAACGCCACAAGACACCGTACCCTTACTTATGGGGGTACCAGAGCACATTTTAGAAGAGCATTAACACCCCATCCCCTAAAAAATGTTGCTGTTTAATTGGTGTCTATAACAGAAGGGTAAACCTAAAAGCAGGCTCTGAGCAGTGCATGGGTGTTGGTGTACAGGGATGTGCTGGAAAGAGCACAGAGAAGGCCTACAATAAGGCCTGTATTAAGGTTTCCTCCATCCTAGCTGTTCCTTCCCAGGTGTTACTCTGAGCAAAGTGCCGAGATGCCCCACGGTGATTCGAGCGCTATACAAGAATGTCTAACATAACATAACATCAATCAGCGTCTACCTGGTGCAAGAGAAGGCAAGACCAACATGGATGCATCGGCATGCCAATGCTTAAGTGCATAAGGAGAATCAAGAGCAGTATACAGAGAGGGGCTTAGGCTCTGGCCCTTTGTTCATCCTCTACTGTATGGACATGTTATGAGGCAGTAGGTTTATTACTCCACTCGTGAAGTTGTTCCATTGGTTGTGACAGCCGGGGACATTGATAACACAGACCCTGTGTCAAACACAGTAGGGAAGGGTTTTACATTGTGAACTCTGACAGATGCAATAGGATGGGTGTTATGTTCTTAACTAAGTGACAAATACAACAGAAAGGGGCTTTGCATGCGGGACTGAGAGAAACGCATCAAAGGAAGGGGTGTTATAGTGTTTAACCTTTATAAATCGATCTTTAATCCAGGGGGAAACATGGAACTCTTGTTTTCACTGCGTACAATTGTATTTGAATGTGTAAAGTTCAGTTGTATATGCGTTAAAAAAACATTTTAATTTTAAAAGCAAATACTGGGCATCGATTTAAGAACAGGTATTATGAGCTTTGAGGAGGTCTGAGTTTCTAACCGAAACCACCTCGTAAGCAAGGGTTGGACTATTCTGCTTCGCTACCCTGAGGGTCAAGAGTTAAAGAGGCGTACTTGATGCGCAGTTTGGGTCCAATAGGAAGGTGGCCCTAAAAATCACCTTAGGTGACAAGAGGTAAACGATTCCAGCTGATCCCGTTGCAGCATGCCAACATGAACTTCAGTTTAAATGCTGTTATTGCCCCATGCCCCGGGAGAGCCTCACTATGATACCCCTTGTCCCAAGGAGCCTCTATCGTGACATCACAGGCTCCAATGGCTGGTGGGTGCCTACGAGCACTAGGAAGTACAGGGGGCGGGAGCGGAGACTCTGTTCATTGGTGTGACCAGTGCTTGGTGATGCAGGAAGCACAACCGGTTCTGCACATAGTGTCGGGGTCTATGATACATGCGGTTGGGGGTGGGCTGCCAGCTGCCACTGGGGATGGGTTCTTGAAACTAAATAGATGGGCATCAATGGAAATAGATGAGTCTATTTTGCCCAGTCAAATCTTTGGATAGCTTTATTAGGGAAAGCAAACCATGATGCCTCACGAGCAGAGGAAGACAACTCCCCTCAGGAACAATGGCTGCAGAGCTGTTTGAAGAATAAGACTTGTCCATTGTTGAATAAGAACACACAGGATGTCTTCAGTCCTGGCCTCAACGAAAATATGACGGACCACTGAAGTCCATAAGGTGGAAAAGCAAAACACCCTCAACATACTGAAGAGCGACAGCACTATTACACTCATTCACAGTACAAGTCACACCTTACCAGAAGCATTGTCACACCCCGTGCCATCTAGCAGTCTCTTAGTACCAGTAGCACTCCCACCCCATTCGGAGTAACAACCAGAAGTACAACCAGAAGCATTCCAACACCCATTGCATACTAGCAGCCTCATGCTTCCGGTAGGACTCCCACCCTCTTTAGAGTAACAACCAGAAGTACAACCAGAAGCATTCCAACACCCATTGCATACTAGCAGCCTCATACTACCGGTAGGACTCCCACCCTCTTTAGAGTAACAACCAGAAGTACAACCAGAAGCATTCCAACACCCATTGCATACTAGCAGCCTCATACTTCCGGTAGGACTCCCACCCTCTTTAGAGTAACAACCAGAAGTACAACCAGAAGCATTCCAACACCCATTGCATACTAGCAGCCTCATACTTCCGGTAGGACTCCCACCCTCTTTAGAGTAACAACCAGAAGTACAACCAGAAGCATTCCAACACCCATTGCATACTAGCAGCCTCATACTTCCGGTAGGACTCCCACCCTCTTTAGAGTAACAACCAGAAGTACAACCAGAAGCATTCCAACACCCATTGCATACTAGCAGCCTCATACTTCCGGTAGGACTCCCACCCTCTTTAGAGTAACAACCAGAAGTACAACCAGAAGCATTCCAACACCCATTGCATACTAGCAGCCTCATGCTTCCGGTAGGACTCCCACCCTCTTTAGAGTAACAACCAGAAGTACAACCAGAAGCATTCCAACACCCATTGCATACTAGCAGCCTCATACTTCCGGTAGGACTCCTACCTTCTTTAGAGTAACAACCAGAAGTACAACCAGAAGCATTCCAACACCCATTGCATACTAGCAGCCTCATACTTCCGGTAGGACTCCCACCCTCTTCAGAGTAACAACCAGAAGTACAACCAGAAGCATTCCAACACCCATTGCATACTAGCAGCCTCATACTACCGGTAGGACTCCCACCCTCTTTAGAGTAACAACCAGAAGTACAACCAGAAGCATTCCAACACCCCATGCATACAGGCAGCCTCATACTTCCGGTAGAACTCCCACCCTCTTTAGAGTAACAACCAGAAGTACAACCAGAAGCATTCCAACACCCATTGCATACTAGCAGCCTCATACTACCGGTAGGACTCCCACCCTCTTTAGAGTAACAACCAGAAGTACAACCAGAAGCATTCCAACACCCATTGCATACTAGCAGCCTCATACTTCCGGTAGGACTCCCACCCTCTTTAGAGTAACAACCAGAAGTACAACCAGAAGCATTCCAACACCCATTGCATACTAGCAGCCTCATACTACCGGTAGGACTCCCACCCTCTTTAGAGTAACAACCAGAAGTACAACCAGAAGCATTCCAACACCCCATGCATACAGGCAGCCTCATACTTCCGGTAGAACTCCCACCCTCTTTAGAGTAACAACCAGAAGTACAACCAGAAGCATTCCAACACCCATTGCATACTAGCAGCCTCATACTTCCGGTAGGACTCCCACCCTCTTTAGAGTAACAACCAGAAGTACAACCAGAAGCATTCCAACACCCATTGCATACTAGCAGCCTCATACTTCCGGTAGGACTCCCACCCTCTTTAGAGTAACAACCAGAAGTACAACCAGAAGCATTCCAACACCCATTGCATACTAGCAGCCTCATACTTCCGGTAGGACTCCCACCCTCTTTAGAGTAACAACCAGAAGTACAACCAGAAGCATTCCAACACCCCATGCATACAGGCAGCCTCATACTTCCGGTAGAACTCCCACCCTCTTTAGAGTAACAACCAGAAGTACAACCAGAAGCATTCCAACACCCATTGCATACTAGCAGCCTCATACTTCCGGTAGGACTCCCACCCTCTTTAGAGTAACAGCCAACCAGACAAAGTACAACCAGAAATATTCCAACACCCCATGCATACCAGCTGCCTCATACTACCGGTAGCACTCCCAACACCTTCACGGCAAGACACCCAGAGGTACAACCAATCATAGGATAGTAGTCACACACTATACAACAGCAGCTGCACTCCTCTGTTTGTTAAAAGCACCAGCCACACAACCTTCCCAAGTTGGCACTCACACAGCATGACAGCACTGTCACCCCTCACTGACAGCAGGTGGGCTCCTTTGACAGAAGTCTAAAGCTCCTCACAGAGCAGCAGTAACACAATACCGAAGCACTCCCAACCCCCCCTCAGAAACGAGCAGCAATATGTCTGACTGACAACTGAACATCTCACCTCAGTGCCTGGGAGTTAATGCGGGTGGGGTTGTCGATTGACGAGTATGTGAACAGAAGAAAACGTCACTGGATGGATCAATAGGTGCATAAGTGCATGGATGCTTGATTGAGTGCATCCACCCACCGATGAATGACTGCATTGAAGGTTGCATCAAGGCACTTTCCGTTACAAGCCAGGCACTACCAATGCTTGTTTATTTTATACACTCTGGCCCAACAAAGATGGAAGCACTCTTGTGCACCTGGCACTCTGTGTTGTAAACCTCTGTAGAGGATTGATAATTGTAGAGTAGAAAAAAAGCTTGACATTAAATTTACAATGGCACAGGAGGGTCAGATCCGACCAGTTTTTGAAGATATTCACATTAATATACATTTACATTCCATTAATCTATACGAAACTTCTTGAGGCAGCAATTTGGTTGCTTTGATAAACTGTCATAGATAGGGCCCACTTAGATCTACAATAAACATCCCTGATTTAGGACAATGGTTTCTTGACATCTGTGCTCCTTGGCCTTAAAATGGCCCTTGCCTGCAGTAACTGTCCAATTAAATAGATCAAACAGAAGTTATTGGATCCCCCCATAGACAGCATAATAGGGCTCCTTGAGGGGATGGTCAACCCTTTTCAACAAACACATGTCTGATCAGACCCTGGAGATGGAGTTTTGCAGATGCATCTGTTGTCGCTTTCCCTCTCCGCGTAGACCTATTCTTTGGACCACGCCAGGCTGCAGCTGTTTTATATTTATCCTTGTTTGAATTCGCTTAGGATGGAAAGTTAGCGATTATTTTTACAAGTGAATCCTCGGAATAGCTCACCAGGCTGGCGGCACGTGCTACCGGAGAACTTCACAAGTCTATATCTGCGAAGGCCCCTGGGATCGCGTGCACATGCGCAGGTCACCCACTCAGCACAGGTGATGGATCAAAGGCTTGTTTTTGGAGGATGTGAGGTCACACAAAGGAGCGCAGCTGGCCAGAGTCATAGACAGTGCTCAGAAACTAGCTTTGCAGGCTGCGTTCAAGAACTGTAGCAAAAAAAGCACCATCAATAAAGAACATAGCCAGGGAAGTCAGACAACATAGAGTGTTAGAGCCTGAGGTGAGATCCATCGACAACAAAGAGCGCTCCAAGCAGGAGGCAGACACCAGAGTCAAGATGCACCAGAGCACAAGGTGAGCATCATTGTCCACAAGCATTTGCAATGTAATAGGTCTCACATTTGCCAGAATGTGAGCTACTGGCATTGTAAATGACAATGCCTTTTATTTATGTGTTGGTTTTTAAAACAAATAAATAAAAGGCATTGTCATTTACAAATCCAATAGCTTATACTCACACAAATGCAAGAACTTTTGAATTGCAAATGCTTGTTTTTTCCAGGAGATGGGGCAGTAACTTTTTTTGTTCAAAGCAGGCCTAGGTTCGGGCTCACGCCCCCTGCAAATCCTGCAGCGCATGTGTGCCCGTTGATTGAATTTCTTGCGGCAACTCACCTCGTAGTGCTTCGTCTCTGTAGTCGCCGACGCGCGGAAACTACGTCACAACCGAATCCGTTGCTACCGCCTTGGCAAACACTAGTAACAGCTGAGGGACTCCGTGCAGACGGAAAGGGGGGAAAGTTTCGTGCACTGAAAAACACGAACCAAGGTGGGCAAATTGCTTAATTGTCCAGTACCTAAAATCAATGTGTCCGTTTGTATCGCAACTAGTGCTTGTGTAAAGCTCTCTGATACATTCGAGTTGAGGTTGCGCTATATAAACTCCGCCCTCCTTCAAAAAAAAAAAACATTGGAGGTGGTAAACACGGACAAGGGGACCTCGGAATCTGGGTTTGAGTCTTGGTAATGACGCCAAAAACCTCCTGTGATTCTGGGCAAATCACTTAATCTCCCCATGCCTAAAAATGAATGCGTATCCTCATGTAACGTAACTGGTGCTATGTAAAGCGCTCTGATACCTGATTCAGTTCGGGTCTAGTTCGCGCTATATAAAACTCTGCAAAAAAAAAAAAAGAGAGACAGGAGCAGATTACATACACATGCGAAGCGAACAAGAGGCCACAGTGAAGCAAGAAATGTTGTGAGACCACTGAATGTAAAAAAAAAAATAGTGTGCTGAACAAACGATAATTAAAACCAAAAGAAAGGCCACATGTAAAAGGGGCCAGGAAAGTTAAAACACAACCACAGGCGGGACAAGAGCAGCGTTTCACCTATAAAATGAAAACAATTGGGATATGGCACATGAAATAACAAATTGGAAGCGGTGGGTGTGGTCTAACCCCACAGAGAGATTACAGCATGCCTCACAGAGCAGCGCATGCGTGCTGCCTCTAGGCTCGACATAAAAAGGAGCGCTCCGAGCTAGAGACAGACACACTAGTCGATGAATAGCACAGCGGACGACAGTCAGCTATCACGGCCCAACAGAAACATGAGAGGTGATGGTCAGGCACCATAATAAAGATGCTAGGCACATGCAACAGTTATTATTAACAAAACTGCTGCAGGTTAAGGCTGGAGTGCCGATACTCCAAGCACTCGAGCACTGGGTGTAAGGTACACAGCAGCAGGTAGGGAAGAAATGATGCTGGGGGGACGTTAGCTTCATGGTAAGAAATCCAAAGAAAGGCTTTCCTGCAACCTTGACTTGTAAATGTAAATGTCATGGTACTTATAGAGCGCACTGTCACCAGACGGTCACCTTGCGGTGTCGCCTATGCGGTTTCCTGGCGCTGATACTCATACCGCTGTGGAACCCCTCCTGGCTT
Organism: Lissotriton helveticus; assembly: GCF_964261635.1. Classification (NCBI taxonomy): domain Eukaryota; kingdom Metazoa; phylum Chordata; class Amphibia; order Caudata; family Salamandridae; genus Lissotriton; species Lissotriton helveticus. The sequence continues at coordinate 358,279,548 of NC_136062.1, forward strand.
TCCCTGTGAAGTGTCCACTCCTGGGCACCCCCAGGGTGAAGCCAGGCATCCTTAGCGCTGTTGGGGCCGGTGTGGAGGCTTAGCAAGCTATTGCCCAGAGTTGCAGCGTGGGGCCCGTGATTAGAATAGGCACCGAGGCCAGAATTAACAGGTCCGAGGAAATTGAGCCCGAGATCCCGCCGAGGCAGGAATCGAACCCTGGTCCCGGGCCAGAACTCTGCATCAGGGTCTGCCGCTCTAACCATTGAGCCACACTCCTCCACTTGGAACCCAAAACTACATTGGTAGAAACTAGTGTTGATCTATTGAAATCAGTCGAAGGCCCATGTCAGAGGTCTAATGATCAGTGTGCATACTGTCCACCAGTCCAAGGGGCGCCCATTAGACAGTAGCTGGTGCCTCCGCAGAGGACTAAATGTCAGTAGGTTCTCAACGAGTCCTCTATCCCGCAGGGCCTAGCAAAGTCCTTGCCAGCAGGGCAATGGGGTGAAGCCACCAGGCCCTCGCTGCTTGTTTAGTGAACAAGGTTTGATTACGGTTCTCTTAACTTGGCACTCTTCATAAGCAGGACTTAATACGCGTGCCTAGAGGTAGGTCCACCTGACCAGCTTCTCTTACCCAGTCGCAGATTGAAAGAAACCGTGCAGGTGCCAGGGTCTCAATCATTCAGTCTCTCTTTCATTCTGTCTCTCTCTAGTTTTTTCTGCCTCGTTCTCTCTCTCTCACGTCACTTTTTCTATTTCTTACATGTAAGGGAGCCTTGTTTAAACAGAGTGAAAAATGTACCCAATAATAACTAGAATGAACCAAACAAATCTTTCTAACTAGTCTTGAGAACTGGTACAGGTAAAAGTTAAGGTTGCACCTTGCAGACACTGTATGCCTTCAACATGGGACAAGTAGATGGCCTTCCATCTTTTCTACTTTAGGCTTTTAAACCCATTAATGTCTTACTGATTTTACACAGAAAGTATGCAAAGAAAATGTGTCCCTCTGTGGCATATTATTGCTTCCAAGTACACGAGGAACCCAGTAGGGTACCTTTGGTTTATATTCTACTTACCACAATCAAAGATTTTTCACAATTAATCCTAATTTGATTACACTGGAAGGAGGCAGCCATTGTGATTAGAACACTAGAATGTTGAGAGCTACATTGACAACAATGGAGTGCCTCGGGGCCATTAAGGGCGGGTACGGGCCTTCTGTTCCAACACTGCCGCACTTGTCTTTCTAGCTTGCCCTTTTTCTTTTAGAACATTCTGCCTTTAGTGGGTGGAATAGCATTATTGCCCTTCTGCCTCACACTATATGTTGTTAAAGGCTCTTTCCGTCATTATAGGCCCGAGCCGCAGAGAGGGGGCATTAACAACCTATTTGCAATGTGCATCGCTCACAAGCTCCTCAATGGACAAGGCCCTTCGATCCTAGGAGATATGGTTACCCCGTACAAAGCCTCGAGATCTCTGCGCTCGGATAACGAGCGGCTGGCAAATGTCCCCAAGTTTAGGAGGGTACGGACTGGAGGCCGTCGCTTCTCCGTAAAGGCAGCCACACGCTGGAATTCGCTTCCCCGCAGTGTGCGGTTGGAACCCTGCTACCTGCGCTTTCGCAAGCAGCTCAAAACTTTGCTTTTCCCTAAATAAGTTGTTTCTCCCCTCTTGGCCAATTCAAGCTCTCACAGCGCGGGGATGCCTCCGGGTCACCAGGCGCTTTACAAATCTTTAAATAATAATAATAATAATAGAACTCGGTAGTGGGCTACAATTCTTTAATATGATTTCATTACATTGATATACATTTTGCTTCCATTTAAGGAACAATGACCCACGGAATCGAATCAAAAGATGCCAATATGTAATATTCAAGAACGAGGGTGACTTTGTAGTCTCACAGGTTTCAAACATTGCCTACAGATGGACATTATTAAGAGGCTGTATCATTTAAACATCATTTTCAGCAAAAAGTAAACCTATCTCAAAGATTCCCAACAATCACAGATGCATGCTGCCCTTTTTAGGGCTAGTGAAATCTAGAGGTTTCAAACAAATAAAAAATATGACGAAGTTGCTTAATAAACCATACATTTTTTACAAATCTTCCCTAAGTGTCTTTTAATTGTCTGTTTTTAATTTTAGATTTTTCTTTATTTTGTTTTCAAAGCTCTAAACGGCAACCTACAGTATGCCTATTGTCTGAATATGTACTATTTTAGATATCTTCGGAGTTTCCTCACAGCGAAAGCTGGGAAAGGCACAAGCGCAGGTGCATAGTCATAGGTTTGTGGACTGAATTTCGTAGTACGTTAATAGTACTACTATTTTACGTACTGCAAAATTTAATTTGTGACTCAGGACAATTGTGTTTCTGTAGTTTTGTGTTTCATAAACACATGACGTCTGTAGCGTGCATAATGAAATGAAATGAAATGAAATGAAAAGTAAATTTATACAGCGCGATTGCTGCCCGGGGGCGTCCAAGCGCTAGGAGCCAACAGAGGTTGCCTGGCAGAATTGCTAGCAGGCCCGGTTCTAGAGGGTGGGCCGGGTGGGCCGGGCCCACCCAAACATGAGCCCGGCCCACCCAAACAGGAGCCTTGGCCTGAGGCCTGATGTGAGCCGTTCCCCCCCCATCAAGTGTTCGGGCTGGCTCTCCTGATTCAAAGTCAAGAGGCTGCTGCAGCCTCTGTGCAACCAAGCACAGATTATCGCGGCCCATTGTCACATATAGAATGACAATGGGCCAAAGCCAGCAGGCACAGCATGTGGTGGGAGCTCCGGCCCTGGCCTTAGGGCACAGGTCTTCAAACGGTGGTGCACACCTCCCTGGGGGTCCGTGATTGCATTCCCAGGGGGGGGCACAACTGCGTCTGCAAGGAAGGAATTGTGAATGAAGATCGCCTGCAAGCGTCGACGTGTATCTGGTGAGTTCACAGGCTGTCTTCTTTTATTTGCAGAAGTTAAACAGCATAAAAAGTTTGCACCTGTAATCCTGAGTTTTTCCTGGGGCGCTGTCAGTGAGTAGGGAGACGGGGCTCAAGGGTAAACACAACATGCTAATAACTATGTAATTTTATCATCTTCATATAACTGCATATTTAAAAAAAAGCGCGCACACAGTAAATGATAAAAACAAAGCAAATGAAACGAATTTTGCAAAAATATACTCTCTAACGTTATAAACCTCAGTTATCTAAAGCAATCACTGCAGAATGAATGATGTATGGATGCAGGATGGGTGGGTGGATGGATGGATGGGTGGATGCATGAATGATGTATGGATGGATGCATGGATGCATGCATGATGGGTGGATGGATGCATGAATGATGGATGCAGGTTGGATGGGTGGGAGGATGGATGGATGGGTGGATGCATGAATGAATAATGTATGGATGCAGGATGGGTGGGTGGATGGATGGGTGGATGCATGAATTATGTATGGATGCATGGATGCATGCATGATGGGTGGATGGATGCATGAATGATGGATGCAGGTTGGATGGGTGGGTGGATGGATGGATGGATGGGTGGATGCATGAATGATGTATGGATGCAAGATGGGTGGGTGGATGGATGGGTGGATGCATGAATGATGTATGGATGGATGCATGGATGCATGCACGATGGGTGGATGGATGCATGAATGATGGATGCAGGTTGGATGGGTGGGTGGGTGGATGGATGGGTGGATGGGTGGATGCATGAATGAATGATGTATGGATGCAGGGTGGGTGGATGGATGGGTGGATGCATGAATGATGGATGCATGGATGCATGCATGATGGGTGGTTGGATGCATGAATGATGGATGCAGGTTGGATGGGTGGGTGGATGGATGGATGCATGAATGAATGATGTATGGATGCAGGATGGGTGGGCCATGTCTGAACTGGGGTGGCGGAGTGAGCTAAAGAACGGTGATGGATTAAACCCAGATCAGTTGACTGGGGGTGAGTGTTTGTATTGTCAACGCTCCGTCCATCATCACCTTTGGTTTTTCTTTGTTCGCCCTATGTGGCAGGGTATGCTCAGACGTGAGTCCCTTGCTCACTTTGCCACTGGACTCAAGCAAGCCCGGCTGAAGACGGCTGTAATGCCAGAAACCGGTCCTGGGAAGCTTGATTCCGGTCCAGGGAAGACATGGCTTGGCAGTTCGGGCTGGACTGTTCCCATGAGGCACAGGGTCAGACTGATTTGCATATAGCCATGTCTGAACTGGGGTGGCGGAGTGAGCTAAAGAACGGTGATGGATTAAACCCAGATCAGTTGACTGGGGGTGAGTGTTTGTATTGTCAACGCTCCGTCCATCATCATCTTTGGTTTTTCTTTGATGGGTGGATGGATGCATGAATGATGGATGCAGGTTGGATGGGTGGGTGGATGGATGGATGGATGGGTGGATGCATGAATGAATGATATATGGATGCAGGATGGGTGGGTGGATGGATGGGTGGATGCATGAATGATGTATGGATGGATGCATGGATGCATGCATGATGGGTGGATGCATGATGGATGGATGGGTGGATGCATGAATGAATGATGTATGGATGAAGGATGGGTGGGTGGGTGGATGCATGAATGATGTATGGATGGATGCAAGGTGGTTCGGGCTCGCTCGCTGCGCTGGCTCACTGCGGTGCAATATGCAAATTAGTTTACGGCTCACCACTTTCAAATGTCACCAGCCGCCCCTGCTGACTGCTCTTCCAACCTCCCATCTCAAACTCAGGATTTAACCAGAAACCAACCCCCACCATACCTATCTCTTTGAGATGTGGCATTTAATGTATAGGCTTTGTCAGCAGAAGCCCTTGGCAGCGAGGTTCCTGGGCCCTAGGGCCACTGCAGTGTAACTTTTAAGTTACCTCAGTCAAAGTAGGGCCACCACAGAAAGTGTTATGGTTTTTCTGAGAGACCAAATGTTTGATCATGTACTCCTTCCTTGGAAAAAAAATAAAGCCCTTTCAATCAAAACCAGCGAAACTGAACATGTTTACGCCATAGTTATTTGTTCAGACAGCACAGTCATTAACTGCTGCCTGCTGGGGTGTATTGATATAACCAGGGCCACTGGAATTATGCACCATTAGGGAGGGAGCCTGGCTGCTTGCATCCTGGGCAGGAGCTGAGAAGCCGTGGCACCTGGTAAGCTACATTTAAAAAAAAGATATTATTAAATTACCCCCCCCCCCGCGTGACCCCCCTGCCCCCTCTCCCTCCCCCAGTGAGTCATGCCGGACGCGACTAACTCAGTGGCCCACCCAAATACACCATTGGCCCACCCAAATAAAAATTCCTGGAGCCGGGCCTGATTGCTAGCAGAGAATTAATGAGGGAGGTTAAATAGGAATGTCTTTAACTGTTTGCGGAATGAAGACAGGTTGGGGTTGGCTCTAAGATGTAAGGGGAGTAATGTAAACAGAGTTGACTCTAGGCATCTCTGTGCAGTCATGCCGTAGGTTGGGGCCTTCAGCATGGGCCGAGGTTGAGGTTGAAGGCAGTGCATGTTTCTCACAGTGCCTGCTTTGTGGGTCGTAAGCTCTTCACACTACATGCTCATCCAGTCCTTGACCTCTCTGGTGTGTGCACAGAGGGGTGTTCGTATATCTGCCAATTACAGTTGTTCTATGGGAAAGTGTGTGAAGCAGGTATGCACAGCTGTTGAAATATTGACAGTGCCAAAAGAAAAGAAAACACTGTGCGTGAGGGGGTGGAAGTGGTCAAGGGAAGGCCACACAAAAAAGTACACGGAGACAAAAAGAATGAAAACACAGTGATGAAGAGGAGGAAGCTTAAGTGTGAGCCATGCAGCTGGAGGGATTTCGGAAATCAAGGTGGAGAGAAAAAGGCTGGGACGGAGAGACTGCAGAGGAAAGTGATGTAAAGGAGAGAACATGAGCGACCCAGACACAGAATACAACTGACCCTTCCACAGATCTCTGAATATTAAATTCTCTCAGATTGGCAACATTTTCAATTGTAGTTATTCACATCAGTGCTGCTGTTCATTATTTAATAGATATTTTTCATAGGGCGGACCAGACCCCTGGGTCTTAGGGCGCTTTACAAGAGAGAAAAAAATGGCAACATTTTTAAAGCAATAATACAAACTACAATAAAGCGCTGCGAAGGGTAAAGTTGGCCCATCCGGGTGATTAGAGCATCAAACAGCAGTTTCATTTGGATGGTGGAGTGTAACGAAAGAATTGCTTTCTAGGGAGATAAACAAGACAGGGCTGTTATCAGGGAAGTAAGTACCGCTGCTTTATTTGACGCGGTGGCGTTCCGGAAGTGGGTGTTTCGGTCTAAATAGCGCATGGGGGGGTTACTGTCCTGATCTCAGGAGGGACAGAGTTCTTTCCACCGGGGGCTTTTTATGAAAAGGAACTTTTTAATGGTTATGGCTTGTTTATTTAGTTTTGTTGTTATTTGGAGGAGTGTTTCTGCACGTGTTCCTCATTTATCGGATATCGAATAAAAATCAGTGCTGACAAGCATTGGCAAAGCCAATAGGGCTGGTTGGACACTCACCAACAACCTGGATGATCTCTGCCAGCAGGACCCCGTCCGTCACGTCTTGTTGCAGGTCTTTTATCAGTCGTTTATGGCCAGATTTTGCAAGGTAGTGATTTGCCCAATCGGTATAGATCTGAAATGAAAAGACAGGACGAAGGTTAGAGCAGCTATGAGCAGGGACAGTCGAGTTATGAAGAGCCAGGAGGCAGTAAAGTACCAAATGATCTGGCATCAGTGACTAAATTATGCGGCATAAAAACACAAAGTAGGCTACACATTATATGGCATTATTCTCTTCCTAAATTAAAATGTTAACACATTGATACACAAAGGGTACCAGTGCTATAAATGCACATATGTTCCTTGAAGAGAAAATTATTGATATTTGGCATGTACTGTTTTATCTATATATATAAAAACGAATGTATGTCTGTCTGTCTGTTTGTCCTTTATGCATTACTACACCATTCATCCGATCACCATGAAACTTTGGAAAGTTGTTGGGTACACTCCCTCGAAGGTTTCTGGCATATATTTTTTTAAATATCGGCCCCCCCAGGGCCCTCATAATCTTTTGAATACTGATGTACGCACCAGACGGAAAAACAACAAATCGTGTACCCACAAGTACTCAAATAAATAAATAGAATTAAAACACCATTCATCCAATCGGCATGAAACTTTAGGAAGTTGTTGAGTACACTCCCGCGAAGGTTTCTGGCATAATTTTTTTTTAAATATCGGCCCCCCCATAATCTTTCGAAAACTGATGTACGCACCAGACGAAAAAACAAAAAATCGTGTATCCACAAGCACTCGAATAAATAAATAGAATTAAAACGACACGTTAAAATGTTTTCCATATTAAAATGAATAAGTTTCAATAAAAATGACACATTGTAATTTGAATGTTATAACGAGTTGCCTTGAATTTCCTTTCTTCGGAGATCGCAGCAACGCACGACGGGTAAGCTAGTAATTAATATGTGGGTCACCACCTTAAAAGCCGCAATAGAACAGTCAGCAGATGAAAAAGTTAGTTTTTGCTAAGAGTCAGGTGCGGCATTACTCCATGGGTGGAACACGTTTAATAGCCTTTTATTCATTTGAGCAACAAACATTTAGCTTTTTTTTTTTTTTTTATTCTGCAGCAAGTGGTGGATTATAATAAATCAAGTGTATTGAATTCAGAGAGATCAGGCAGGAGCCCCAGCAGCGGATTCATGTCTGTCAGTGGCCCTGGCTGTGAGGGGAGATGGTCAGGCTGTGCCTCTGGGGTGTGAGTTAACATGTGGCATTACAGGCACCCAGCACTCACCGTCACTTCCACCCAAAGACACCGGCCTTCAAGAACCCAAAATACCATGATGGAGAAGCAGACACTCAACATTGAGAGCTGCTAAGTCAAATCCGCCAACACGACCACGACCACCACCAAAATCAAGTTTTCTTATTGACTTGTAGGTGCATAGAAAGTGACAGCCGGCAAACATAACAGATGACTAATATAGGGTCAGTTTCTATACAGGGTTTCAGGATAATCAGTGAACATGTAAATTAGTTCAGCAGATACTGTGGTCTGTAAATGTGTTTTACGTGGATATTGTGACTATGTGGCATGGACCTACGCTGGACACCTATCGTCTTTACCGTGGCTTACACAGCACTACGGTTCCTCTGTGTCTGTCCCAAACATGCAGCTTAGATCCATCCTCTACATTTCATGGAGGCTGTGTGCCCTAGAGACTCTGTGCAACCATCATGTGCCATCTCTTTCCACAGCACCTTAAAACACCCAGGGGCCACTTCAAAGTGCTCAGGCATATTCCTACAATCCGTCTCCTATTTCTGGTCTTGAAGGCCTGCCCTCCACCCTCTGTGGTGACCCTGTGAGTCCATGCTTTAACGCAGATTCCTCTTGCCTCGGTGGGATCTTTGTTTCCGCTCCTCAGAACACTCCGTGGCCCCTTTAAGTCACTCTGCTTGTTTTCATCTCTGTGGAAAGAGTCAGCACCCCCGCCGAGCTCACCTCCAGTGTGACCAATCAATGAAAGGAAAAGAGGAGGCCACGAGCCGGCCCCTGTGGTACTGACCTGGTCACACTGGGCATCTGCTCCTCCCAGGCTGTGGTCCTTCCTGAAGACGCGGGAGGATTCAGCCATATTCACTGTGGTGTCATTGTGACCCTTTGGAAGCGTCCACTGTGGACAATCCATGTCCACGTGGGATGGAACATGCCTATCATCCTTCTGCCCCAAAGTGTATCTTTTTCTAGTTTATAGTTAGACACAATGAGCCACGTTGTCCATCTAGGAATGGACCGCCAGTGCTCTTGGTGGCCTGTCAGCCTCCCAGATCCTCACTCAGTTTACCATCTGGGTGGCAAGTCTATTCTATTGCACAGACTGTGCAGAATGGTGCACAGGCTTTACGCAAACCAGAGTAGGATCCATCCATCCACCCATCGGTCCATCCATCCATCCATCCATCCATCCATCCATCCATCCATCTACCCGATCAGTCACTGGCACTCACTCAGCATCACTTTCTCCCTCTTAAAAGACTTTGCCAAGACTCTGGGCGTTGCTACATCTCTCCATCACATCTTAGGAATCATCCTGAGACCCACCCAACAATGGGCGCCTTCAATCACTCGTGGACACTGTAGTCTAATTATCTGAGATCCTACAGTTCCGCCTGGTAACGATCACCAGCAGATTCCATGGACAGTGAGGGTGTCTTGGATACCAGGACTTAGAGGGCGGAGGAGAGAGCAACCGAGCGACTAAAGGGACAAACGAGTCTAAAGGAGAACAGTACTTTAAGTTACTATCACAGTTAGACCAGCAGGATTGTGCAATGAAATGTGAACAAGGGCTGTTGGGCTCGAAACGCGTCGCTGCTGAATTTTGGGTCAAAATAAACAACATCTTGCCTGATCTTCGTGGTCCGTCTCCTTCTTCGCCAGCGTTGCAGTTCCTGTCTGCTGAAATATATGTATATATATATACATATATATATATATATATATATATATAGTACTTTACATAGACAAGAATGACTCTCTCCACCAATTGTAGATATGTATCTCTTAGACACTACCCTGACATGCACCCTGGGGTAACCAGATGAATGTCATGTCATGAAAAAATTCCCAGTGAACCCAGTATCTTTTATCATCTTGTACTACCTTTTACCATCTTTTATTATGTTTAATACATTTTTTACCAATTCTTATCTAGCCTTTCGCTAAAAAACCCTCTTTTTAAAAAACCATCATAAACCTTAGCAAAAGTCACAGGCTTGCTCAACGACCCCTTTAAGACCTCCTGAAGTGAAAAAGTACTTTACTGAGAATACCGCCAATATTGTCATAAACTGTAAAAATGTGCTGATGAATGTTTTTAGAAAATGGCAGTCAATTTTTGACAAGTTATAGACACATGCAAGTGGGTTAACGGTCTAGTCTATTTTTTAAGGGAAACAAACAAGGGATCAATTGCACTAGTCACTTTAAATAGACTGTCTAGACGGTGGGACTCTATGGTCCAGTTGAAGGCATCAGCCGAAACGCGTCGACCGTCCTTTTGTTTTGCACTTGGTGTAGAGAAAAAATGAAAATAAAAATACCTTGAGGAAACTGCTGTGCTGTGGATTCTCTATGTGCTGTGGAAGTCTTGAAGGGACCTGCTGAGTTGTTGTGAAGATATATATATATATATATATATATATATATATATATATATATATATATAAATATATATATCAATTCAAAAGGTTGCCCATAAGGAAACACCACTCGCATGGAAGTTGAAGCCTTTAATGGCAGACAGCAGTGCAGCAGCATCTGAAACCCCTTCAAAGTCTTTGCCAAAAGCCCAACGCGTTTCGAGCACTAGGTGCTCTTGTTCACGGGCCAAACAGGTAAGTGATCAAACCGGCAGTTTACACAATGCTCCTTTCAAATACGTTAAGTCCCGCCCCAGTGGGCGTGAGCCCCAAGGCATGCTGGTCTTTGTGGTTTTTAGGTGTTATTCCCCAGTGGGTGCCGGTTTGCCATTAATGTCCTTAATTGTTCCCCAAGTGGGTTTGGAGGGGAAACAAGTGCCGCCACCTCTGACACTTATACAGTCTTGCCACATGACCTTCCTTGCTCCTTCGTGCTCGGTGTTTTGCCCAACACAGGACATTAATGGCAAACCGGCACCCACTGGGGAATAACACCTAAAACCCACAAAGACCAGCATGCCTTGGGGCTCACGCCCATTGGGGCGGGACTTAACGTATTTGAAAGGAGCATTGTGTAAACTGCCGGTTTGATCACTTACCTGTTTGGCCCGTGAACAAGAGCACCTAGTGCTCGAAACGCGTTGGGCTTTTGGCAAAGACTTTGAAGGGGTATCAGATGCTGCTGCACTGCTGTCTGCCATTAAAGGCTTCAACTTCCATGCGAGTGGTGTTTCCTTATGGGCAACCTTTTGAATTGATATTATATATATATATATATAAAAAAAAAAAATTGGGGGGGGGGGGTTTAGGCTCTCCCCGTTAGGTGAGCAGCTTGGACACATGAAACAGGTGTTATCAGCTCCGCAGAGGAAGTGCACCTTGAATAGCTCTTACTGCAGAAAGGTGTAGAGTCTATGGCTTTATTTCCTGTTTATGTTTCCCCTACAATAACACGCACTTTTCAGTTGACACCGTAGAGGCAGCAGTGAATCTACACTGCACGTCTTAATCTCTTTTGAGGTCACTCGTTTCGAGTTGTCGGAATGGTAGAAAGTCGTATATAAATTAATAAAGTACAATAGAGGAAGAGTTTTTGATTGGGAAGCCTGGCAGTAATTAAAACATAAATATTAGCATATTTTATAGCGTACGTCTCATTTAAGTCTACCACACTGGTGCGTCAGATTTGATGTGGTGTCCTTAGAAGTACACGAGGAAGTGGCTAACACGAAAAATTGCTAACATCTGTGTCGGATAGAAAACAGCTAAACATGTTTGTTTAGTTTCTAAAGGAAGGAATTAGACCCTTTGGATTATGTAAGCAGGGGCTTGGCAGTGTGTAATCAAAGGAAAACACAACGTGCAGCCCAACATTAACTTCTGCAGCTAGCCACAGACATATAAACAAACAAGGGTAGTCCACGCGGGCTAAATGTGCTTTTAGCACGACAATCCATGCCGTGCAACCCCAAAAGAAGAACATATTCATGGACGCGCCATACATCTATGGATTAGGCGCGGATAAAATCTGGATTATGCCCGAGTAACTGTATATGTATTGGATGTTCATTCATAACTTTATTCAGCAAATGGCTTATGTATATTAGATATTTATAAAACACGCAACTCAACCCCAGAGGCATATCCCGGCGCTAAACTATTATCAATACTGGTTCTGACCATGGGCCTAAAGTGAGCATAACCAGGTCTGAAATGGGAGCATATCTGGCACAGACGGTAACTCCGGCGGGAGCTTATTCCAGTGACTGGAGGCTAGAAAGTTTAAAAAGAGGACCACCCATCCAAACCCTTTTGATTCAATTACAAGATATCAAAGCCATGTTAGCTAATCTAAAGTTCAGTTCAGTTTGTGGAAGGGGACTTTGTTCGACAATAGTGTAGGGTCATTTCCATGGTTTGCTCTATGCGTATAGCACATTAACTTAAAGATGGCCCGTTTACGGACTGGAAGCCAATGGAGATGGTCAAAGCAGGTCGATGCGGAGCTCGTTTTGCTTTTACTACAAATAAGTTTAGCTGCTATATTTTGAATGGTCTAGAGCCGTCTGAACAGGTACTATGGCATGCCTCCAAATAATGCATTGCCATAAACCTGCGATCCTCAGGGAATGGTGATTTTTCCGTTCCCAGATTTAGGCTAGTAAAAATGGGAGGCCGCTCTTTTTCCTATCTGGGTCCTAAATTTTGGAATGCTCTTCCTGTGACCCTGAAGACGGAAACCAATCTTTTTCGTTTCCGCAAGGGACTTAAAACTTGGCTTTTTCAGCAGTGATTAGAAGCTACTTATCAGTAAAATCAGCATGTTTAGTTCTTCTTCTTTAGTCTGTCCCTGGGGGCCGGGAAACCCACCGCGGGTAGCTGTGCGCATTATAAGTTTAAATAAATAAATAAATAAATAATCAGTCCAACTCAGGATTAAAGCTTGGATTATGTTCCTTCTCCAATCTACTGGAATCCATTGGAATAGTTTCTGAAGGCTATGTAGCAATCCGAAACAAACCCCTTGAACCCTGGTTACTTGCTCTTGTAGGGTGAGGGCACTGTCAATAAGAAAGCCCAGAATCTTAACCACTTTCTTGAGTATGGGTGCAGGGCTAACATTTTTGACCACCATTAATCATTCCAAAAAAATGCAGCACTTCCAAACAACATTTCTGATATATCTGCATTTAGTTTGAGACAATGAGTGTGCAGCCACTCTGCTACCTCAGTAAGGCACTCACCTAGATTATCCTTTATTTCATCACACTTCTCGTCACTAGAGATAATCAGTTGAGTGTCATCAGCATACATGATTATCTCAAATCCTCTTGGGTTTTTTTCTACAATGTTAGCTGGTGGGACTAGATAAACATTAAATAGAGTGGGGCTCAGAGAGGAGCCGTGAGGAACTCCTCTGTGCAAATCGTTGGAACTCGGTCTAATAGGCGGAGGCTGTACCGATTGCGATCAATTACTTAGGAAAGAATTGAACCAATGCAAGATGGCTGAATGTAGCCAATGTAATGCAGCCGTCGAAGTAAATGATGGTAAAACACAGTATCGAAGGCTGCGGATTTCCACTGGAGTAATTTTGGAAATTAAATGCAACAAAATGTAAACAAAATTACAGGGATTGCGCCATTACGCCACAACACATTTTTTTGGGGAAAACTTTAATGTGAGCTGTACCATTCGCGTAATTTTTTTTAAGTCAGTGCCATTATTTGTGTGCAAAACTACACAATCAAACGCAACCAGCATTGTTCTGAATGACAGTGTCAGTTCCTTTAGCATGGGCGGTCTACAAACAAACCCCAGCAGACTGCTGTGTCAGTGTTTTGAACCTGAGCAACTGAAAATCAACTCAAAATTTCATTTTCGAGTTCAGTTTTTACTTGAATGGACCACTGGTATTTTTTTGGAGAGAGATATGCTTTTCTCATAATTGCATGTAATTCTGCAGTCATTTCGGGAAATTACTCTATGTTATTATGCGAGTTACGCCGACCTCCTATTATAAATATGAGCAAACAGATGTGCACCTGTTGTACAATACCACCAGAGGAGCATACTCACAGATGTACACCTGGTGTACAATGAAAGCGAAGGAACATATAGATGTACACATGTTGTACAATACCACCACAGTAACAAACAGATGTACACCTAATGTAAAAAAAAAAAACCAGAGGAACATACAGGTGTAGGTAGACTTGCTGTACAATACCACCAGAGGGACATTCAGATGTACACTTGCTGTATAATACCACCAGAGGGATTTACAGATGTACGCATGCTGTAGAATACCACAAGAGGGACATACAGATGTACATCTGCTGTACAATACTACCAGTGGGATATACAGATGTACGCATGCCGTAGAATACCACCAGAGGAACATATGCACCGATGAACACCTGCTGTACAATACCACCATGGAAATATACTCACAGATGTGGACCTGCTGTACAATACCACCATGGAAATATACTCACAGATGTGGACTTGCTGTACAATACCACCATGGAAATATACTCACAGATGTGGACTTGCTGTACAATACCACCATGGAAATATACTCACAGATGTAGACCTGCTGTACAATACCACCAGGGTGGCATACTCAAAGTTATACACTGGCAGTATAACGTCACACGAGGTACATCCTCACAGATGTACACCTGTGGTACAATACCACCAGAGGAATATATTCACAGATGTACCCTGGTGCGTAATGCCACCAGAGAAACATACATAAGAACTCATGCTGGACTATACCTCCAGAAGAGCATACACACAGATTTACTCATTCTTAACAATGCCACCCGTGGAATATAGAGATATGCACAGAGGAACATACTCACATATGTACACCTATTGTACAATACCACCAGAGGAACATGCTCAGAGATGTACACAAACTGTATACCTCCAGAGAAAAATAATCACAGATTGTACTCATACTGTACAATGCCACCAGAGAAACATAATCACAGATTGTACTCATACTGTACAATACCTCCAGAGGAACATACTCAGAGATGTACACAAACTGTATACCTCCAGAGAAACATAATCACAGATTGTACTCATACTGTACAATGCCACCAGAGGAACATACAGACGTACACATACTGTACAATACCACCCGTGGAACATACAGACGTACACATGCTTTACAATACCACCAGAGGAACATTCAGACGTACACATGCTTTACAATACCACCAGTAGAACATACAGACGTACACATGCTGTACAATACCAACAGTAGAACATACGGACGTACACATGCTGTACAATACCAACAGTAGAACATACGGACGTACACATGCTGTACAATACCAACAGTAGAACATACAGATGCACACATGCTGTACCATACCAACAGTAGAACATACGGACGTACACATGCTGTACAATACCAACAGTAGAACATACAGATGCACACATGCTGTACAATACCAACAGTAGAACATACGGACGTACACATGCTGTACAATACCAACAGTAGAACATACAGACGTACACATACTGTACAATACCACCCGTGGAACATACAGACGTACACATGCTTTACAATACCAACAGAAGAACATAAAGATGCGCACATGCTGTACAATACCAACAGTAGAACATACAGATGCACACATGCTGTACAATACCAACAGTAGAACATACAGATGCACACATGCTGTACAATACCAACAGTAGAACATAAAGATGCGCACATGCTGTACAATACCAACAGTAGAACATACAGATGCACACATGCTGTACAATACCAACAGAAGAACATACAGATGCACACATGCTGAACAATACCAACAGAAGAACATACAGATGCACACATGCTGAACAATACCAACAGAGGAACATACAGATGCACACATGCTGTACAATACCAACAGTAGAACATACAGATGCACACATGCTGAACAATACCAACAGAAGAACATACAGATGCACACATGCTGAACAATACCAACAGAGGAACATACAGATGCACACATTCTACACAATACCACTAGATGAACATACTGGTGCACACGTGCTGTACAATGCCACCAGAGGAACATACAGATGCACACATGCTGTACAATACCAACAGAAGAACATACAGATGTACACATGCTGTACAATACCAACATTAGAACATACAGGTGCACACATGCTGTACTATACTACCAGAGGAACATACAGACGTACACATGCTGAACAATACCACCAGAGGAACATACAGATGCACACATGTTGTACAATACCAACAGAGGAACATACAGATGCAGACATGTTGTACAATACCAACAGAGGAACATACAGATGCAGACATGCTGAACAATACCACCAGAGGAACATACAGATGCACACATTCTACACAATACCACTAGATGAACATACAGGTGCACACATGCTGTACAATGCCACCAGAGGAACATACAGATGTACACATGATGAACAATACCACCAGAGGAACATACAGATGCACACATGCTGAACAATACCACCAGAGGAACATACAGATGCACACATGTTGAACAATACCACCAGAGGAACATACAGATGCACACGTTCTACACAATACCACTAGATGAATATACTGGCACACACGTGCTGTACAATGCCACCAGAGGAACATACAGATGCACACATGCTGTACAATACCAACAGAAGAACATACAGATGTACACATGCTGTACAATACCGACATTAGAACATACAGGTGCACACATGCTGAACAATACCACCAGAGGAACATACAGATGCAGACATGCTGTACAATACCAATAGAAGAACATACAGATGTACACATGCTGTACAATACCAACAGAAGAACATACAGATGTACACATGCTGTACAATACCGACATTAGAACATACAGGTGCACACATGCTGTACAATACCACCAGAGGAACATACAGATGCAGACATGCTGTACAATACCAACAGAAGAACATACAGATGTACACATGCTGTACAATACCAACATTAGAACATACAGGTGCACACATGCTGTACTATACTACCAGAGGAACATACAGACGTACACATGCTGAACAATACCACCAGAGGAACATACAGATGCACACATTCTACACAATACCACTAGATGAACATAAAGGTGCACACATGCTGTACAATACCAACAGAGGAACATACAGATGCAGACATGCTGTACAATACCACCAGAGGAACATACAGATGTACACATGTTGTACAATACCAACAGTAGAACATACAGGTGCACACATGTTGTACAATACCAACAGTAGAACATACAGGTGCACACATGTTGTACAATACCAACAGTAGAACATACAGATGCACACATGCTGTACAATGCCACCAGAGGAACACAGAGATGTGCACAGTGCTTTAAATGGGACAAAAAGTGTGCAGGTACTCATTTAAATGTGACGAGTGGGCAGGGCTAGGGGCGTGGCCAAAGGCAAGACAGGACATACTTATTGTCTTCTATACTAGTTGTAGCACATACCAAACCACATGAGAAATGGTTTCCATGAACAAAATAGGCTAACTTGTTACACAAAACTAAAGACAAACGCAGTGATATTTTAACAATTCCTTGTTTTGTAATATTTGCAGCTTGAATGCGGTTATTTGCTGTTACTTGGCACAATACTATATATTCTGAGCATGCAGACACAGACAGAAAGAAACAAACAGATGTGCATAGAAGAAGCTTCCACACATTTCCTTTAATATTCCCCCAATAGTGTCTCGATTTCCTCCCTCTTTTCTCCCACAGGAAAACACGCACAGGTAACAGACACACATGAGCAGACACTTGCACAAAAGAATCGGGTGGGATTAAAGCCCTTTTAACCCCTTACCTCCCATGGCACTGTCACTGGGCGGCCTGGATTCCTTACAACACAGCATGAGGGTGAACACCCGCGTATCATGCAAATGATTCCACGCTGAAAAGTTCAGCAGGGCTCAGCTTACTCTACAGAAGTGTTTTGACTGTCATAGACGGGTTACAAACCCTAGCAGCATTGCGCCTATCCTTTTACGAGTACTGGTACTCTCCTCAGCAGTAGAGAAGTGCTGGTACTCAGAGTGATAAAAATAAGAAGTGCCGGTACTCAGTACCTGTGAGTACCGGCCCATTTAAAGCACTGGGTGTGCATATGCTGTACAAACCTACCGGAGGAACCTGTGGCCCGCGTGGAGTGGGGGGGGGGGGGGGGAATGTTGCATTTGAGACCACTGTGATGGTGTGCCTTGCCTAGGACTCCTCCCCCTCTGCACAGAGGTCACCTGAGCTGCAGGTAGGAGCGGTCCTCTGGGGTGTACATCCAGACCCCCTTCGATCCACGCCTCATTGGAAGGATGGACCGCCTCCTTCCCGAAATTCAAGATGTTACTCAAAGCCCTCTTCCTTGAGCGCTCTGGATTGTAGTATGATCTCCACGTCTGACTTTTAAAAAGTCCATTTTCTCTGCGGTCCAAGAGCCGGATGACTCGCTTTTGACTCTATCCTGTTTTTGCGCTCCTGTTAATATTGTAAAGTCTTTCTCTTCACCCATGTGCTCCCTGCTCTGTTCTCCTTCCTCACTGCCTCTCTAATGCCTTTTTGTACCTGTTGTGAAGCGCTCTGATACCTTCGGGTCCAGCTAGCACTATACAAAACTTTAATAAATAAATAAATAAATAAAATGGATGTCCAGGCAGGCCCCTTCCATTACAGGATCAAACCAGCGAGCATAACTTTGCACGAGCCCTACACTCTCCCTCCCCTCTCCCTCCTCCCTCACACCCTCTCGTTCCCACTAATTGTCAGTGTACACAGCAAGAACGCGGCCGCTCTCCTTCACCCCATAAAATCTTTGAAAACGAGGTGTGGGCCTTTTAAACATCTTCCCGCCCTCGGCGGCAGGCATCCCAAGGGCACCAGCTGTGCCACCTCTGGCGAGCATTACATAGATTCCTATAAAGCCCTGAGAGTGGGGGAGCGCCGAGAAGAAAGGAGCGAGGCGCCCACTCATACCTGATGCGAAAGGCATCTGGAGGTCGCACCTAATCTGCGGCGCGATAAGAGGCGCGAGGCGGCTCTGGAGCGGGCTCGGCTGGGTAGGAACCGAGGGCTGGAGGTGAGGCTGTGCACAAGGCCCCCTTCAACAGCAGGGCGCCCGGCAAGGGGTGCAGCCGCAGCCCCCCACCCCACAACCTCAACCCATGAACATGAGGCGCTTCTGCACCCAATAAATACGGACAAAAATATCTCTTCATCTCAATACCAGCTCTTCACTGTTTATTGTATTGTAATTGCATTTATATAGCGCTTACTACCCCTGACGAGGCGTCGAAGCGCTTTTTCGGCGAGTAGCACGCTACTCCGTGACCCATAGAGGATTAGTGTTGAATTAGTATAGTGAAACATGCAAGTACATTTTAAGTGGTGGATAGGTTAGTCAGTTATTTGGATTTGGAATGATAGCAGAAGGATAGAGGAGGACAAAGGTTTGTATTTATATAGCGCTTGTTGACGCACGCTATTCAGGAAGCCTACAAAGGATTAGAGGTGAATTAATACGGTGAATATGAAGTAATTTCAGTGGTGGATATTAGTCAGTTACTTGGAGTGAAAAGGTTAGCGGAGGGATAAAAGGGGAAGAAAGATTTGCATTCATATAGCACTTGTTACCCCTGATGGGTGTTGAAGCACTTTTCTGGCGAGTAGCACGCCACTCCGGAACGACGTAGCAATGCTTGGCGCTTTAAGACTACTGCCTCAGTATTGTGTATTGTATGGTACTACTACAGTTGTATTCATAGAGCGCTTCATACCCTTGATAGGACGCATTTAGAATATTACCCCAGAATTGCCCTTCAGTTGTATTCATATAGACAGAGCTTCATACATCCGACAAGAAGCATTTAGACTATTGCCCCGGTATTTTGTGTTGAATTGCATTTCAGTTGTGTATATATAGAGCTTCATACCCCTGACGGGAATTATTTAGACTATTGCCCCAGGACTATTGCCCAGGTATTGTGTGTTGATTTGCACTTCAGTTGTTTTCAGAGAGCGCTTCATACCCCGACAGGAAGCACTTAGCACAGCACGTGCCAGGAGTGGTAGGTTTGGAAGTGTGAGTAAGTGCCTTTCCAAGCAGTGTTTGCTGTCGTTCACGAGGGCCAGAGGTGTGCTCCTATCGTGTTTACTTTCTGTGCCCACGCATCCATTTGAAGTGACAAGAGAGACGCTGTGTTAAGCATTAAATTATAGTTTATGGATAGACATTGTGTTAGTGTGATGTGACTAGTCACATTCCATGCCTGAAGTGTGGCTAGAAGGCGCCCAGAGGACTGGGCATTATACAGCCAGCCACAGTTTATGCCCTGATGGGTCATCCGCGAGCGGTAGAGGAGCAGTCACTATGCAATCGACCACAATGTGTACCTGAGGAACCCACCCAGGTGTGGCAATGTGCATGACACCAGGAAAGGCAAACTAAGGAATCAGCCAGCACCACACACAGGTACCTAGAGGCCACCCAGGTGTGGTGACCGCGGAGACCATCTTGTGGGACATTATTCCACCCTGAGGACGTTAATCTTCGGCACAGAGGAAGGAATGCATTTAGGTCTCAAACCAACAAAGGAAAGACGGAGGGAGGTATAAGAGAGGTACGGCCCAAGCTGCATCCCAGGCCCACCCATGGAAGGAAAGACAACTTTAACATCTAAGCACTACACCTGGACAACCTGTGAGAGTGGTAAAGTAGAGTAGGCCTCAGGGTGATAAAAGGCAGTCATGTGACCTACATTGGGAGCCAATAGGCAATCGCCTGAGAGAAGAGGGGTAACGTAGAAGAACTAAAGGCAAGGATGCACTCATCCCGCATCCTGGAAACACAGACTTTAGCATCTAAACAAATCTGCATCCTAGAAACACACATTGTAGCTTC
The DNA here is from genome assembly GCF_964261635.1 of Lissotriton helveticus. Lineage (NCBI taxonomy): Eukaryota > Metazoa > Chordata > Amphibia > Caudata > Salamandridae > Lissotriton > Lissotriton helveticus. The sequence continues at coordinate 358,300,239 of NC_136062.1, forward strand.
CAAACAATAAAACACAGACCAACAATATTTGATTCCAGCAACTAACTGCCTGAAACACATTCTGAAACAATCAGAGCAGTAGGCACTGCAACCCACAACTACCAGTAATGCCAGCAAAGTTTTCACCTTTTCAATTTAATTACTAACTACTGCTCTGACCAAAAAGACATCAATCTCCTGCCTCAATACAAAATTATTGCTGATCACTAATATTACCCAGATAGCACTCTCCAGGAAAAGGGAGGCACATCAAAGGTGACAGGACTAGGGAGAGAGCGCTTCACATCAATAAGTGTAGGGTCGAGTCTCTCGAAATAACCAATGTCTACACCTAACTCAGATGGCCGATAGAGGTCTTGGATGGAAGCTCTAAGGACATCCCAGATTTCTGCCTTGATCTTAACCTTATGTTTTTAGTTAGTCACTTTTAAAAATCTTACCTTACTAATGCAATCCACTAGTGAGATGCTGCTACGCGATACATGCTTTAAATATGGGCTTTCCCAAACTGTTTTTACATGTCTTTGGCCAATATGTAATTTCATATCAGCAATGGTTAGGTTGGTTTTATTTTTTTTAGGAGATTTATGTATTTTAAATGCATTTATGGGGGATTCTACGGAAAGACTAGAAAATTCCTATGCAAGCAGTCGAAAAAACATTTATGATATTTTGAGTCTTAAGTGATCGGATGCTTCAAGCAGTTGCTATAGGACAATAGAACTTCCACTTGGGCAGTAAGAAGGCAGCAAGATGTGGTGGCAACCACTAGGAAATCCCTAGGCTACCTATCACAAAGTATTATCCCAAAGAAAGTTAACATCCAGCTTTTATATGGACTTCTTATAAGATGTTTCCATTCTCATGAGGAACACACAGGATCACAAGCAGGAACATCCATGCTGTGCACCCCAAAGACCACAAGCAGGAACATCCATGCTGTGCACCCGAAGACCACAAGCAGGCATATTCATGCTGTGCACCTCGAAGACCACAAGCAGGCATATTCATGCTGTGCACCCCGAAGACCACAAGCAGGCATATCCATGCTGTGCACCCCAAAGACCCCAAGCAGGAACATCCAGGTCGAGCCCCCCGAAAACCACAAGCAGGAACGTCCAGGCTGTGCACCCCGAAGACCACAAGCAGGAACATCCAGGTTGTGCACCCCGAAGACCACAAGCAGGAACATCCAGGTTGTGCACCCCGAAGATCACAGGCAGGAACGTCCAGGTTGTGCACCCCGAATATCACAAGTAGGAACGTCCAGGTTGTGCACCCCGAAGATCACAAGTAGGAACATCCAGGCTGTGCACCCAAAAAACCACAAGGAAGAACTGTGCACCCGGAAGATCACAAGCAGGAACATCTAAGCTGTGCACCCCAAAAACCACAAGCAGGAACATGTAGACGGTGCACCCCGAAGACTGCAAGCAGGAACATCCAGGCTGTGCACCCCTAAAACCACAACGAAGAACACCCGGACTGTGCACCTGGAAGACCACAAGCAGGAACATCTAGGTTGTGCACCCCAAAAACCACAAGCACCCCAAAGACCACATGCAGAACACCCATCCAAGCAGAACCTTCACCGGCGCCATTTCACGGGGTACAATGAACAAATCAGAGGTGTAAGTCTTAGAACAACTACCACAGGCACCCCTTGCATCTACACTGCCCCCATGTCACAGGCGGCTGCATCACTTTCATATTGCATCAAAACACCAGTGGGCAGGATGGACAGGCAGAAACAGTGGGAGCTATTCAGAGCTCTTGGCTGCTCGCAGCGCCAGTGCAGAAAATAAACACAAGAGGGTGGGGTATTTCCAGTAACCTCAAACTGGTATTTCCAACAGATGCACCATGTTATTTTGGCCCACAGGCTGGAATGCCAGGGTGGGCGCCCGGTGGAGCCAGGGGTCAGCCTGCACACATCCCTAGCGGTGGGTGAGGCTGCCTGGGCCCTTCACTTTGCCCCTGCATTTAAAAAACGGTTACCGACTGCACAGCGTCTGCAAATCAAAGCCATATTAATCCCTACTTCAATGGGAGCCTCTGGCAGAAGTAAAAGTCTGCCTTGGACTCTAAGCCCTCCTGATCGCCTCCTCGCTTGCTCATCATTACTGACTAATCACAGGGCTCTTATTCCAAATCTCGCCTTCACAGAGCGGCTTGAATCATCCTCTGCTGACTATGAATCAAGCTTAAAGGAAGCAAAAGACAGCTGCGCATGCGCACTGCTCTTTCCTGCACAGCGGCTTCAATCACCTATTATGAATCAAGCTCAAAGTAAAGCAAGTGGCAGCTGCGCATGCGCACTTCTTCCTTCAGAGCGGCTTCAATCACCTGCTATGAATCAAGCTAAAAGTAAAGCAAGAGGCTGCTGCGCATGCGCACTTATTGTCTGCGAGAGGCCGAAATTAGGCAAGTACAAGGGCCGTCCCATTAGGCGACGCGGTTGGCCATATAAAACAGGCATTATGGTTTATGACGACCAGTCAATATTTCACAAGGATGCGCGATTTAGGTCATAACTAGGGTTGTCACCTGGCCCGTTTTCTAACGGCATCCCCTGTATTTTAATGTCACAGTCACGGCCGGTACAAAAATAAGCAAAAATCACCTAAAGCCGGTTTTGCTTTTAGCCCTTATCTGTATATACATCACACAGCAAATATAAACAGAAAATGTGTTCTAGAGCTGCATTAACCAACCATCCTTGAGCAGGGCCACTAGAACTATGCAGCAGGAGAGGAAAAAAAATTATGTATTAGGGTTAAGTAAATTATGTGGCAAGGAAATGCAAATGATGTGGCATTCTGCGGCACATTTTGTAGGAGTTTTACTATATTATTTTGTCATTTTAAAACTTGATAACACTGGGCATTAGTTGCACCTCATTACTATCAATTTAACACTCAAATATAGTAATAAGCAACAGAAAGATGACCAGTCCAGCTTTGCAAAGGGTCTTTCACCATGCGACAACAGTTGTTGCTGCATTTTTAGTAACTTTTTAACCGTTTGAGCTTGAAACAATTTTTTTGTTAAAAGATGCAAATTATACAGCAGATGATGGATTATGCGGCAAATCTATAATTGTGCCAAAATTACAGCGGCCCCTAAATTCCAGTGGCCCTGCCCGTGACTAATAATTAAAGTAAACAAAGACAGAAAAGTCATGTTACAAATGAATACATAGGAATGTTTTTAAGTCTTTCTTAGTATCAAGTCCTGGCCTTTGCAGACTCTTAAAAGATCAGCAAATGGCCAGTATTTTTCTCTTGGAAAGGCGACAACCGAGTCATAACTCAATGTTCACATTGGATCGTGAAGTATGCCAGATGCCTTGTGAGGAGCCCGTGGTGCTTTTGCGACATAACATGGGTCAAGTACCAGAAAAAGTATGTGTATGTATGATTAATGATTTTATTCACAGGAATTGTGCTACACACTTAAATGGTGTCCATGCAAAAGGGAAGGAAACCCAATAAAGATGCATATATGGCTACAGAGCTGTGGTCAGATTGACATCACCAGTCATTTGGTGCCCCTGATGACATCACAGGAAGTGAAATCACATGGCCGTTTTCCTTGATGAAGTCACAGGAATTACTCATTAATGTCCTATATAGGTGCAAAATATGTGTAAATGTCGCATTTGATGAAATAGAAACTTTAACACATGGAGTGGCCAGGCCTCGAGACTGCTCTGAAGCATCAATGAAGATGAAGAGGGCACATTCGCAATTCTAAAATAAGCGATTATATGGCTTACGTTCTGACCATTCAGAGAATTCTATTTGGAAGGAGATCACCGGTTGGCAAATACCGATTGGAGGAGCTCCTAACCATAACAAAAACTAGCATTTGCAATGCAATAGGTCTCACATTCACGAGCGTTTGAGCTATTGGTTTTCTAAATGACAATGCCTTTTATTTATATGTTGTTTTTAAAACAGATAAATAAAAGGCATTGTCGTTTACAATGCCAGTAGCTTAAACTCTTGCACATGCGAGACCTATTGCATTGCAAATGCATTCAGCGCCCGTCCTATAAAGATTTTAAAACAGCATTAGGAGAGAGCGTGTCCTCCCTGCAAATAGCAGGCAGGACAAATTTATTTGAGAAAATTGTGCTTTGAGGCTGTAAATAAAGCCTATCGAGTAACAACACACGTAACACTGAGTGACCTAATGGCAGTTTACAAAATAAGACATGGAGGTACTAAGGAGGGACTACTAAGCATATTGACCAATGAAAAGCCCCAGTTTACAGTGGACATTGACAGAAGCCAATGAAAAATATGAGCTAAGAGTGGGCGGAGCTTCAAGTCCGTTCCTGAATACAGCATGCCTCGCTGAGCAGCGCATACGCTGCCTAGGCTCGACCTAAATTTTCTGAAGATATGATGGAAAAGTGTACCCAGAGCTCAGGTGTCATTAACAGGGCCAGTGGACGGAGTCAACTCTATTCCACATCAGGTTTTTTGACTGTCATCTCCAAGCTACTGCACCCGCTGCAGTGTGCACAGTACAAGAGCCTAACTACACCGCTGGGACGTGCCTGTAGTAACAGGAATACAGCAGACGGAGGTTTACAGCCATTAGACACTAACACCAACGACAACGCAACTTCGCTATCCCTAGGACATAACCCTGGTCAGCGTGGGGCTGGAGGTACAGGACGGTGCTGCACTTCTCTTGCGGACACACACCGGTCTCACTATCCCTTGGACATAACCCTGGTCAGCGAGGGCCTGGAGGTACAAGGAAGGTGCTGCCTTTTCCTTGTGCAGACACACCGGCCAACACTGACAGGAGGCACATGCATTGCGCACCTGGCTGCTACGCAAAGCCGTACCTTCCAGTAGGTTTTCAAGAGGACAGTGTGTGCTAAGAAAGAGCATCTCAGCCCTAGGCTGGGTCATGGTGGTCAGGACCGCAGAAGACAACTAAACCGTGGGTCTGGGGGAAGTAAACATTTTTCTCATAAGGAATTTTCTCGGTAAAACACGTGTTTCACCCACTCTCAGTGCTTTCTGTTCATTGGCTGGAGGGCCTGGCATGCATTGATTTGGTATATTATCTGAAGTTGACTTTTGCTGGCAAACCATCCACCGATCACAATAAAAGTCTCAGATCACACCCGCCGTGGAAGTAACACACTGGCACCCACAGCGGCGTGCAGGCGTATGCCAGCCTGACACCCTGCTTCACCCGATCATGGCTACTCTACATAGGTGACATGCGCTGACAGGTGTAACACTCACGACAGTGGTATGACCATCTATCAGCAGTGTTTAGAAAACAAAACAAGCATAACTGAGATTGTGAATATCAAATATCACAAGCATTCCCCGGAAAGTAGTCACAAGTGTGAGTGACCAAAATCATCTTTACCTGGCACATCAACAAAAATCCCCTCGGTTTTAGACCTCTCCCGGGGACAGGAGACGTGGTCGAATGGCTGAGTTGTGGACTGTGAACGATGTCAAATCGTGGCTCTCCCGCTTCACTAAACTGAGTGATCTTGGACACAACGCTTCCTCCTCTCCACAATCTGAAGCAGCTCTGCCGCTGCAACCCACCGCCTGCTCTGATTTCTTCACTTCGAAGCCTTTAAGCCCTAATCCCACCCGGATGAAACGCCCCTGGAGCAGGGCATCTCCAGAACATGCACAAAGACATTTAATCCAAAATAATTTTACTTTTACCAGTAAACCTGGACGTGGATAAGGAAATGTTGCTCCACAAACATGAACTGAACTAGGAAACAGTCAGTGCAATTTACTAAAGACTGAAGAAAAATGCAGCAACTTTAAATCATTACTTCTGTGAGTGGGAAATGCCCCTCTGGGGGAATTCCAGCACTTCAAAGGCCTAGCGGGCAATTAGTTACCACCTCCACCTTCAACATGTACGGGCCTCACAGACACCAGTGGTTGGTGAGGAAGTTTACGGGCCTCACAGACACCAGTGGTTGGTGAGGAAGTGTCTCCTGGTGGTCTGCGTAAAGCCGCAGTGATCCAGGCAGCAGAGATGTAGTTACAAGCTCCTTGTAGTCCATGTTTGATGTGGATGGCGTCGAAAGTACAAAAGAAAGATGCCAGCTGGTAAACCTAGCTGCACAAAGGCTCACCTGAAAGAAGGAACCTCTGAGAAGTCCAAATACTGGCAGAGATCAGTCATCGGGTGTCTGATCGCCCCGAAAGAGCGGTCAAAACACCAACCCACACTTTGCACATACTAACCTGACACCAGTACGAAGCCACAGAGGGACAAACCACTGAAGTTAGCACAAGGTGGAATGCCTCGCTCCGCGGAGCTATAGATGCCTGGCTGCAGGCTGCCCCTGTACCGCGGCCTCTGCGGGCTGATCAGGTGCCAATCATGCTCAGAAGGGCTTTGCTGACAATCTGTGTGATTCTCAGCATGTAAGCCTAAAGCGTCGCACGCCACTGCTAAAATAGCTCACACTGCTCAGCGGGTTAATGCAACTGGTGTGCTGTTTGTGTGAAACAGCAGGTCCAATCAGCATCCAATCTACTTGAAATAAAGATACTGAGAAGGACAGCGGAAGCACCTCTGATGTGTAGGCTACTGAAAAGCAAGAATGTGGCACCTAAATGGAAAGTAAAAATAATTACAAGAAAAGCAGGACAAAGGGTGGTGTGGCTGCAGAGACTACATATTTTAATAATGAAAGCAGAAGTACCATTTCACCTACATAAAGTCATGGAAGTGTTTGTATACACACATAGTGCTTAGTAGCAGTTTCACAGCACTGCAAATCATATATGTCTCATATATGTTTATTTATCTGACTTGCTTAAACCTCGTATATTCACAGCCAAGTCATGAAAAGTTGAGAGAACAAGATGCCTCTCAGGCTAGAAAGTCAATATTGTACTTTGAGCTCTGCAGCTGGTGTATCAACCCTCTGGGCTACCTCAACAGGCATTGACGAAACAAACACGTACTGAGGAGTGCAGTATGTCAGAACAGAAAAACACTAAGATATGTTTTATAGCTTCCCTAAACTACTGAGGAGCTATGCCCACTTCAAAGAAACAAATTCGGTGTTTTCCACAGAACTATGGTTTGCCGCTTTTGACAAAATATTGAAGTAATACTATAAATAAGTACCACATAACACAGCATAATTTACACTTTCTTGCCACACAGTCAACTATGCCACATAATTTAGCCCTCCCCTGCCGCATAATGCCAGCGGCCCAGCCCATAGCGAAGTAAAGACAACAACACTGGAAATAAGCTGGTGCATGTCGAGCCCTAGAAGCCAAAGGAACTGTGGAGAAGGAGATTACGTGATTTGCTCAGGATCACACCGTTAAGTTAAATGAGCAATCTGTGATATGAACTGGCAGTCGATACATTAACCACTCGACCATATATCCTTTCCGAGTAAACGTTATTTATGTGCCCACGGGTCTAATGTAACCACTTTAGCTTAATTTCGTAACTCAGTTTCATAGCAATATCGAACCTACTCGGACCTGTGTAGCGCCATACTGAATGTACACGCACCGTTTAGCGCTACAGTAAGTTGCGTTTTAGCAGCGCAGCCAGGCTGTTTGCAGTTTAAGAACACAGCTGTAATTTCATATGCACAGCGCCTCGTGCCCATGGTGAGGCCCTGAGCTCGGTACTCACGGTTTTATAATTATCGAAAGAGAATTTGCTGTTGCTCCTGACGGGGACGCAGAAGTTCATGGCAACGGGCATGCTGTCCCGCCGGGGTCTCTGCGCTCCCTCTGCCCTCCTTCTGCCCTCCTTCTCCGATGGGTGCCGTGTTGAAATGCCGTCGGTGCTGGCGTGCCGCAGCTGCTGGTGGTTAATTTTAGCCGGAGTCCCAGGGTGGCTGATGCCAGGTTCTCTTACACTCTCTGCACTGGAGGGCTTCTGCGAGGCCCGGGGGGCGCGCTCCTCTGCCCGAGTATCCTCGCCTCCCCTCCTATTCCTTCCAGACAAGCTCCACTCACACCACTGAGAACTCCCCCCTAATTGGACACCCACCTCTGACCTAGGTTGGTTACAGGTAAACACAAGAGAAGACACGCCACAGTCCTCAGCAGAGGCGGCCCTTCTCTGGATCCAGGGCCGTTACTCACCGATAGTGCCCCGGGCATGGAGACTGCCTTAAGCTGGTGCCCCCTGGAGAACAAGCCTGGTAGTGCTACGGAAGGCACTGGCCGCCCTATGCCGATACCCCTGGGACTAATGCCGCATGGAAGCACCCTTTGAATGGATGAATGAAGGAATGTGTTGTACAGCGCCTAGCTGCTTCAAGGAGCACGCCGGCGCTAGGGAAAAACAGTATCAAATAGGCAACGTATTAGATGTGCCCAAACAGACAGTTTTTAGGTCTCGCCTGACGATGCGCATGCGCATCGAGCTTGCGAGACTATTGGGGCTTAACCACTCTTTAACTAACTTGCAAGGAATCGTGGCGATTCCTTGCAGTGCCCGTGACTTTTAAGCTCAATGCGCATGTGCATTGAGCTTAAAAGCGCGTGCACATCAGTTCCCTCAGCCGCACTCCAGGCCCCTGCTGTTTTCACACCCTCTCCCCGCTCCGCCCCCTCCCCTGCCCGCCGTGTCGCAGATCACAGAAGCTTGTTTATCTTTCAAGCGCACGGCCGCTAGGCCGTGCCTCCCCTACTCTCCTCCCCCCTCCTCCTCCTACTCTCCTCCCCTGCCCGCCGTGTCGCACCTCTCCCCTCTCCCCGCTCCGCCCCCTCCCCTGCCCGCCGTGTCGCAGATCACAGAAGCTTGTTACAATAAGACGTTTAAACATTTCTAAAGCGTGCATGCGAGTGAATGTAATCGCCTTTTGCATGCTAAATACGTTTGCTACAAGGTGATGTGAAGTGGCGTCTCGCCGGCACCAGAAATAGCTTTTAACTTCAATGAAATTGGTAAAAAAATTCCTGAAACCCCTCTTTGTCTACAGGCGCCTAACACCCCTTACGTTCTGCGACATGCTTTTCAAAATAGGAAATATGCGGACAAACATACATTCAAAGTAATCAGTCTCCCTTAGCACTCCCGCCGTGACCTGCAATGAAGTGGCGTCTGACTGTCGGTAAACTGCCGTCTCACTTTTGCCCGGTTTACTGCACCTCTTTCTCCAGAGGGCCACATTCCCCAATACAACAAAGACTTTTAGGCCTCCCGTGTCGTTACAGACAGGTACTACGAAGGCATATTGAAACAAACACTTGTAGCCTTTTCGTGTGCTTCTTGGCACTTTACGCAAAGATAGTCACAAGTAGGCCCAGGCCGTGCACACGTCTTTATTTTTCAAAGTAATCAGTCTCCCTTAGCACTCCCGCCGTGACCTGCAATGAAGTGGCGTCTGACTGTCGGTAAACTGCCGTCTCGCTTTTGCCCGGTTTACTGCACCTCTTTCTCCAGAGGGCCACATTCCCCAATACAACAAAGACTTTTAGGCCTCCCGTGTCGTTTTTTGCACTCTACGTTTAAACAATTCAAGGGCGTGCATGCGGAGTGAATGTAATCGCTTTTTTCAATAAGAGGTGCATGCCAAATACGTTTGCTCCAAGCTGATGTAAAGTGGCATCTCGCCGGCCCCAGAAATTGCTTTTTACTTCAATGAAATCGGTAAAAAAATTCCTGAAACCCCTCTTTGTCGACAGGCGCCTAACACCCCTTGCGTTTTGCAACATGCTTTTCCAAATAGAAAATATGCGGACAGCACTCTTACATCAACAGGCTCCAACCAGTCTCCCCTCACCCTCACTCACCCTCACTCACCCTCACCCTCACTCACCCTCACTCACCCTCACTCACCCTCAATCACCCTCACCCTCACTCACCCTCACTCACCCTCACTCACCATCACTCACCCTCACTCACCCTCAGCCCCTCACCCCCACTCACCCTCACTCACCCTCACCCTCCCTCCCTCACCCTCACCCTCACTCACCCTCAACCCCTCACCCTCAACCCCTCACTCACCCTCACTCTCACTCACCCTCACTCACCCTCAACCCCTCACCCTCACCCTCACTCACCCTCACCCTCACTCACCCTCAACCCCTCACCCACCCTCACCCTCACTCACCCTCAACCCCTCACCCTCACCCTCACTCACCCTCAACCCCTCACCCTCACTCACCCTCAACCCCTCACCCTCACTCACCCTCACTCACCCTCACTCACCCTCACTCACCCCCTCACCCTCACTCACCCTCAACCCCTCACCCTCACTCACCCTCAACCCCTCACCCTCACTCACCCTCACCCACCCTCACCCTACCCTCACTCACCCTCACCCACCCTCACCCTCACCCTCACTCACCCTCAACCCCTCACCCTCACTCACCCTCAACCCCTCACCCTCACCCTCACTCACCCTCAACCCCTCACTCACCCTCACTCTCACTCACCCTCACTCACCCTCACTCACCCTCAAACCCTCACCCTCACTCACCCTCACTCACCCTCACTCACCCTCACCCTCACTCACCCTCAACCCCTCACCCTCAATCACCCTCACCCTCACTCACCCTCAACCCCTCACCCTCACTCACCCTCAACCCCTCACTCACCCTCACTCACCCTCACTCACCCTCAACCCCTCACCCTCACTCACCCTCACTCACCCTCACTCACCCTCACCCTCACTCACCCTCAACCCCTCACCCTCAATCACCCTCACCCTCACTCCCCCTCAACCCCTCACCCTCACTCACCCTCACCCTCACTCACCCTCACCCACCCTCAACCCCTCACCCTCACCCTCACTCACCCTCAACCCCTCACCCTCACCCTCACTCACCCTCAACCCTTCACCCTCACTCACCCTCAACCCTTCACCCTCACTCACCCTCACTCACACTCACTCACCCTCACTCACCCTCACTCACCCTCACCCTCACTCACCCTCACTCTCACTCACCCTCAACCCCTCAGCCTCACCCTCAACCCCTCAGCCTCACCCTCACTCACCCTCAACCCCTCATACTCACTCACCCTCACCTTCACTCACCCTCAACCCCCTCACCCTCACTCACCCTCAACACCTCACCCTCACCCTCACTCACCCTCAACCCCTCACCCTCAACCCCTCACCCTCAACCCCTCACCCCCACTCACCCTCACTCACCCTCACTCACCCTCAACCCCTCACCCTCAACTCCTCACCCTCAACCCCTCACCCTCACAACACATATTGTGTTACAATAGGTGTCACATTTGCGAAAGATAAAACTATCTAGAGATGTAGCATAACGACCAGAGCTGCCATATAAGTCACGTAAATACAAAACATGTTGCATTCCAAATGCTATAGGTGTCACATTCGCGAAAGTTATAACTATTGGCATTGTAAATGACAAAGCCATCAATTTAGCAATTTTAACAACGAAAAAAATAAATAAATTATGTCATTTACAAGACCAATAACTACAACTTTTCTAATGCGAGACCTATTGCATTCCAACCCCACTCACACACGCAACGCCACTCACACACGCAACGCCACTCACACACGCAACGCCACTCACACACGCAACGCCACTCACACACGCAACGCCACTCACACACGCAACGCCACTCACACACGCCACTCATCCACGCAACGCCACTCATCCACGCAACGCCACTCATCCACGCAACGCCACTCATCCACGCAACGCCACTCATCCACGCAACGCCACTCATCCACGCAACGCCACTCATCCATTTGCAAAACGAAAAATGTCAAACTCTTCTATTGCGAGACCTATTGCATTTTCAATGCTTGTTTCTTCTTTTTTTCAGAACACCAATTCCGTATTTAGCGTGCAGAGTTCAGCTTGAAGGCTGTTCCATTGCCAAGGCGTCGGAAGCCACCGCTCCAAGACTGTGGAATTCTGGGAAACACGGGTGAAGCAGCATTAGAATAACAGAGCACCCTAGAAGGATGCTGAGACTGAGTCTATCTGCCAGATAGAGAGGGCCCTAGGAATGCAAGGCCAGGCCAGTCAAAAGCAGGGTTTTAAAAGAGTCAGTCTCCTTACCAGCTGGCAGCCAATGGAGAGCTTTTTAAAGATATTTGTATTGGTATTTACAGGTTACAAATTACATATAATGACAGACATAGCGTTACATGTTTTTGGTTAATTCTCGCCACTGATTGACTTAAACATAAAACAGAAAACAGAAACCATCTAGTGGTGGCGGTTGATTTTGACAGAAAAGTAATTCAGATTGGAGGTTGGGTTGTACTGACCAAGGTGGTTATAAGGAGTCTGTGAGTTTGATTGGTTTGGACCACACTTGGCATATAATTCTCTCCTTTGGTCAGCTGGAACCTGAGAGCTTGAAACGTGGACTAGCCCGTGGTGGTGGATATTTTAGACAGACAAGTACCACCGGTTCGATGTTGAGATGTGCTTTGACTATGGTGGTTTGAAGGTGTCCATACATTTGTCCAGTTTGGACCACATCACTCTGAATGGGTGTCTGCCTGGCGTGTTTTTGAGAGTGGTAATGTCTGCACCTCTGAGGAAGATCACCCAGTTGAGCCAACCTTTGAAGGTGGCCTTGGAAGTGTCCTTCCAGTTTGTGAGTACTATTTTTGTTGCTGAGGTGAGAAGAAAGTCAAGGAGGTTTTTGTCTTCTTGGGTCGGGACTTCTGGTGAGATATGTGCTGTAGCTATAGTGGCGAATGACTCTTTGAGGGTGCAACCCAGTGTCTTGTTCTGTAGGGCCTGAAACCACGAGAAACAGGGTCCTACTACAGAAGAAGTCTGAGGTTTCAAGAGAGCTGGGAGTCAAATTTGACACTCAGCGTCTCAACCACAGACGTGGACCGGGAGGAGGACGAAGGAGACAAGGGCAAGCCGTCCGCCAACCAACTAGAAAGGGCCTTACCGAGACAGGATTTCAGTCATCTCAGAAATGCACTTCGAGTGACTGACAACATCCTATACAAAACCACCGAAACACAGGCTTTACAGGATTCCTGAATGGGATATAAGCCCCAAGTCAAGAGAGGAGCAACCGAGTGTCATCTGCGAAGGAAACTGCTTCAAAACTGAATTATTCAACCAAAGAAGCCAGAGGGGAAATGTAGATATTAAACAAAGTAGGGCTTTGAGGCACCCCTCAAAGTAAAGGCTTGGTGACTGAGGTAAGAAGTACCAGCCAGACCCCCTGCCCTCTGTTTTCCTAGTAAGACTTGATGCTGGCCGCCTACTCTAATATTAGCCAGGCGTTGAAAAGAATGACATGTGAAACAAATTAAAATGCTGCAGATAGATTGAGGACTATCAAATGTTGATCCAATGTGAGTTTAATATAGTCAGACACTTTGAGCAAAGCTGGCTCGGTCCTATGACAAGGGCAGATAGATACCCAATTGGCTAGAATGCAGTAGCCCATGTTCTTCCAAGGAATTGGAGAGCTGGACATTAATCAATTTCTCGAGCGTCTTGCTCACAGCTGGAAGAAACAGCTGGTCTAAAGTTGGACAACTGAGCGAGGTCTGCAGAAGGTGTATCTTTTTAACAAAGGCGCAATCATGACCTGTTTCCAGATGTGTGGCCGAATACCAGACGATAATGAGGTATTAAATACCACATTTAAAACAGGGTTGACCACTTTTACCATCTTAACCAGAAACGAGAGAGGACAAGGATCGACCGATTTACAATTCCGAATGGACAATTCTGAATCCCCGCGAAATAGCACAGTAGACTGTGAAAGCGCAGATCGTTCAGCGGTAGCAACACCCGATGATACCTCCTCTAGAGATACGGTTGGATCAGTCACCACATTTGCCACTATATTAGCGATTTTATTCTAAAAAATAAACTGCATGATTAGCTCAGAGATCCTGGGTCGGGTGAAGTCTCCCGATACATGCTCTAGGGGATAACCAATTGGTTGTGATATTGAAAATTGCTCAGGTACCATTGGGTGCCAATTAAGAGGCCTGCACAGCTGTATTTGCCCCATGATTCTTATTCAAGGCCACTTTGTAAATACCCATTCTAACCGGGGAGCGGTCCTGTGTTGAGTGGTTCTCTGCATGATTTGTTCCGGCGTATGACAGTGCCCCCAAGGATAAGCCTGGTCGTATGCCAATCAATCAGGGATTTTTGAAGCACACTACTCACCCACAAGGGTCTCAAGGTGCTGGGGGAGGGGTTAGGGGAGTTTCGCGCAGCTTCGTCTCATCCGAAGAGCAGGTCTTGGGGCTTTTCCTGAATGCTTGTAGTGTGGGGGTTTGTCTGATGCTGAGTGGGAGTTTGTTCTAGGTCTTGGCTGCGATGTAGGAGAAGGATCGCTCCCTGCTCTGGCTCAGCAGATGCATGAGATTTCGGCTAAAACAAGATCAGCGGATCGGTGGCTTCTCTTGGGTGCGTATAAGGAGATTCTTTTGTTGAGGTATTGAAGTCCGATGTTGTGGAGGGATTTGTAGGCGTGAGGAGCTTGAAGGTCACTCTCTTTTCGACGGGGAGCCAGTGGAGTTCTCATAGGTGTTGGGTGATGTGGTGATGTCGTTGGGTGCCGTGGACAAGTCTAGCTGCAGCATTCTGGATTGTCTGGAGTTTGAGGAGTAGAGATTTGTTTATTCCGGCATATCAATCAATCAGTACATTTGTAGAGCGCGCTACTCACCTGTGAGGGTCTCAAAGCGCTAAGAGGAGGGGGGGAAGCAGCTACTGGTCGAACAGCCAGGTCTTGAGGAGTCTCCTGAAAGTCAGCAGGTCCTGGGTCTGCCGCAGGTGTGCGGGGAGGGTGTTCCACGTCTTGGTGGCGAGGTGGGAGAAAGATCTGCCGCCGGTGGTCATTTGGCGGATGCGTGGGACGGTGGCGAGGGCGAGGTCGGCGGAGCGCAGCTGGCGGTTCGGGGTGTAGGACAGTCGTTCGTTGAGGCATGCTGGTCCGACGTTGTGGAGTGCTTTGTGCGAGTTGGTGAGGAGTTTGAAGGTGATACTCTTGTTGACGGGAAGCCAGTGCAGGTCTCTAAGGTGGTTGGTGATGTGGCTGTGGCGAGGGAGTCTGAGGATGAGGCGTGCAGAGGCGTTCTGTATGCGTTGGAGTCTCTTCTGGAGTGTGGCTGTGGTTCCTGCGTAGAGTGCGTTGACGTAATCCAGCTAGCTGCTGACGAGTGCTTGGGTGACCGTCCTGGTTTCTGTGGGGATCCATCTGAAGATCTTTCAGAGCATGCGGAGGGTGTTGAAGCAGGTGGAGGAAACAGCGTTGACTTGTCGGGTCATAGAGAGCGTGGAGTCGAGGATGAACCCCAGGTTGCGTGCGTGGTCAGTGGGTTACGGGACAGCTCCCAGCGAGGCCGGCCTCCAGGAGTCGTCCCATGCTGAGGGGGTGGGTCCGAGGATGAGGACCTCTGTCTTGGCGGTAGCTGGGTCTTTGGTGAGGGTGATGATCAGCTGGGTGTCGGCGTAGGAGGGCATAGAGGGCGTTACAATGCCAAAGCCCTATATCGGTGTCCCCCCTGCTATTGTTCAGGGTTCCTGGGGCCGGCGCTATACATCAGTGGCGCCGAAGCACTGCCTTACACCAGTGTCCCCGGTGTACCAGCCAGCATTGGTTAGTGTTACCAAGACCAGGGCACTTCAAGGCCCCTGTTATTTGTCACTGTCCCTTTAATAGGAGACTGCTTTAGGAAGGTATCGTCAGAGTACAAGACTTTTTCATGTCGGTGTCCAAAATTCAAGCCAAATGTCGGCGTCCGCTTCATCCAACTCACTCCACCCTCTGGGACAGAAGCCTATCTTTTTCGCTGTGTCCCGGGCAGGACAAGCCACACAGCTACTATGAATGGCCACATATGGACCACAGAGACTGCTCTGTATTTTGTAGCTTAAAGATTCATTTTGGAACAGTAACTTGCATAGTTGACAGCATAGACTTCTTCGGCTAGGCATAAGGGGCAATAAAATACCCACTGGCAAAGAGGGACATATCTAAGAGAGGCCATTTCTTGAATCTTGACCACCCAGTGCTCACGAGCCGAAGCCAAGCTACTCTTGTGCCAAAATTCAAGACATATTAATCAGCAGCCCATCCAGGGGTGTTTCATACCAGGGGCCTCCACACCCATCCTGGCAGACAGCTCTAGGGACCAAGATAGAAGGTGACAATGAGACCTCCATGCTGAAGTGAAATGGGAAAGAAATGGACTCTGAAGGTCAAGATGGGGAGTTCACCTCATTGAGGGTCTAGCAGTAACCCCAAGGGTCCCATCACTCAGAAGTGAGTAAAATCCACTCAGAACATCCTGTATTTGTGTATTCGCTGTGGTAGCGCCGGGCATCTTAGCAATGGTCCTTTAACGGGGCTCCGGTGCCACATACACCCAACTTGTCACAAGATCACTCTGTGCATCAGAGGCACTCATGTCCCTGTACCCTGCCTGGCTTCCAAATTAACTGTTATGTAGAACGTGACAGGGTAGAAAATGAACCAGCCTCTCTAACCGCACTCACTGGCACAGCTTTACCTCACCCCACACGTTCAGTGTTCTGCGGGTTGCAAGGATTCTGTCTGCTAATAATTTAGGGCCAAATGTATGAAGGTACCCCATTTGCGAATCTCAAATTGCGATTTTTCAGAAATCGCTATTTGAGATTCGCAAATTGGTATGTATGTAGAAAATCGTATTTTGTTTGCGATTTTTTTTAATTCCTTAATTGCGATTAGCAAATTGCGAATCGCAATTAAGGAATACTTTCTCATTCATTTCTATGGGCCAGGAGGCCCATAGGAATGAATGGGAAGTTATTCTCAATTTGCGATTCGCAATTTGAGAATCGCAAATTGAGAATAATTTCAAGGGTGCAGGGGTGTCCAAAGGACACCCTGTTGCACCCCTGAAATTTGCATGGGCATGTATGTGCTTCACAGTGCACTTTGAAAAATGCAAAAAAGTGCATTTTTGAAGGAATTCGCAAATTACCACCAACTTGTAGTTGGTGGTAATTTGCGATTCTTTAAGGCCCATTTGCATTTTTTTAATGCTTCATACATTGCATTTAAGGAATCGCAAAATTTGCGATTCCTTAAATGCAGTCGCAAAATAAGGAATTTGCGATTCCTAATTTTGCACGCAGAGTTGCTTAATACATACCATTTGGCCAAATTGCATTCGCAAACTGCAATTTGGCTTGATACATATGGCCCCTAGAGTGGGTCAAATTCGCTTTAATAAAGTTTGGTAAGGAATGTCTAAAAGGACCCAAGGTGGCTTCAAGATTAATAGGTATTTAACATTTTTTTAACTTGTTTTTATTCCAAATACGTATTTACCCTTAAGCCCCATGTGCGAACCATCTGAGTAGACATCTTTACAGGACGAAACAAACCGAGGTCAGTAATGGAAACTTCGAACCGCCAGACACTCGACAGCGCCATGAGGCCAGCCTGGAGTCATGGCATATTGTGCGCTATAGAGCGACCGAGGAGATAACGTGACGGGCAGAGCTCAGTCAGACTGACCCCAGGGGTCTGACTGACTCACTCTCTTCCAGGAAGCGCCGAGGCAGGCTCGTGGAATGAATGCAGCGCGCGGCCCGCGCCAGAGTTGTGAAACTTTACCCCGTGAAGTGCACGCAGCGGCGGGGTATGTTCAATGGACACCAGCGGGCACTGGGGGCTCCGAAGACGAGCGACTCACTCCGCAGCTATGGGAGGGGGCACGGGAGACGTCACCAGGGAGTCAGTCCAATGACTCACTCCAGTCTGAATACGGATCACAGTGAGAGTGTCTACATGTCACGGGAAAAACCACTAGACAGCCTTTCTCCTCCCCTGTTCGCGTGTTCGTCTGTGCAATGAAAACAGAGCAAAACCATCATTAACCAGAGTATAACCTGTCACCGGGGCAGGCTGCTTCACTACATGCCAGTCCTTCAAACACCACCAGTGCAGGCTGTTTCACTACACCCCAGTGCTTTAACTACTACTTGTTTAGACAATTCTTCTACAAACTAGTCCTTTAACTACTACATGTGAAGGTAGTTTCTCCTGAGGCCAGTACTTCAACAACCAACTATGTAGGCATCTTCCAATTTAGCACAGCCCTTCTACGCCTACCCGGGCAGACAGTTTCTCCACAAAACAGAACTTCCCTTTTCAGCAGGAGTTCATGAGGTGGGCACACAAATCTATGGCTGGCCAATCATGTCACAAGACCTGTGACCTGTGAAGGAAGAAGTGTGGCTCAATGGTTAGAGCGGCAGACCCTGATGCAGAGGTCTAGCCCGGGACCAGGGTTCAATTCCCCGCCTCGGCGGGTCTTGGGCTCAAAATTCCACGGACCTGATAATTCTCGCCTCGGTGCCTATTCCAATCATGGAGTCCCACTCTGCAACTCTGGGCAATAGCTTGCTTAATCTCCAGAACGGCCCCCTCAATGCTAAGGATGCCTGGCCCCCACCTTGGGGGTGCCCAGGAGTGGACACCTCACAGGGAAAGCCAGGATGGGTTCCACAGCGGTATTCGTACAAGCGCCTTGAGACCCTTGCGGGTGAGTAGTGCGCTATACAAGTATCAATTACATGTTGCATGTTACATACCTTAAGGAACTGACAGCATGGCGTTCATTCCTCAACGTACTGACATACACCACAGCCTATGACTCAAATCACTTGTAAATCCAACATTACGTGAAAATGTTACATCACATATCACCTGCTGCCCACCTAAGTTTACCAGATGACTCGCATCATCATACCGCCAACAGGGTTTTCCTTCTACAGACATGCTTCAGGTCAACTAGTACATCAGAGGTGAACGCAAACTCCAGTTCCCAGACTGCATAAGGCTGCAATAAGAAATCCAGTGGCTGGCACATGCTGTCCATGGTGAAAACATCTGGTAACTTTCTATCCACACGTGGGAATGTATAGATCAGGGGTGAGAGTAGCAGGGAGAGATACCACTTGCTGGCTTGGTGCTCTACTGACCACAAACTTTCAAAACCATCAGACCAAATTAAAATGTTTGTGGCTATGAGTCAACACAGCTGGAACGCAAACAGACACGACCACCGGCTGAGGGAAGGTGGAATGTTCTATTTTCTAGTCCTCACTCCTTCACTGACTGAAGAACGGAGGGACTCCCTGACCAGGGTGATAGGGGAACCCGATTTACAAGCCCCATCTCCACTGAGGCATAACATGTACCGACTAGTAGAATAGTATTCTGAAAGTGGATGCATTAGTGCACAAATAAAGATTAGCACACCCATCAAGACCTCAGCTTAGACCATCTCTCTTAACTTGGGACATCGGCTGAGACCCCCTCTCTTAAGTGGGGACCATGCTGGGACCACCTCTCTTAAGTGGGGACCTCGGCTGAGACCCCCTCTCTTAAGTGGGCACCTTGGCTGGGACTACCTCTCTTAAGTGGGGACCTCGGCTGAGACCCCCTCTCTTAAGTAGGGACCTTGACTGGGACCCCCTCTCTTAAGCAGAAAACTAACTGTCCCTGTACAAGGTTGAACAGGCTCTGGTCCAGAAGCCAGCACCACAGCGAGAGACTGAGTCTGCCACATGTTGCAAGAACTTATGTCAGACCTTAGGTAGCACAGAAGGCCGATGGCTTGAGACGAGCACGGCCTTGAAAAAGTGACCAATGAATTAAAGTGGGCGCTTGGGGCTCTACGCTGACTGGGAGAAGAGGCAAGCCGTAAAGGCAGGGTATGCCGCGACATTTATCCGAGCAAGGGTCCCCTCCAATCAGAATGGTGCATGCGTTGAGATGAGGTGGGAGGCTGGTTGACTGTGGGCAGGTGGGTGCATGCTCTGTGAGGATCAAGGGCGCTTCTGCTGTGGGTATATAACCCTGGGACCAGTGGTGCACCAGCAGTAGTGTGTTAGGAATGCTGCTCTCCTGACCAGTGCAGGGCTGTTTCCTCGAGGGGTCCTGAAAGTAGCCTGAACAAGAAGCTATGGAAATGGGTGGCGGGGGAAGCGAGTTCTGCAATGTTCTGGTGGTTGTTGGAATTGTGTCGTAGGCCAATGCCTGTTCAGTCAAGCGCTCTCTGCCAGGGAAAGTACCAACGGGGATGGTGACCATAAACCAGATGGCAACAGTTTTCCATCCATGACAACACTGATTGGCTAGAAAGCTCTCCAGCTGTAACCCACCCGCTCTCTACGTAACCTTAACAATGTCGCACTCATGTTTTTAAACTCAGTTTAAGGTATGCCAAAGGCTTGTTGGCATAAAACAGCAGCAGGTGGCAGCGTTTTTTCAACCACTGAATGTACTAACTACATGAAAATCGAATCAGAAAATGGGTTTTGGCCCATTATCTAACAGTTCCGCGGAATTTTCCAAGTCTAACACTGAACACTAAACTATCTCAATTCATCACGGCTGACATCCAGCTCACAAAATTGCCCTTGCAGAAAACAGAAATTGCCCATTTCATCTCCCCCAAACCCAATAAAAAGTAATGCAATATGCATGTGCCTGGCCATCTGTTTCTCGCGTGTAATTGTAACTGCATTCCGCATTGATTCGTGTTTTCTGAATGACAGAGCCTCGGTGCGCCGAGTGGCGCGTGGCCACCTTGGCTCCCGTGGCGGTCGAGCCTTTTGGGGGCAGCGGGCCACTCGCCGCCTTTCCATCTCCTCCCTCCTAAAAAATACCGTGTTTTGTTAAGAGTACACCGGATCAGCGTCCACGTTGCAGATCTGGAATTAGATCAGTTAGAATTTGAGGGAATTTTCTTGTCCAAAAAAAAATAATGTACCGCCGGCAGCCCGTGACTAATCCGAGGCTGCTTCCTGCGGCTTCCCGCTCACTAACCTGGCACTGACCTGCGAAAAAAGCGCAAGAAAAAAATATGAATTTATGAAAGAACAGTGGGTTCCGAAAAACACCGGCATTGCTAAGAAGACTGGCTGCCTGGTACCCTGCGAAACCTGGAAGTGGGTACACATAATGTCGTGCCTGATGTATGTGACGTCAGATCGGGTCTCAGGACGTGGATACATATTGTCTTCCTTGACCTGTGTGATGTCCGAGCGAGGCCTCCGGAAGTGGATGCACAATGCCTGGTCTCTATGTGACGTCTGATCGGGGTTTCTGAATATGCGGGCTGCCTTCCCTCATCTATGCTTCACCACTGATGGTGCCCATGGGTGTGGGTGCACGGATGCCTTCTCTGGCCGTTTCTCAGACCTCAGGTCCAGACCAAGAGAACCGGGTATCTGGGCACTGTGTGTGCCATGTGATCTTGGACCAAGGAACTGGGCACACAGACTGTCTTCCATGATGAACCACGTAAACGCTGGCCCAGGCACATGGAACTTGGTATTTGGACTTTCTTGCTTGACCTTAGTGTGACCTCTGGTCCCGAACCCTGGAAATTGTAATTGTATTTATATAGCACTTACTACACCTGCTGAGGTGTTGAAGCACTTTTTCGGCGAGTAGCACACTACTCCGGAACCCAAAGGAGGATTAGTGGTGCATTAGTAGAGGGAAATATTAATTGTTATTAGGAGTTGTGGGAGTGGTAGACGTGAGTCTGCTAGCTAGATGAAGAGGATAAAGCATTGATGGAGGAGGGAAGAGTTTGGAAGGGGTTATTTGGGAGCTCATATTAGTAAAGAAGTATGGGATGAGCCAGGGAGTGGAGGTAGGGGACATTTTGGAAGAAGAATACGATAAGTCATAGAGTTGTGGTATGGTGACGTTTGGGGAGATTAGTGAATGGTGTAGATCAGTGATTCAGATCTTAACCTTTGATCTTGGGACCTCTGGGGTCCGCAACTACTTCTCAGTGGGGAATCGCCTGTTTAGATAATTAAATATTAGCACATTAATAAAATATATATGGATAAGAAAGCAACAGCAAAAAAATTAAAACTCTCTATAAATGTAAAGAAATTTGAAATTGAAGGTGACCAATTAATTCAGTATCCTTAGTTTTATTTTTGTCGGATCAGAGCAAGCGCAGCAAAAGGAATCTAGTATGGATTTGTCTTTGTCTTTTAGAAGTAAAACGGCATTTTGAAACATATTACAATTTCTCATTAAAATTGAAATTGAGATTTTTGCACTTTTTTGTTTGTAAGTCCATTAAAATCTTTCATAATGTGTGTATGTGTTTGATATAACACTTGTTTCTGAATTTCGGTGCACTGTTTTGATTTTGTAGTTATAAAAAAGGCTTAGGTGAGGGTCACCAGCATACAGTATAGATATATGACAAAATCTCACAGAAGACAAAAGGTTAAGAACCGCTTGTGTAGATCACTAGTCCTCAGTAGTAGGTACACCAATGCCCCTTACCTGATCTTATCACTGGGCACCACTGGCCCCAGAAACATACAAGGGTTTTCCGCATAAGTTCTCGTGTTCCCTCCTTTGCTCTTTCCAGATCTTCTCTTCCCATTCATTATGCCTTGCACCTGACATTCTGAAGTAGTCTTAAGGCTGCAAAAATCGTTCTATAGGCAAACTAACAAAACATACTCAATTACCCACTCCTCAATGGAAATAGGTATAGAGCAGCACATTTTTTAACTTTAGAAACTCGTGGACCTCCACTGACAGGCTATTGAAAGCCGAGGACCCCTGCCTCAGCAATTTCTCAAGTTTAAACCTCAAAAATATACACACACCTAGAAAAACAAATAAACATCCAAAAATTGCACAAATTATGAAATATTTCTGTTAATTGACAAACAAAACTATTTACAAAAATCAAAATTTGAATAGGAAGGTTTGAGTTAATTCAAAATGTGGTTTTATTTCTAAATGACAAAGTGATATGCAAAACTCTAGCATATCGCTTCGTCTTTTTGTTTGTGCTTCAATTGAGGCCACTAATCGCCCATGCTACGCTATGGCTTGAGGTAATTGTGCTGCTCTGGCAAATCGAGATTGGGGTAGTTTGGAGGGGGCTAGGTTAGGGTAGGTTAGAATGGAGTTGGGTAGATTGGAATGGGGAGTGGTGTATATTGGAGTGGGGTAGATTGGAGTGTCGTGGGGTAAATTGGAGTGGAGTAGATTGGAGTGGGGTAGAGTGGAGTGGAACATATTGGGGTAGATTGGAGTGGAGTAGGGTAGATTAGGGACAAGTGGAGTACAGCGGATCGGAGTAGACTGGGCTAGGGTGGAGTAAATTGGAGTGGAGTAGACCAGAGTGGAATACCTTGGGGTAGATTGGAGTTGGCGGATTGGATGGGGTAGATTGGTGTAGGGTAGTTTGGGGTGCAGTGCTGGTAGATTGGAGTGGGGTGGGATGGATTGCTGTGCAGTGGTGTAGACTGGACTGGAGTGGGGTAGATTTGAGTGGCATGTGGTAGTATGGAGTGAAGTGGAGTTGGGTAGATTGGGTAGAGTAGAATGTAGAGTGGTAGATAGGGGTAGAGTGAAGTAGATTGGGTGGATGGGAGTGGGTAGATTTCGGCAGAGTGGAGTGGGTAGATTAGAGTGGGGGAGTGAGGTTAGATAGATTGGAGTGAAGTCGAGATTGGAGTGGAGTGAGATTGATTGGGGAAAGTGGAGTGGGGAAGAGCGTGGTGTGATAGAGTAGGGTGGAGTGGGGTAGATTGGGTGTATTATAGTAGGGTAGATTGGAATGGAGTGGGGTAGATTGGGGTGGGGTGTAGTGGGGTAGAGTGTGGTAGATTGGAGTTAGGTAGACTGGAGTAGATAGGGGTAGATTGGAGTGGAGTAAATTGGGGAGGGGTGGCTTATAGTAGGGTAGATGGGAGTGGGGTCGGGTAAATTGGAGTGAGGTAGAGTGAAGTGGATTGGGGTAGATTTAGGTAAAGTAGAATACTGCGTTTTACAGAGAACAGGGGTAGAACTGAGTGGATGGGGGTAGATAGGGTGGATTGGAGTGTGGTAGATTGAAATGGAGTGGGGTAGATTGTGGTATACTGGAGTGGGGTAAATTGTGCCAAATTGGAGTGGGGTCGATTATGGTGGAGTAGGGTACTTTGGAGTGGAGAGGAGCTGGACAGATTGCACTGGAGTTTGGAGTGTGGTGTGGCAAAATGGAATGGAGTGTGGTAAATTGGACTAGGTTGGAGTAGCTTTGAGTGGGGTATATTGGATTGGAGTCAGGTAGATTGGAGTGGAATGGATTGGATTGTGGTACACTTGCGTGGGATGGATTAGGGTCAATTGAAGTGGTGTGGAGTAGATTGGAGCAGAATTGGGTAGATTTGAGTGGATAACAGGCATTTGGTTTGGAGTTGGGTAGATTGGAGTGGGGTGGAGTTGCATGAGTTGTGCTGAGTAGAGTGGGGTAGACCATTGGCCTCCTGAGCTGGGTACTCTTCCCTCTCCAGCGACTCAGGCAAGAAACCTGGGGGTCATTTTTGACAATACTTTGTCAATGAAACAGCAGGCAAATAAAGTCGCGGGCCTATGCTTCACCATTATAAAATGGTTGAAGAAGATCATGTGGATGTTGCCCCCGTCACACAAAAAACCGTAGTCAACGCACTAATAACATCGCGTATTGAAAACGGAAACATCTTATACCTAAGTTCGAACTTAGCAGTGATCAAGCGACTCCAAATGATACAAACCTCCGCCGCAAGACTCCTGTGCAGGATACCTAAGTTTGAAAGAGTATCACACCACCTAAATGATTTGCACTGGCTTAGAGTTGAACATCGGATTAGTTTTAAAACCCTCAGTTTCATGTTCAAGATAAAATCCAAAACGGCACCCTCCTATCTACAAGCCTTAGCTTCCCCCTACCTGCCAACCAGAAATCTGCGTTCCCAAACTGCAGCGAATTTTTCTGTCCCCAGATACAAACTTCAAAGGACTGGCGGAAGATCTTTTTCGGTTCGAGGGCCGGTTCTGTGGAATTCCCTTCCCCAGTTCATCCGGAAAGAAGAAAGCTACACTAAATTCAGGAAATTTGTCAAAACTTGGCTTTTTCAAAAACAACTGTGCTAAACTCCAACTCAGCACCTGTCTTCGTTCGACCCAATGTCACAGGCGCCGGGAAACCCTTGTTGGGTAGCTGAGCGCCATACAAATGCAAAAAATAAAATAAAAAATAAAAAATAAATAGACTCGAGTGGAGTTGATTGGAGTGGTTTGGGTAAAGTGGAGTGGCATGGGGTAAGATTGGGTGGAGTGGGGTACATTGAGTTACAGTTGGGTACATTGGGTTACAGTGGGGTAGATTGGAGTGGAGTGAGGTAGATTGGGGTGGAGTTGAGTGGGGTGTGTAAATTGGGGTGGGGTAGACTGTAGTGTGGTAGATTGTAGTGGGGTAGCTTGGATAGTAGTAGAGTGGGGTACATTGGGCTAGAGTGTGGTAGATTGGGGTGGGGTAGATGGTGAGGGGGAAGAGTGGAGTGGTGTGGGGTAAGAGTGGAGTGGTGTGGGGTAAGATTGGGGTGGAGTGGGGTACACTGGGTTACAGTGGGGTAGATTGGGTTACAGTGGGGTAGATTGGAGTATAGTGGGATAGATTGGAGTACAGAGAGGTAGATTGGGGTGGGTAAATTGGGGTGGGGTAGACTGTAGTATGGTAGATTGTAGTGGGGTAGATTGGATCGTAGTGGAGTGGGGTCAACTAGGTTAGAGTGGGGTAGATTAAGTGGAGTAGATTGGAGTGAAATAGATTGGGATCAATTGTAGCGAAGTGAGGTAGGGTAGATTGGGGTACGTTGGAGTGGGATAAATTAGAGTGGGGTATGTGACATGGAGTGGCATCTTGTATTGTGGAGTGAGTGGCATGGATAGGAATGGCATGGAGTCGAGTGGCGTGTCGCAGAGGCTCTTAGAGTGGAGCGGCGTAGAGTGGAGTGGCATGCTCTAGAGGAGAGTGGAGTATCCTAGAACTGAGTGGCGTGGCATAGAGTGGCAGGGCATAGTATGGAGTGGCTTAGTGTGGAATATGCACGGTGTGGTAACGCACTGCCATTAGAGACAACACATTTTCAATTTAATTAACCATTACGTTGCACAGAAATAAGGTTTTACTGTATACAAACGAGAATGTGTGCATATGTCATCATCTAGTGTATTGATCGATCACATTTAAATATTTGTTTCCATCATACTTCAGAATTACAAAAAAAAACTTGCTTTGTTTGTACTAATTCGGAAATATTCTGAAACATCAGCACGGTTAAAAAATGTTGTGTGCTAGAAAAAAAAAACTACTACACCCTCTCCTCTAACAAGGGTACTCAGCAGGATTGTCACATACATTCTTTAACTTTGAAGTCAGAGAAAGAAAAAGAAACACCAAACTCCCTGTAAGAGACACCCTAACAATTGACCTCTGTCTTTGAATACACAGCAAATGTGACCAGATTATAACAAGTTTTGAAGGCGTGTTTACATAAAACAAGTTTGTGGAACAATATAGTAAACAAGGTTTGAGCAACGGGAGGGACAAACTCAATTTTTACAGCCTAAAGCAAATAAAGATAGGAAATAGAAAGCTAGAAATTGTGAGTTACAAACCACAGAGCCAATGGTAAGCAAAGCGTGCAGTGCATTCCTAGTTCAGCTTTCTGAAAGTTCCTAAAATGTCTTTAGCAAACCAGACCGCTGCATGTGGTACGCTGCAACCTAAAAAGTGGACATTTAGTAAAACAAGTTCATTAGCTGGATAGTATTCCTACTGTTTGTGTTGTGCTTAGTTGTGATGCATTGATGCATGAAGAGGGCAAGAAAGGTTGCTGAAAGCCTATGAAGTTGGCAGAGGGTGGGGAGGGAAAGATGGTGCCAGCCTTTCAACTAGCCTTGCAACTGTGTATTGCATCAGTTATAATTTGCACACACCAAACAGCATGGCTATCTCTTGCCTATCTCTTTGGAAGAGTTCTAGGAGAAACAGGTTTATCTTCTTTATCATTAATCTTTATTTTTGCCTGTAAGGCCATAAAAGCACAGGTAGAATAAATACACTACATTGCATACAACTTGCAGATAATGTCCCTTGATAAAAATATAGATTTCCGGAGGGGAGGAGCCAAGCTCGTGACCGCAATGGCCGCTCTATAGCTCGGCTCCGTCAGCCTTCCTGCCCAACACGCAAATCCTGACGAATATCCTGCCCCGAGACGGCACACTCGGGAAGAAACGGAAACGTGAAGCAACGCTCGTACTCACCGTCTGGCCTGGGGGCTCCTGTGTGCTGTGGATCCGAAGCTGTGTTCCTGCTTGGTCCGGGGCCTTCGCGGTGTGGAGACCGGAGCCTTGCCTGCTTGGATCGGCCGGGGTGGCGGTGTCGGCGGCGGCCCCCGGTGGGAGAGAGGGCCGACTGTGAGAGGCCGTTGTGCGATTGTTCCGGTGAATACTGACCGGGCCCGATCCAGCGGCCGGGAGGCCCCGTGGTAGGGCGCGGGGCGCCGTGGATGGGGGAAGACCGTGCAGGTGGACGCCCCCGTTGCTGCCTCGACCGGCCATCTTGGAGCCCTACGCCCGGAGTCGGCTTGTGATGCCCGTGAGTGGTGGCGCAGGCGGACCCCCCGAATTTGGTGGCGCATCTTTCTGCACCAAGACTGCCATTCTTGGGGCCTGCGTGACCTCCAGGGGTGTCCTCGCTTAAGAGCCTGCTCCGGGAGTTGCGGAGGGTGGTGACGCGGATGAACCCGCAAAATGGCGGCCGACGCCCTGGGACACGGATCTCCTCAGGGCGGCGGACTTGTGTGGTTGGAGTGCGCGGGGGCCTGGTCATGTGAGCGTGAGCCCACGATTGGTGATGTCCTTGACGCCCTGCAATCTCTGCATGCGGCCTTGGCCCCCGATGCCCCTGTGAAAGGTCTACGGTCCGCCGCCATCTTTGATGGACCGTTCTTCATGGACGCGGCTCGACTTCGTGGTGGCGCTGCTTCGTCCCCCTCGATCGCTGCGAGGAGTGCTACCGCTGTGCATCGACAAGACTGCAAGCCTGCGGCCCCGAATCTCCTGGCAGTTGTGAGTGTGGAGTGCGAGGGCGTGGGCTCCATGTTGGGGCCCGATCCTGTTTCAGTGTCCGAGGAGCGTTGTGGACTGCTGCTCCTATCTACTTTGGTGAGGTCGTGCTGTTCTACTGCGGGGGAGCCTCTGATTTCTTATACGGCGAGACTGAACTCCTGTTTTTTGCTGCTCTTGGTGTCATTGTGGAGAGTTCCGGACTGCAGAGAAAGATTCTTGTTTTGTTGCTGGTTGCCGGGGCCCCCTGGTCTACACCCTTGCCTTGTTTTGTTCCGATCGAGTAGCCTCTCCATCTTGAAATGTTTGCTTCCCACTGCTGTATCATATGTGGTAGTGATGTGGAGAAGTGTGGCTCAGGGGTTAGAGGCAGCAGACCCGGAAGCTGAGATCGGTCCTGGACCAGGGTTCAATTCCCCGCCTCGGCGGGTCTTGGGCTAAAAATTCCATGGACTCGATAATTCTCGCCCCGGTGCCTCCTCGACTCTCGGGTTCACACTCTGCGACTCTGGGCAATAGCTTGCTTAATCTCCACAACGGCCCCTCGCGGCGGGATGCCTGACTTTCACCTTGTGGATACCCTGATATCTCACAGGGGAATACCAGGAAGGGTTCCCTAAGCAAGCGCCGGGAAACCCACTGCGGGTAGCTGTGCGCTATATAAGCTCAACTACATTTACATTTACATTTACATTTACATTTACATGACTAGGGAAGGCCAGGGGTGAGCCAAACTGAACCCTGAGGACTACCGGTGAACGGATTGTGATTAGGCAGACCCCCAATCATGATAATATTGACGATCCCTTTGGAGTTTACGATACCTGAGATTGTGTTGATCTCGTTTAGACGCTGCATAATTGTGTGGGTGGGCGGGGGGCTGGGGCCGAAAGACTCGATTGATGGTCTCCTTCCCCCCCCTCTTGATTTCTTTCCCCCCTTTTTTGCCTCTTTATTCCTCTCTCTCTCCTTGACTCCTCTATATTTCGGGTTCTGATTTAGGGCGACAGGCACGCTGCTGGGGGGGTAGGCCGTAGCCTTCTGCAGGGGTGCAGGGTGGGGTGGGTGGGCTGGGGCTTTTTCTCTGTTTTCTCTTCCTTAGTTCTATGGCTCTTTTGTATCCCTTTATCGGAGCGCCGCGTCTGTGCTTGTCTCCCATGGTACGATTGAGGGTGGGAACTGGAGTTGTGTTGTTCTCCTTCTTACGGTTTTGCCACATTGCTATTCCGACTCACATGCCCACCTTACTGGCAATATCCTTACCTCTTTGCGTGCTTATTGCTGTGGGGCGCTTGCATCGGCGCGGCGTTCTCTTCTTCTTGCTTATATTACTTCTCCCCTTTTCTCCCTCCCTTCTCCCTTCTTTTTCTTCTTTAGGTTAGTATAGCGGATGATTATATTCACTGTTGCTATTCCGGTTCCTCCGTTCTGTCTAAACATGTAACTGAGTGATGGGTAGACAAGAGACGAGCCACGGTGGGTACTGCTCTGATATATGGCGTCCATATCCTGATTGATGTAAACTGTTGCTGGTGATTATCCGTATTGACGCCCTTATGTTTTGCTGTTTGCTTCGTGGCCCGCTATGGGGACTCGGATATCCATACACTGCAATTGGTCCTTATTATAAAATTAACCTTCTTTGATCCTGCTTGATGGCCGTACTTAACCTTTCCAGACTGAACTGCTTGCTTTTATATTGTTGGCTGATTCCGGGGAATTTC
The DNA here is from genome assembly GCF_964261635.1 of Lissotriton helveticus. Taxonomy (NCBI): domain Eukaryota; kingdom Metazoa; phylum Chordata; class Amphibia; order Caudata; family Salamandridae; genus Lissotriton; species Lissotriton helveticus. Next base: position 358,329,890 of record NC_136062.1, read on the forward strand.
CTTCCGGAGTCATTGGCCTCTCGTACTGTGTCGTGGCCGGCCTGACTGGTTGTAGGCCCGTATTTGTATATTCCTTACTGTTTAATAAAGGTTTTCAAAAAAAAAAATATATATATATATAGATTTCCAGTTTAAGTTTTAGGTTGGCGAGTCTAGCTCCTCTACTCGACCACCTTGGGATAGTTGTACAGTATACTCACAAATATAGCCTTTACAATAACGGCAAAATAGAGATCGATAAAGTGCATGTGCAAATACAGAGGGGTAACTTTAGGATAGGATCCACTTCACTCAAATATGGTCTCCCTGGAGGGAACAAAAGCAATGCCTTGAGCAGCATAGGGTCAATTTATGATGTCTAAAAAAGCAGTTTCATTAAAATACATTAGTAGTGTCAAGATAAAAGTGTAAACATTAAAAATTAAAAAGGAGTCCATGTAATTCAGAGGAACCGCCAATTTGGCTTCCAGTTCCTGGGATAGAAATAGTGCATACACAAAGCTTCAGCCACAGTGGGGTTGTTGCTTGGAATTTGGACCATACATGGTAATGTGCCTAGACAGGGCACAAGTAATACAGGGGTTTATGCTATTTACACACAACAAGTTTAAAATAAGACAATATCAAAGAGGCAACATTTTGTGGAACACTTGAGGATTAAAGTAGTACTAAGCATAAGAATCGACAATTGGTTTCATTCAATTTTAAAAGAAAGTGAGAGCTAAGCCCGCTTAACATAGTAAGTAGTAGTAGACTGGGCAGGCCTATGAGCTCTTCTTTAACACCTTCAATGCTAGAGGTATTTTCCCAAGGTGCTGCAGGCCCTTAAATCCCATTGTTCACGACGAGCTCAGCTCGTCATGAGCACACGAGTAGTGTACTGCATGACGAGCTGAGCTCGTCATGAGCATGGAAGGGGTTAAAATAGCTCTCCGAGTACACCACATGGAGAATTAGTATTTTCAGGCATGGCCGAACTGGGAACAGCAACCAGCCCTGATAGATTGCTAATCGGCTGGCCCGTGGGGAGGGGTCAGCTAGTAAGAAGCACCACTCCCGCTTTTGTTAAAGGGGGCCGATATTGCAGCACTGCTGCGAAATTGCACCCAGTGGCAAAACAACCCCACAGCCACAAAACCAGCCCCATCCCTCCGGCCCACTGGGGAAACGCCCGGTGCCCGCTACAGCCAGTCCGGCCCTATTTTAAAAAAAAGGAAGAAGAGGAGTGTGACGGGGCGGTGGGCGCCCCCGACATGGAACAGGGGATTGCTACGGACTGGTGGTCCGCTATACCTTTGACACCCCTTTCTGTTCCTCTTGCACAGACTGCTGACTCCGGTCCAGAGGAATGGTTTCCCACGGAGGCAGAAACGGTGTGGTACGACCAGGAGGGAATGGTGCAGGGTCCCTTTAACTCAGGAACACGGAGACCCATGGTCCCGCCCCCTGATGACGACGCGGAGCTAAAAGCCGGAAGAAACACCAGGACGACGGACGGCGATTCCCAGGAGGTGGACGGAGTACTGGAGTGGAGACGGAGAGAAGACCCGACGAGCAGCAGATACGAAGAGGACGAAGACGAGCGGAGCCCAGCTGATTCCATCAAGCCAGGAGGCCACCGATTCTGCGACCCGCCCTGCCACGGTCCCACGGGAGGAACGTGGCTGCACAAGGTACGGGGCAAAGTAGCGGGCTGGGTGGGGCGTAGCGGACAGCCAGAGACCCTGTAGCCAGTGTATATAGCCTAAAGCCTCTTTGTTCCTTTCCCTTCACGAGCACTGTAGGCCCTGTATATAACTGCGCACTTGGTTTCCCTCACACCCGGCCCGGTTACTATTGTTTGGAACGCCCCTTTGACCTCCGCTTTCGCCTGTCTTCTTTTACGGTCCGGTGGGAGAGCGGCCAGCAAACCAGCAGAGACAACCCTTTACACCGGCAAGACCAGACAAAGCGAGCCAGTCCATCGGCGAAGAAAGCCTCAGCCTGGAGTACTCGGCCTTCCCTCGGAGAGTCAAAACGGAGTCAAGCGAGTTTGCTAAACTGAGAGAGACTAGCAAAAGGAGAAAAGCGTATCTCAAAATAAAACCTTCATTAAGAGCACTATTCCCTGACTCAGTCTCGCTTGATACCACTCCCCCTGACCCTGCCCCCTTACAAGGAGCCAGTCGCATTTTGACGTTTGATGCAAAAGGTAAATGCAATTAAAACAAGCATTGGAAATGCAATAGGTCTCGCATTAGAAAAGTTGGAGTTATTGGTCTTGTAAATGACATTTTATTTATTTGTTGGTTTTTAAAATTGCTAAATTGATGGCTTTGTCATTTACAATGCCAATAGTTATAACTTTCGCGAATGTGACACCTATAGCATTTGGAATGCAACATGTTTTGTATTTACGTGACTTAGATGGCAGCTCTGGTCGCTAGGCCACATCTCGAGAGAGCAGGAGAGTGCAGCAGGGGAGAGAAGCACAGCAATGCAATAGGTCTCGCATTAGGAAAGTTTGAGCTATTGGTATTGTAAAGGACACATTTTTTATTTATGTGCTTGTTTTGAAAATAGCGAAATTAATAGCTTTGTTATTTACAATGCCAATAGTTTTATCTTTCGCAAGTGGGACACCTATTGTAACACAATATGTGTTGTGAGGGTGAGTGAGGGTGAGGGGTTGAGGGTGAGGGGTTGAGGGTGAGGGGGTGAGGGGTTGAGGGTGAGTGAGGGTGAGGGGTTGAGGGTGAGTGAGGGTGAGGGGTTGAGGGTGAGGGTGAGTGAGGGTGAGGGTGAGTGAGGGTGAGTGAGGGTGAGTGAGGGTGAGTGAGGGTGAGGGGTTGAGGGTGAGTGAGGGTGAGTGAGGGTGGGTGAGGGTGAGGGTGAGTGAGGGTGAGGGGTTGAGGGTGAGTGAGGGTGAGGGTGAGTGAGGGTGAGGGTGAGTGAGGGTGAGGGTGAGGGGTTGAGGGTGAGTGAGGGTGAGTGAGAGTGAGGGTGAGTGAGGGGTTGAGGGTGAGGGGTTGAGGGTGAGTGAGGGTGAGGGTGAGGGGTTGAGGGTGAGTGAGGGTGAGGGGTTGAGGGTGAGTGAGGGTGAGGGGTTGAGGGTGAGTGAGGGTGAGTGAGGGTGAGTGAGGGTGAGTGAGGGTGAGTGAGGGTGAGGGTGAGTGAGGGGTTGAGGGTGAGTGAGGGGTTGAGGGTGAGTGAGGGTGAGGGTGAGTGAGGGTGAGGAGTTGAGGGTGAGTGAGGGTGGGTGAGGGTGAGTGAGGGTGAGGGGTTGAGGGTGAGTGAGGGTGAGGGGTTGGGGGTGAGTGAGGGTGAGTGTGAGTGAGGGTGAGGGGTTGAGGGTGAGTGAGGGTGAGGGTGAGTGAGGGTGAGGGGTTGAGGGTGAGTGAGGGTGAGTGAGGGTGAGGGTGAGGGGTTGAGGGTGAGTGAGGGTGAGTGAGAGTGAGGGTGAGTGAGGGGTTGAGGGTGAGGGGTTGAGGGTGAGTGAGGGTGAGGGTGAGGGGTTGAGGGTGAGTGAGGGTGAGGGGTTGAGGGTGAGTGAGGGTGAGTGAGGGTGAGGGTGAGTGAGGGTGAGGGGTTGAGGGTGAGTGAGGGTGAGTGAGGGTGAATGAGGGTGAGGGTGAGTGAGGGTGGGTGAGGGTGAGTGAGGGTGAGGGTGAGTGAGGGTGAGTGAGGGTGAGGGTGGGTGAGGGTGAGGGTGAGGGGTTGAGGGTGAGTGAGGGTGAGGGGTTGAGGGTGAGTGAGGGTGAGTGAGGGTGAGGGTGAGTGAGGGTGAGGGGTTGAGGGTGAGTGAGGGTGAGGGGTTGAGGGTGAGTGAGGGTGAGGGTGAGTGAGGGTGAGGGGTTGAGGGTGAGTGAGGGTGAGGGGTTGAGGGTGAGTGAGGGTGAGGGTGAGTGAGGGTGAGTGAGGGTGAGGGTGAGTGAGGGTGAGGGTGAGTGAGGGTGAGTGAGGGTGAGGGTGAGTGAGGGGTTGAGGGTGAGGGGTTGAGGGTGAGTGAGGGTGAGGGGTTGAGGGTGAGTGAGGGTGAGTGAGGGTGAGGGGTTGAGGGTGAGTGAGGGTGAGGGTGAGGGTGAGGGTGAGTGAGGGTGAGGGGTTGAGGGTGAGTGAGGGTGAGTGAGGGTGAGGGAGGGTGAGGGTGAGTGAGGGTGAGGGAGGGTGAGGGTGAGGGGTTGAGGGTGGGTGAGGGTGAGGGTGAGTGAGGGTGAGTGAGGGTGAGGGTGAGTGAGGGGTTGAGGGTGAGGGGTTGAGGGTGAGTGAGGGTGAGGGGTTGAGGGTGAGTGAGGGTGAGTGAGGGTGAGGGGTTGAGGGTGAGTGAGGGTGAGGGTGAGTGAGGGTGAGGGGTTGAGGGTGAGTGAGGGTGAGGGAGGGTGAGGATGAGTGAGGGTGAGGGAGGGTGAGGGTGAGGGGTTGAGGGTGGGTGAGGGTGAGGGTGAGGGTACATGCTTTTCACTTTCTTCAAAGGTTGTCCGTGCATCAAGGGTAGTTGACTGAACTTTAAGTATAATAATTGTACGTACTCTTCGGTGGCATTGAGCTCACACCCTCGAATGGTCTTCGGTAGTATTGTTTCCTGTAGAATTCTATTTCCTGCTTATAAAGCGCATGTCTCGGTCAGTATCAGCAAAGTGGTATGTGCATGTGAAAGTCGGAGAGTTGGAGGCGGTTAAGGAAATGCAGAACATTCTGCAAAAGTAATGGGAAACCATTTTTATCTTGAAACTGTTTTTAACCGACAGTCTTTTATTCCTAATCATAGATGAGTGGGAGTAATACAGGGACTGGAGCAGCAGCGCCTCAGTTTGGATTGGTGTGGCAGGCAGGAGAAAGTCAGGAGAGGGAGGAGATGGAGGAGGGGGAACTGCTTGCGAAATGAAATTAAAAGCGGCCGGGCGGGAAATGCTCTCGGTAGCATTCGTTTGAAGTGTGAAGCAGGGGGCAGGAGCAGCCTTTGATGTGCGGATAATTAGGGGAGGAGCAGCCAGGAGATCCAAGCTGGGGAACAGATGGCTGGCGATTTGATGCTGTGCACGCGCATTTTAGGTCAATGCGCTTGCGCATTGACCTAAAAGCCACGGGCACAGCACCAAATCGCCACAGTTAGGTAAACTTTGTTTAAAGCCCTATAGTCTCGCTTCTCTCAATGCGCATGCGCATTGAGAGGTCACGAGACCTAAAAATAGCTTGCCTAATTTTCTTGAGAGCTGACTTCGGACTGAGGTCAGAGTAATTTCCATTAGCTGAGTTTTAATGTCAGATTTTCAGGTCTTTTGTGATCGATTCTTCAATAAGTACAATGAGTAGTGATACACTGATTGTGGGCTTTGGGACAGCCTCTTCAACCACTGGCTTTCATGTCTGTTTCGTGGTTTATCATTGCTTGGATAGTCTGTCCATCAAGGCCATCACATTTTGAGGATGGTGACTTTGCCCCATGTGTGTTCTCATTGGGTTTTAATGATGGGGCATGAAGTAGTTCTTTTGTTCGACTACATATGGGACAAATAACTTGTAATCACGACTCAGGTCTGTTCTTTGGTCCATTTACTTGCTGACACACTGATATTCGAATTTCTGATGTATACCTTTTTATATTAGGAAATGTATTAGGTCTGGTTGACTTACTGTGTCGTAAAGACAGGGCCTTTAAAAAACATCTCCTGCACATTCATTTATTTTACTTTGTTGTTATGATAACACATTGTTACATTTACAGATTTTTGGTTCACAGAAAAAAGGTGTGGATCTTAAGGATGCAACCAAAATACTGGCCATTGACTAAGCATCTACTAGGATATACCTTGCTGTGTGGGGCTTTTACCTTCAGCACTTACAATGCAAACTGCACTTCCTGACAACTTTTTATAACACTGTTTGTTGTGTCTCATTTGGGTGGAACTGGAGCTACACGTCTGGAATATTGTGAGATGGAAGTGTTATGTGCGAGGACACTCGGTTCGGTGCTGGTCCTCTTTGGTGAGGGTCCTACTTTATGCTGTGGAGAAGTAAACACCTTTTTACCTCTGCCGTCTGCCTCCGCCGGTCATTTCACGGTTTCTTTGAGGGTACATCAGAACTCAGCTCATGTTCAGGGCAGGGGCCCTGCTGACAGCATCCATATTGCTGAAGCGCAAGATGTTACACCATTATGGGATTTTCTTTCTAGGACAGCTAGGGGCAACACAAAAAGCCACCCTGGTCCTACCACACACGCCCCCCCAACGGAAAGCCAAACCAAGGGGAATTTCCAGTGCTTGTCTCGGTCATAGCCTGCATTTATCTCAAGGAAGCGAAAGAAATTAACTACTTTAATTTTATGAGGCATGTTTACTATGTATTGATTGAAAACCAAAACAGCTCTCCTTAGCAAAAACCGTGCATTTAAAAACACCGACAAAAGCAAAAAAATGTGTTGACAATGCCTTCAAGCAAAAGTTTTTAAAAACTGAAAACCTAATACAACCTTTGCTTTCTGATCTTACAACTCATGACTCTGGAATACTACACTGCTCCCTGATACACCAAATAGTGTTTTTTTCTTCTTTTTTAAGCAGGAATTGTAAATACCTGCCACAGTTTGCAAAGAAGACCACCCTCTCCCAAAGCTGGTGGATGACCTCCTAGCGTGACAATCAGGGCCGGACTGGGAATCAAAAGCAGCCCTGGAAATTTTTGTCAGACCAGCCCCCATACTGCCTCAGCAAGTAAACACAATGAGCGAGCTCAACTCTCCCAGGTATTTCTTTGGGGCAAATACTCCCCAAACCCCACGAAACAAGGTGGGGTTTGGGGAGTATTTCTACCAAGAAATGTTGGGGAAAAATTGTGAAAATGGTGTACCAGGCCACAAGGGAAAAGGTCAGTTCTGCTCAAGGGAACAGAAGAAAGCCCTGAGGTCTGTCTGCTCAGAGACCTCCACACAGATGAGAGGCCTGTTTCCATTGTGGAGTGGCCTTTCATACAAGTGGGAGAAAGGCTGCACAAATGTGCCTGAACCAACATGGACTGCCGGTGTATTTTTGCTGTACAGACAGCTAGCTGGTAGTATGCACCTGCAGCTCTCAAAGCGCTCTCATAGCCCTTAGTGAGACCACCAGGCCAGCAGTGAGAGCCCCTTCTGCTGCCCTGTGGGAGGCTGGAGCAGCAAGAGCCTACTGCGACTGACCGCATGTGCTTCAAATCAAAGGATTTTTATTTTGTTTTAAAGCTCGGCTCGCATGCACTCTTCACTGTACTGGCAGACAAACCTGCCCGAGCACCCCCAACACCCTGAGTCCCCCCCAGCCAGGAATGTGCTAGCACTAATGCCTGCCTATATGTTTGAGTCACATACCTAACTGAGGCACAATGAGTGCCGGAGTCGGACTGTTTTACCTGCCATCTGCTTTTTGTCGTAATTTTTCTGTTTCCTGAGCTCACATTTAATGACGAGAAGCGCCAAGGTAGCTGTTTTTGGAGCACATGTGCAGGGTGTTTGTGCGTCCTAAAACAACTCCAAACAAATAAAACGGGCAGCAATTGAAAGATGCTATGGGACCGCATAAGCCGCACCACAACTTCCGAAGACCAGAACGGACTCCCAGGTGCCCGAAACCGGCCTCCGTGCGTCAAAACCGGCCTCCAGGACCTCCGGCCTCCCGGGGGATTGCCCGCTTGCCCGGCTGGCCAGTCCGGCCCTGGTGACAATGGAGCAGACTTTTTCCATACGTCATGGAAGGGATCATTTCTGTACAACGTGCATTTGTGTCTATCTTTATCTGGATTAGAAACTTTAAAGGGCTGCGCAATTTGAGCACAGACTATTCCGTGGTGGTAAAACACAAGTCTCCTTTATGGCATGTCATTGACCAAAGACGTGGTATTTCAAAGGCAAATGGCTACCACTTCATGACCTTTACTGGAGGTAAATAAATATATGAAACTGCAATATATGTCTACCCAAGCAAAATGTATTACGGAAGCCTGAAAGCAACTCGTCCTCTTTTATAAAAGCTGCCTTATCGCTGAGTAGACGTGCTAATCCCATTTCTGAAAGTTTAATTAAAATATGTGTTAATATTCACGAGCAGGCAAACCTCAAGAGAATCCTAAGGTAGTCAAATTAGGAAATGTGGTGGATAAAACAATGAGATTTCTTCACTAAACAAGGGCTGGCTTGAACCAATATTTGCCTCTGCCAGACTGTCAGCAGCAGACCCAATAGGTTATCATGAAACCGCTTACATCATTGTAAACCAATGACATTTCTTCCACAGGTTCACTTTGCTGTGAGCCAATAGGATTTCTTTATCAGGTCCTCAGCTCTGTTGGCCGATTAGATTTCCTAAACAGGCCTAATCAGTCATAAGAAAGCTGGCCAGTATATGATTTTTAAAAATTACTTTTTTGGTCCCACATTTTCTATTTTTGTTCAAGCTTCTTGGCAGTCTGCCCAAATACAGTCTTCAACTGTTAGTGATTTAAGAATAAGAATGAAAAGAGACAATGTTCTGAGGGAACATAGCATCAGAAATAATGTTTTAAGTCCTGCAATATTTAGCCTACAACTGCTTTATTTTTTTTTGTTTCAGAATGATATCGAATTTTATGTGCTGAAAGTAAAAACGATGTACCTGATAAAACGTCGAGTGCCACAATTAAGAAGGAAGCCCCAATTTCTGATGTGGGCTGATAAAATAAGTGGGAGGGGAAGGTGCAGTCCTATAAAATAGAGGTGGAGTGGTAACATTTCTAGGAAAGGACATTTCGTAGATTTATTCTGTAGCTTCGAATGAGATCAAACCTCGTGGCCTCTCCTCTGCTAGTTCTATTTGATGCTGGCTCTTGTATCGAAAAGCTTCAATTTGTGTATGGGGGAACCTAGACCACGCGACTGCAACCATTGTAAATGTCACTTTTAGAGATAATGTCAGGTTTTGGCTGTTTTTTATGTTGCTTAGCCAATATCTTTTGATTTTGCTAAAAATAGGCATAGAGTATTTTTCTTAGAGGAGCTTTCAAGCCAGTCCAGTTCATTCATTGGTCTTTTGTGGTGTCATTCACATTTCATTTCGGGTCACTACAACATACTGCATAGGGCAATGGGTCAGCCCACATCAGCCTTTTGCTAACTTCACTGTAAGTGGTGGCATTCTACCCTTTCAGAAGCAGCACATCCGCACAAAATAGTTTCCTTCAGTGCCGAGGACAACTATGGCAATGGAGCTTTTCTACTTTTTTTAAATGTTGTCAAAGGCCTGGCATCACCACAACGTTTTACAAAAACCATGAGACCAAGTAAAACAAGCATTGATAAAGGCAATTTTTGCTTCTTGGGCAAGTGGAATAGAGTTGCACTTAAGCCGTTAAAGAACACACTGTGATGTTTGCAATATCAACCAACGTCACAGGCTAACATCCCAACTCCAACCCGAGAAATCTCTGGACGTGGGGGGGGTGGGGGGGGTAAAGAAGTGGAAACCTCTGATCTGTGCCTCAGTGGTAAGCCCCTTCCAGGATCCGGCGCGCTCAAGCTCCTTTGCACGAACTGCTGACTTTGCCTGTATTTAAAACTAATCTTGTAAAATCCTCACTAACACAGCACAGTTGTGGTATTTTTGTTGGCAGCACGTCCGTTCGCCGCCCCTGATGAGGGTTCGCGCACTTGGATGTAGCGCATGCGCAGAAGCTGCGCGCACGCGGAAGGCGCGGGTGGCTTTTTTCTGGTGGGCAGATGTCCCCAGCAGCTCTTAAAACCAGTTAATTTAATGAAGGCCGACAGTTGTGCATCGAGCCCCCTTTGTTGGGGAGCGATTCCCCATTGAATTGACTGATTGGGAAATAAGTGGGTCGAGAGATGAGTGAGGGATAAATGCGCAATAAATTTGGGGCTAACACGTTTTATGCCAAATAAATGGAGGCCAATTCTTATCGCCCTAACCAAATTACTGGTTTACTGCCTCCTAGACAGCTGCCCTATCTACTTGGAGGCAGCCCGGGCTAATTGTGTGTAATCCTCCGGCTGGAAAGGACTTTTACCGTTTCTTATGAGGTCTGCGGGCCCACCGGACAGATAACGCCATCAGATTTCCCTAATCTGACCTCACTTTTGTTTGCTTCAAGGGGGGGGTGGGGTGGGAGAGGTTTTGTCAGCAGCTGGGACGGTCGAAATGAGGCCGCGCTTTCTGGAAGGATAACGAAGAGCTGTATTTTTATTTATTTATTTGGTGCATTCTTATAAAGCGCGGACGTGACCCGAACCCACATTTGGGTGTTGAGCGCTCTAAAAGTTGGCCTTGGACCTCTCTGCGCTATCTATCTTCTGGTTGCAAGCATCATAAAACAGCAAATATTTCTGAAAAAAAGATAACATTTTGCACCATCGACTACACTGCTCGTTGTTTATTTACCATTACTTTGAGGCTGTGGTATTTAAATCCCTTTCCCAGGATGATATGTTTCATAGTATATAAAAAATGTTCTTTTTAAATTCGATGCACAAGTTTAATAGTTTTAACAAGCAGTGGCAAGGCTAAAAGGTTTGGAGTTCGCTCCCCGCATTTAGGCTTTGTAAATGTTTATTTTGTGATTTTTTTTGCAGAACTTCAATGTTGGGGAAGTTACCAGGCACTCATCAATGGTAAGCGGAAATGTTGACTTAATGCAAAAATATGAATTTAGTGTCAGAAAGCACACATTGCCATAATAGTCCCTGGCATTTCAGGAAACTAGTTTGCGTGTGGATGAGCTCCTTGTGAAAGCGCTCAATGCTGTCTCTCACTGTGAAGTTAGCCAATGGCGAAAGTGGGGTGACCCATTACCCTATGCTGTAGTGGGCAGAAGGAAAAAGTGACTGGCATATACCAATAGATGAAAATGGCTGACACATAGCCCCTATGAGTAAATAAATTACACATATAGTTTTAGTAAAATCTAAAGGCCTTTTCTAGCGCGAGAACTAAAAAGGCACTTCTCATTATTTTAGAGCATATATGAATTAGACTTAGCATGAAGGTGGTGTATAGTATGTATAGTATCTGTCTCATTCACTCATTTCAAATAATACAAATAGATGCTATTGTAATTATTGTAAATTGTCATGAGTGATTTGCCAAAAGTGCTGGGATCTGTAAAGGTACAGATGGAATATAAACTTAGAAATGACCTCCTCGTGAATCCAGTACAAAGGGTGACAGGTAGCATGTCAAGGGGCTTTTTAGTTTCTACTCTAAGCCACGTTGTTAAATGTCATCTTTAGGTCTCCCCTACAAAATAGCTCAAGCTTCTGTTTGGAAAAAGACGTGGGGGCATATTATCAAGCAGGGCAATAGGCAATTATCGCCGCTCTATCGCCCTATTAGCAAGTTTTTAGGCGATAGCGAGCGGTTTGGGGCCCGCTTTGCATGTCAGCGATGTTTATCGCTAATGACATGCAAAGTGGGTGTACCCAACCAGTTAGAGACTGAAAGCAGTCGCTAACGTCGCTATCGCCTATTAGCAAGGCAGGCGTAGCGATGGAAATATTCGCGCTAAGCGCGAATATCTCCAAATACTGCCCAGACCAGTACTTAGCCATGTTATCCAATGGGAGGTGGATAACATGGCTAAGAGCATTTCGTCGCTAATGCGTGAATATCGCTGTATTCTCAGCGATTTTCACGCATTTCGCCTTTTAACACAATGGAGAAAAACGTTGCTAATAGCATGTTTTCTCTGCTAACATATCCAGCGATAGGCAGTGATTACAAAAAATGCGCTAAGCGCATTTTGCGATAAATATCGCTATTCCTTGGTAATATGCCCCTTGGTGTCAGCTCACAATGGACTTTATTGTCACTCATTTATTTGCTTGCTAGGTCTCGACAGTGCATGCGCTGTCTCAAAGAGACATTTACAATCTGTTGTCCTAAGCTCTTCGGACGGCCGGGGGCCGTCTGAATCCCGCCCACTTATTAATTCACCCGCACATTGAGAGAATTCGTGCAGCGCCGAAGGGGTTAGGCCTGCCCATAGGCTTACCATTCGCTTGCTCCATCGTCGCTCTCATATCCTTTGTCCCCGTTTGTCCGTGGTATCCATGCGACATGACTCTTCTGTTTACCCCTCCCCAGAGCCTTGGCTAATCACTTGTGTCCATCCACTGCTCCCATTTTTTTAACTACTTTTTTCTTTGTGTTTGAGCAGTCCACACTTGTGCTTGTGTTTTCACTCGCTCCAGCCTCCGTCTCATGTTGCCTTTTTCACCCTCCCACCCGCCCCATCCCAACCCCAGCCAGAGTACCTTCACATCCGTAACGCTGCCTTATCTGGGTTTATACATCATGCCTGCTCACGTTCGTGAGCGTTTCACACTGTACACTTCTGTGAGTACCTCACACCAGGGTTCTGGTGTGTGGTAAAATCACACTCCGTATCTCACATGCATGGCACATTTGTTAGCATCTCACACTAGTTTTCCATATTAACGAGCGTCCCCCACCCACGCTTCTGTTTCTAAGCCGTCTCTACACGCGGCTTCCTATGTTTGTGAGCATAGCACACTATACAAAGCATTACATACCAAATGCTTCGTGTGTTTGTGAGTCTCCCACAAACGTTATTTGTTGTGCTTCTGAGCAACTCGCGCACTGCTCTTTTGTTTTGTGACCTTCTCGTGAGGTTTACTCATTTGTGAGCTTTTCTAACACACTACACTTCCTGCGTTTGCAAGTATCTGACTTGGCCTCTGGTGTCTGAATTCATCTCAAACACCACACTTTGGAACATCACCCACACACATCTCGTACTGTATATTTCATTACGCTCATTGTTTGTGTGTATTTCACGCTCCACATCGTACTTCTAGCGAATGTACCTATGTCTCACACAAATGCATCCTAGCATCTGGCACACTGCCAGCTTTTCCCATTTGCAAGCACCTTGCACATGCAGTGGGCATCTCATTCTGTACCTCACATACGAGGCTTCTTTTATACGTGTCTCGTAACTTCGCTTATCATGCATGTGTGCATCTAAATGTACTCTGCTTGCAAACATGGGATACAATTCCTTCTGGTGTGTATCACTGCAAAGGTGCGGTAATACCAAAACAACATTTTCTGGACCACAAACAATTCAAAATGGGCCAAAATGTCCTTGCATACGAGCAGTCGAGTTTGTGTGCCACAGTAAAAGCAGCGACACAAGGAAAACTCATCTCGTTCCCATTTGAACACTTGATAAGATGTGTTAAAGTGTTCTAACACCTTGTTGGGGGATGTAAGTGCTATATAAATACACTTGTGATACAATGCATAGCTTTGTCTTAGTGCACATCTTCACATCCATACGAGGGCATTACACGGTCTTAATGTACTGCTGCCTTTTATGTATTATGTATTTTATGGACATGTATTGCTCACAAACGATTCTCGCCGCATTTCATTTTTTAGTTGTTTTGCAGGTAGCCGGATTGAATCTGGTCAAAGCTTTTTTCTCCCATTAAAAAGACAACTGGAGGCCATCAACGGTGCATTTCAGCGAGAAACAGTTTTATTTAAACTAATTTTCAACTCTTAGGCCCCCTGACAGATGTGTAACACTCTTAAACTACTGCTGCAGTGTACTTGGCATCTCTGCATAGTCTTAGGATTAAAGGCCACAGACATCTTCCACATAACGAGCCGGCTCAGAGTTGGGCAATACATATAAGCACCCAGAGAAATTTGGACTGTGAGCTGTGTCTTTACAGCAACCTTAATGCGCTTTGTACAAAATTGAAAATAAACAAAAATAAAGGGCCAAACCTAGAAAATGATGATAAATCACGGTTTCCCTGTTTAAGTTGTGTGCTCTAGGGCACATGACTAAAAAGACATTAACATTAACAAAGCCGATAGCTCTTGCATCGCCGAGACCTATTGGCTTTGCCAATTCTTGTTATTTCCCCAATGCACTTCATTTTGCTCTGTCTCAGAGTCTGTAGTTCTCTGCCACCCTCAGTGTTACTCCCACCCATGAACTCTGTTGCTTCCGCCACCCCCTACCTTTTGGGTTGCGTCTCCTCCTCAGCACTCCATGCTGCTTCCCCCAGTCACCTCCTCTGTGTTACTTCTGCCTCCCACCTTCCTTGTCGCTTTCTCACCCACTTAAAAAAACACTTTTGCTCTACTTTTTTTGGTTCAGTTTACCGACCTAACTCAGATTAGTTCATAGAAAGTCAATAACTCTGGTGTTATTTTGTAAGCTCGAACCTACAAAATGACTTAGTCTGAGTCATGGGCTTTTTAAGAGTGTTTTTTATCCTATTTGTGCATGCAGCACAGCATCAGGGATTCTGTACAGCATCATTAAAAACATTGGCAAAGCCAATAGGTTCCAAAGGTAAGAACTATTGGGTTTCCCAAAACTTGTTTAGTTTTGAATGTGTGCAGTTTCCTGCGACATAGAAGAAATTGAGACTTAAAGGAGAGTGTTGTAGTGTTGACTGGCAAATACGATCATGCGCTGCCTGGGATTTTCTGTGAGCATTCCAGCCAAATATGACTGGTGACATTATACATATAGCCTCAGATCCTCTGTACTGGAGATTTATGAGTTGAGGTACTTGGTTTTAAAGGGGAGAAATCTATTTGGTGTTCCATTGCCTCTCGTTTGAAAAATAAGTACTTTTTTGAATTGTTGACCGAGTTTTTTTTTTATAAATTTTTTTAAGAGAAAAGATAGTGATTCCCAAACAAGCATAGAATGCTTAGTATAAACTGGGCTGATCACAAAAAGCTTAATTCAGAGAAGTTCTCAACAGTCACTGGGTGCGGTAACCGTGTCAACTTGTGTGCCTGGAGAAGAAAGACTATTAGCACAATGCCAATTTGCATGGTTTTAACTTGTGTACCTAGTGAAGAAATACTATTAACATCATGCCGGTTTGCATGGTATCAACTTGTGTAACTGAAGAAGAAAGACTATTAACATCATGCCAGTTAGCATGGTTTCAACGTGTGTAACTGAAGAAGAAAAACTATTAACATCATGCCAGTTAGCATGGTTTCAACTTGTGTAACTGAAGAAGCGAAACTTTTAACATCATGCCAGTTTGCATGGTTTCAACTTGTGTTACTGAAGAAGAAAGACTATTAACATCAAGCCAGTTAGCATGGTTTCAACTTGTGTAACTGAAGAAGCGAAACTTTTAACATCATGCCAGTTTGCATGGTTTCAACTTGTCATGTATTTCTATAGGTTCTGAATCGATCCCCCTATTCCTGACCCTATTCTGGTTAAACTAACTATCAAGTTAACTAACAGTCAGCCCATGAGGCAAGAACAGCCCCCATGATGCAGATACCGTTATCTGACGCAGTCACACTACGGCACAGGAACGTGTTATCTGATTAGGTCATAACGCTTGAGATCTAATTAGACAAGCGACATTCCTCCAGCCCCTGATAAGGCATACGACGTTCTCATAACAAATCAAACCTATGACAACCTGGAAAATCCGTGCGGCCATTGTTTTGATTTCACAGAGAACTTCAGTAAAAGAATGTGCTAACGAGCAAGTCGTATGACATCTTTATTGACGTATCTATGTCCATCCTTACGTCAATCTCGGCACCTTTAAGGTATAAATATTGCCGATCTTGCCCTATGCAAACACACGCGTGGTGACAAGACGGAGCAGCCACACTTGCCGAAGCCGAGAGCAGAAGCAGACCCCGCTGGCAGCAGCCCCGCCTTCCTGACGCGCTGAGAGACGCGCTGCTATCTCCAGCCGAGAGACCCAGCACCGGCGTTTCTGGGCAGCCCTCGCAGGCAGCCTGGAATATCGAGAGCAGAGAAAGAGATACCATTCCTCATTCATCCTAACTTCCAGGTACAGAACTGAATAACCCCTCACAGAGAATTCTTTAGTTATTCACTTGGCAAAAACAAACTTAACTTAAACTGTAACTTTCTATTCCCGCCCACGCATTAGACTTAGGTCAGGTACACGGGGTAGGCGTATTTAGAAACACCAGTTGAGTACGTTTAGTCAAATGTATATGTGTATGTAAATATATTTTAATCA
This sequence comes from Lissotriton helveticus, assembly GCF_964261635.1. Lineage (NCBI taxonomy): Eukaryota > Metazoa > Chordata > Amphibia > Caudata > Salamandridae > Lissotriton > Lissotriton helveticus. The sequence goes on from NC_136062.1 coordinate 358,345,905, forward strand.
TTTTAAACATCATATGGCTCAGAAACCATATCAATGTTTTTACAGTATTATTTTATACTATTGCTTTTAATGTATGCACTTTACTTAACTATAAGTATTGCAATAATATCGATCCATTTCTCATGTATGAGAAAAGAAACTGATCAATAAATAACACCTTTTTATTGAACACGCCCGTCTCTTCCTTTTCTCTACAATCTGATGAGACTAAGAATGCACGTACTGACTGAGTAAAATAATTGCCTTGTGCTCATACGACTCTCGAGATTGACTCTTGATTAGGGGAGAGCAAAGTTGTCATGTTCTATGGTTGTCAGAAACTAAATCCCTTCTTGTCTAATCAGGGAAGTTAATTCCTCCTTGAACATTCGAGAAAGTTTCTAGCGAACTCTGAGCTACGCTGGCAAACCCAAAAATTAAGTCTAGTATCGACAGTAGTAGACCTAGTTAACGTCTGGTCTAGGCCTTTACTGCTGTAGGTATTATTCCAATGCGCAGAGCCTATTGGGAAAATAGGAGCTACACTACATGGCGCCCAACGTGTTTGGAAAGGGCGATAAAACTAACGTAAGACATTTAGAGTAACTCAGTCGTGCTTTCTCACTCAGACCCCTTTTTCCATTATACTCCAAAGACGTCTGGAGTGGGTGAAAGGTAATATCCTCCAAAACCTCGCAGGAGGGAACTCCTATGTATGGTTCTTGGTATAGTCAACGTTGAAGGATAAAAACATTCCCAAAATATTGTGCATCTAATCTCTGTTTCCATAAAGAAACCTGATCTGCAAACAAACATAATACCATCCTGTCTGTAAAATGGCAGAGAGTGATGATGAAAGAGAGGCAGTTAGATTAGCAACTGAACTCGCAGATGCTGATGCTACCATGCAAGCAGCAGACCCGAATATAACACTCATTCCGGTCATTAAAAGGAGATCTATAACCTTAAAACTTATAGAAAATGGACTGACACCTAGAGGTGGCACAGTCATATTCGTAATCGAGGCACACGAATATCGGCAGACAGAGGTATACTATTCATGGATACATTTTCCAGCAGCAAATGCTGTAACAAAGTACTTCCACTATTACAAAGTAGAGGAACCTCCTGAAACGTACACTCCTTTCGAGGAGGTGGAAGTACCACTCAAATTCCAAGAGCATTTGCTCTTATTTGATGGCGCCCTAAAACATAACAATCACATTACAAGACTCGGTCCTTTAGGAAGACCAGGAGCAACGTGGCCGGTCTTAGCCGGATACACACCACATCCAGACATCGAAAGAATGCCTGCAGCAGAGCTGTTAATACAGCTAAAACAACTACTAAAAATTCATAGACAATTAGTTCAGTATGTAATGCGGACTTCAACAATTCAGCCAGCGATTAAACTTCCACAGCTGACCCCTCACCAGGGGAACACAAATAAAATTACACCACAGAACATCCAATCCTGCCTAGGTAAAGTTCCAGCTAAACGGGAACAGATACCATTCTGGTTGGCACAGAAAATTATCCAAATAGAGGCGGTGTTTCCTGACACCACCCCATTAGAAAAACACAGGATTCTGACTATATGTCTCCCAATGGGAATCGCACCACACATTGAGGACTGTGACACTTGGGGTACAGTCTTTGCTTCCATCTACACAAAAACGCACGGTGTTCCATCCATTTCGGTAATACCAGATGTGCTAAAACAAATTCAAGATGAATACGGTCCAGAACCTGCTTTAACTCTTGGTATGAAATTACTAAAAGACTTCAAGCAGGTCTCGGCTATATTATTAGCCAACATAAAAGGTGAGGCAGCAAACGTGGCGATCCGCCAGAGGTTAAAAGAGACAGATATAGCAGACCAACCAGCTGAAATTGCCAGAATCATAGAAAAATCCTATGAAGAACTAGGCAGAGATAGTCTAGGTGGAATACCAGTAAAACCGCAACTGACTACAAGTCCAGAAAAAATATTTTTTAATAATAATTCACCAAAAAAGAACTGGGATGGAAACAAACAATCCAATCCTAAAGAAAAGAAATTCCAGTCCCGAGGGAGGTCTCCCAGGCGAAGAGAGAAATCTCCAAACCAAAGACAGAGGTCACCGCAGAGTGACCCCTCTGGGAATAGATATAACCTTAGAAATAGGGATAATATTAAAAAACCTGATAGATATCAAGACATTGATACACGTCCCTCTCAATCTTTTCAGACTTCCTCGCAGAAATCGGAAAGAAGAGGACGATCAGAAGAGCACGCCAAGTCCAAAGACAAGGAACCTGCTCAGCTAAAAAAGAAATTACAATTTCCAAAATAGAAGGTAGCCAGTATCAAGGTAGTTAAAAATGCCGAGAATACTGAGGACACAACTGAAAAACGGAGAGTGGGCTCAGACAATGCTAGACAGCGCAGCAGAGGTGAGCATAGCTCGCAAAGTCCTTATGAATCATCTGGAGACAGTGGACACGAATGAATACCTTCAAGTGGAAACTGCAGACACCAGAGTTAGCAAGCCCCACAAGATATACGAAATAACATTACGTATAGAGGGAGATAAGACTAGGAAAATAAGGGGACTATTTTGGGATAACCTCTCAAAGGGTTATGACATCCTTCTAGCTGAAAAAGACTGGCCACCAGAGTTTGTCAGGGAGTGCCCTCATGGCGAAGAAGTAATTATGCCTGCCTTCTCGAATCAAATTCCGATTCATAAAAAATACACACTTGCTAGAAAGTGGGCAGTGGCCTTAGCACCTGCTTTATATAAAAATCATGTAGGATGGGATGAGGACTCCCCTCCTCACAAAATCCAGTTAAAATCACAACCGACTGCACAAAGGCAGTACCCAATTAAGCAAGAAGCTAAAAAACAGGTAAATGAAATACTAGATCAGCTAGAATACCAGGGGGTGATTGAAACTTGCACCTCACAAATGAACAATCCTTTGTTTCCGGTCTCCAAACCAGACAATTCATATCGTCTAGTTTTGGATTACCGACACCTTAACACATGTTGCAAAACCTTTGTAGTGCAAAACTCACACAGTGCTGCACTAATGAATAACATAGTGCACAAAAAATACAAAACAACCTTGGACATCTCCAATGGATTCTTTTGTCAAAACATAGCACCAGAGAGCAGATCTTTAACTGCATTCTCAGTAAATGGCACTCAAAAGCAATTCTGTCGGTTAGCTCAGGGGTACAAGAACAGCCCGGGGGTATTCTCAGCGAGAGTAACAGAATTACTACAACTATATGATGATGAAGCATTATCTTATGTCGATGACATTTACTTAACAGATGATGACTTGGAGACTCACTTGAAAAGGGTGAACACCATAATACTTGGGTTCGCTGCAGAGGGTTACAAATTCAACTTTAAAAAGTCCAGAATTGCCCATCTGACGGTCCTATTCTTAGGATATGAGTTATCAAGTGAAGGCAAAAGCCTGGCAGACAATTTCCTAGAGAAATGTGCCGTAATCCAAGCTCCTAAAACACTAAAAAACCTACAGTCAATTCTAGGTATCCTAAATTTCGGAAGAACATACATTGCAAATTACGCAGAAAGGGTCAAACCCCTTTATGATCTAATTAAACCAGACTTTAAAAGATCCAGTTGGACTCAAACACACACAGAAATTTTGAGATCCTTACAAACAGACATGCTAATTAAAACAAAATTAGAAACACGTGATAACACACGCAATCTTGTGATTCGAGTCATCCCAGGGAGATGCGGATTCACATACCTGACTTCTAATGAAGGAGAAAAGGTACCAATTGCATTCAAATCACACTTGTACACTAAGGCTGAAATGAAATTTAGCCCAACGGAAAAAATTCTTACAGCAACACAGACAGCTATAGCAAAAGAACGAGCCCTGGCACAAGGTAAACGAATAATAATCGTGACACCAATACCAGCCTTAGAGGCGGTAACAAAGGCAAGCATTCCAAATGCTAAAGCACTCCATCCAAGATGGATACAATGGGCTAACTCTCTTGCTGCAACAGACGTGGTGTACGAATTTGATCCTTATTTAAAAACACAAGAATTTCTCCAATATGAATTTGAATGTCCTCCGCCAACCGAAATTCTGCCTCTAGATCACTACGGCTGTATAATATATACAGACGGATCAGCACAACCCGCAGTAGGGGGTAAACAAGCTTACAGTGCTGCGTGCGCGATTGTTAAAGGTCGTTGGCACGAAGGGAAATTTAAACCAACCCTCACTAAAACACAATCCCTAGGAGATTGTACAGCTCAGCGAGCTGAACTACTAGCATTCAAGATGGCGCTTGAAAATACCGATCGAGAATTCCCCACACTCAGTGTGCGATTCGTATTATTGCGTTCAATCTTATAATGAATACTTGCAGATCTGGCTTCAGAACGGTTTCAAGGATGCGAAAGGTGGCACAATCAAGCATAAAATGCTCTGGGAACAAGTAGCTCTTTTACAAAAAGAACTACCAAAGACTCATGTGATACATACACTGAGTCATCAACGTGATGGCGTTCACGTTGCAGGGAATTCATTGGCTGATGAGGCCGCGAAGGCAGCTGTGCAAACGGCTTCCGTAGCTGCCGTCACCAGGTCAAAAACAAAAATAGACAGCGAAATATTACAAGCTGTCAGCGCTTCAGAAAAGGATTCGATAGAACCACTCCCTAAAGGCTTTCCAGTAAAATACTCATACATAACTGATGCAAACAATGTTCCTTTTGCTCAAATCCCTGGAGTGGGGGATAGGGCAATTCCAAACATGGAACATAGGTTAGGACTAATAATAGCGGCACACGAAGGGCTTGCTTCTATCCATGCTGGCGTCTCAGCCACAGTATCATTATTAAAACAGAGATACTGGTGGCCACAAATGAGAAGACAGACGAGGAACTATGTTCTAGCATGTGAAATATGTCAAAAAATGAAAGTATCAACGGTGAGACGTCCAGCGCAGACGCCCCTTCTAATCTCGGATAAACCATTAGCCTGTGTTTACCTAGACCACTGCGGTCCCTTACAAAGGGATGGTAACTATAAATATATCTTGGTCGCAGTGGACTCATGCACGAGATTCATATGGATGTGGCCCCAGCGAACGGCTGACGCCAGAACTGTTATAAAAGATTTGCAAGTCTTTATCGGCACATACGCAATTGGCATGCTGCATTCGGACAATGGTCCTGCATTTAGCTCTCGGGCTTATAAGGAGGCATGGTCAGCATGGGCGTGCAATTGCGGTACTCTTGTCCATTTCACCCTGAGGGGAACGGAATTGTTGAAAGAAAAAACCGTGACATAAAGCAATCTATAAAGGCAAAGGTATTAGGTTCGGGAGCTGGGTGGGTCAAACATCTAATAAGTGTCCAACGTAGTCTAAATAACTTGCCAAGAAATTCTCTGAAGGGATTCAGTCCGTACGAATTATTATTTGGAACTAGGATGTTGATCTCTGACCTTGATAGTCAGACTTCAGTGGTTAAAGAAAAAAGCTTTGATGTCAAAGACCGTTTGGCTATTTTGCAGGACTTAAACAAAACAAGAAAAGACCTGAGCAACATACAGTTGAAACAACAGCCAACGACCACTGAAGAATCACCACCTGTCCCAGCAAGACCTGTCTGGATTCCAAAAGTCGGGGATCTAGTCAGGGAAAAGATCGCGGTAAAGAAGGAATTTGGGCCTTCCTACAGAAAAGCAGTTCCTGTCTTGTCTGTCAACGGGACAAGATCAGTTGTACTACCGCCACTTGCTGGTAAAAAGGAGAACCGAGTTGTATCCATCGACCTGGTAAAACCACAACATGTGGCCGATAACAAACAGTAGGCCAAGTGGACTCCCAATAAGTAGCAGAACACCAAGGTTTGCTACCAGCACAGAGGTCCTAACAAAAAGGCTCATCACATTCGAAACGCCTAAAGAACAACAAGAAGGACTATGCAACAATGCAATAGAACTCAGACCTCTTAAAACCCAAATAAAGACATTTAGCAGAGACACACCAATCTATACTGAAGTACCAAGTGAAAATGCAAAAAACAGAAATCCTGAACCAATTGGAACAATTGACAGAACTGCATCCGGTTACTTCATCAACTTCGATGATTCCTCTGACGGCTTCAGTGAATCAAAGACACAGCCATCATCAAAATCCTTTAAAGACAAAGCTAAGGAACTTTTGAAACATCTGAAAGAAACATATCTGGTTTCTCCATGGATTGAATTTTGGGTGGGTTTTGGTGCATTTATCCTCATACTTTGGCTCATCATGGTATTTACTTTGGGACGCTTCATTGAGGGAAAATATGCTAAAATGGACACAGCAAGTCAGAACATCAACTTGGTCCTCAAACCACACACATCTTCACACGTCGAGAAAAGAGAACTTTCTTCAGCCAACTTCACAGCCAATCCTATACCTGGTGGGGTAGCCTGGGACAACACTGACTATGAAATTTATGGTCCGGTCGAGATCCTGAAATATCCATACCAAATCAAGATCTCCTTGAGTGACTTTGCAAAACCAAACTCATTTGCTGATGATTGGGACTTCGAAAGTATTAACAACATGATGTCTGACTTAGTAATGTCTGCTAAATTTACAAAACATGATTATTTGCAAGGTTCTACAAATTATGATAGTATGTATTGCTATAACCATTATGGTAACCATTTTTTACATAAATCTGCACAACCTAGAAATGTTTTAAGTTATAATCAATGGGAACATTGTGCTACACCTCCAAAAGGAAGCTCTAGAACCGTATATGACAAATATTCATATTTTTCAGGTTTTAACATAAGTAATGCTGAAACATTTTATTTTAAATTGTCAAACAAGACAGGGATGAAAACCATGATAACCAACACAAAATTGATATATTCAGATTCATTCTTTGAAAAAAATGAATACATTTGGATTTGATTATTGGGACAAAAATGTTGATTTGAAAAGTGTTTGGGGTACAAAAGAATGGCAAGTACAGGGTATAGAAGCTTTGTTTAGAGCCTGCATGATCCCAGAACAAATGATATTTTTAAATGACACTGTTCAACAAACCACCTGTCTTGGCTTAGCCAAAATCAAAGATTTAAATAAACCGTCTATTCCAAAGCCAACAATGTTTAGCAATAGCTCTGATACAGATGAAGAGATAGACGTAAACCATATATTAAACCAAAACAGAACACATCCTGATTGGAAACAATGGTTGATCTGGCCCACAGATACAAATAACTGTCAAGACAGATTCCTGAATAAAACACAAGGTTTCAAAATGACCAGGCCAGACCCTAGATATCCTCAAAGACATCACCCAGGGATAATAACAACCTACAGTGTGGGCAAATTATGCCTTCAATGGCTACAAACTTCCACACTGCCTGAAATTAAGCAACACCTAACTTTACTTACTGATGGTGCTGACTTGCGTGATTTCATAATGGGACCACGCAAACAGCGTCAAAAGCGTTTCATAGCAGCCTCTGTATATACAGCATACAATGAGGCCTGGAAGGTTACTCAAATTGAGACAGCAGAAAGAATACGGGAAATTGACCGTATTAATTTGGAAAAATCACTATCTGTAGTGGACAATGGGTTAATGACTCTGTCCTCCAGAATTTTTTCATTGGACAGCATTGTGTCTTCAGCAATCGATATATTATCGCAAGACTTACTGTTATTACAACATGGTCAGTCACAATTGCGTTCTATTGTACAGCTTGGCTGGACGTTACAAAATCTGCGTTCAGGCTATGTGCCTTGGCGTTTAATCAACACAACGTCACTATTCCAAATCTTTAACCTTACTGATAGACAAATCGGTATGGCGCAAAAGGGTGCTGATTATACAATCTTGAGCATTGAAAAACTAGAAAGATTACCAATGACAATGTCAGAACGACCTGTCAGTGAATGGATAATACACGGAATCATAAATATTCCAATCTCAACCTTCAGGTTTCAATACTGCCAAAAAGATATACAGGCTGGCATGTACGAGAAATTGGGAAAGGGGTACCTTAAAACAACTTGGAACCTGCCCTATTCACATGCATGTGTCAGTAATAAAGGACAGAAAGTGTTTATTAGTGGCAGCAATTGTGCTATGTCACTAAGCGGCACGCTTCTGTGTAACGGAATTCGTTTGCATGGAGCCTGTGAAGGGAATTCATACAACCTTTCATGTCACCAGCAAGGCGCACCTGCAACTGAAATAGAACCATTCTTTCAAAGACTCTATAATGGAAGTTACATTCTTATTGTAGACCGCAGATGTTGTAGTCTTATGCCCGGGACTCCTTATCTAGTCACTACGACGGCGAAGGTCAAGTGCTGTGGACATTCTTTATTCCCCAGCTCCTTTCCAGACAGGGAGGCAAGGGCATGGCCCAGTTTGAAAATTACTTCTATTCGAATAGATACTTTAAGCAGAATGAAAACAGTGCTTCTTCAGACGCCTACAAGGCTCACGTCATCAAAAGAAACGTATGATCTACAAGTCGCAAGGACGACTGCAGAGATACATACATTATTATCAACTAATTCCCCCGTACATTTCGCGGAAATCCTGAGCGAAATCTTAAATATTTCTGATACCAATGGGATCTCAGGGGTATTTAAGACAGTATTTTCGATGGCATTAACACCATTCAAAGCCATACTGGGTATTTTTCCAGATTTCGTCCATTCCATTTTTGGCGGACTTCCCCTGATCCTGGGACTAATTGCAGGAATCCTATTCTTAGTCCTTATTTTTCGTTATGGCAACCCATGTCACAGATCAAACTCTCGCGACAATGGAAGATACGATCCTAGCCATTGGATACCGGGACCGGATATCAAAAATCCTGGGACTCTCCCGGCTTAGAGACCTAAACATGACTTGGTTTCTATCATTTCGACCAATGTGGCAAAGGTGTGTTTTACCTGTACTAAGGTGTCTGCTATGCGGAGAAGAATGCGTGTTAGACACCTGTCTGACGCTACAATCGGATGCGCCAGTGGATGCAGATACACTGTTGGTTCCTACCAAGGTTCACGCTTTGTGCTGCCCTCAAAGGCTGCCAATCCTGATGACGGCATTCCTGGAATCTTCACCACTGCGATTGAAGAGTAGTGAAGTTCAAGATGAAAGCAGCATCGAACAGGTACGACCTTCTGTCAGCAATGCGAATCAGAATGTCAATGCAGACAATCATGCGCACGAATGCATGGTTACCCCTATTTCCGACTTAGTGGAACTTTCCCATGAAGCTGTTGACAGTTTTTTCGAAAGCCTGAATGATATGATGTTCTCCCCAGAACAGAAATAGAGACTTTTGAGCAAGCTCGCACACGGCGTTCCCTGAATTCGGCCTTCAACTTTAAAAATAAAGTCACATGAACAATTCTTCCCACCAGTTCACGGACAACAATTTTTTAGCAGCCCCAAATTATTTTTCACAAATTCTTCGGGACACTTATCTTCTGCTTAAAGTAAGAAACTATTCCTAGAGAACTAAGATTTCTATTTTTAGATACTTTATAAACTTTAGTTGCCCGCTGGGATGTTCACAAATATTTTATTATGTGATGAGATGGTCTCGAACTTCCTTTCTGTATAGCTATATTAAGAGCCATTTCATGTGTATTTTTCAAATACCAAATTAGCAATAATGCATACAAATGCGTGTTGACTTTTGCATTTAATTCATAGCTTAAGTGCATACAATATATATGACTGCAATTTTTCAGTATATTTGAAAATTTCAAAATGCATTTATGTATTTTGGGGTGGTAAGGTATACACTATACTCTATAGTATGTTGTACTATGTTATACTATGCATAGATTAGTAAATATGTCCATAGTTAGCGTGGAGTGGGTGTCATGTATTTCTATAGGTTCTGAATCGATCCCCCTATTCCTGACCCTATTCTGGTTAAACTAACTATCAAGTTAACTAACAGTCAGCCCATGAGGCAAGAACAGCCCCCATGATGCAGATACCGTTATCTGACGCAGTCACACTACGGCACAGGAACGTGTTATCTGATTAGGTCATAACGCTTGAGATCTAATTAGACAAGCGACATTCCTCCAGCCCCTGATAAGGCATACGACGTTCTCATAACAAATCAAACCTATGACAACCTGGAAAATCCGTGCGGCCATTGTTTTGATTTCACAGAGAACTTCAGTAAAAGAATGTGCTAACTGACGTATCTATGTCCATCCTTACGTCAATCTCGGCACCTTTAAGGTATAAATATTGCCGATCTTGCCCTATGCAAACACACGCGTGGTGACAAGACGGAGCAGCCACACTTGCCGAAGCCGAGAGCAGAAGCAGACCCCGCTGGCAGCAGCCCCGCCTTCCTGACGCGCTGAGAGACGCGCTGCTATCTCAAGCCGAGAGACCCAGCACCGGCGTTTCTGGGCAGCCCTCGCAGGCAGCCTGGAATATCGAGAGCAGAGAAAGAGATACCATTCCTCATTCATCCTAACTTCCAGGTACAGAACTGAATAACCCCTCACAGAGAATTCTTTAGTTATTCACTTGGCAAAAACAAACTTAACTTAAACTGTAACTTTCTATTCCCGCCCACGCATTAGACTTAGGTCAGGTACACGGGGTAGGCGTATTTAGAAACACCAGTTGAGTACGTTTAGTCAAATGTATATGTGTATGTAAATATATTTTAATCATTTTAAACATCATATGGCTCAGAAACCATATCAATGTTTTTACAGTATTATTTTATACTATTGCTTTTAATGTATGCACTTTACTTAACTATAAGTATTGCAATAATATCGATCCATTTCTCATGTATGAGAAAAGAGACTGATCAATAAATAACACCTTTTTATTGAACACGCCCGTCTCTTCCTTTTCTCTACAATCTGATGAGACTAAGAATGCACGTACTGACTGAGTAAAATAATTGCCTTGTGCTCACACGACTCTCGAGATTGACTCTTGATTAGGGGAGAGCAAAGTTGTCATGTTCTATGGTTGTCAGAAACTAAATCCCTTCTTGTCTAATCAGGGAAGTTAATTCCTCCTTGAACATTCGAGAAAGTTTCTAGCGAACTCTGAGCTACGCTGGCAAACCCAAAAATTAAGTCTAGTATCGACAGTAGTAGACCTAGTTAACGTCTGGTCTAGGCCTTTACTGCTGTAGGTATTATTCCAATGCGCAGAGCCTATTGGGAAAATAGGAGCTACACTACAAACTTGTGTTACTGAAGAAGAAAGACTATTAACATCATGCCAGTTAGCATGGTTTCAACTTGTGTAACTGAAGAAGAAAGACTATTAACATCATGCCAGTTTGCATGGTTTCAACTTGTGTAACTGAAGAAGAAAGACTATTAACATCATGCCAGTTTGCATGGTTTCAACTTGTGTACCTAGTGAAGAAAGTTTGCATGGTTTCAACTTGTGTAACTGAAGAAGAAAGACTATTAACAGCATGCCAATTTGCATGGTTTCAACTTTTGTACCTGGAGAAGAAAAACTAATAACACCATGACAGTTCTCATCATGGTTTCAACTTGTGTAACTGAAGTGTCAAATTGTGTACCTGGAGAAGAAAGACTATTAGCATCATGCTAGTTTCCTTGGTGTCAGCTCGTGTGCCTGGAAAAGAAAGATTTAAACCCCATGACAGTTCGCATGGTGTCAACTTGTGTACCTGGAGAAGAAAGACTACTAACCCCATGCCAGATTGCAGAGTGACACCGCAGGTGCCTGGTTACCCAATTTTATATGATACTTGGTGGGTGGTCGTGGTGTGATGAAGAGGATAAAAATGAGCAACTGTATGTGATTAGATTTGTGACAGGTACAGACACTTTTTCTACAGATAAAGGACATGTGATATTTCTCAGGGGCCAGGGCGCGTAGACCAGGTTATGTGAGCAACAATAGACATAGATTTGTTTTAGCACGCAACACTTCATGAACCGCACAGGAGAGAGTTCCACCAAGGATTAAGTCTGGTAGTCTCAGGTCACAAAAACTGTCCATCCCACCTTTTATAGATGTTGACAACTGCAAGGATAACCGGAAAGTTCACATTCTACGCTAACCACGCCTGGTAGTAGGGAGGTATTATATCCAGCACAGCAGTAAAATGTTCATTTTCCGGCATGGCCAAGGATAGGGTGCTAAAGGAGTGGTAAACTAAAACCTTAAATGCGCCTTAATATGTGATTGGCAAAATATGCAAATTAGCCAGGGTAAATATTGATAATCTGCAAGGCCACATGGGTGATGTGTCAATGAGCGGAGTTTTGAGTAGCTGGAAATGTGGGCTATTGTCTTTTAGAGAGCAGTGGTCTGTTTTAGTGGAGTAAATGTCCAGGCTTGGCTTTCGTTGGCTCTATGGTTAGCTAGAAGCCTAGGTTTACAGCACTCTGACATGCCAGCCTAGGTTTACAGCACTCTGACATGCCCTGGCCCCGCATACTGCCCGTCTAACAATGGTAATGGGTGGGCATATACCACACTGCTCCTTTAAAAGGAGCATCTACTCAATGATGTTAGGATACAATTGACTATGCAAATCAATCTGCCATAGCGTCATTTCATGTACATTTATCTCAAGTGGATAACCTGAAAATCTGCCAAGGATCAAGGCCCTCGTGGACTTATGTCGGACACCATTAGTATGGGGAATCTTCAATTCACACCGAGAACAGATAGAGCACATGCAGCATGGGTAGCAGCACAACCTTCCTCACACAGCATGCCCCTCGACCGTGTGAGGTGGATGAACTAGCTCCACTCCATAGCCTTCTGGAGGAGACGTGCTAAGGGCACCTTTATGCCCATCCAAACTATGACCTCTTTCATAACACTTCAGAAAACTGTCGGTTCAGTCTCAACAGCAACGTCAATCTGAACCTTGGGACAGAACAGCCATTGGCAGCCTGTCAAAGAGCACTAAAGGATACATGGTCACAGCATCAGCTGCCCAATGTTAACTGTCAATCACCAGTGTGAAAGGCAAAAATTACAAAATCGACAAGAGAATCAGAAGCTATCCAAATACAGCAAGCCAAGCAGCACTTCCTTTTCCGCCTCTGAAACCAGTGCAACGCCAGCTGCCATTGAAACATCAAAGCTGGTATTCTTTACAGGGAAACTGAGTTCCATATTTTAATTTCAAGCCACTCCTTTATCTTGAAAACTATCAACTATGCTCCTCTAGCGCCCAAACACAGCTTTCAGGAGCTACCTCCACAAATGTCTACATTTAATTTCCGACAGAGAGAGAGAGCTTCTGGCAGTTGCAGATTGAGACTTGGCCACATACAAGACTTCCAAATTAGCCTGGCTCTGTGCAGTCTGCCTCTTCATGAGACCAGAAGGCACTGGAGATAAGCGCATTACAAACATGCCCCCCTAGCAGCAGGGAAAGCCATGTGTTAATCACAGAGAAAGCAGGCGCATATCCTGCGCACTCTTTACCTGGTGAATTCTCAATTACTTCCCAACGCCCTAACATTTTTGCGGCCTTAGTCTAGCGCTTACATCAGAAGTGCGAGACATTGAAGCACTTGAACTGCGCAGGAACGCTGCTGCTGGGGTCGGCGCTATTCAGGAGTTAAGGAGCCTTCAAAGTTCTAACATGCTGAGTTTCTGTAAAAGAGCCCAGGCCTGTGCGAGTGTGCACGGGAAGTCAGTCAGACACTCATTCAGGTGCCTGTGTTGAGCCTGTATTACTACAGGGCTGCAGGAGTCCCATACTGAGGCCAGTTTAGAAAGGTCTCTGAGGAGCAACAGAAACAGATGCATAAATACAGTAGAACCTTTAGTGCACAGTCCTGGAGGCCAAACCAGCTTTTTAGGGCCCCAGGACAGAATGAATGCAAAGGAAAAAAACTAAACAAGCATTGGCTAGGCCAAAGGGCTTGGCTCTAATAGACTATCACGTGTCTTTGCGAATGTCTTCGGCATTTGCATGCAAACAGATGCGTCAAGATGCACGTGCACGCATGACAAGCAATCTGGCAAAGGGTTTTCTACTAAGGAAAACCCACTCCAAGATGGCGATCGGTGTGTATGTGTGGGTCGTGGCTCATGCTCAAGTTGGTGCTATGAGTTGACACTGACGTGCATCATGGGCGATGCATGATGACAGTCATTTGTATTTGCTTTTCCAACATGGCAAACGCGTTCAAACAGTAAATGCATTAAAAGTTTAAAAAAAAGAAAGAACAATTGCTCCTAGCAAAAAAAATAAGGAAGCAGCTTGGCAGCACTTCGCTGCCGCTGAACCGATGTAAAGAAAAAACTAAATAAACAGGAGAGTGAAGAGTATATAGACCAGGGAACACTTTGAAGCCGCTGGGCCCTCATAAAAACATATAGAAAGCCAGCGTGGGAGAGAGCAAGGAAACACATGCAAACCCATGGAGGGCGGATACATCAAGAGACAAAAAAGAGTCCCCTCAAGGCCACCATGTACGCGTAAGATGCATCCAGTTAGAACACTGTGAAAGCAAGGTGATCCAGGTGCAAGGCAAACACAAGCACTATGTGGAATGCCACCCAATCAAGAGCACGCACCAGAGACAGACAACAAGACATCCAATCATAAGTAAGGCAGTGACCCAAGCTCTTTCTATGAATATGATTCGTATGAGAAACACAGGTCTGCTGATACATACAGCTCATGCTGTCTGTTGCCGAGACCTAAAAACAGGACAGGAAGTTTTTCAAAAGTCTATAAAAAGATTAAACCGCATAACCAGGAGTGAAAGACCAAATGAGCCAATGCCTCATACATGACTACCTGAAGATTTCATTTTGGCTGAAGGCCCATTTATTATGCGTTGGCAATGTGACCACGTTTGAGTCCACGGATGTACTGAACATAAGTGGCCCATTAGGAAGAATAAGTGACCATTTAGGGAAGAGGCTTTCTGAAAACATGCACCTGTCTGGGGGGAGGTTGTGAGAATCCAAACAAACTTAGAATGCTTTACTTACTCAATGGGGGGAACTTCCTGTGTTTTTGTAAGCGGTGCATTCATTTCTAGGGGATTGGAGGCTGGAGCCAAAGACCAACAAGAGAGAGATGAAGCTCTTTGAAGACTAATAAAACGGGATAGCTTTCAGAGTTTTTAGTAGGCCTCTAGGCAGTAACTCACTGTTCACAAATGGCTTGGAGTGTGACGCTCCTAGTAGGTTAGGCGGAGCCATTTGTTCTGCTGGGATTAGTCCTCTAACCCAGGAGATTGTAAACGATGAGAAATTCGGAGGAGCTAGATGCATTCTAAAAATATATTTGGCACAACTCATTAAGCAAATTGTGTTGACATTTAATTCATTCTTGCAAGGGAAGTCTTAAAGACATTTTTTTACGAATAAGATCAGTGAGAAGTTCAACTGACGTGTTTCGCTTAGGCCGGTTGCTGATACCTGCGCTTATTCAAGGCAAGTGTAGCGTAGTAGTCATATAAACTCATCAGAAAAATCCACCATTGTACATTGCATAAAGTTAAACTCTGTTCAAGCACTCGTCTTTTTCTAGCCTGTTTAGCCTTCAATTTACAGACACAATTCTAAGTTACTATTGGAAAAGGCTAATGGTATAATTTTTTGGCTAAAACTGCAAACATGGATTCCTTACCCAAGGAGGAGACATGCATTTTATAAAAGTCTTAATTTAACCATGACTATTTCTCCATATACATTATTTTATCATTAAAAACTGTTGTGTGTTTCTCATTACTACATCAGAACCAATGCTGCTCTTCTTAAAACTAGCTTAATTCTCTCATTATGTGTTATCCGATTTGAAATTTATCTTCTCTTATTAAACTGATTTTCCTACCTTAGTTCTATTGAGAACAACAAATAGAATAATAAAACAATAGGATTACATTTAATAGTCAGCAAAATTGTGAACGCTTTTCCTAATACAAATTTTAAAAAGTTTTTAAAAATGTAAACAGATTATAGGATACAAATTCATTGGGAGGGAATTTAAAAGTGGAAATCAAACTGTACATTTGTAGAGTTACATTTTGTTTGAACTGGTTTTAAAAATCGCTTTCTGGCGGCAACTACAGTAGGGTTAGGACAAACAAACAAAATATGCGTCAGATCTTGAACTCCTCTTTAAAAGAGGTCACATAAGCCAGTGGCATTATTGTTATTTGTCCATTTGCAGGTAAGAGATTTGAGAGGAAGGATCCCAAACCGGAGTAACATCATACAACGCCGGGCACCGTGTCTCGGAGTGTAGGAAAGATATTGTTGTCTTTGTTTGAATTCGATTGACTTCACAGTGCACTTAAGGCATTGGGGAAGACTTTGTAGTTTATAAAACTGGTTTGAATAAATAACAATCACAAAGATCCAACTCAGTGGATACCAAATCTCCCAAATACACCACACACGACACAGGTCTCCTGATATTTCATGATGTATACTCAATGGAAAGGCGGCCCCTGTTCATGTGGGTGCACTTGGTACGGTCCACTCAACCACTTTAGCGTCAGCGAATGGGTATCAAGTTAAAGTCTCTTTTCCAAATGACGAGACGTCCTTCCACTTGTCAGTCTCATGACAGGTGCCCCCGGAAAGACGTGACTCCAAATCCATTTAAGTTTTTAACCCTCTGGGAAGAAAGCACCCCTCAAAAATATCTCATCCAGTAGAATCTGTAAAAACATAGTTTTGTTTCAAACGAAACTGTAGCCAACATCAAAAAGAAAACGTTAAAAAAAACAGGTTCAGACAAACCAGGAATTATGATCGTCCAGACCTGTCCGTCATCTCTGACTAGGACACATCTCAGCACTTCCCCAGAGCACACACAGAAGTCTGGGTGACTCAAGGTAGCCAAGGGCACGCGCTCTGCAAGGTATGAGCTGGGATGCTCACCAGTGCAGAGTGCCTCGCGCTGACTCAAGACCACAAGCTTCCTGTGCATTTATAGCATGGCTTTGTGGGTGGCGGGGAGCTTTCTCTGGAATCATCCAGGTGCTTTTCATTACTGTGTCAACACTCTCCCTGTGATCACATCCAAACATGGCACAGCGCTGAAAAGGCTCCAAGCTACCTCCAGACCGCCTGGAACTCCAGAGTGAATGCAGGTCTACAGAATTCCTGTTTCATGCAGATTTTCAGGTAGCCTTCACACGAGCAGTTCTCCTGGCTGTGCTCAGACATTATGCCTCCAGGGTTCCTGACCACCCTCGCACCAAGAAGGATCCAGTCTTTACTAGAACGAAAGAACTCCCGGCTGCCCCAGTACAGACAGAATTCTGTGCCCCATTGAAACAGCCAGGAATCCAGAATGCCATTAATTCTACTAAATTCCAAGCTCACCTGGCACGATCACCCTTCCACGCAACCCTCATACTTCTAGTGGTCCTGGCTGCCCACGTACCTCATACCACCAAGACTATAGAAGGCCCTCTAAGTGGCAGGATTTTAGGTTGTATGTGCACTGCCAGAGCTTCACAATGGCACCGAGCCACCAGGACTCCACGGTTGGCATCAAATCACTAATCTTTACGCTGCCGTCCACATGCCAAGGCTTCAGGTGTACCACCAACCTTCTACACACAGACCGCCGGAGCTCTACACTGCCAGGGCTCAATAGTAACACACTGCCACATAAAACTTCTTTTTATGTTACCCACTCGTTGCCAGTGCGCCGAGCTGCTCTTATACCACCAGCTTTCCACCCTACCCTTTACCCAGGCTTAAGACTACCATTTATTTACCAGTATACTAGCCATATGTATCCACATGTTGGATGCCAAATCCACACACACGTGAGGGGGTAGTTGAGACATAAATACAGACGTACCTACTTGTGTTTTAGAGTATAAAAATATATAACGAAGGTCCTGGAAGATGAAATAGCCGTTGCTAGTGCAAAATGGCTCTTCGAATAAAACCAAAAATGAAAAAGCGAAACCATAATCCTGGTAAATTAAATGTGACCGCAGGGTGCAGTTATGACAACAGAGTACGGTAAGGACAACGGAGTGCAGTCAAAAAGGTGCTGTAGATTCTCGATTACATCCCACACGATGTTCGTGGTGCAAAGTGGTGAAATGTCAGTGGAGCATTGGGATGACCGTAGAGCACAATGATGATTGTGTACCACAGTGATTGTGGCCAATGTACATAGACAGGCCCATAGCCCATGGCGACATTTTGGCGCATTCTGATGACCCACGTCCTCTACTTTTAAAAAGGCCGTGATGACGGTCACATCTTTTTTTCCTCGTATTGGAGTTTAATACTATTTCACATTCTTTTTGGCTAAGTGGAACTGGTACCCATTTTGTAGCACAATGTGCAGCACTGTGATGTCATCTACGCTACGCTGTGTACAGCACAATCAGTGTGATTCCTGGCACACTGTTTTATCTCCTAGTTTCCTCCTCTAACAAAGCTTGAAGTTCTCAAAAATACTCGCATCCAAGGGTTATGCACTGTAGAAAAAATGATTTTGCATTTAAAACAATAAAAAGATAAAGTCTCCTTCTCTCAAGTTGTAAAGCTCTCATGCCAGTGTCCACAGCCATTCCCGCTGTGCCAACTTCTCACCCGCACGCACTCTTCTAGTTCTTTCCTATGATTGCCCAGTCTCTTAAACCAGCCTGGTTCAGCTCAAAGCCAATCCTGTACCCAGTAGACGCATGGCCTACCCATCCTTGTCTGTGTCACCCACGGGTTGTAACATCCTGTGGTTGCAAACCTGAAGGCGAGATTCTCAGTCTACATCAGTATCCAATGTCTGATATTTGAAAACAAATCACATGTAAATGTCCACCAATCATAAGTGGGGGTGACCACGTGCTGGAAAGAGAGTATTCATCAGACACTGTACAGCCCATACAGTCCAGAATCCGCACAGCGTGCCGTGCGAAAAGTAGAGACCACCTACATTGTCACAGCCAGCCACACAAATGCATTCAGGAATTGTCTCATGCTCTGGGCTTGCCTCAGATTCTGACAGGAAAATGAAGATTTCCTCAAAAAATGTCTGCCCAATCCTTGAGAAATACTACAAACAGCAGCGAGGGCACAGAAGCGAGGACACAGACACAACGCTGCTCAGGAAATGGCTTCAGATAGCAATGTATCAAATTGTTGGCTATGTATCGGTTTGTGTACTCAGTGTATTGACTTTGTCAACACTGGTCTGTCTTATTGTACCAATAAAGCACTTTGTATTGAAGACAATTGTCACACAGCAGTCCTTCCTGACAACTGGCCATCCCCGTCCACGTCTGCCACTGCAGCAAGATCATATCTGTGACAGGGGGTCACTGTGGCCTATACTGGCACCCGGGCAACAGGGCGGCAACCCGAACGGTCCATGGTCCCCCAGAGAGGGGAACTCTGAAGGGACTTACCCATAGTCTGAGCTCTCACCTAAGGCGTTCAGAGCCCAGTGCACGTTGTAGCTCACTACCAGGTCTCAAGAGATCCTACATCAGCTGGGTCCCTCTGTCCGTCCATCAGTCAATCCGTCCAGCTCTCCCACCCCATTGTTTGTATGTATAAATGTGACTAATATAACCCAAATATAACTGTAAACAACAAAGTGCTGTGCACATATGTGGCTCAGTGTTGCCTTTCATTGTATGCATGTCTGGATGATTGCTTTGTGTGCATGTACTGCAGGTCCGGGATACCTGCATGACTGCTGTTCTTTGCTAACGGGTGTCTGCATGGTTGCTGGTCTGTGTTCATGGATGCCTGTATCAATCAATCAATCAAACAATCAATCAAAACATTTATAGAGCGCGCTACTCACCCGCGAGGGTTTCAAGGCACTGGGAGAAGGGCGGGGGGGGGCGATACTGCTCGAAGAGCCAGGTCTTGAGGTGCTTCCTGAAGGAGAGATGGTCCTGGGTAAGTCAAAGGTGGGCGGGGAGGGTGATCCATGTCTTGGCCGCCAGGTAGGTGAAGGATCTTCCTCCGTTGGTGGTTCTGCGGATCCGTGGGACGGTGGCGAGGGCGAGGCTGGCGGAGCGGATCTGGCGGGTCGGCGTGTAGAACGTGAGGCGGTTGATGAGGTATTCGGGGCCCAAGTTGTGGAGAGCCTTGTGTGCGTGGGTGAGGAGTCTGGACCTGATCCTTTTGCTGACGGGGAGCCAGTGCAGGTCCTTCAGGTGGGCGGAGATGTGGCTGTGTCTGGGGATGTCCAGGACGAGTCGTGCTGAAGCGTTCTGGATGCGCTGGGGTCTTTTCTGTAGTTTGGCAGTGGTCCCAGCGTAGAGGGCGTTCCCGTAGTTCAGACGGCTGGTGACGAGGGCCTGGGTGACCGTCTTCCTGGTTTCAGTGGGGATCCAGCTGAAGATCTTACGGAGCATGCGGAGGGTGTTGAAGCAGGAGGAAGTAACGGCCTGGTCATCATGAGGAGTCAAGGATGAAGCCCAGGTTGCTTGCGTGGTCCGTGGGCTTGGTGGGGTGCCCAGTGCAGGGGGCCATCAGGAGTCGTCCCAGGCGGAGATGGATGGGCCGAGGATGAGGACTTCCGTCTGGTCTGAGTTCAGTTTCAGACGGCTGAGCCTCATCCAGTCCGCGACGTCTTTCATTCCGTCCTGGAAGCTGGCTTTGGCGGTGGTGGGGTCGTTGGTGAGGGAGTGGATCAGCTGGGTATCGTCGGCGTAGGAGATGATGTTGAGGTTGTGCCTGCGTGCGATGGCTGCGAGGGGGCTCATGTAGACATTGAAGAGGGTGGGGCTGAGCGAGGAGCCCTGAGGCACGCCGCAGATGATCTTGGTGGCTTCTGCGAGGAAGGGCGGGAGACGGACTCTTTGGGTTCTGTCGGAGAGGAAGGAGGTGATCCATTCCAGGGCCTTTCCTTGGATCCCGGCGTGGTGGAGGCGAGTTGTCAGGGTGCGGTGGCAGACCGTGTCGAATGCAGCCGAAAGGTCGAGGATGATGAGGGCAGCGGTTTCTCCGTTGTCA
This sequence comes from Lissotriton helveticus, assembly GCF_964261635.1. Taxonomy (NCBI): domain Eukaryota; kingdom Metazoa; phylum Chordata; class Amphibia; order Caudata; family Salamandridae; genus Lissotriton; species Lissotriton helveticus. The sequence goes on from NC_136062.1 coordinate 358,366,868, forward strand.
AGCAGGGTCCTGATGTCAACGGTGGCTGCGATTAGGGCGGTCTCGGTGCTGTGGTTCGCTCGGAATCCGGACTGCGATGGGTCGAGGGAGCCGTTCGTCTCGAGGAAGGCTGTCAGCTGATTGTTGACGGTTTTCTCGATGACTTTTGCGGGGAAAGGGAGGAGCGAGATGGGGTGGAAGTTCTTGAGGTCTGTGGGGTCTGCGGTGGGTTTCTTCAGGAGGGCGCTGATCTCTGCATGCTTCCAGCTCTCCGGGAAGGTGGCGGATACAAAGGAGTTGTTGATGATGTCCCGGAGTTGGGGTGCGATGATGGAGTCGGCTTTGTTGAAGATGTGGTGTGGGCAGGGATCGGCTGGGGAGCCCGAGTGGATGGTGTTCATCGTGTGGGTGGCGTCTTCCGTGCTGACCGGCGTCCAGGCGCTTAGGGTGGTGGTGGGAAGCGTAGGTTTGGTGGTAGGGTTTGCGATCTGAGCGCCGAAGCTGTCGTGTATGTCGGAGATCTTGCGATGGAAAAAAGTGGCGAGAGAGTTGCAGAGGTCTTGCGATGGCGTGATGTCGTTGTTGCTGGCGTCGGGGTTGGAGAGCTCTTTCACGATGTTGAAGAGGTCCTTGCTGGGTGTTGTTGTCCAGTCATTCTCTGAAGGACGATCTTTTGGCGGTGCGGATCAGCTGGTGGTGTGTGCGGATGACGTTCTTGAGGGCTGTCATGTTTTCCGTTGACTGGTTGTGGCGCCAGGCTTTCTCGAGGGCACGGCAGGATTTCTTGGAGTCTTTGAGATCGTTGGTGAACCATGCTACTTTCTTGCTGTCTGTGTTGCTTGGAGGGTTCTTCAGTGGAGCAAGGGCATCGGCGCAGTCTGTGATCCACTGTGTGAGGTTGCGGGCTGCTTCGTTGGGGTCCGTAGTGTGGGTGGGAGGGTTTTGGCTAAAGGAGGTGGTGAGTTGGTCGGTGGTGATCTTGCTCTAGTATCTTCGGGGGGTCTGTTGCGGACGGTGGTGGGTCGTTGTCTTCCTGAAGTTGAAGTGTACCCAGCTGTGGTCGGTCCAGTGAAGCTCGGTGGTGTGGCTGAAGGAGACGTGGTTGCTGGCGGAGAAAACGGGGTCGAGCGTGTGGCCGGCGTAGTGGGTGGGGGTGTTGACCAGTTGCTTGAGTCCGAGGTTGGCGAGGTTGTCTAGTAGGGAGGTGGTGTTGCTGTCCTTGTTGTTCTCCAGGTGGAAGTTGAGGTCTCCTAGGAGGATGTAGTCGGAGGAGGCGAGGTCGAGCGGGCTGATGAAGCCTGCGATGACTTCGCTGAAGTGTGAGCGTGGTCCCGGGGGTCTGTAGATGAGGGTGCCTCTGAGGGTGGTCTTGGGGTTGGTGTGTATCTGGAAGTGAAGGTGCTCTGCGGCGGTGAGGGTGTCGTTGGTGTTGGTCGTGATGCGGATGGTGTTTCTGTGAGCAATGGCGATGCCTCCTCCGGTTTGGTTGACGCGGTCCCTCCGGATGATTTTGTAGCCGTCCGGGATGGCTATGGCGATGTCGGGGGCTGAGGTGGCGTTCATCCAGGTTTCCGTGAGGAAGGCGACGTCCGGCGCTGTTTTGTCCAGGAGGTCCCAGAGTTCGACGGCGTGTTTGTGGACGGAGCAGGTGTTGAGCAGGATGCATTGAGGTTGTTGTTGTTGGCGGCTGTTCTGGCTGGCGCGGTGCAGGACCGAGTGCACGTGAAATTGCAGGCGTGGCAGGTGAAGGCTCCGTGGGTGTGTTTAGGGGTGGTTTGGTAGCAGGCTGGCTGTCGGCCGGTGTTGAGTGCGTGGAGGGTGTCGGCGTTGTATCTCCGTCGGGTGGGCTGGCTCCGGCGAGGTCCAGGGGGTCTGGCGCTGGGCGCGGTCCAGGCGTGGAAGGGCGTAGACGGGCTTGCCTTTGGCGCACAATCGGCGCGCCCGCTGCGCGTACGCGCGGACCCCGCCATATATGCCGAAGTGGGAGGGAGAAGCAGCTGGGAGGCAGGAGCGGGGCGGCGAATGGGGAGCGGGATCAGGAGGGAAGAAGAAGGGGGCGGGGCCGCAGGGGAGCAGCGGCGGGGAGCGGGGGGGGCAAGAGTGGGAAAAAGCAGGAAAAACAGCCTGGGGAGAGCGGCGAGGGGGCAGCCTAGAGAGCAGAGGCACGGGGAGAAGTAGCAGGCAGAAAAACCAAGAGCAGAGGCCCAGGCAGAGGGGCACTGAGCAGGAGGCGGCACAGGGTCCTACGGCAGCAGGAGTGGCGGCGAAAATCGTGGCAGCAGCAGTGGAGAAATGAGGGCAGACGGGGGCCGCTCGGTGAGTGGGGTGACCGGGTCATTGGGAGACAGATATTAAGGCATCTTGGCAAGTTGAAGCATGAAGTGTATTAGTCTTAGGCTAATTTTACTGTGATATTTGATTACAGGATTCCCTGTACAGGGATTCTCGTCGCAACTCAATGTTTAAATGTTGAAAGAAAACTGCAATAAAAACATTATACCTTTTTTTTTAAACGAGGTGTATTAGTCTTGTTGCATCTTTGCGTTCATCTTTGTGCATGGATACATAAATGTTTATTACTTGTTCGGTGTGCCGCAAATTTTGTTGATATTTGTAACCCAGACACCTGTACACACACACCTTTGGATGCGAGTGTGCTTGTACATAGTGTACAAACCCACCGATTTTAGCCAATGCTTTTATTAGAGTACTCTCTGCCCTGGGATTCAGGGTCAATAAAGCAAATCCCTCCACTATCCTATTTCAATCCAAATAACAAACTCACACGTCCGCCACTCAAAGTAATTTCCTATCTCCCTATATGAATTCACCACTAATCCTCTTTGGGTCCCAGAGTAGCGTCCTACTCGCTGAAAAAGCACTTCGACACCTCATCAGGGGTAGTAAGCGCTATATAAATGCAGTTACAATTCGGTGTGGAGTTTTTCTGAAGTCACTGCTCCATCCAGAGAGGGTCTGTGCTCCTGTAGACATTGAACCCAGCAGTACTCCTACCCATGGGGGGCACACCTTTACTCCACCCCAGCCTCTCGTGGGAGCCTGGCTGCAGGTGACCTGCCCCGCACACTCGTCTGTGGGCGTGAAACAATGCCTGGCACCTGAGAGCTTGTTTCGCACCTCGCACCCTCCCTCGCCCGGCGGTGTCTGCTTGCAGGCTCGCACAGATTACAGCCCCGGCTCAGAGCAGGCCCTGCTCCCGGCTCTCTCGGGTTACGGCTCATTATTACACCCCGATGCAATGGCGCTGCTGCACCTCCCAAGCAGCTTGCTTGGGTTACACCTGCGCTCGAGCCCTCTCCAGCCCGGGCCGCTGCCAAGGAGGGCGGACGGGAAGCCAAAAGAGCAGTTGCGGATTAAATGAAAACAACGCGACATTTCAAAGTGACGCATGCGCACGAGGGATGCCCGGGTGCCGCGCAGATGGCACGCACCAAACACCCCCACATGAAAAACATCCCCCCAAAATGATCACTGTAATTATTATCCTCTTCGTTATTATTATTAGTGCCAATTCAACGCCACGTCAGGGGTATTAAACGCTATACAAATGCAATCAAAAAATATACTAATACCAAACAAATGGACAGTGATAAAATATCAAGTGTGCATATTAAGGGCAACAGTGACTATTCTAAATATTAACTATAGATAGATTCATTATCACAACAATTATGTGAGTTTCAATAATAGATACAATGCTAAATAGCAGCACGGATTGCTTAGCATGAAATGCATACCCGAAGACTCACACGGTGCCACCGTGTGTCACACGATTTCGACTCCCTTTACACAGTCGGAGCCGAAAGACGAGTTGAAAATCACTGTAAATTGGATTTTCTGCTCATTTTCGGAGGCTGTGAGCAGCCTGTCCATTAAGAGATTCCAAACCACCCCAGGACATCAGTGACAGCCTCAATGACCCTTTCTTATTTATATTTCTAGGAGGAGGGGCTCGGGTGGGTTTGGTGAGGGGCAGTGCGCCTCTTAGGTAGCGCTCGAAGTGAGGCCCTGCCCCCCTCCGATGATGGCATTAATTTGTATGTTGGCAGGTATGGAAATGCAGCATAACATTTCATGCTTGGAACCTTTGCTAAATTACGAGCAGGTGCAGCTGTGATTGAGGTGGGTCAAGGCACCTGTTGCAGAGATCTGCATGTCGCCTGTGGGTCCCAGGTTCAAATGATGATGGTCTAACTTTTCTCTCAGGAGAGGAACGCGAGCATCTGTTCTTAACAGCGTCCTCTGAGGTGGATGCTCAGCATTGCTACCCATGGGCTTTTATAAGTTAGTTTAATAACAATATTTGGTGAAGAATAATTGAGACCATGCGCTTGTTATCTTTACTTGACGTCTTGAATCTTACTTTCCATGCAGAAAGTTCTTGTGGAGTATTAAGGGCCCACTCTGCATCTGGTCATCATTTTCGACTCGGAGGAAAGACCACAGCTCAGCCCGCGTTATGGGTCCCAGGGGGACCGTGGCACGAGCCAGTGTCCCCCTGGGAGGGTTCGCGCGGTGGAACAATCCACCTAGCGCGATTGGCCAGGTAGGAGGAAAGTGGGAGGGCTTAGCTAGTTTATTTTAGGGAGTGAGGCGGGAATGACGTCACAGGCATAGGCGGGAGGAGTGTGGCGCAGTTTTGTTTGTCCCACCCACCCATCCCTCTTTTTATTTTTTTAATTTTTACTTTCTTTTTTATTTTTTATAAAAATTAAAAAAAAATCTGTCACGTTAAGACAGTTGTTACAGTTATCCTTTCTTGGTTTAAAAGCTCCTTAGGCGCTCTGTGGGGGGGGTTAGGATAGTCTAGAGCGGGCTTATCCTTTCCCTCTGGGGGTGGGGGAGGGTAGGAGAGAAAAAATGGCTAAGGAAAAAATAATGAGGAGAAAAACAATGGTTGGGAATTGTACAGTATTGGGGGTATCAATTGATAAGTTGTTGGAAAAGGTCTTGGTTTTACAGTCATTATGGAAAATGTTTGGGGGAAATGTAACAATGTGTTTTCTTTCTATCACAATAAATGCAAAGAAATGGATATTCTGTGTTTGCCTGTCTTAAAGATATAAGTGTGGATTGTTCTTATTGCGCGAATGCGGACTCCCTGCAACACCGGTCCGTCCAGAGATGTAAGCTTTGCATCCCCCAGTGCCAGAAGGCAGGGCTTGTTGCTGCGTCAGGCTGTTTTAGGACCACAGCATAATTCTGCCAAGCCTCAAGGATGGCTCATCCCTCTCTGAAGGTCTCCCCCTCACATTCAGTGCTTTAATTGGAATGAAAAAATGTGGGGGTGTCTCCAAAATGGGCGAGGACAAAAAGCGTAACTACAAATCTTTTCCAAGAGGTATGGCCTATGGAATTAAGGGATAACTTCAAACATGTGAACTGAAATCCTGTGCTTTACATAGTTTGCTATTGGACAGCTATTTAGGTATGAATTTCTCTTAGTATATCCAGGCATATCATACACTAATGAATACATACACATGCATGCCAACAGACTCCGATTCATGCGGGAGACTCCTGATTTTTTAAAGCTAAAAATTGCTTTATTTTAGCTGTCATGCCAAAAAATGCCTCTGCTTCAATAGAAGTTAATGGTGAAAATATATGTCCTCCCTCTTTTTACTGGGGATCACGGTTCGTTTCCCGGCGCTGGTGGAAGATTAGCCCAGCACCATGTGACTCTGGGAAATAGCTTGTTTAATCTTCCTGATGGCCCCCAGCGCCTGGAGACCCTTACAAGTGATTGTTCGCGCTTTACAAATGTGGATTATTATTTTGTTCAAAACCTCCTAGTTGGTGTGTAGGCATACACTTCAAACAAACCAGCCCTATTAACTTTGCCAATGCTTGTCAGCACTTATTGTAATTTACATCAGAAAAATTAATATAAACAATGACATTCTTGTGAATTAACAATTTTGAAGATGCGGAAGGGGAGTGGGCTTCTGAGTGTCTGTCAATCCTATTCTTCCGTTCACATCATTTTCCTCTGCAATCTCTCTCTCACTCGCTGCTTTTTTTCTCCCTACATCTCTTTCTGAAATCCCTCAATATAGTTATCTCACACTTAATCTCTTTCATTTCTGTATTTTTGTTCTATCTGTCTGCCGGTACTTCTCTCTCTCTCTCTACATAGCATTTTCTTTTCCTTTGGTGGAGTCAATATACCAAATGCCATGCATAATTCCTTCACACACTTTACCATAGAAGGTTAATTGCAATTGCCATACATAAAACCATCACTTTGTGCACTCTGCAGAGAGGCCAAGAATTGGATGTGCATGTAGTCTGAACATCTTATGACCCAGTGACAGGCACTGTGAGAAACTGGCACTGCCTTCAGTGTGAGTTTTGCTATCTATTGTAATGCTCCGCTGCACAGAATGACCAAATGCCTTTGAATTAACAGACAGACAGATAGGTGTTTACCTGGGATAATTTGGAGGGTTAGTAAAACCGTGGAAGAAAGATATTACTTTAAATCTCAGTATGGTCAATTTGTCCGTTCAACATTCAGAGGTTGATAAAATGAATCTATTAAGTTTGGTAATAACACATATTATTCAAACCAATACAAAGCCATCAGCAAGCAGCAGCCAAGTAACATACAAGACAGTGGCAGCAAGCGATATGTAAAAATAAGATCGCGGCAGCAAGTATTACATAAAAACACAAGTTATGAAATGAAATGAAATGATTCGTACTTGTAAAGCACACTTATACTCATGAGTGTCTTGGTGCTATACGCATACCGCTGTGGAACCCTTCCTGGCTTTTCCCTGTGAAATGCCCACTCCTGGGCACCGCCAAGGTGAAGCCAGGCATCCCAGCGCTGTTGGGGCCGTTGTGGAGATTAAGCAAGCTATTGCCCAGAGTCGCAGAGTGGGACCCATGATTAGAATAGGCACCGAGGCGAGAATTATCAGGTCCGAGGAAATTGAGCCCGAGACCCGCTGAGGCAGGAATTGAACCCTGGTCCCGGGCCAGACCTCTGCATCAGGGTCTGCCGCTCTAACCATTGAGCCACACTTCTCCACAGTTATCTACAGAAAGTAACTGTCAGAGGACAGGCAGAAGTCTTAACATGGCTATCAACTTGTCACAGATGATGCATGAATTACACTATTTCCTCTTGGCTCATGCAAACATCCACCCCATGGCTCCACCCCCTCCGGCTCCATGCAGAGACTCAGCAGTACACTGGACAATCTATGTCCACACATCTGCATCTGTGAAGAAGGCCCTGTGCACACCTGTGTCACAAGCCTTCTGTGCATGTGGAAGCCCTGTGCTCCTTCCTGACTCAGAGCTCTCCCCATGGCTGCATGCAAGGATGATGACTCAGAAAGGATGCAGACCATCGAAAAGCCTCTCTTTGACCTCTCAGACCCTTTGTGGTCTTCAAACAAGACCCATCTCGTGGTCTGCTTCTTTCCCACAGCAGGGAGTGAAGCTCAGTGTACACTGTGGCTGACGAACACTTGTAGTTTGGGGCAAGGATACAGCTGCTGACGATGTGTCATCCAAAGCTGAGGCGAGGAGGGATGGAGCCAAGTTGAGGGCATGTTCCTACCAGGGGTAGAGGATTGGGAGGACTTGGTGAGTCTGGAGGCGGGAGAACAGTAGAGCCTACTGTGCTGTAGTAGGCAGGGAGATGGAACAACCACACAGGCTTTGTGGCGGGGGGCTAGCGAGCGAGCCTATGGTGTTGTTCAGCAACCAGAGGAATGGAAAGTCAGGACAAGCCTTGGCCATTATCCGCTGCTGATATCTAAGGAGCTACGATTCACTAAATATAGAGCTTGGTGTCTCTATACGCCCACACCAGCTGCCACTGTTCAGTGTGTAGCCCCCGTCTGGCACAAGCCTCGAGTGTATGCACCTAGGGACCACCTCATCTTCACCTACACAGAAATACACAGAATACACAGGTGAGCAGCTACTCTACTGAGTAGCTGCTACGGGGGAGGTCCACTTTGGCTTCACACAACTCAACAAGGAAGTATTGGGCACTACGGCGAGAGGATGCATTCTGTCCCCTCCGATCCAACTAAGGGAAGCAAATTCAAAGTCTCTCTTCGAAACTACCAACTCTGCGAGTCTTGTCCAAGTGCAGTGAATTGGCAGCATAGGAAGAGCCCTACTTTAGTCCAGTGAGGACTTGATGGTCCAGTGGTAGTGTGGAAAACGGTTAGAGCACCAGGAAGCAGTCTGACCCAGGCCTGCAGAATTAGAATGTAAGCACCTGCCGTGATTGGCCATCGTGAAAGAGGGAGTACCAAATGTTCAGGTAGTCGCAGAAAACATCACGGGTGCAAGCCTTGGTTGGCATCTGGACATAGTGTCCATGGACTGGGTAAGTATGGCATCAAGCCTGCTCTTCACAACAGAGCTCCTGCAGATTCCAGCCTCATCTCCACTTATTTACTTATTTATTTATTTATAAAGTTTTATATAGCGCGAACATGACACACAAGGGTATCAGAGCGCTTTACAATATACAGTTATTAAACATTAGATGGCTGAGGTAGTGTACATACATTCAGTATTCGCCATTCAGTACAAAACAGGTAGATAGTAGTATATGGGTAGCATAGGTGACTAGTAGTCATCAGAGAATGATCCGCGAGGGGATCAGAACGCTTCATAATACACAGTTATCAATCATTAGGTGGTTGAGGTAGTATACATACATTCTGAAATTCGCTATTCAATACAAAAGAGGTAGACAGTAGTATATGGATAGAATAGGTTACTGGTAGTCAACATAGAATTAAAGTGTTAGGACGTGAATTTGTTCATTAGAAGCATTTTTACTTCTTTTTTGAAGGAGGTAAAGGAAGAGATTCCACGAACCACTGGAGGTAGGGAGTTCCAAATCTTCGGTGCGATCCCTGAGAAAGCTCTGCAACCAGTTCTCTTTTTATGGAAGGATTGTGGTTTCAGTAGTAGTGAACTCGCACTTCGCAATTGTATGCATCCTCCCGATCGCTCAAGCTTTAGTGCTAAGTAACTGGGGGTACTGCTAGGCACTTATGGTGCATCTATTCTGTCTATGCTCTGGACACACTTATCTATCATTTGGGAAGTCTTAGAGAGCGCGATGCTACAAAGGCCTTGCACCACAGGTCAGGTATGATGCAACAAACACACAGTGAAGGTGTACTACAAGGCTCTGATGGGGAGCTGGTTACGTTTCTTGCACACTCACTCCCACGTGCGGCATCTTAAAGAACATTAGTGTCACTCAAGCACCTTCAGTTTCCAGTACTCTCAATCTAGGAGCTCACAGGCACATTACACTCACTCCAGGGCCTAGAAGGGGTCTGTTAGAAAGTGAACACAATATTCATGCTTGGACACAACTGTGAAGTCCTGGTGGCTTTCCATAGTCCATAACTACCCAAGTCCCACAAAGTCCTGCAATGTTACATTATAACATAATCACAATCCTATCACACAACTTGCAAGATGTGCGATTCACTTCTGAAAGATGCTTGGCCCTACCTTGCTGTGGAAATATGTCATGAATATATATATATATATATATACATCCGTTTTCGATGGATGCAAGGGAGTTATGTCAAATCCTGCCAGCCCATGGTCTTAAAATCCCTCCTTGTCTTGCCAATAACATTCCGAAACAAGCAAGACAGTCAAGAAACAGTAGGCAAAGTGAATAAGAAAACGTCACATTGGTATTTGTTAGGCACGCTTTCCGAGGGGGTTTTGTGGAGCTACATAACAGATGTTTATTGTTACACAACTCAATAGTACTTAAAATCAATTTAAATTAATTAAACCAAAACACAGTGAAAATATCAACACATCTGCCTAACAACTAAGAGGTAAGCAACTCTCCTAAACAGGAAGGGTGGTGTGGAGGTGTTTTCCCAAGGAGAGCAAAAGCAACCATGTATACATCTAACACAGGGGTGTCCAATGTCAGTCCAGGAGTGCCGGATCTGGGTCAAATTTTAGGCTATTCACATATAATGAATTTACTTATAATGGATGTACATGGAACTCATTTATATAGTCATTGGATGCTCCCCATGACCTACATTGGACACCCATGAAATAACCGCTCCAAAAAGGGCAGGCTAGATGTCTAGGGTGCAGGTGCATTTCTGTCATCAATATCTGAGTAAAACATATTGATTCTCTAATATGATACCGTAAGAGCTACCATGAGGGGAAGCTATAAACAGGAAACCTTGTGCGAAGATGTGTTAAATTAACAGCAGGGGTTAAAGGACCACAGCACTGATCTTGGAGACAGTGGCCAATGGTGGACCACCTAAAATATGTGTGTTGGTGTATACAGAATCTCTAATAAAAGAGAGAGGGACCCCTGGACCAAAGGGATAGGGTTCCACAATAGACACAAGTCAAAGTATATAATTCCCTTTGGGCGAATTACCATGAACAAGCAAATTATTGCCAGTATGCATACATTCAACAATGAACAACATGAACTTTTAGCATGGGAGCAATGTACAAAATATTCAAAATTTTAAGAAAAGCACAATAAAAAGTAGATCTGCACAGTTTATTACCATACAATATAATTTGTTAAAAAATGGGAAACATACACAGAACAGACATTATATACAAAATAAATCAAACATTTCAGTAAAAAAGGAGGTACAGGCAAAGGATTAAATTCCGACAAATACAGAATTTTCCTTAATTCGTTTTCCTAGTATTACTCCTTGAGCATCGACGCGTTTCGGTGGTGTAGTTAATATTTAACCACCTTCATCAGGCACAAAAATTTATGTTTCCCAATGTTTCTGAAATTGAAACAAACCAAATCTTAATATTTTTTAGTGATATACTCACATTCTTTTGTACAAAAAGATATGACGTTTAAAAAAACATAATGTATGCAAATATCTACATCCCTCAACCATTGCTTCCATGTTAAATAAGCAGACAAAATACATATACATCATAACATTAGTTGCGATTATAAAGATATCTCAAAACAGTCTCTAAAGATCTCTCCAAATATGAGATTCTATGCTAAATATCATACATAGTGAACATCCTTAAACTTCAGAAACTAAGAGCTACCCTACAGGTTTTATCTTTAGACAAGAGAGGTGGCCATATTAGAGAGAGCGTAATACACCACCTACCTCAAGAGCTATATATCGTACAGTTTCGGTCAGGGGTACTCTGCCTCCTTCCCAGTCTCACAGGATGTTCGTCCAGCGAACTATCCCTTCCAAGTTAAAATGATATTGTCCTCTATATATAAAAATGGATAAACATAGTATTTTAGTGTCAGCACCCACCATACTTTTTAAGGGGTGGTGTTTACTGTCACACTATAGAAAAAGACGTAGAATATCTGTGTGATTGACCGCTAAGGATCATCGAGACACATTTGGAGGTGAGCACCCCTGTAGTGAATAACAATAATTGGAGAAACCTAAAGAGTTGTGGACTATCTGTTTCTATAGTGTGACAGTAAACACCACCCCTTAAAAAGTATGGTGGGTGCTGACACTAAAATACTATGTTTATCCATTTTTATATATAGAGGACAATATCATTTTAACTTGGAAGGGAGAGTTCGCTGGACGAACATCCTGTGAGACTGGGAAGGAGGCAGAGTACCCCTGACCGAAACTGTACGATATATAGCTCTTGAGGTAGGTGGTGTATTACGCTCTCTCTAATATGGCCACCTCTCTTGTCTAAAGATAAAACCTGAAGGGTAGCTCTTAGTTTCTGAAGTTTAAGGATGTTCACTATGTATGATATTTAGCATAGAATCTCATATTTGGAGAGATCTTTAGAGACTGTTTTGAGATATCTTTATAATCGCAACTAATGTTATGATGTATATGTATTTTGTCTGCTTATTTAACATGGAAGCAATGGTTGAGGGATGTAGATATTTGCATACATTATGTTTTTTTTAAAATGTCATATCTTTTTGTACAAAAGAATGTGAGTATATCACTAAAAAGTATTAAGATTTGGTTTGTTTCAATTTCAGAAACATTGGGAAACATAAATTTTTGTGCCTGATGAAGGTGGTTAAATATTAACTACACCACCGAAACGCGTCGATGCTCAAGGAGTAATACTAGGAAAACGAATTAAGGAAAATTCTGTATTTGTCGGAATTTAATCCTTTGCCTGTACCTCCTTTTTTACTGAAATGTTTGATTTATTTTGTATATAATGTCTGTTCTGTGTATGTTTCCCATTTTTAACAAATTATATTGTATGGTAATAAACTGTGCAGATCTATTTTTTATTGTGCTTTTCTTAAAATTTTGAATATTTTGTACATTGCTCCCATGCTAAAAGTTCATGTTGTTCATTGTTGAATGTATGCATACTGGCAATAATTTGCTTGTTCATGGTAATTCGCCCAAAGGGAATTATATACTTTGACTTGTGTTTGTGTATACTTACATATACACCCAAACCCATACATACACACACACACACACACATATATATATATATATATGTATATATATATATATATATATATATACACACACACACACACACACACACTTGAATTGTAATTGCATTTATATAGCGCTTACTACCCCTGACGAGGCGTCGTAGTACTTTTTTCGGCGAGTAGCATGCTACTCCAGAACCCAAGAAGGATTAGTGTTGAATTAGTATAGTGAAATATGAAAGTCATTTGAGTGGTGGAGAGGTTAGTCAGTTATTTGGATTCAGAAGGATAGCGGAGGGCTAGATTAGGGGAAAAGGTTTGCATTTATATGACACTTCTTACCCCTGACGGGTTGTTGAAGCGGTGGGTGAGTAGATATATATGCATACAGGTGTGTGTGTATATTAATACACACACATAATGTCCATAAAATATACATATATACACGTGCAATATCAGATGTAAACATTTTAAGCAAACACTGTTTTTAAGTTACAGGAATGTGGATACATTAGTGTGTGTGTGGCGAGGGGCATTGTATGTTTGTTTTTCTTTCCTGTGCGGCCTCTTGGGACAGTCGCAAGCTTAGGAGGTGATGCCCGGGGGTGGAAAGAGACTCCAGTGCGTGGAGAGCGCCTCAAAGCCAGACTTGGCAGATGTATGGCGCTTCTTGGTGTCATGTGTGCTGTAGGGAGGAAGGGAGAAGCAATCAATAAGGGTTAAGTAGCAGTGATTGCCTGTACCCTCCCAGGAGAGTGGAAATTATATTAAAAAAAATAGCCCAGATCAGAAAAGTCGACTCCTCCTGGCTCAGCCCACGCAGGCATGCCCGAAGAGAAGGGAGAGCTGCTCAGTGAGCTGTGTAAATGAAACAAAACAGCACGCTGAGGTTCACACCACTTCCTCCTGCAAAGCCACAAAAACAATAAGCCCCAAAAAGCTGAATTGTGCACAGATGCAAGATTCTGCTGCTCTAGTGAGAAGTGTTTACTGAAAGAAAATCTCATTTCAAGTAGTTTACATTTTTATGTCCAATCTGCTAAGGTTATGTTACGTACAGAAAACATCACCAGCTCACTAAATACACAAACAATGGGGCAGCGTGGGGGAGGATGAGAGGGCGGCTCGGCCCTCCCGCTGAACAATCCGAACAAGATTCACAGAAACCAAGGGACAAAGTGCCATTTAAATCTCCCATTGGGTCCCAATTGGCGGCGCCAGTGGCTGGGAGAGTCCTTACCAGTTTCATGGTGCTGTTGTTCTGTTCCCAGCGCCACAGCATCGCGTTCATCTTCTGCGTGAAGGGGGCAACTTTGGCACACCTGCCCGGGGGCCCGGCCGCGGGGTCCGCGTCACGCATGTGTCCGGGTCACAGTGGCCCCGGGGTGCACCTCGGCGCCCGCTCCCCGTCCCTGTCGGCCCTCTCCATCCTCTCGGTGCACCGTGCAGGGGCCGTGGGACAAGGCCCCCGCCTCCTCCTCCGACAGAACAGCTTTGAGGAGGCAGCTGGGGCGAGAGCGGGACGGGCAGCGCTCCCTCCCCTCCCCCTGCAGAGCCAGGGCTGCACAGATTGGGCATTCAGGGCTCGATGGGCCGTGCCCGCATCCCAGGCCAGGCGAGGGGTGTGCTCAGCCCTGCGCGTGGAGCGCCCCGGGGCAAGGCTCGAGGGAGGGCGCTTCCGAGCCTGGGGAGGAGAGCTTAGGACCTGAGACGGCTGATGCCTGGGGCGAGAGGGTCAGAGCAAGAGAGGGCAGCTCGGATACCCGGACAGGAGAGCGCCAGAGGCTAGTAAGGATAGCGTCAGAGTCCTGTAAGGTCTGAACTCTGCATAAACTTCAGAGCAAACATAAGACAAGCGAGCTCAGAACCTGTGACAACTGAAGCAGGTGGCGAGCGGACCAGAGCCTGCCACAGTAAGGATAGCTTAAGTGTCCTGTAAGGTCAGAACCCTGCAAGGTGAACTTCAGAGCAAACCTCTAGAAATGCGAGCTCAGAACCTGTGACGACTGAAGTCTGTGGCGAGAGGGTCAGAGCCAGCCTCAAGAGAGGGCAGCTCACATACCTGGATACAAAAGCGTCAGAAACTAAGAAGGATAGCTGGCAACCTTGCACACATTTTTTCATTTTATTTATTTAATGCGATTGTATATAGCGCGAACATTACCCGAAGGTGTCAGAGCGCTTTACATAAGAACCAGTTGCGATACATAAGAACCAGTTGCGATACATAAGGACTTAGGATTACATGCGTTACATAAAAGATATAAACAGAAAAAAATTGCAAATGTACAAGTTATAAAGTCACACAAGGAAGAGATTTTCAAGGAAGGGATACGAATGGATATACTCTAAGAGTCACATAGGAATGGTAGAGAGTACAAAGGTCTACTGCATATATTAGTGGTTAGAGTTATCTCTATATACAAAAGGAAGGGATACGAATGGATATACTCTACGAGTCACATAGGAATGGTAGAGAGTATACAGGTCTACTGCATATACTAGTGATTAGAGTTATCTCTATATACATATATATATATATACAAATAGCTTCACAGCGAGCCTCTAGACAGGCGAGCTTAGAACCTGTGACGACTGAAACCGGTGCAAGAGGGTCAGAGCAAGCCTCAAGAGAGGGCAGCTCATGTACCTGGCGGGGAGAGCGTCAGATTATGGTAAGGATAGTTTCAGGGTCCTGTAAGGTCATAACCCTGCACAGTCAGCTTCAGAACAAGCTTGTAGCCATGAGAGCTTAGCACCCTGTGACGACTGAAGTCTGTGGCGAGAGGGTCAGAGCCAGATCCAAGAGAGGAACAATCATGTACTTGACGAGAAGAGCGTCAGAGCCAGTAAGGCTAACTTAAGTGTACTGCAAGGTCAGCTTCAGAAGAAGCCTCTAGGCATGCGAGCTTAGAACCTGTGACGACTGAAGCCTGTGACAAGAGAGTCAGAGCAAGCCTCCAGAGAGGAGGGCTCATAAACTTGGCAAGAAGAGTGTCAGTGTCTGGTAAGGTTAGCTTTGGACTCCTGTACGGTCAGAACCATGCAAGCCCAGCTTCTGAGCAAGGGACTAGACATGCAAGCTTAGAACCTGTGACAACTGAAGTCTGTGACGAGAGCTTCAGAGCCAGCCTCTAGACATGCAAGCTTAGAACCCTGTGACGACTGAAGCTTGTGACGAGAGCTTCAGAGCAAGCCTCTAGACATGCGAGCTTAGAACCCTGTGACGACTGAAGCTTGTGACGAGAGCTTCAGAGCAAGCCTCTAGACATGCGAGCTTAGAACCTGTGACAACTGAAGTCTGTGACGAGAGCTTCAGAGCCAGCCTCCAGAGAGGGCATCTCGTGTACATGGTGAGGAAAGCGCCAGCGCCTAGTAAGGATACCTTCACAGTCCTGTGAGGTCAGAAGGCTCCAGGGTCAGCTTCCGATCAAGCCTCTAGTCACACGAGACTACAACCCTGTGGCGAGAGGGTCAGAGCAAGCCTCGAGAGAGGAAAGATCATGTTCTAAAAGAGGAGAGCAGGTGGAGTGTCAGTCCCTGGTAAGGACAGCTTCGGAGTCCTGTAAGGCCAGAACCCTGTAAGGTCACCTTCAGAGCAAGCTTCAAGATAGGAGAGTTTATGAACTCGGCAACAATAGCTTAGACTCAGAGCGAGGTCAGAAACATGGCGGGGCGGCTTGACGCAAGCCAGAAGACAAAAGAGTTTACGAGTCCAGTGGAGAGAGCCCCAACTTTGAGAAGAGCGCTTGAGAGTCCTACCAGGACAGCTCTGCACAGCTCTGTGAGGAGACCTTGCGTTGAGGATAATTCAGGGAGAACTTCGGAGCCCTATGAGGAGAGCCCTAGTGTGCTGTGAGGTGAGCTTAGGAGGCTGGGTAAGAGTATTAGGGTCCATCAGTCAAGCTTCAGCGCCTTGGGATGAGCAAAAAAGAGAACCTCAGTGTCCTGCGATCAATCCATAGGACTTTCTTTGTTAAGTTTGTAAAGCGCGACAGCTACCCAAAAAGGGTTTCCTGGCGCTAAAGAGAAAGAAAGCAGATAAAAAGTAATAGAACAAGAATAAGAGGCAGATCAGGAAATTATTGATTAAACAGCCAGGTCTTTATGGCTCTGCGGAACTGTACATAGCTTGTTTCTGCACGTAAATTAGGAGGGAGGGAGTTCCACAACTTTGGTCCCAGAAGCGAGAAGGATCTCCCGCCCATCCTGGCTAGACGAAACCTAGGCACGCTGAAAAGGCCCTGCGATGAGGGTCTCAAACAGCGGGTGGGGTGGTAAGTGTGAACCAAGGATTGAAGATATCTGGGGGCAGAGCCGAATTTGATTTTGTGCATGAAACTCAGGGTCTTGAACTGGACTCTGTTTTCAACTCTGAGCCAGTGCAATGTCTTGTGGCGGAAGTTTCAGAACTGCAAGTGAGGAATGCCGCAGAGCTCAGCGAAGGATATATCACCAAGCAGAGATTCAGAACCAACAACAGGACCTCAAAACCCTGGTAGGACAGCTTCAGAGCCCTGCGACGAGAGCATCATGGGAACCCAGAGAGAAGAGATTCATTTCCAGAGAATACAGAAGAGGGTCAAATCCCTAGAAGGAGATCTTTGCAGCCATGTGAGAACACACTCAGAGCCCTCTGGGAAACACTTCTGGGGCTTGTGACGTCAGCATTTGAGACCCCGAGAAAAAGAAAGGCTTCAGAGTTCAACAGTGAGAAATTGAGAGCACCTTGAGTGGAGCTAAAGAGACAGGCGAGAAAACTTCTCAGAATAGAGCCGCAGAGCTACGTAAATAGAGACATACAGACCAGCAAACAGATCTTCAGAGTCCAGTAAATAGACCTACAGCCCAGAAAATAGAGCTTCGAAGCCCAGGGACAACCACTCCAGAGCTCAGCAAGAACAGTCCCAAAGCCAGTCCTTCTGCACCCAG
This sequence comes from Lissotriton helveticus, assembly GCF_964261635.1. NCBI lineage: Eukaryota > Metazoa > Chordata > Amphibia > Caudata > Salamandridae > Lissotriton > Lissotriton helveticus. Next base: position 358,384,239 of record NC_136062.1, read on the forward strand.
TGAGGACAGCTTCAGAGCCCAGAGAGGACGCCTCTAACACCATTTTAAGGAGAGCTTTTGAGACCTGCGAGGTACATTTCCTATGCCCTGTGGACAGAGCTTCAGTGAGAGAGCTTCAGAGCCCAGCGAGACGAACTTCAGGGCCCGTCCGCAGTGGTGAGGAGTTCTTACCGGACTCCAGCACGTCACAGGGAACCACCTTTTTAGAAATTACCTCAAACTTACAAAATTGTCATAAATGCACATCTTCTTTAAATTAAAGCGAAGTATCTTCTACACACCTAAAGATGATTTAATGTATAGTGCTACAAAATAGAAAACTCCACAATCAATGCACATCAACAGCAACCACAGGCGACAGAAACAGGACTAGGAGATGCTCCAAAAAGACATCAGTGCCTCTTCTGGCTTTTATCTTCCATGTTTTCTCCACGCAGTTCATTCACTTGATTTGTCTCACACAGCACTCACATTCTTTGTCAGCCCCATACCTTCTGGGCGCTATGGACATACACCTAGCCAGTTGCATGTGCATTCCTTGCTGTGCACAGAGGAGCACTGTCTTTGCAGTTTCTGGGCCCGAGGCATGGGATGACCTTGTCATGAAATGTGTGAACACTCGAAAGGATACTGTAACCGTCAGTCAACAAAAAGAATACATGGCACATTATTTCCCACACTAACAATGTTACTTGAGAAAATCTGACCACGGCTATTTATTTCAATAATCTAAAAAAAGCCTTCATTGTTTTTTGTATTATTCTTTATTTTATTTTAGAGTTTTATACAGCGCGAACTAGACCCGAGAAATCTGGGTTCAGAGCGCTTTACATTAGCACCAGTTTCGTTACAAATGGACACATTCATTTTTTTTGTGCAGGAGGAAATTCACTGATTTGCCCAGAATCATTGCGTTTATGTAGTAGAAAAGCATAGACCAATTAGTAAAGGTGTAGAACAATTAATGCAGGAAACTGGACCTCTAAAGTAGTTGTTTTTACAATAAGTGCACATTGTGACGTTTTAATGGCCCCGTGGTCGAAAACTTGTTGCTCCAATGAGGCTGCTGATAAACAACCCTGGAAGGCGTGTCCAGGTAGGTGACTATGGCATCCAAGGCCCAATAAGACTCATCTTTCTAAACCCCCCCCACCCCACCCCCCAAGGACCTATTCTGTGGCACCTTCTTCGTGATTCATGGATTTCCAGATTATGCTAGGCTTCAGTTATAGGAACTAAATCATTATTTTTTTAAATGCCATTACGTATACATTATAAGGATTTATAAGGATTTACTCTGGGTTGTACATTTTTCACATCAACCTGAGCCCTTATTTTAGGAGGCCTACTTGCCTCACCAGTGGAATGCAGTACAGTGGGGTTAGCATGGCTTTGGGTGTGGGTGCACAAAACTCACATGAAGGTTTACAAGTTGTCTTCCATTTTTCATCAAGCCCTTTTATTACCTGCTACTAACTGTAGTTGTATTGATTCCATGCAAAGTATGGGAGATACAAAGGCAGAATGCCATTAATACCACATACAGCTATCCAACATCATTCTATCGGTCTTTCCTGTCACTCCACCCTGGAGCTGCACACCAAGCAGAGGTTCATTTGTTATGTTAGGATAAGTGCGGGGGCAGTTTTTCTTAGGCGCCCACCGCCAGCGCTCCCAAATAACAGGGTTACCAAATGCTGGGCTTGCTTAGTTCCACTTCCGGCCTTTTCGTTCCACCCCATATGCATCCTGTCTCCATCTCACTCTTGAAGGTTCTTTTTTATTCCTTTGTCACTGGTTCCTATCTTTCTCCTTCCTTCTCCCTTTCATGTATTTTCTCTCTCTTGGGTTGTCCGATGACACACAATTGGTCCTGTTCCCCTACAATGAGTGTCGGTGCCCAATCAATCAATCAATCAATCAAGTCATTTATAGAGCGCACTACTCACCCGTAGGGTCTCAAGGCGCTAGGTGGGGGGGGGGGTGCCGTTACTGCTCGAACAGCCAGGTCTTGAGCTTCTTCCTGAAGGAGAGGTGGTCTTGGGTCAGGCGCAGGTCGGTCGGGAGTGAGTTCCAGGTCTTGGCGGCCAGGTAGGAGAAGGACCTTCCTCCTGTTGTCGCTCTTCGGTTGCGGGGGACGGTGGCGAGGGCGTGGCTGGTTGATCTGAGGTGGCGCTTGGGAGTGTAGAAGTTGATCCGGTTGTTGAGGTAGCTCGGGCCTTGGTCGTGTAGGGCTTTGTGCGCGTGGGTGAGGAGACGGAAGGTGATTCTTTTGTTGACGGGGAGCCAGTGCAGGTCTCTCAGATGTCCGGAGATGTGGCTGTTTCGTGGGATGTCGAGGATGAGTCTGGCTGAGGCGTTCTGGATCCGCTGGAGTCTCTTCTGGAGCTTGGCGGTGGTTCCGGCGTAGAGGGCGTTGCCGTAGTCCAGTCGGCTAGTGACGAGGGCCTGGGTGACAGTCTTCCTGGTCTCGGTGGGGATCCACCAGAAGATCTTCCGCCCACCACCCACAACCACCGGCATAAATTAAGCACTGACGCGAAGCAGGAATGTCAAGGACCTGGTCATCAATCCAGGCCTAGCAGAAAACTGAGTGCTTGAGCCCCAAGACCTGCCAGCACACGTTAGCAATGATGGCAACCAAAGGGCATCGTACGCTGGCATCTTTATCTCAATGAGCCACCACCGTATGGTTATTTAAAAGATAGGGGCTGCAAGTGCCGTGGGCTACTCCAGAGCCACTGGTCGTCTGAATCCTGGATAAAAGCACAGATTGGCGATTAAGAATTCTTTAATGTGTCCTAAACAAGGACCTGAGCTGCAGTGAATACACAGGGGACTACTTTTGAATTCCGCGTAGAGGACAAGTAGCCATGGTCAAACTAATTTTTCTGATAGAGTGCCCTTTCGTTTGTCGCCTTGTGCTTCATGCTTGGAGCGAAGGATAAGGCGACCGGGTGGCTCCACGTTACCAGGGCAACACTTTTCCACTCCTGCACTTTATTGTTACATATCATTGTCATCAGGTGGGCTGGTCCAGCGAAAATGAACCAAGACTACAACTTCCAGAATGCACTCACATGTTAAATTAAAACCCAGAACTGGAAAAGTTGTGTCTCGGTGAAATGTAGTTATGTGGTCACCCTAGCAACAGACTCCATGATTCATAACCAGGTCTGGTGGTTAAGTGGACTAATGCGTCCACTCTTGGCCCTGTGTTTGACCTCGAAGTCACAGGTTCTATTTGCGGTGGGTCCAATCAGCCTTTCATCCCTCTGAGGTCGATAAAATGAGTACCCTTGAACTGGGTAACAATAAACATCTGTTATTCAGTGCCAAGATACCCTTCATGGGGAACATGCGCTTTATAAATACACAAGATATGTTAAGCGCTTGTGTAGGTAGGTTTATACAGAGTGATGCTGGATGCAATGCAACAGAATCCCTTGCAAGGTCCGCAAATATTACAGTGTCAAATAAGGTGTTTAAGTGAGGATGTGGCCTAACGGCTAGAGTGGTCAACCTCGAAGCTGGGGAACCCGGTTCGAGTCTCGGCTGGACGCTCAACATCATGTGATACTGGGCAAATCACTTAATCTCCCCGTGCCTCATATAATTAATGTGTCCATCTGTAACGCAACTGGTGCTCATGTAAAGCGCTCTGACATCTTACAGTCGAGTATGCGCTATATAAAACGCCCAACAAAAAAAAAGTTGTGAGAAGTCACTTGCAAGGGCCCAAGGGAGAAGGATCCTATGGCTGATGAACCAGGAGCTGATACCGTCGACCTCCTGGAAGGGCGCGTGCGCTGTATCGCCCATCAATTGCTTCCGGGTCAGCCCAGCAAGCACTGAAGGTGTTACCTTAAGCTTTTGAGCTCCTGTGACTAGTCCAATCCCGTACCTGCCTTCTGAGCGACAGCAAGGCTATCTTTAGGTATCACGCGCGGAGGAGATTTTCAAGGGCTTGTGCTGCACTGAAGGCACCAAAGCCTGACAGCTTTATTATGTTTGCTTTCTGTCACTTACTCACCAAACACCATCACTTTACAGAAAGTCCAGGAATAGGAAATAGAGAATCCGTGATTAAAAATTGCACTTTGAAAATGCATAAAGTGCAAGATGCCATACGGGTCTTAGGGCAGCAGTGCTGTAGAGGGCTACTATCCCCTCATTAGAGCAGTGTCTACACTGTACTGCAAGGCTTCTAGACACATATTCGGACAGTGCTGTTACCAGGGCCAGACTGGCCGTAGCGGGCACCGGGCATTTCCCAGGTGGGCTGCCAGGGCGAGGGCCGTTTTTGCAGCATAGATGCAATATCGGCCTCTGTAACAAAATCGTCCGAAACCGGCCCTGGCAAATAGCTCGGCTGTACCTCCCAAACCCTGGGGGGGGGGGGGTGGAGGGGGGGGGGCGGTTGAGTACTTTGGCAGGGCCTGTTTTGGTTCCCAGTCCAGCCCTGGCTGTTACTTTTAGGATTTAAATCTATTTTATTGATTTTATATAGAAAAGTGATATATAATACCCCACCTACATCCATCAGATGGTGGTGTTTCAGTGGAAGATAGGAGGAATGCATCGCGCAGCAATAACAGAGTACTGTTACTTTTAAAATTCAAGCGCCAGGAGTGGCACATCCTTCAGACTTGTTACCCCGTACAATGTACACACACTTCATTCCTCACATTTGTATTTAATCTCTTCCACCGACAATAAAGCTCTCTCTGATATAATTTGATCTGGTTTTTACAGCAGTACACCGTGCAGAAACGACCTTATGCTAATTCAAGCTCTAAAATGAGCAATGAACGATTTTTATAGTCTTTCTTAAATATGTTATGTTACAGAGATTTGTAGAGCGCTGTTTCATCATTAGAGGAGCCTTAAAGCAATAATATTTCACTTTTGTTGTTTTCCACCGTGAGAAGCAAAAGCAGACACGCTTCCAGGCTGTTTAAACAGCTGTATCATGAAGTAGGGAATAAACATGTAAATATTGCAGAATATTAGCACTGGAGCCAGCTGCAGAGCCCTTGCTGTCACTCAAGGCGAAAGTTCCTTTGCGCAACATCAGGAAGCCGAGGGGTCCAGGCCTGTTGGTGGGGCTGCGGGTAACAAATACAGTGTGCAGGAAGGGTCAAACAGTGGAGACAAAGAGCAGCAGCTGACACAGAGACGAAGCATCATTAGCCTCAGAGAGGGTCGGAGACAAGAAGCCCACCCTGCCTGGCCGCCATTGTTCTCCTGCATCGGCAGAGGGCTCATGGGACATGTCTGTGGTTCTCAGTCACTGTCATTATGTCATCATACTCAGAGGGGTTGCTGGCGTCACTCGAGAGGAGGCGGGACCCACTCACATGGCCAGAAAGAGCTTGCTCAAAGAACAACAATACCCAGTAGGCTCAACAAAAGGTGCAGTGCACTTAGCTGGTAAGAACACACATACAAATAAATATATATATTTTTTAACAACAAAAGGCAATTTCTAGCCCGGGATTTAATGCCTGCTCTGAGCACAATGGAAGCAAACTGGTGGTTGCACCTTCATGGGTGGGGAGAAAGGCACATACGAGCCATTAAGTGGTGGAATGGGTGAACAGAAGATGCTCTTTACATAGTTATCAATAAGAATTCTGACTCCAGTGTTCCATCTGAACATATGGCCTGGAACACAGTCAAAATGTGCTGATTGTGAAGCCCTGGCCTAGAATTACATTAAATTAGCAAATCAACAACAGTGCCACAAAAAAAGGTACTGCACGTCGCATTTCACTTCTTAGCAATGGTTCTCCTCAACTTTTGTACCAAGGGCCATATGAAAAAAAGCATTTTGGCGGTCGGCCGATTCCGAACTCAAATATGCGTTTTCATGCATACAAAGGACAAATTGTGATTCAGTAACATGTTACCGAATGTTAATTTGTGTTTAGCGATTCGGTATTTGGAGGGTGCGTGTTTAACTTTGAAAATACCGCATTGCAGTGCTTGCAGTGCTATGTGTGAATGTTTTGCGACACAATTACGTCTGCAAAACATTCATGTTTTAACAACAACTCAAAGGTGGTGGTAACTATTCGCAAATGGGAAAAGGTCCCCAGACCGCTTTCCCTATGTGAATATTGAAACAAATATTTCTTTAGATCACCCCCTGTGAAGCACTCCACCCATCGTAAGCATGCTGCAAGTGTAATTCTCTCGAACCATGTTTCACTCGCCCACTATGGAGCACTCTACCCATCGTACGCATGCTGCAAGTTTACCCATCGTACGCATGCTGCAAGTGTAGCTCTCGAACCATGTTTCACTCGCCCACTATGGAGCACTCTACCCATGCTTAACTCACCCTCTATGAAGCACTCTACCCATTGTACGCATTCTGCAAGTGTAGCTCTCGAACGATGTTTCACTCGCCCACTATGGAGAACTCTACCCATCGTACGCATGCTGCAAGTATAGCCCTCTACCCATGTTTAACTCGCCCACTGTGAAGCCCTATACTGATGCCTAACTCCCCTACTGCAGAACACTCTACCCTTGCTTAACTCGCGCCCTGCGTAGCACTCTACCCATGCTTAACAGACCCACTGTGGAGAACACTGCCTATGCTTAAATAGCCTACAGCGGAACACTCTACCCATACTTAACTCACCCACTATGAAGCACTCTCCCCATGCTCAACATGCCCTAATAGGAGAATTCCACCTATACTCTTCTCACCCGTTGTGAAGCACTCAACCCATGCTCAGCACACCCTTAGTTGAGCTCACTACCCATGCTTAGCTTGCCAACTGTGAAGCACTCTATTCATGTTGAACAGTCAGTGCTTAATTTCAGCCGGAGGTTGCCAGTGGGGGTCACCGGCACTTATTTTTGGGGTCCAGTACCAATTTTTCAGCATTAGTTATTTATCGAGTGAAAAATCATCACAAAGGGAGAGGACTAAAGATAAACAGCCTTAGTATTCGGAATACCAGTGTTTATTTGCACCGGATGCAGGTTTTTTAGCAGCGTTTCGGGCACCAGCATTTGTTCTTTCACAAATTAAGCACTAGTTGAATTCCTACCGTGTGAAGTTTGTTGCCTGTACTAAGCATACCCCATAAAGTTCTATACCTATGCTGTATATGTTCCACCTGTGAAACTCTCTAATCCTGTTGAACACACCTACTGTTGAGCCTTAACCTAGGCTGAACAGGCGCCTGCATGTTGCCCTGCAACGATCCTGGGGAACTATCCCCCGGCACAACAAACAGGAATACTATCTACAAGCACATCGTTCTGTGGATGGTATTCTATGGCACAGCCTTTATGCCCAAGTAACTGCCGCAAACCCAGTCCTGCCGGACTTAGCAGCACAAGGCATGACTCCGTCAACCAATAGGACGGCAGGCTGAACAAATACAGAGGCAAGACCAGCATCAACACCACAGACCCAAGTTAAGAACATCGATGTCACAGACCACAGTCAAGAAGGTATTACCTTCACAGGCCACAGTCAAGATGACATATATATCACGAGCCATAGTCAAGAAGAGGTCAACGTCACACACCACAATCAGGAAGATTTAGGCCTCATATACCATAGTCAAGAAAAGGTCAGTTTCACAGACTGTAGTCAAGACGTCAACATCACAGGCCATTGCCAATCTCATTTAAGACCTAGATCAATCCCTTTGTGCTTTTACAGCACACGTGAAGGCTTTTTGATAGTGGCAGACACAGCGGAAACCTAACTTTCCTTGCTATTATATAAAGTGATGCGATGCCCGTAGGCCTTGTTTATGGTTCAAAAATATAACAACAGAGTAATTCAATTAAAAAGATGTAAAAGTCAGTGCTCTGGCTGGCAAACTGTCTTGACAGCATGGAGGGCTGGAGGAGGACAACTGGTTATTATTATTATTTTTAATTCTTATATAGCGCATAGCTACCTGTGAGTTTCCCACGCTAGGAGACAGAAGTCAGTAAACTAAGGGCGTGTGTGACCTAAAATAGCCAGGTTTTTAATTTTTTGAGGAAGGAGATCAGGGAGTTACAGCCTCTAATCGACTCAGGAAGTGTGTTCCACAACAAAGGCCCAGAAAAGAGTAAGCGACTGCCTATTCGAAAGAGTCTGATTTTAGGCACTGAGAAGAGAGACTGGTTACTAGAGCACAATGTGCGGGAGGGAAGATAAGGTGCGGCCAACTTGTGTAGAAATCGAGGGCCAGAGTGACTTTATACATTAAGCAGAGGGCCTTGAAGTTGATGCGCTTGTCCACTGTGAGCAAGTGGATGTCATGAAGAAGACCAGACACTGAAAAGTGTTTGAACAGCCGAAACAGCAGCCTCGCTGCAGTGTTTTGTACCATCTGAGGACGTCTATTTACGGCCTTATCAGCGCCTAGATAGAGGATGTTGCCATAGTCCTCAATAGAAAGAATCATGGCCTGAACCACAGTTCTCTGGGCAGTGAAGGGGAGCAGCCATACATTTTTTGGGTTGGTTACAATTCAGTGCTGTCTTTTGGAGAGATCTTCTGACACAAGGGCTAAATTCACTGCCAAAGAACTTTCAAGTTACTTTGGCAAAGCCAATACCAGCATTGACCAGGGTCGGAAACAAGGTGCGCTGTTTACCTCCTCCTCATCTCTTGCATCACAGATCATTAATACTGTAAACATGGACAGTGGCGCCTCCTCTGTTATGGCGGAGGAGTGTTGCCCGCCCCCCTGCTAAAAACCAGCAGAGGCAAGGACATAAATACAATGATAATAAAACATCCTGCAGGCTGCCTGCTAGCCGAGGGAGGGGCGGGGACAGCCACAGTGAGGCTGCAGCACCAGGGGAGTGGGGGGGAGTGGTGTGCACTGCTAAATGCGCATGATAGTTTGGCCGGTTTCAGAGGGCCAACCAAGCCGTCATGCGCACTTAGCCTTTCTCCACCTAGCTGTGTTCTACAGCTGGGTGCTGAAACCAACAGAGGCTCCCACTCCCTGTCTGAGCGCCGAACTGAGGTGCTAAATCAATCAATCACGGAATTTATAGAGCGCACTACTCACCCGCGAGGGTCTCAAGGCGCTGGGAGGGGGGGGGGGGGCTACTGCTCGAAGAGCCAGGTCTTCAAGTCAAGTCAAGTTTAAATTTGTATAGCGCACTACTCACCCAGAGGGTCTCAAGGCGCTTGAGGGAGGAAGGGAGATTAATAGCCAAGTTTTTAGTTGTTTTCTGAAGGAGAGGTAGTTCTGTGTGAGGCGGAGGTGGGTGGGGAGGGAGTTCCAGGTCTTGGCCGCTAAGTAGGAGAAGGATCTTTCTCCCATGGTGGATCTTTGGATGCGTGGAATTGCGGCAAGGGCTTGATTGGACGAACGAAGATGGCAGGTGGGGGTGTAGAAGGACAGGCGCGTATTGAGGTATACGGGTCCTAGGTCGTAGAGGGCTTTGTGTGCGTGGGTGAGGAGGCGGAACGTTATTCTTTTGTTGACGGGGAGCCAGTGGAGGTCTTTCAGGTGACCGGAAATGTGAGCTTGTCGGGGGATGTCTAGGATGAGTCTGGCTGATGCGTTTTGGATGCGTTGGAGTTTTTTCAGGAGTTTGGATGTGGTTCCGGCATAAAGGGTGTTTCCGTAGTCTAGTCGGCTTGTGACCAGTGCGTGGGTGACCGTCTTTCTAGTTTCGGTGGGGATCCAACGGAAAATCTTGTTGAGCATACGTAGAATGTTGAAGCATGATGATGAGACGGCGTTGACTTGTCTGGTCATCGAGAGGGAGGAGTCCAGGATGAAGCCCAGGTTACGTGCGTGGTCCGTGGGTATGGGTGCGCTGCCCAGTGACGGTGGCCACCATGAGTCGTCCCATCCGGAGGGGGATGATCCTAAGATGAGGACTTCCGTTTTGTCCGTGTTAAGTTTTAGGCGGCTGTTCTTCATCCACTCGGCTACTTCTTTCATCCCTTCGTGTAGGTTGGTTTTGGCGGTGTTAGGGTCTTTGGTGAGGGATAGGATCAGCTGGGTGTCGTCTGCGTAGGAGATAATGTTGAGGTTGTGTTGGCGCGCAATGGGTGCGAGGGGACTCATGTATACGTTGAAGAGGGTGGAACTGAGTGAAGATCCTTGGGGTACGCCGCAGATGACTTCGGTGGCCTCTGATGTAAAAGGGGGGAGGTGGACTCTCTGGGTCCTTCCGGCGTGGAACGAGATGATCCAGTCCAATGCTTTTCCTTGTATTCCGACGTTGCTGAGGCGTTGTATAAGGGTGTTATGACAGACTGTGTCGAAGGCTGCGGAGAGGTCGAGTAGGATGAGGGCAGCAGTTTCTCCGCTGTCCAGTAGAGTTCGAATATCGTCTGTTGCAGCGATGAGAGCGGTCTCGGTGCTGTGTTTTGCTCGGAAGCCGGACTGTGAAGGGTCGAGGGATTTGTTGGATTCGAGGAAGGCGGCGAGTTGATTGTTGACGGCTTTCTCAATGACTTTGGCAGGGAATGGGAGGAGCGAGATGGGGCGGTAGTTCTTAAGTTCAGAGGGGTCTGCTGCAGGTTTCTTCAAGAGGGCGCTGAGTTCGGCGTGTTTCCAGCTTTCCGGGAAGGTGGCGGAGTTGAGGGAGATGAGGTGCGATGATGGAGTCTGCTTTGTTGAAAATGTGGTGGGGGCATGGGTCGGTTGGTGATCCTGAGTGGATGATGTTCATCAGGCGGATGGTGTCTTCAGTGGTGATCGTGTTCCAGGCGTAAAGGTTGTTGGAGGGGGGGTTTTAGTACATAGGTAGGTTGGGTGGGCTGGTCTCCAAAGCTGTTATGTATGTCAGCGATTTTGTTGTGGAAGAACGAGGCCAGAGAGTCGCAAAGGTCTTGGGATGGAGTAATGTCGTTGGAGCCGGCGGTGGGGTTGGTAAACTCTTTGACGATGTTGAATAGTTCCTTGCTGTTGTGGGAGTTGTTGTCGAGTCGGTCCTTGAATGCTGATTTCTTGGTGGATTGGATCAATTGGTGGAGTTTGCGGGTGGCGTTCTTGAAAGTGGTCAGGTTGTCAGTGGTTGGGTTTTTTCGCCAGGCTTTCACGAGGGTGCGACAAATCTTCTTGGATTTCTTAAGTTCATCATTAAACCAGGGGGCTTTTTTGCTACCTTGGTTTTCCAAGGGTGCTAATTCGTCAGCGCTGTGGGTGATCCATTGTGTGAGGTTAGTTGCTGCTTGGTTTGGGTCCAATGATTTTGCAGGGGGGTTTTGGAGAAGCGATGTGAAGAGCTGGTCGGTGGTAATTTTATTCCAGTTCCTCCGGGGAATTGGTTGTAGGTGGTTGTGGGTCGTGGTCTTTTTGTAGTTGAAGTGAACGCAGCTGTGGTCCGTCCAGTGGTGAGCTGTGGTGTGATTAAAGGAGATGCGCTTGCTGGAGGTGAAGATAGGGTCGAGCGTGTGTCCGGCGATGTGGGTGGGGGTGTCAACAAGTTGTTTGAGTCCGAGATTGGCGAGATTGTCCAAGAGGGTGATGGAGTTGCTGTCGTTCTTTTCCAGGTGGAAGTTGAGGTCTCCCAGTAGGATGATATCCTCGGAGGGGAGGGCGTGAAGTCAGTGATGTCTTCGCTGAATTTTGTGCGGGGTCCGGGTGGTCTATAGATGAGGGTGCCTCTGAGTGTAGTGTTCGGATCGGTGTGAGTCTGGAAGTGAAGGTGCTCGGCGGATGTGAGGTTGTCATCGGAACTGGTCGTAATGCGGATGGTGCTCTTATGAACGATGGCGATTCCTCCTCCTGTTTGGTTGATGCGGTCCTTTCGAATGATCTTGTAGTTGTCCGGGATTGCTATGGCGATGTCGGGCGCTGATGAGGCTTTCATCCAGGTTTCTGTAAGGAAGGAGACGTCCGGTGATGTAGTGTTGAGTAGGTTCCAAAGTTCAATGGAGTGTCTGTGGACTGAGCGGGTGTTGAGCAAGATGCACTTTAGGTGGTTAGTGTCGGGGCCCAGTTTGGAATTTGTGGGTTTGGTGTGGGTCTTGATGCAGTCGAACTTGCAGGCGTGGCAGGTGAAGGCTCCATGGGTGCGTCCTGGGGCGGCTTGGTGGCAGTCTGGGAGACGGCCAGAGTTGAGTGCTGAAAGGGTTGCGGAATTGTACGTTATGCAGGAGGAGTGGGGTTTGTGGGGGCCAGGGGGTCTGGAGCTGGGTGCGGTCCCGGCGCGGACGGGCGTAGACGGGTTTACCTTTGGCACGCCTTTGGGGCGCGACCGCTGCGCGTGAACGCTGCGTGCGGAAGCATCTGTCATAAATGGATAGTGGAGGGGGGTGGGGCGAGGGAGGGGCAGCTGGGAGGCGGGGGCGGGGTGGAGAGCCGGGCTGGGAAGGCACAACAACAAACAACAAAATGGCAGCAGGCCTAAAGCCACACAGGACGAGACCCAAACAATAGGTGTTAACAGGGAAGCGTCACCGGCACAATCAGGCACAAATAAATCAATGGCAGCAATGCACAATCTTATTAATAATCAAAGAGCAGCTCAGCAGGCAGTATAGCGCTTACGATACAATTGCACTCAGGCACTGTCTTGAAGTGCTTCCTGAAGGAGAGATGGTCCTGGGTCAGTCGTAGGTGGGTGGGGAGGGTGTTCCACGTCTTGGCCGCTAGGTAGGTGAAGGATCTTCCTCCGGTGGTGGTTCTGCGGATATGTGGAACGGCGGTGAGGGCAAGGCTGGCGGAGCGGAGCTGGCGGGTAGGTGTGTAGAACGTGAGGCGGTTGTTGAGGTATTCAGGGCCCATGTTGTGGAGAGCTTTGTGTGCGTGGGTGAGGAGTCTGAACGTGATCCTCTTGCTGACGGGGAGCCAGGGCTGGTCTCTCAGGTGGGCGGAGTTGTGGCTGTGTCGGGGGATATCCAGGACGAGTCGTGCGGATACGTTCTGTATGCGCTAGTCTTTTCTGAAGTTTGGCAGTGGTCCCTGCGTAGAGAGCGTTCCCGTAGTCCAGTCGGCTGGTGACGAGGGCCTGGGTGACCATTTCCTGGTTCCAGTGGGGATCGAACGGAAGATCTTTCGGAGCATGCGGAGGGTGTTGAAGTAGGAAGAGGTGACGGCGTTGACTTGCCTGGTCATTGTGAGGGAGGAGTCGAGGATGAAACCCAGGTTGCGTGCGTGGTCCGTGGGCTTGGGGGGGGTGCCCAGAGCCGGGGACCACCAGGAGTCGTCCCAGGCGGAGATGGATGGGCCGAGGATGAGGACTTCCGTCTTGTCTGAGTTTAGTTTCAGCCGGCTGAGCTCCATCCATTCTGCGACGTCTTTCATACCTTCCTGGAAGATGGCCTTGGCGGTGGCGGGGTCGTTTATGGGTATCGTTGGGTATCGTCGGCATAGGAGATGATGTTGAGGTTGTGCTTGCGTGCGATGGCTGTGAGGAGGCTCATGTAGACATTGAAGAGGGTGGGGCTGAGCGAGGAGCCTTGGGGTACGCCGCAGATGATCTTGGTGGCTGCTGCGCGGAAGGATGGGAGACGGACTCTTTGGGTTCTGTCGGAGAGGAAGGAGGTGATCAATTCCAGGGCATTTCCTTGGATTCCGGCGTGGTGGAGGCGGGTTGTCAGGGTGCGGTGGCAGACCGTGTCGAAAGCAGCCGACAGGTCGAGGAGGATGAGGGCGGCAGTTTCCCCGTTGTCCAGCAGGGTTCTGATGTCGTCGATGGCTGCGATGAGGGCGGTTTCGGTGCTGTGGTTCGCTCGGAATGCGGACTTTGATGGGTTGAGGGAGCCGTTCGTCTCGAGGAAGGCGGTCAGCTGCTTGTTGACGGTTTTCTCGATGACTTTTGCGGGGAAGGGGAGGAGCGAGATGGGGCAGAAGTTCTTGAGGTCAGTGGGGTCTGCGGTGGGTTTCTTCAGGAAGGCGTTGATCTCTGCGTGCTTCCAGCTCTCCGGGAAGGTGGCGGATGCGAAGGAGTTGTTAATGATGTCCCGGAGTTGGGGTGCGATGATGGAGTCCGCTTTGTTGAAGATGTGGTGAGGGCAGGGGTCGGCTGGGGAGCCTGAGTGGATGGTGTTCATCGTGTGGGTGGTGTCTTCCGTGCTGACGGGGGTCCAGGTGCGGAGGGTGGTGGTGGGGGGCGCTGGTTCGGTGGTAGGGTCTGTGGTCTGAGTGCCGAAGCTGTCGTGTATATCGGCGATCTTGCGGTGGAAGAACGTGGCGAGGGAGTTGCAGAGGTCTTGTGATGGCGTGATGTCGTTGTTGCTGGCGTTGGGGTTGGAGAGCTCTTTCACGATGCTGAAGAGTTCCTTGCTGTTGTGGGCGTTGTTGTCCAGCCGTTCTTTGAAGGATGACCTTTTGGTGGTGCGGATCAGCTGGTGGTGTTCGCGGATGGCGTTCTTGAGGGATGTCATGTTTTCCGCTGATCGGTCGTGGCGCCAGGCTTCCTCGAGGGCACGGCAGGATTTCTTGGAGTCTTTGAGATCGTTGGTGAACCAAGAGGCTTTTTTGCTGTCAGGGTTGCTTGGGGGGTTCTTCAGTGGTGCGAGGGCATCGGCGTAGTCAGTGATCCACTGTGTGAGGTTGCGGGCTGCTTTGTTGGGGTCCGTAGTGTTGGTGGGTGGGTTTTGGCTCAGGGAGGTGGTGAGCTGGTCGGTGGTGATCTTGCTCCAACATCTTCGGGGGGCTTGTTGCGGGCGGTGGTGGGTCGTTGTTTTCCTGAAGTTGAAATGGACGCAGCTGTGATCGGTCAAGTGAAGTTCGGTGGCGTGGTTTAAGGAGACGTGGTCGCTGGAGGAGAAGATGGGGTCGAGCGTGTGGCTGGCTCGGTGGGTGGGGGTGTTGACCAGTTGCTTGAGTCCGAGGTTGGCGAGGTGGTGTAGCAGGGAGGTGGTGTTGTTGTCCTTGTTGTTCTCCAGGTGGAAGTTGAGGTCTCCCAGTAGGATGTAGTCCTCGGAGGGGAGGGCGTGAAGTCAGTGATGCCTTCGCTGAATTTTGTGCGGGGTCCGGGTGGTCTATAGATGAGGGTGCCTCTGAGTGTAGTGTTCGGATCGGTGTGAATCTGGAAGTGAAGGTGCTCGGCGGATGTGAGGTTGTCATCGGAACTGGTCGTAATGCGGATGGTGATCTTATGAACGATGGCGATTCCTCCTCCTATCTGGTTGATGCGGTCCTTTCGAATGATCTTGTAGTTGTCCGGGATTGCTAAGGCGATGTCGGGCGCTGATGAGGCGTTCATCCAGGTTTCTGTAAGGAAGGAGACGTCCGGTGATGTAGTGTCGAGTAGGTTCCAGAGTTCAATGGAGTGTCTGTGGACTGAGCGGGTGTTGAGCAAGATGCACTTTAGGTGGTTAGTGTCGGGCCCAGTTTGGAATTTGTGGGTTTGGTGTGGGTCTTGATGCAGTCGAACTTGCAGGCGTGGCAGGTGAAGGCTCCATGGGTGCGTCCTGGGGCGGCTTGGTGGCAGTCTGGGAGACGGCCAGAGTTGAGTGCTGAAAGGGTTGCGGAATCGTACGTTATGCAGGAGGAGTGGGGTTTGTGGGGGCCAGGGGGTCTGGCGCTGGGCGCGGTCCCGGCGCGGACGGGCGTAGACGGGTTTACCTTTGGCGCGCCTTTGGGGCGCGACCGCTGCGCGTGAACGCTGCGTGCGGAAGCATCTATCATAAATGGATAGTGGAGGGGGGTGGGGCGAGGGAGGGGCAGCTGGGAGGCGGGGGCGGGGTGGAGAGCCGGGCTGGGAAGGCACAACAACAAACAACAAAATGGCAGCAGGCCAAAAGCCACACAGGACGAGACCCCAACAATAGGTGTTAACAGGGAAGCGTCACCGGCACAATCAGGCACAAATAAATCAATGGCAGCAATGCACAATCAAATTAATAATCAAAGCGCAGCTCAGCAGGCAGTATAGCGCTTACGATACAATTGCACTCAGGCACTGTCTTGAAGTGCTTCCTGAAGGAGAGATGGTCCTGGGTCAGTCGTAGGTGGGTGGGGAGGGTGTTCCACGTCTTGGCCGCTAGGTAGGTGAAGGATCTTCCTCCGGTGGTGGTTCTGCGGATATGTGGAACGGCGGTGGGGGCAAGGCTGGCGGAGCGGAGCTGGCGGGTAGGTGTGTAGAACGTGAGGCGGTTGTTGAGGTATTCAGGGCCCATGTTGTGGAGAGCTTTGTGTGCGTGGGTGAGGAGTCTGAACGTAATCCTCTTGCTGACGGGGAGCCAGTGCTGGTCTCTCAGGTGGGCGGAGATGTGGCTGTGTCGGGGGATATCCAGGACGAGTCGTGTGGATACGTTCTGTATGCGCTAGAGTCTTTTCTGAAGTTTGGCAGTGGTCCCTGCGTAGAGAGCGTTCCCGTAGTCCAGTCGGCTGGTGACGAGGGCCTGGGTGACCATTTCCTGGTTCCCGTGGGGATCGAACGGAAGATCTTTCGGAGCATGCGGAGGGTGTTGAAGTAGGAAGAGGTGACGGCGCTGACTTGCCTGGTCATCGTGAGGGAGGAGTCGAGGATGAAACCCAGGTTGCGTGCGTGGTCCGTGGGCTTGGGGGGGGGTGCCCAGAGCCGGGGACCACCAGGAGTCGTCCCAGGCGGAGATGGATGGGCCGAGGATGAGGACTTCCGTCTTGTCTGAGTTAAGTTTCAGCCGGCTGAGCTCCATCCATTCTGCGACGTCTTTCATACCTTCCTGGAAGATGGCCTTGGCAGTGGCGGGGTCGTTTATGAGGGAGAGGATCAGTTGGGTATCGTCGGCATAGGAGATGATGTTGAGGTTGTGCTTGCGTGCGATGGCTGTCAGGAGGCTCATGTTGACATTGAAGAGGGTGGGGCTGAGCGAGGAGCCTTGGGGTACGCCGCAGATGATCTTGGTGGCTGCTGCGCGGAAGGATGGGAGACTGACTCTTTGGGTTCTGTCGGAGAGGAAGGAGGTGATCCATTCCAGGGCATTTCCTTGGATTCCGGCGTGGTGGAGGCGGGTTGTCAGGGTGCGGTGGCAGACAGTGTCGAAAGCAGCCGACAGGTCGAGGAGGATGAGGGCGGCAGTTTCCCCGTTGTCCAGCAGGGTTCTGATGTCGTTGATGGCTGCGATGAGGGCGGTTTCGGTGCTGTGGTTCGCTCGGAATTCGGACTTTGATGGGTTGAGGGAGCCGTTCGTCTCGAGGAAGGCGGTCATCTGCTTGTTGATGGTTTTCTCGATGACTTTTGCGGGGAAGGGGAGGAGCGAGATGGGGCAGAAGTTCTTGAGGTCAGTGGGGTCTGCGGTGGGTTTCTTCAGGAAGGCGTTGATCTCTGCGTGCTTCCAGCTCTCCGGGAAGGTGGCGGATGCGAAGGAGTTGTTAATGATGTCCCGGAGTTGGGGTGCGATGATGGAGTCCGCTTTGTTGAAGATGTGGTGAGGGCAGGGGTCGGCTGGGGAGCCTGTGTGGATGGTGTTCATCGTGTGGGTGGTGTCTTCCGTGCTGACGGGGGTCCAGGTGCGGAGGGTGGTGGTGGGGGGCGCTGGTTCGGTGGTAGGGTCTGTGGTCTGAGTGCCGAAGCTGTCGTGTATATCGGCGATCTTGCGGTGGAAGAACGTGGCGAGGGAGTTGCAGAGGTCTTGTGATGGCGTGATGTCGTTGTTGCTGGCGTTGGGGTTGGAGAGCTCTTTCACGATGCTGAAGAGTTCCTTGCTGTTGTGGGCGTTGTTGTCCAGCCGTTCTTTGAAGGATGACCTTTTGGTTGTGCGGATCAGCTGGTGGTGTTCGCGGATGGCGTTCTTGAGGGATGTCATGTTTTCCGCTGATCGGTCGTGGCGCCAGGCTTCCTCGAGGGCACGGCAGGATTTCTTGGAGTCTTTGAGATCGTTGGTGAACCAAGAGGCTTTTTTGCTGTCAGGGTTGCTTGGGGGGTTCTTCAGTGGTGCGAGGGCATCGGCGTAGTCAGTGATCCACTGTGTGAGGTTGCGGGCTGCTTTGTTGGGGTCCGTAGTGTTGGTGGGTGGGTTTTGGCTCAGGGAGGTGGTGAGCTGGTCGGTGGTGATCTTGCTCCAGCATCTTCGGGGGGCTTGTTGCGGGCGGTGGTGGGTCGTTGTTTTCCTGAAGTTGAAATGGACGCAGCTGTGATCGGTCAAGTGAAGTTCGGTGGAGTGGTTTAAGGAGACGTGGTCGCTGGAGGAGAAGTCGGGGTCGAGCGTGTGGCTGGCTCGGTGGGTGGGGGTGTTGACCAGTTGCTTGAGTCCGAGGTTGGCGAGGTGGTGTAGCAGGGAGGTGGTGTTGTTGTCCTTGTTGTTCTCCAGGTGGAAGTTGAGGTCTCCCAGTAGGATGTAGTCCTCGGGGGGGAGGGCGTGAAGTCAGTGATGCCTTCGCTGAATTTTGTGCGGGGTCCGGGTGGTCTATAGATGAGGGTGCCTCTGAGTGTAGTGTTCGGATCGGTGTGAATCTGGAAGTGAAGGTGCTCGGCGGATGTGAGGTTGTCATCGGAACTGGTCGTAATGCGGATGGTGCTCTTATGAACGATGGCGATTCCTCCTCCTGTTTGGTTGATGCGGTCCTTTCGAATGATCTTGTAGTTGTCCTGGATTGCTATGGCGATGTCGGGCGCTGATGAGGCGTTCATCCAGGTTTCTGTAAGGAAGGAGACGTTCGGTGATGTAGTGTCGAGTAGGTTCCAGAGTTCAATGGAGTGTCTGTGGACTGAGCGGGTGTTGAGCAAGATGCACTTTAGGTGGTTAGTGTCTGGGCCCAGTTTGGAATTTGTGGGTTTGGTGTGGGTCTTGATGCAGTCGAACTTGCAGGCGTGGCAGGTGAAGGCTCCATGGGTGCGTCCTGGGGCGGCTTGGTGGCAGTCTGGGAGACGGCCAGAGTTGAGTGCTGAAAGGGTTGTGGAATCGTACGTTATGCGGGAGGAGTGGGGTTTGTGTGGGCCAGGGGGTCTGGCGCTGGGCGCGGTCCCGGCGCGGACGGGCTTACCTTTGGCGCGCCTTTGGGGCGCGACCGCTGCGCGTGAACGCTGCGTGCGGAAGCATCTGTCATAAATGGATAGTGGAGGGGGGTGGGGCGAGGGAGGGGCAGCTGGGAGGCGGGGGCGGGGTGGAGAGCCGGGCTGGGAAGGCACAACAACAAACAACAAAATGGCAGCAGGCCAAAAGCCACACAGGACGAGACCCCAACAATAGGTGTTAACAGGGAAGCGTCACCGGCACAATTAGGCACAAATAAATCAATGGCAGCAATGCACAATCGAATTAATAATCAAAGCGCAGCTCAGCAGGCAGTATAGCGCTTACGATACAATTGCACTCAGGCACTGTCTTGAAGTGCTTCCTGAAGGAGAGATGGTCCTGGGTCAGTCGTAGGTGGGTGGGGAGGGTGTTCCACGTCTTGGTCGCTAGGTAGGTGAAGGATCTTCCTCCGGTGGTGGTTCTGCGGATATGTGGAACGGCGGTGAGGGCAAGGCTGGCAGAGCGGAGCTGGCGGGTAGGTGTGTAGAACGTGAGGCGGTTGTTGAGGTATTCAGGGCCCATGTTGTGGAGAGCTTTGTGTGCGTGGGTGAGGAGTCTGAACGTGATCCTCTTGCTGACGGGGAGCCAGTGCTGGTCTCTCAGGTGGGCGGAGATGTGGCTGTGTCGGGGGATATCCAGGACGAGTCGTGCGGATACGTTCTGTATGCGCTAGAGTCTTTTCTGAAGTTTGGCAGTGGTCCCTGCGTAGAGAGCGTTCCCGTAGTCCAGTCAGCTGGTGACGAGGGCCTGGGTGACCATTTCCTGGTTCCAGTGGGGATCGAACGGAAGATCTTTCGGAGCATGCGGAGGGTGTTGAAGTAGGAAGAGGTGACGGCGTTGACTTGCCTGGTCATCGTGAGGGAGGAGTCGAGGATGAAACCCAGGTTGCGTGCGTGGTCCGTGGGCTTGGGGGGGGTGCCCAGAGCCGGGGACCACCAGGAGTCGTCCCAGGCGGAGATGGATGGGCCGAGGATGAGGACTTCCGTCTTGTCTGAGTTTAGTTTCAGCCGGCTGAGCTCCATCCATTCTGCGACGTCTTTCATACCTTCCTGGAAGATGGCCTTGGCGGTGGCGGGGTCGTTTATGAGGGAGAGGATCAGTTGGGTATCGTCGGCATAGGAGATGATGTTGAGGTTGTGCTTGCGTGCGATGGCTGTGAGGAGGCTCATGTTGACATTGAAGAGGGTGGGGCTGAGCGAGGAGCCTTGGGGTACGCCGCAGATGATCTTGGTGGCTGCTGCGCGGAAGGATGGGAGACGGACTCTTTGGGTTCTGTCGGAGAGGAAGGAGGTGATCCATTCCAGGGCATTTCCTTGGATTCCGGCGTGGTGGAGGCGGGTTGTCAGGGTGCGGTGGCAGACAGTGTCGAAAGCAGCTGACAGGTCGAGGAGGATGAGGGCAGCAGTTTCCCCGTTGTCCAGCAGGGTTCTGATGTCGTCGGTGGCTGCGATGAGGGCGGTCTCGGTGCTGTGGTTCGCTCGGAATCCGGACTTTGATGGGTCGAGGGAGCCGTTCGTCTCGAGGAAGGCGGTCAGCTGCTTGTTGACAGTTTTCTCGATGACTTTTGCGGGGAAGGGGAGGAGCGAGATGGGGCAGAAGTTCTTGAGGTCAGTGGGGTCTGCGGTGGGTTTCTTCAGGAAGGCGTTGATCTCTGCGTGCTTCCAGCTCTCCGGGAAGGTGGCGGATGCGAAGGAGTTGTTAATGATGTCCCGGAGTTGGGGTGCGATGATGGAGTCCGCTTTGTTGAAGATGTGGTGAGGGCAGGGGTCGGCTGGGGAGCCTGAGTGGATGGTGTTCATCGTGTGGGTGGTGTCTTCCGTGCTGACGGGGGTCCAGGTGCGGAGGGCCGTGGTGGGGGGCGCTGGTTCGGTGGTAGGGTCTGTGGTCTGAGCGCCGAAGCTGTCGTGTATATCGGCGATCTTGCGGTGGAAGAACGTGGCGAGGGAGTTGCAGAGGTCTTGTGATGACGTGATGGCGTTGTTGCTGGCGTTGGGGTTGGAGAGCTCTTTCACGATGCTGAAGAGTTCCTTGCTGTTGTGGGCGTTGTTGTCCAGCCGTTCTTTGAAGGATGACCTTTTGGTGGTGCGGATCAGCTGGTGGTGTTCGCGGATGGCGTTCTTGAGGGATGTCATGTTTTCCGCTGATTGGTCATGGCGCCAGGCTTCCTCGAGGGCACGGCAGGATTTCTTGGAGTCTTTGAGATCGTTGGTGAACCAAGAGGCTTTTTTGCTGTCAGGGTTGCTTGGGGGGTTCTTCAGTGGTGCGAGGGCATCGGCGTAGTCAGTGATCCACTGTGTGAGGTTGCGGGCTGCTTTGTTGGGGTCCATAGTGTTGGTGGGTGGGTTTTGGCTCAGGGAGGTGGTGAGCTGGTCGGTGGAGATCTTGCTCCAGCATCTTCGGGGGGCTTGTTGCGGGCGGTGGTGGGTCGTTGTTTTCCTGAAGTTGAAATGGACGCAGCTGTGATCGGTCCAGTGAAGTTCGGTGGCGTGGTTTAAGGAGACGTGGTCGCTGGAGGAGAAGACGGGGTCGAGCGTGTGGCCGGCTCGGTGGGTGGGGGTGTTGACCAGTTGCTTGAGTCCGAGGTTGGCGAGGTGGTGTAGCAGGGAGGTGGTGTTGTTGTCCTTGTTGTTCTCCAGGTGGAAGTTGAGGTCCCCTAGGACGATGTAGTCGGAGGAGGCGAGAGCAAGCGGGCTGATGAAGTCTGCGATGGCTTCGCTGAAGTGGGTGCGTGGTCCCGGGGGTCTGTAGATGATGGTACCTCTGAGGGTGGTCTTGGGGTCGGTGTGTATCTTGAAGTGAAGGTGCTCGGCCGTGGTGATGGCGTCGCTGTTGTCGGTCGTGATTTGGATGGTGTTTCTGTGGACAATGGCGATGCCCCCTCCGGCTTGGTTGACGCGGTCACTCCGGATGATCTTGTGGCCTTCCGGGATGGCTATGGCGATGTCGGGGGCTGAGGAGGCGTTCATCCAGGTTTCCGTGAGGAAGGCGACGTCCGGCGCTGTGGAGTCAAGGAGGTCCCAGAGTTCGGCGGCGTGTTTGTGGATGGAGCGGGTGTTGAGCAGGATGCATTCGAGGTGGTTGTGGTTGGCGCCGGTACTGGCGGGCGCGATGCCGGACCGAGGGCAGGTGAACTTGCAGGCGCGGCAGGTGAATGCTCCGTGGGTGCGTTTCGGGGTGGCTCGGTAGCGGGCTGGCTGACGGCCGGTGTTGAGTGCGTGGAGGGTGGTGGGGTCGTATCTCCGTCGTGTGGGCTGGCTCCGGCGGGGTCCAGGGGTTCTGGCACTGGGCGCGGTCCAGGCGTGGACGGGCGTAGATGGGCTTGCCTTTGGCCCGCCTTCGGCGCGCAATCGGTGCGCAATCAGCTTGCCAGCTGCGCGTGGCTGCTGCGCGTACGCGCCATCTCTGCCATATATGGCGAAGTGGGAGGGAGGAGCAGCTGGGAGACGGGAGCTGGGTGGCGAATGGTGAGCGGGATCGCGAAGAGCAGGAAAAGGGGGTGGGGCCGCAGGGGAGCAGCAACGGGGAGCGGGGGGAGACAAGGTGCTCAGACCAATCCCAGCGCTTCTCACATGCTGGGAATAGCATTCCCAGCATGTGAACAGGGCTGGGGTTGGGAGCCTGTGCAGTGCGCACCAGGTTTCTGACAAGGACGCGAGGATCGGGAGGAAGGCGGCGGCCGTCGGAGCAGGTAATTGCAATTTTATTTATTTTTAATTGTCTTTTTGTGTTTCCCCCTCTCCCCGCCCCACCACTTCACAGTACGAGCGGCCGCTCCTGATTTACATAGTACTGTTTACGGCAACTAAAAACTCTGACGCACACCTATCTTAGAGAAGACAAAGGTTGTTGTAATTGGAACTCGTAGTGCCAGGTTCAATTACCGCAACTTTCTCTCTGCTGGTTTACCAGAATGAGGGCAAGAGTGTTTGTTTGCAGCTGGCAGAGAAAATGCAGTCAGGCTGGCAATGGCCTGAAAGTGAGACTGTGTCCTTCCAACGATGAAGTCCCTACACTGGCTTCCCAATCAGGAGCAGACATGCTCCAAGCGGGCTTGTCTTCTTTCACTCACACCACCCTCGCCAAGAGGAAGGCCACCAGAATAGCATGGGATTGATGCACAATGTGTTTGACCTTTTAACCCCTTGGGCGCGGCCGCGATTCTGCACCTGTGCGGCACTTCTAAAGAGTGGGCGGGATCATGACGGCCCCCAGCCATCTTCAGCACACGCCCACCGTGTTGCATGACGGACAGGGGCCGTCATCAGCATGGAAGGGGTTAAAAGATTACTAACCAAGAGCTGCAAATCCTGAATTTTACTGCAAAACCTATTTTTGCCATTTTTCTTCATCCCACAACTGTTTTAAAACGCTTTGTAAACTGCAAGAAATGTCATAAACTTACAACTTTGTCCTCAGATTGTGACGCAAAGCGCAGTCACACAACTAGCCTGACACCACGGTTTCCACAACATATATTAGAAACCACAACATCTCCAGCCATCTGGCTTGAGTACAACTGGCGGCAACCCGAAATGAACGTTTCCCCCGCTTTGGCAGCAATATCCCTACTGTACACACGCTCATGCGCCTGGCCCTGATCCCAGGGAGGTTAAATAAACATTCATATCATATTTCCAAATATGGGTTAAAGATTCCTTTTATGTGGCTTTCACAAACCCAGTACAATTTTCAGGTCGTGTTTTAAACAGCAACAGTGACTACATTTGTCTCCCCCTCACGCCCCATGCAGAGTGGTCCGATTACCCTTGCGCCGAGAGGACGCATCCAGGCGCCTTTACCATACATGCAGTGCAGCGGTAGCCAGACACTTATATAGGGAGGCATGCACATTTATGAGGATTCCAAAGCCCGTTTGTTATACATCACTGTCAGAGAACCTTGTACATAACTCCCTCATTAGCACTATGGCCTGCATCTCTTCAAAGAACTGGACAGCGCGCGAGCCGTGGCTGAGATGCGCATTAAACAACTAGACCAGAAACAGGCGCTGCTTAATAAATGCTGCTCTTTCAGGGTGAAGCGCTTCTTGGCCTGCAGCAGGTTGGGGTCCATATTATGACGTTTACAAAAATGCCTATAACCATATTAGGGCACTACAGCAGTGTCTACAAACGTACCAGACCCTACCCACTTTACTATATAGTAAGGCCTATAGAGGAATACATCCTTATAGCAAGAAGCCCACTCCTCACTGGGTGACTTCTGCCACACAAGACACTGTTTCCACTAGTAATGAGATATCCGTGGATGTGTCCTCTGTGGTCAGGTGAGGGTCACTCTTGGCTGGGATCCGATCTGACCTACTCAACAGCCGGGGATCCAGGGTGACCCCAGGGTAGAAGCAGGCTTTGGAGGTGTCAAGACAGACAGGGCCAACAGTCTCCGTCTAGTTCAAAGGGGGAAACATTCCCCTTCAAAAAGAAAATAACGAAGAAAAAGACTCGCAAGTCTATTAGCCGTGTGCATAAAACAATGAACACAATCATGTACAAAAAAACAATGAACTCAATCATGCGCAAATACCAATTAACACAAAAATGTGCAAAAAAAAACACTGAACACAACCATGTGGAAAAAAAAATGAACACAATCATGTGCAAAAAACACTGAACACAATCATGTGCAAAAAACAATGAACACAATCATGTGCAAAAAACACTGAACATAATCATGTGCAAAAAACACTATAATCATGTGCAAAAAACACTGAGCATAATCATGTGCAAACTGAACACAACCATGTGCAAAAAACACGGAACACAATCATGTGCAAAAAACACTGAACACAATCATGTGCAAAAAACAATGAACACAATCATGTGCAAAAAACACTGGACATGATCATGTGCAAAAAACACTGAGCATAATCATGTGCAAACTGAACACAACCATGTGCAAAAAACAGTGAACACAATCATGTGCAAAAAACAATGAACACAATCATGTGCAAAAAACACTGAACATAATCATGTGCAAAAATCACTGAACATAATAATGTGCAAACTGAACACAATCATGTGCAAAAAACAGTGAACACAATCATGTGCAAAAAACAACGAACACAATCATGTGCAAAAAACACTGAACATAATCATGTGCAAAAATCACTGAACATAATCATGTGCAAACTGAACACAATCATGTGCAAAAAACACTGAACACAATCATGTGCAAAAAACAATGAACACAATCATGTGCAAAAAACACTGGACATGATCATGTGCAAAAAACACTGAGCATAATCATGTGCAAACTGAACACAATCATGTGCAAAAAACACTGGACATGATCATGTGCAAAAAACACTGAGCATAATCATGTGCAAACTGAACACAACCAT
Source organism: Lissotriton helveticus (assembly GCF_964261635.1). Lineage (NCBI taxonomy): Eukaryota > Metazoa > Chordata > Amphibia > Caudata > Salamandridae > Lissotriton > Lissotriton helveticus. The sequence goes on from NC_136062.1 coordinate 358,409,489, forward strand.
GTGCAAAAATCACGGAACACAATCATGAGCAAAAAACAATGAACACAATCATGTGCAAAAAACAATGAACACAATCATGTGCAAAAAATACTGAACACAACCATGTGCAAAAAACACGGAACACAATCATGAGCAAAAAACAATGAACACAATCATGTGCAAAAAACAATGAACACAATCATGTGCAAAAAATACTGAACACAATCATGTGCAAAAAACACTGAACACAATCATGTGCAAACTGAGCACAATCATATGCAAAAAACACTGAACATGATCATGTGCGAAAAACACTGAGCATTTTCATGTGCAAAAAATACTAAACACAATCATGTGCAAAAAACAATGAACACAATCATGTGCAAAATACACTGAACACAATCATGTGCAAAAAACAATGAACACAATCATGTGTGAAAAACACTGTACATAATCATGTGCAAAAAACACTGAACATAATCATGTGCAAAAAACACTGAACGAAATCATGTGCAAAAAACACTGAACACAATCGTGCAAAAAACACTGAACGAAATTATGTGCAAAAAACACTGAATACAATCATGTGAAAATAACAATGAACACAATCATGTGCAAAAAACACTGAACATAATCATGTGCAAACTGAATACAATCATGTTAAAAAACACTGAACATGATCATGTGCAAAAAACACGGAACATAATCATGTGCAGACTGAGCCCAATCATGTGCAAAAAACAGTGAACACAATCATGTGCAAAAAACAGTGAACACAATCATGTGCAAAAAACACTGAACACAGTCATGTGCAAATAACAATGAACACAATCATGTGCAAAAAACACTGAACATAATGATGTGCAAATACACTGAACACAATCATGTGCAAAAAACACTGAACATGAGCATGTGCAAAAAACACGGAACATAATCAAGTGGAGACTGAACACAATCATGTGCAAAAAACACTGATTACAATCATGTGCAAAAAATTAACATAATTATGTGCAAAAAACACTGAACATAATCATGTGCAAACTGAGCACAATCATGTGCAAAAAACACTGAACATGATCATGTGCAAAAAACACTGAGCATAATCATGTGCAAAAAACACTGAGCATAATCGTGCAAAAACACTGAACACAATCATGTGCACAAAAACACTGAACACAATCATGTGCAAAAACAATGAACAATCATGTGCAGAACACACTGAACACAATCATGTACAAAAAACAATGAACACAATCGTGCAAAAACACTGAACATAATCATGTGCAAAAAACACTGAACATATTCATGTGCAAACTGAGCACAATTGTGTGCAAAAAACACTGAACACAATCATGTGCAAAAAAACAATTAACACAATCATGTGCAACACACACTGAACATAATCATGTGTAAACTGAACACAATCATGTGCAAAAAAAACCTGAACATTATCATGTGCAAACACTGAACATAATCATGTGCAAACTGAACACAATCGTTCAAAAAACACTAAACGCAATCATGTGCAAAAAACACTGAACACAACCGTGCGAAAAACACTGAACACAACCATGCAAAAAACGCAATACAACCAAGAACTAATTTTTAACAGTCCTGTGCAAATTTGACATCTAACTACATTTTAAATGCATCTACCAGGATATTTAGTAACTCTGTTTTAAGACCACACACTGTTTCCTTTAGGAAGAAAATAATTGCTGTAACCCAAAGTCTAACTCTGTATTTATCACCCTCAGGGGAAGTGGTGATTGGCTGGCCTTGGACTAAATCCAGTGTCTTGAGGCCAAAAACTGCAAAGTTCGGCCAGACCCAAATCCCAGACTCCCTCTGACCACAATACAATCGAGGTGCCTTACAGGAACTCCCTGTGATTTCACGTGCGCTATTCTGCAAGCCTGTATTATGATGACAACCATTTGTATTTGATATCGGAACACGCGATTAGCAAAGGGTTTCTAGACAACCCAAGGCAACCTGCAGAAAACAATAACATGATCATGGGAAAAGAAGAAAGAAGGTAGTAAAATCTTTTCTGAATTTCAGGATTGACTTAGAGGCTCCTCTGCAAGTGAACTGCAGGATGTGGGTGAGAAAGGCCATACTACAGAAAAAAAAGTCACTGAAAAAGCACATATCTACCACTCATAATGCACAACTTGGATTGTACCAGCAGAGTGCACACTGGGAGCTGTGCCATGCACAGTTATGTGTAAATTATGCAAGAAATATAAATAATTATCAATGTATTAATTGGTTCAATAGATTGCAAAAACATGCATTCTGTCTGATACTGTTCACTCTCTAACCTTATTACAAGGAAAAGGACAGGTCAGGGAGTTGGGCAAAGTGTACCAGGTGTTCACTGACGTTCGTAAAGCTACTTTTGATGTTAACCTCTGATTAATCAACAGCTCTCCTTACATTAAAAAATGGATTATCGTGTAGTTATCCTAAGAATGCACCGCTCCTATGCAATAAAATATGGGAATCTTTGTGGGCTCTGGGCGTGTGAAGTTATAAGTAACTTAACCCTGCACTGTTCTCTCCTCCTCCACTTCCTCGTACAATTACAATGCTATTTTGCAGCAGAGGTGTCCACCATGGGTCCACGAAGGCGGAGTGCTTCCTGGATTTTAGGATAGTCACAGTGTCAGATGGTCCCATTGCAGTTAATTGCATTGAAATTAATTTTATGAGAATTAATGAATATCTAAAATGCACCCACGCCTGATGTGTCACCCACTGTAGGACATATCTGGTTTCTGGGCAAATACAACTGTTTAATAAAAATCAATGTTCTTTTAATATTACCTCGTGATGCATTTCTTTACCTACGGGGGCAGCTTAAGGAATATCAAACCCATTACCTTAGGTTAAAAAAAGGAGGTTCAATACTCAGGGTATAATTCCTTGTTCGAAATAGCTCAAGTATTCATAGATCTATGCCAGAATGCACCAACAAGTAAATTTAAAAATGTATTCACAGCTTTTTTCCCTATTTTTTTAAACTTTCTTTTAGACACAATGGAAAAATAATAGTGCATGAGTGATAATATTACATGTGCTCTATATGGTGCTGGAGCTCACCATAACATTGAGGACAGAGTAAAATAAGTGTCTTGTCTATATAAGACATGACAACAGTATCCATCACACGGCTGCCATTCGGATGGACCCCTGGCTACCTCTGGAGCTTTTATTTACATGATGGTTGGTGTTCTTCATCAGGTCAACTGAATTTAACCTGTCCTTAGTCAAGAGAAGCCGTATATGAGACTATCCCATAGTCTTTTAAGATGAGCATGTCATTTAATGTCTTTATTGACATTTAATTGCTACTAGTTGCTTGTGAATTGATAGACACAGATATCCAGTTCCAGGAAGGCTGGGTACCATGTCCTGGGCCCTTCATCCACCTTTCCATATTTTTAGTGAGTAACGCGCTCATCATTTCACAGGGCACACAGGGCCAGACTGCTAGCCTTAGCTCAGAGTGCTGTCTGCCTATTGAAAGGACCCGCCATCTGCTCCAGAGGCGGCCATTTTAATCATCTGCCCCCCACGAGCCCAGGTCAGGAGGTCACTTGCTGATTGACAGTCCTCTTTTGACCACTTCTCTTTTGCATTGCAAAAAGATGCACTACTCGGTGATCTCAAGCGATTTCCTTTTTGGGGGTTCAGTCAGGGGCTGCAAATGACAGTCATTTATCTTACTTTCGCCTGCACCCCTGGGGAGCCCTGAAACCTCCACCTGAGGTCTTCAGGCCAAGATCTTTCTTGTTTGGTGCGTTTTGGGGGGTACAGCGGGGACAACCGTCTTGCAGATGGTGGATAACGCAAATTCACAAACTTATGAAAGACATTAAATTAATGTATTATACAACATTCAATGCACAGGCTTTGGGGTATCTCTTCCCTTCCGCCTCATGGCACATTGCAATGAGGACACAGGGGCACGTGTTTCATCGGTACAGCAGGTACAGTTGCACCTCGGATGGGGGTGAGCAACCCATGGCAGCCCAACTATGACAGCCTTCTACCAACCAACCAGTGAGCTGTGAGGCCCATTAGCTTAGCTTCACTAGGGCGCCAGGCAACGTTAAGTTGCTGCACGTCTGGAAGGATATAGCTCAATGGATTTGCAACGCTGCCTATCGCCCATTGCAGTCCAACCGACACCTACAGTTTGTATAAGGACATTTCTTCGTCGAGCATCTGCAAGATAAGTTTACAGAGAGTTTACTTAAAATACTGCGTAGGAATTCAGCAATCGATGACAGCGAAACGCAGAATTTCCAAGAGATGCGGTGAGTGATGCTTTATAAGACGTATGCACAGGATGCCGCAAAGACTACACTTTAGATCTTCTTGAGTAGATTTGTGAACGCAGAGTAGCATTCTGGGGCAGTTCATGAAGCATAATACCACTAGTGAGGACTCTGAGGGGAAGTACTTGCGCTTAGAGAGGAGCCGTCACTCAAACTGCTCATATAGTGAAGGAGTCGCTTTTATAATCCACCAGTGACTATTCTGGTCTCACTTTGGGTACAATTCACCTGTTTTGCAGAGGCGGAGCTGGGCAATACAAAATGTGGAACCTTGGAAATGGTACCCGACTGATGCGGACAGGGCTGTCTGCCTGCTGGGGTGGGACAAAGAGGGTCACAGGTGAGACAATCAACTGTGGGCAAACTCTCCCTAGGCTTTGGGACAGACATATTGTTAGTGCATTAATGTGCCAACTGTGTACTGGCACAGAACAAAACAAGGGTGTTGTTGCCATGCCCACGAGTTTAAAAGCCCCCTGAAGTAACTTCAGCTGTGAGGTTTGTATTCTTATTACCGCGCTCAGTTGTGAGAGTAGTCCAGAGAGGGGGAGGGGCTGCCCTGAACTGCATCAAGTCTTCTACCCAGGAAGGCTGAGCCAGAGAACCTTCTAGAAAAGTAAAAGGCTACGCATTTAGTGCAAGGAAAGCTCTAAATGTTAACAAAACAATGGGCACAAAAGTCCACCTCTGATTGGAGGTTGCAGACATAAATAGGAAATGTTTTCTTTGGTAACCCGCGACAACGCTCGCATATGTAGAGTTGGAGTGTTTTCTAATTTAGACACAACTACATGAATTAAATTCGTTTTTAGGTTGGTGTCACTTTCATTGCGGTGGCAAGGGTGCCAGAGGCCCCGACGCAAAAAAGGAAAATGGGTCTTTCGTCAGCTAAAAAGAGTCGCATTTGGGGTGCAGTGTACCCCTCAGATCCATGGGACCCGGTGCCACTGCACCCGACGCACTGTTTATAGCTGCGCCTCTGGTCGCTATTCCCACCTCTTGCAGAATAGTATATACTGGTGGCAAAGGCTGCTTTCGTCAATGTTTGAGCTATTCCTTCACACCTTTAACCACACACCCTCTGATTGGCTGGCCCAGTTACAGAAACTCTCTGCTGCCCGCCTTGCCGAATTCCAAAAGGTCTTTTCCCAGGCCTGGTTATCTGTGATTAAGTAACCTAGAAGATGGCATTATGTTACCTGGCTATTGTTTGCCCGTCTCCTCGGGTTTAGCTTAAGAGATTTATCAGGCCAAGCCGGGTCTGCTCCCGAGAGAGGGGTCATGACCCCTTTGTGCACTGACAAAAGAAAAACCTGAAATCTGCCACGCTGACATGTCCTGCAGTAAATCAAAACGCCTGAAATGAGCCTAAAACGGCCATTTTACTTCATAGAAAAAAAACTTTTTTCTAATAAGAAATCTACTTGTCAGATGTAACTACGTAAAAGTAAATCCTTGGGTTCGCTCTTGTAATGCTACAAAAGGCGACCCAAGAAAAGTGTGTTAGCCAGTACTAGGAAGAAGAAAAGACAAAGCTGTTTGGAAATTGGTTTTCTGTCCGGAAAAGGACAGGCTGGCTATGGAGTGGATAAGGTGGCTGTGAAATGGGTAGACTAGGGAATAAAAAGAGGAAAGTGGCAAGGAAAAAGGGTAGAATGACCGTGTGAAATAGTAGATTAAACCCTAAAAGAAAGACTAGCCTGCAGGGAAAGGAATGAGGAATGGGGAGACAGGCAGTATTTCTGTAAAGACTAAATAGGAGACCACCTGAGGACTGGGTCGATTGATTTGGGCATGGATAGATTGGTCTGGGCATGGGTAGATAGGTCTGGGCATGGGTAGATTGGTCTGGGCATGGGTAGATTGGTCTGCGCATAAGTAGACTGGTCTGGGATTTGGTAAATCGCTGAAGAACGGATACACAGGCTGAGAAATGTTTAGGCCGGCCTAGAAATGGATAGCATGGTCGGGCAATGGATACAGTAGCAGTAGCTAGATAATGGATAGAACGGCCAACCAATGGATAGAACAGCTGGCCAATAGGCAGAACAGCTGGGCAATGGGTAAAACATCTGGCCCATAGATAGAACAACTTAAGTAGGTAGAAAAGCAGTGGCATGGGAAGAATAACTGTGAAACAGAAAGACTGTGGAATGGGTACAAAGGCTGTGGAATGGGTAGAACGGCAGTGGAATGGGTAGAAAGGCAGTGGAATGGGTAGAAAGGCTGTGGAATGGGTAGAAAGGCTGTGGCATGGATAGAAAGGCTGTGGAATGGATAGAAAGGCAGTGGGTGAGTAGAAAGGCAGTAGAATGGCCTCACTTTGAAGCTCACGCTTTCTTTATCCGGTGCCCAAACGTTGCCCCCATTCTCAAACACAGATCCGTCAGAGCGGGGCTGATAGCCTGGTGTTGTGTCCACACAGCTGAACCTGGCCCCTTTGTTCCCAGCACAGCTGGGGTCTCTGCAGACATCACAGCTCCATTTCTAATTTTTACCAGCGCAGCCGCAGAGTATCACCCGGCTAATTCTTCGAGTTTAAACAACGAGCAGCCCAAATGCAAGATGGTTAAGGCCTGATGCAAGGCGCCCAGCAATGACGTAATCACTGTTTGTCACAGCAGTGCTAGCGTCAGGCACAGACTGGTGACGTGCATCCTATCTCTCTGACTTCAGCAGCAAGAAGACTTCACGATGCTCTAAGGCACCTACAGCGAGAAAGATGATGATAAAAAGCAACTGTATAAAGTTTTTGGGATTAAGGGATGGATAACTCAATTCTTGTGAAATGCAAGTCTTGCACCCAGTGGAAGGCTTTTGAGCATTTCCTACCATTTCCTCGTCCATTAGATACTCTAGGCCTAGGGCAAGAGTATCATTAATGTGTTGTCATGAACTGTTTGATGCTCATGGGCAAGTGCGCCATAAATGTGTAGTACATCCAGGCCAGAAATTTTCTTTGAATTCTGGGACTTGCAGTCCTGATTTTGTGATGGGTTAAAATCCTAGCATGCAAGGGAAAAAAAAACCTGGAATGGAGGAGCTTCCCTTGCATGGCACTTGGAAAGTTGAGAGTAGCACAGGTGTTTTCATTAGATAGTCAGATACTCAAGGCCGAATGGGCCATTGAGTAGTCAGGTTCTAACTCAGTCTGTTTCTTGAGACTCTGACATTTGGATAAGTGGAGTAAATAAATGAAAAATCCATATTTTTGGCCCTTATTTTTTCCCCCATCTTCTTTATTTCAATTACTTTCCATGAGGTTTTCGACAACAGGCATTGTACTATTGTGTGGCAACTTAAAAGCTGCATAACATGCGACCCACTATTTAGACATGGTGCCCTTAGGCAGACAGATTCACACATTCAATACTACAGTGTACACATATTACCCCAGTAGAGCAAAACCGGCTTGGAAAACACTTACTAATGCCTCACAGATGCAGAATTCTGTGCAATCTGTGTGCACAAAGTTAGAAAGTGCACACATACAGCAACTTTAATAGCACATCTAAGAACTCTGTGAATCGACACCATCAGAGGAGGTCGGTATGTTGGAACAGGAACAGGGTTCGTAAGTGTCCCAAATCAATAGTGTACGTATAGGAACATTATCAGGCCCTTTCATGCTCCCTTACCTCCAGGGGACGTAAACAAGGCTGTGCAAGTCTGCAGGAAGCACACAATGGTGCACCAAACAAGCATCTATTTGGGAAGGAAAGAGATCTGTAGAATAGCAGAGACGCATGTGCACTGCCGGCTCACATGCACCCAACACGGGTACCACGGCCGCTCCTATAGTAAACTAATTCAAGGCGGTTGTCTAGGGTGCCACAAGTTACCACCACAGGCAGCACAGGATGCCACATTGCCTGTAGACGGGCTTGCAAATGGCAGTTCGTGAAAGGCGAATGAAATCCTTTGCGGGCCTGCCCTTAACAACTCTCTGAGCTATGAAGGCATGTGCAGGAATGCCACCCTAGGCAGTGCACTTGCATTCTCATGAATGCACTAAATCCTCGTTACCAGCTTCCAAAATCAAAGCTTCCTGATTTTTTTGTTTTTTTTAGCATATGCGAAAAAAAGTGCCAGTTGTTATCCGAGCACCTGGTATTGAACTATGAAAAATAGAACTCATAAAAGGCAGGGCTGCCAAGCGTGTGTATTGGAAACATGCCCCCTCGAGGGTCACTTCGGGGCTTGGCACAGCTACAGAGGCAAGCTGTTGGCTCCAGCTGCTCAAACAGATCGCGGGCCTTGGTGCGCGCAGGTTCACAACAGAACCGCGTGCTAGGGCCGTCCATGCGGAAGGATCTGCAGCGCGCACGCGCCTGCGTCTTCCTGCGCGCGCTCTCCGGCCTGGAGCGAGCCGGAGTTTACATCTGAGTTTTTTTGGGTTCTAGGTCCAGGAGAATTAAGTCTTAGTTATCTGAAGGCGATTCTTTGTCCCTGTTGACTAGCTCTGCCAGGCTCTCAGCTTCTGCCCATTTCTTGGTTTCTGTCGCTGGAATACGTGGTCCCCATATTAAGGGTGTCGGGTCTCAATTTACATTCTGTGAAGTAGGCTAGAGGCCAGATATGTGAGATGGAGAATATTATGTTGGATTGCTTTGTATTTCTCTATACTGTTTTAGGGCATAATGTTATTCTTTTCCATTCTTGATCTGTTAAATCACTGTTTAGTCCTGCCTCCCAGGCTTCTACTAGTCCATGTCAGCTTGCCTTGGTCAGCTTTTGTTATGCCGCATAAACTCTTCTTAGGGAGTTTCTCCTTTGCTGATTTGTTATATAGCTTCTAATCATACATGGGCCTTTGGAGCTTCCACACGTTGTTGTCTGTGTTTTTCTTATTTCACTAATGTGTTAAATGATATGGCTGTGCCTGTCGGCATGGAGTATACTTGTTGTAGTGTTTCAAATATTTGCAGTCGTTTCATCGTATAAATCACCCATTGCTCTAATTCCAGCATTTGCCCAGGCTATTCTATTTGCAGTTTTCTCTAGCTGCCAAAAATGGTGTCAGACACTACAAACGCAACATTGGGATGTGTGCTACGCCCGTTTTGGTCTTATGTCGCACTCAGTGCCAACAGAGATTAGGAACTGCCAGGGGCATGAAATTCTCATGCCTTTGGGTGAACTCATAAGCACATTAGTCAGCAATGATCTGTACTCAATCATTTCCTTCATATGTAGGGGCACCAGGGAGGGCTGGTAATTGGTCTATAGTGCAGCCCACTGCAGTTGTGTAACCAGGTCAAAATGCTTAATTTAGGGGTCTGTAGGCCTCCTTTGGATGTTCAGCTTAACAAGCACAATTTATGTATTTGTCCTCCTCACGCTACGTCCTTAGTACAGTGTCTATGTCTGCATAGAAGTGTTTGGGTAGACAGCCCAGTATGGTGGAGAACCAACACAGAAAGCTCACAACAGCATCAACGGCTAAGCTACCCTCCGTCCAGAGGGGAAACGTCTTCCAGAACATTACTGATGCATTAGTAGCTGCGAGAATCTTAAACAGGTTTCTTTCTAGGAACGATGAATTTTGCCTATAAACTTGGACTTCCCCAGGTATTTGAAGGTTTCATCTTGCCATTTATGTGGGAGATGTAGTAGGTGGTGTATGCCATATTTGTCTAGACATTTAGGTGGCTAGAAGCGTTGTCAAATATCTCAAGCGACATTAATGCGTCAATCAAGCCCCCTTCCATGGCTCAGAATTTTTGAAAATTGTCCTTGTAGAGGGCAATGGAGTGGAAGGACGAACCTACAGAGATGCCTTTTCTTCACCCATCTCATGGAAAGTTGCTGCAAAAAGTTCCATCACAAGTGCGAACCAAAGTGGGGACCGCGTTTTGATATAGAATGGTTCAGAGTACAACATACCCTTTTCATCCAAGCTATAAGGTAAGTGCATAGGAGTCTGACCCATTTGCTTATTACTGGACATATCTAATTTTATGAAAAAGATGGGGCGGCTTGAAAGGAATGCTCCCAATAGGTTTAAAAATGCAATTTCATAGCCCCTTGAATTAATTGGACATTACCCCTAGACGTTGCCCGCAGGCTGATGCCTTATGGAAGAGTTAACCCTGGCTTTGGGATCTTGGCTAACACCTAGCTTTGATGGAAAGAGTCCATAGCCATAAGAACTCTGTAAAAATACTAAGAAAGGTGGATTTGCTGTACAATTATCTGCACATCAATTTCCGTTCTCTTATCAAGTCCCATTTGTCCCTGAATCAAGCTCCACAATACTGAGTGCAACAATGGTGTTTTGATGCGCATCCACCTAGAGCATCTACAAAAACCTCCTGCCCACAGAAACTGTTGCAGTACGGCACAATACCAAAAATGATACACCAGTGTACATCTTATGTAGTCCCTTTTATCCTTTATGCAATTCAGCACTTAATATCCATCAATCTTTATCAAGAATCGACTTTGTCATTTCAATAGCCATGTTGAGTTGACAGTTCAAATTTTATTTCTTAAAAACCAGCCGAGGCGCGTTTCGCCCTATTCGGGCTTCCTCAAGGCCATTCTACTGATATGATATATAATACTCCTTTATTGGCACCGCTTTGATAGAATCAATCTTTTCTTAATACAAGATTCTGATGCTAAGTAACTTTCGCTGTTAATATAAATAACACGTCAATGTACTAAGATGGGGCGGCTTGAAAGGAATGCTCCCAATAGGTTTAAAAAGGCAATTTCATAGCCCCTTGAATTCATTGGACATTACCCCTAGACATTGCCCGCAGGTTGATGCCTTATGGAAGAGTTAACCCTGTCTTTGGGATCTTGGCTAACACCTACCTTCGAAGGAAAGAGTCCATAGCCATAAGAACTCTGTAACCTGGAAATTACTCAAATTGAGGCCTAAGCTAAACAACGTAATATGTAAAGCTATAAGATATTTGACATGACATTTTGAACAGATACATATAAGGGATAGCGCGAAGATCGAATTTTAGTATGATGTGCTGGTGTTGGGTTCTTTTCATTGTCCAAATGGCGTACAACAGATTTTCTTATCATTGGCTGTAATCGCATCTCACATTAAGCACTACAACTGCATTCTGATGATAATATATGCACATTGAAACAGAGTGTTTCATACTTGCGTTGAAAAATAGAATACATCTTTTCTGATGATCAGCGAACTGACTGTGATGGTCATTAATTTTATTTCCCAGATCAACAAGTTTATTTTTTCTTAGTTTAAACAATAGTTTGTAGTCGCTAGATGTGTATCTGATGTATGTATCTGGGTAATGGAAGGACAGTATCGTTTGCACCATTGTATGGTTCCAACAGGATAGTTCACCAACATTCAACATGTTGAACTGATCATTTTGCATCCATCCAACGCTGATCATGTAATATTCCACCCCGGGAAATACGGCACAAGAACTCATCACAGCACCATGCACAAGGCTTCTCACGTACATGTTTCTAGTTCAGATATGTCATGTGGCCAGCAGAGACAGGCTCAAAACGGCACGTGTCCTCCAACAATGTATCGTCTTCAGTCCTGTCCATAAATATGTATAATTTGTCCTACTACACAGAACACGCTAGACATTCTACTGGCAACCCCATGTGCACAACATGACACCAAGGTCATTTAAGTGGTTAAATAATGCCAACTCAACAGTACTGCCCATAGTCACACCAATACACTTGTGCATATGCAGTGTAAGATGTACTCACTCCAAAATACATTTATTTATGGATGCATGGGCAGGGCAAACCTTGCCAAGAATCAACAGAGCTCTGTGCCATAGGCTTGATTCTGGGGCTCAGTTGGAGAGCTTTTACAGAGCGGCCAATAACAGACGCTTTCATATTGTACAGGGAAGACGTGCTCCTTGGAGTGATGTCTCCTCGTTTTTTTCCTGAAATGAATGAGGGTTGGATCACTTCTGCTATCACCAAGGTTACTGTTCCAGGTCTTTGTCGTGTGGCTGGAGAAGGCCTCTCTTCTGGTTTGCTCTTGCTACATTTCTTCATCTCCAGCCTGGCAATGTCTGACTCCTGATTGGTGGAAGATGTCTGAGGTGGTTAGTGTCTCGTCAGGATTGGAGGAGCATTATTTCAGATGGCCTCGTAAGCTATGCATTATATCCAGGGCCACTGGAATTGTGCGGCCACTGCAATTTTTACATAATTATAGATTTGCCGCATTTCTATCCATCATATGCCGCATAATCATCAAATTTTAACAAAATAAATGTTCTTTCTAACTCAAACGTGTCAAAAGCAGAGCTGGACTGGCCGTTGCGGGCACCGGGCATCTCCCTGGTGGGCCGTCCAAGGTGGGGGCCCATTTTGGACCCCTGGGGTGCAGTTTTTGTTACAGGGGTCGGTTTTGCAGCATAGCTGCAATATTGGCCCCTTGTAACAAAAGCGGCAGAGGTGAGATGGGAGTTGGGCTTCCAACTAGCACATACCCAACTCCCCCCCCATCCCCCACCAGGGGCCGGCCGAGCTGTTTGCCAGGGCCGATTTCGATTCCCAGTCTCGCCGTGGTCAAAAATTACTAAAAATGCGACAACACTTGTTACAGTGCAGTGGAAGGCCCTTTGCAAAGCTGGACTAATCACCTTTATTTTATTTTAAAAGTTTTGTATTGCACAAACATGACCCAAGTAGGTATCAGAGCGCTTTACATACGAGTTGCAGAAGACTGTTGATCTGTTGCTATATTTGGATGTTCAACTGGTACCAATGAGGTCAACCAATGCCCACAGAGTATGACTCAGTTTAAAAATGATGAAATAATGAAGTAATACTATTGCAAAATGTGCTACGTTATGCAGTATAATTTGCCTTTTCTTTCCACATAATTTACTCAACCCTGCCGCATTATTTGGCCCTCTCCTGCCGCATAATTCCAGTGGCCCCGAGTACATCTTTAATAGAGCACATGCAGTGAGGCGAAGCCTGTGCACTTTCTTCAGTGATGCTCTGAGACCTTCTCAGGTCCCGGATAAGAAACGCAACAGCATTCAGTGCCTTTGAGCACGCGTTGTCAGCATCTAAGGGCAGGAGGACAGGGGGACTGTTGAAATGAGATCTGTTTTAAGGACAAAAAGTTTCATTCTTTTTTAGGAGGGAAGGCAGGTACCTTGCCTTCATGGTTTTCTTTCCAACAGGTCTATGAGGCATATTATCAAGGGCCATTTCGCTGATTTTTTGGCTTTAAAAACCAAAAAAGCGGCGAAAATCACATTGCCATATTAACAAGGCGGCGCTAACATGCATTAGCGCATGTTAGCAGACGTTGTTCAAACGCCTCGTCTTGCATCGCTAATGAGATGCAAAGCGGGCGTACCTTCAGGCGACGACAGGAAAATAATCGCTAATCGCACATTGAGCAAGCCATGGTCATTCCTCTGATCAAGAAACCTAATCTTGACCCGGAGGCTCCTTCCAACTACAGACCAATCTCGCTCCTCCCAGCACTGACCAAGATCTTGGAAAAGCACGTACATGGCGTGCTCTCCAATTTCCTGGAGTCTAATGATCTGCTCCATGAGTCCCAATCGGGATTCCGTTCCAACTTAAGCACCGAGACGGCGCTCTTGGAAGTCTCGGAGATCATTAGAGAGGTGCTGGATATGGGAGGCAGGGTGCTGTTAGTCATGCTAGACCTGTCGGCGGCGTTTGACACCGTCCCCCATGAGGATCTCCTCATTAGGCTCCATGACATCGGGCTTGGGGGGACGGTGCTCAACTGGTTTTCTTCCTTTTTGGCCAGCCGCCGCCAGACGGTCTGGGTTCCACCCGGATCCGCCGAGATGCCGCCATTGGGAGTCGGAGTGCCTCAGGGCTCTATCCTGAGCCCCACTCTTTTCAACATCTTGATGACCCCTATGGCGGCATTGGCGGAGTCCTATGGGGCCCGGATCGTCTCTTATGCTGACGACACTCAGCTCCTCTTCACCTGTCGTAAGGGTGAAGAGTTTGATGGCGAAGGGATCCGCGAGTGCCTTGGGGCTGTTTTTAGCTGGTTTTCACAAAACAGCCTCAAGTGCAACTCGGATAAGTCCGAGATACTATTCTTCGGATGCCCCTCTGAACCAGATTGGCGAGGCTGGTGGCCTGTAGACAAGTTCCCTCCCACACAGTCATCTAAGTGGGCTAAGAACCTGGGAGTCAAAATCGACAATGAGCTGTCGCTCAAATCCCAGGTGTCCACCCTTACGGGAACCTGTTTCGGGATCCTCAGAATGTTGCGCAAGTTTTTCCCCTTACTTTCGGAGCAACATCGGAGGATTACCGTTCAGGCCCTCATAGGGTCCAGATTGGATTATGCTAACGCTCTTTATCTGGGCCTGCCTGAATACCTCCTCCAACGCCTGCAGATCACCCAGAACGCTGCTGCGCGTGCCATCTTTGGCCTTCATCGTCGGACTAGTGCCTCTCATCTTCTTGCATCCCTTCACTGGCTCCCGGTGCGGAAGAGGATACTGTTTAAGACCATGACTCTTGCCCACAAGGCCTTATATGGCACTGGTGCCAAGTATCTTCAGAGGAGGCTGGACTTTTATCGACCGGCACGCTCCCTTAGGTCAGAAACTTTGGCCTTGGCTCGGGTTCCACGTATCAAAAAGGCTCGGCTAGGCGGCCGGTCTTTTAGCTTTCTCGCTCCTAAGCTTTGGAACTCATTGCCGTTGTCTCTGCGGAGCACCTCTAATTTGCTTATTTTCAGGAAAAACTTGAAAACTTGGCTATTTGCCGGATAATTCTCCCCTCTGTGGCCCCTTTTTTTGTTACTGTTATGTTTTCTGCCCCCCTTTTGGTTTGGAGCTCAAAGCGCCGGGACACTCCTTTGGAGTAGCCGTTGCGCTATATAAGCCCTAATTTAACATAACTAATTTAACATAACATTTACAAGCTGGCCCATAACACGCATAGCAATGAAAAAATCTGCGCTAACCGCGGATAACGTCTGCTAAATTCTCGATTTAGCCATGTGCATAATGGGAAGTGGATTATAAGGTTACATCCACATTTCCCTATTTACAATTTCGTCAGAGCACTTCTAACATCGCTGGTTTCCATGCGATATTGATGGAAATCGCCGTATAGCGCCAGATTCCACATCGCCTGTTGGCAAATCGTTGCAAATACATCGCTAACATGGCGATGTGATTCGGCGATATACAGCGATAATGAAAAAAGCGCTAGACGCCTTTAGCGATATTTAACGTTCATTGTTGATAATATGCCCCTTATTTGGGGAAAGTAGTGCTCACCTCTCCATGGCGCTACCCTCACCCCCCCTCGGAGGTCCCCCCAAGTCTGGTTTGAGAATCACAGTCTCAAGGCTCTATGTAGACTTGCCCCATCTCTCAGAAGTCAAAAATGTTTAAAAATTGGCAGGTTTGGCGTTGCATAGTTAAACTTTAATCCATGGTTTGTTGTGTGTTGTCAACGAGCAGTAATGTTGTGTTGACCTTTAGACAGGCGCCAGAGGTCCAATTGTATACACCTGGGAACATTCAGAACAAATAGGATTAAGCAAACCACGCCCACCTGTGCACAACATCGCATCGAAAGTACATAATTGGCTAACAATGTCGCTCAACAGAAGGGCGCCTAAGTCCAGATAATGACAGGTGCGCTGCCCATTGGAATGAAATGAACGTCACACTCCTTCCCCGGAAACACCCGCAGACATGCTGCTTAAAGATCCCTCGGGGTTTGTCAGACCCATCCGGTTCAATAAACATTATGAACCATTTCCCCGTGTCCGCATAGACACCAGTGCTCGACAATCATGGCGAAGGCAACACTTCCGGTCTGACACGGATTTGTTCTTTACAGTTCTCGAAGACGCACTCAGTCCAAACCTGAAGGCTTTTGGAACAGCCCAGGATGTGGCGTAATGACCAGAGATGTCGACTTTGGAGCTGGGGAACCAAGGGGCATATTACCAAGGAATAGCGATATTTATCGCTAAATGCGCTTACCGCATTTTTTTTTTATCGCTGCCTATCGCTGGATATGTTAGTGGAGAAAACATGCTATTAGCAACGTTTTTCTCCATTGTGTTAAAATATCTAGCGATAGCGGCGAAATACGTGAATATCGCTGAGAATACAGCGATATTCACGCATTAGCGACAAAATGCTCTTAGCCATGTTATCCACCTCCCATTGGATAACATGGCTAAGAACTGGTCTGGGCAGGTGTTAGTATTTGGAGATATTGGCGCTTAGCGTGAATATTTCCATCGCTATGCCTGCCTTGCTAATAGGCGATAGCGACGTTAGCGACTGCTTTCAGTCGCTAACTGGTTGGGTATGCCCACTTTGCATGTCATTAGCGATAAACATCGCTGACATGCAAAGCGGGCCCCAAACCGCTCGCTATCGCCTAAAAGCTGTCGCTAACATCAGTTAGCGACAGCTTGCTAATAGGCGATAATTGCCTATCGCCCTGCTTGATGATATGCCCCCAAATTCGAGTTTCAGCATCGGCTCAACATCCTGTGATTCTGGGAAACTCACTCAATCTCCCCGCGCCTACCAAAAATGAATGTGGTTTTGTAACTGGTGCTCGAGTAAAGCGCTCCAGTACCATCGGGTCGAGTTCGCGCTACACAAAACTGCAAAAAAAAAAAAATGAAGGCTGCTTGGATTCGTAAGGTATCCAAAGGCATGTAGTACGAATAGTTTAATATATATATATATATATATATATATTATTCCGTTGCTAGGGAGATAGGGATCTGTGATGGCACACTTGTGTGGGAATTCCCTGACATGCACCTCGGTTCAAGTTTTCCTTTCTACCTGTAAACAGACTTTCTTTTGTGTCGCCACTGGGTATGTACACAGTATTCATACCGCCTGCCCTTTCAAAGTTATTGAAACCCAAGCGGCAGCTCTGCGCACACATCGCGGTGAGTCACGCCACCGTGAACTGGTTTCACCACTCGGCCGCGTGTAAACACAATACGCTGCCTTTTAACACAGAAATCTTTGTTGCCCTGCAAGTGCACGCCAGGGTCAATAAAGAGCCCCCTCCCCTTCTTTCGCAATTCTAATTAGAAGCGGAAGGAACAATGCGGACAATCTAAGGCTGAAAACAGGGGGCGGGGCCGGGCTGTGGTTCATGAAAGTCTAAGGAACGCCCCCAATTCTCCCGGAAACTGCTGTGTGAATGGGAAACACTGCGGGGCTTCCTGATACGGGGTCTTTATGTGGCACGCACTGTTCTAGATTCAAAACAACAGAGCAGCCACGGGTAGAGTACAGGCTGTAAGTAAACTGGTTGTCATCAAATGACCCCATGGGGTCTTACAACCAAGGCCACTGCAATTATTTTTTGCAAGAGTATAAATTTAGTGGCATTTTCCACATACTTCATCTTTTGCCGCATAATCTGCAGATAAAAAAAAATATATAGCTCTACTGGATCAAAAGTTACAAAAAATCTGCAGTAGGTCTATCTGAGCAGAAGAAAGTCCTTCACACAGGTTGACCTGGTCTTTTTTCTGCAGCATATTGCTGTTTTTGGGTGTCAGCCTGGGGATGAAATAATGAGGTAACACTATCATAAAATGCACAATTTGCGTGTTCTTGCTCCATAATTTTAATTACGCCGGCCTAATTGGCATAACTTTGGTAATTTTGCATCAAAACATTTACATGAAATTACAGAGATTATGCCTTCACACCACATTGTGTAATTTCAGAAAGGACTATTAATGCAAGATGCAGTTTGGGTAATTTTTGAACACGAGCGCTATTCCAGATAGATTTTTTTACCCGAGCAGACCGCGTGGGTAATTTTTGAGCATGAAACAACAGATCCAAATGCACAGGGCTGTGTTGAACGCAAGCGGAGTTACCTCTAATGTGGGTGGGTCTTCAACAAACATTTCAGGTAGATTGTTTTACTCAGGTGGACAGTTCGGGCAATGTTTAAGCACAAAACTCCAAATGTGAATGCAAGCGGCAGTGTTTTGAGCAAGAGCGACTGGAAATTAACTAGAAATTAAAAATTCAAGTTGAATTTTTACCTGGAGAGTTCAGGTAAATTTATGAGTGTGAGATGTGCTTCATGCAATTTTGTGTAAGTTTAAGGTAATTACACAACAGCAAATTACACAGATTTCGCACACCCCTTATTTCAACACATTGGTCGTCAGTCAACGTTGTACTGTCATATGGGGGCAAGGGCAGCTTTCTAGACAGAAGGATGCTTAACCTATCCAGCATCATCAACAGACTTGAGAGAAAAGTACATTATTTCTGGATAGGCAGATATATGATTTGCTGGTGTGGAGACACAATAGGCGTTACAATAAGACATTGCTAAAACTACACCTATTACCACGTATCAACTTGCTGCACTGCGGGTTTTGCCATTACAGATTGCTGAAAATAACATTTGTTGCAATTACAAATTGTGATTGTATTAAATATATCAAACTGGAAGGAACAATGGCCTTGCCAGGATTTCAGATTCAGATTCAGATCCAGAGGTTACATCAGACGTCTACAGGGAACGCTCAGCTTGCTGGGTCACCCTGCGAGGTAGTCACTCATTTTATCGCTCACAAAAGGATGAAAGTCGACCGCAGTGCTTTTACTATAATAGGAACCATAATCCATTACTTTATCAGCAGGTGACTTTATCAATGGTAGCCAAGTATATTTATGTATTTATTTAGTGCGAGAGCACCTGGTAAACG
Organism: Lissotriton helveticus; assembly: GCF_964261635.1. Taxonomy (NCBI): domain Eukaryota; kingdom Metazoa; phylum Chordata; class Amphibia; order Caudata; family Salamandridae; genus Lissotriton; species Lissotriton helveticus. The sequence continues at coordinate 358,428,536 of NC_136062.1, forward strand.
GAGCAGCCTGCCGCCCCTGGAGGGGCTCACAGCCCTTGGGAACTTGCCTGCTGCCCTTGGAGGGGTCCACAGCCCGTGGGTCCTGTATGCTGGGTATTGCACGGGACTCCATTGTCCAGGAGTCCGTGCGCTGAAGTCCGGAGGTCCGCACCCACACACACCGCAGCTTCAAGCTTCAAACTGCTCGCGGTACCCGCTGTCGCGGGTCCCGCTTCGCTCGTGAGAGCACCTGGTAAACGGAGCAGCCTGCCGCCCCTGGAGGGGCTCACAGCCCTTGGGAACTTGCCTGCTGCCCTTGGAGGGGTCCACAGCCCGTGGGTCCTCTATGCTGGGTATTGCACGGGACTCCATTGTCCAGGAGTCCGTGCGCTGAAGTCCGGAGGTCCGCCCCCACACACACCGGCGCTACATAACGTCTCTCGTCTCCCGCATCGCGGGACCGCGCGCGGAGCAGCGCCGGGCTAAGCCCGGGCAAAGGGCGGGCCCTCTGTGGCCCTCCGAGGCCTGAGGAGGACGGGACGGGCCACCCCACTTTGTTCTATCACAGAGGGAGGTATCGTGCTTTAATAATATTATATGTTATTTTGGTTGGCATTTCTCTAAACCATTACAAACACGATGTCCATATGGGAGGAACTCAACGCCCTGTGCGGTACAAAGTACGCCCCTGATCTCATAACCTCCCCATCTGTGGATTCTTTTTGTCTTAGAGCAAATGGCCCCGCTGATAAAGCTCACAACCAAGTAAATGCCGCGCCCCTGGGTTCCTACAATAGATGGAAGCATGACATCGAGACTAACTTTGGGAACAATATACCATCACTTGCTAATCCAATAGCATTTATCGAGGACCCGGCTGCGGACAAATCAGAGGACCCTCTTTTGTCTCTCAATACGACTTTATTGGCTAAAATCGAGCAATTGCTGGTTGCTACCATCTCTCCCTTGGTCACAAAAATGAATGATTTAGGGGAAAGGCTGACCAATATTGAGTCAGTAATAAAAAAGCACTCGCCTCCAGCTACTATTATGGCCACATGCGTCTGTCCTAACCCTACCACCGCCCCCAAAACGTATAAATCTGGCAATGGGGCCACCCAAATACAGCCATCACGCACACCTACTCAAAATGGCCCCAAAGTATTTGTCAAACCTGCACCAAAAACCCATACAGTGGCTAGATCTGCCCTGGCAAGAATGCCACATATCAACCTGCCCCCTGAGGCCGCCCCGTATGTCTCTGTCCTCTCTGGGGTCCCTGCCCTCACCCAGGGAACACGCGAATCCCAGCAGGATTTGCTAAATAAGGCCACCTATTGGCTAAAAAAGAACAGACCGTTGCCGCCGGGGTTAGACGGGGGTATCTTGAGTGTCAGGAGGGTGGGATGGTTAGGGACGCTGCCCAAATGCATTCCTGGGGATTTGGTACTAATTAAATTTAAAAACATCAATGTGGTCCCCTTTTTACGAGTTTGTACCCCCAATGAAAGACATGGCACAATTCGCATTTGGGATCTGTATGACTTTTACCCGAGCTCCCCCCATATTACATAGGACAAACTCTTAAGTTTTTTTTAATGGTAACTGAATCTTGCACAATAACTGTTGAATGATGTTTTTTTACTGTGTCTATGAAATGAAATGTTTATGTTTTTTTGTGTTATTATTATTTCTGTATTGTCGATGCTTTCATGATTTTTTCTAAAAATCGAATAAAGCTTATTATTATTATTATTATTATTAGTGCGTACCATTGACTAAATTGTGTCTAGGGGAGGAGATGTGGCCAAATGGCCAGAGCTAATGAATTTGGAACTGAACACCAGGTTTGAGTCGAGATGTCCAGTCAACATCCTGTGATTCTGGGCAAATCACAATCTCCCCAGGCCTAAACAAAATAATAATCTGACCTTGTGTAATGTAACTGGTGCTCATGCAAAGTGCTCCAATGCCTTTGGCCAAGTTTGTGCTACCTAAAACTACCCCCCAAAAAATAGGCCCAATGAGCACAGAACATTTGTTCTTCTCAGAATCTACAGCTGGTTCTCGAGACGGTCAGCAGGGATGAGCAGACAACCTGGGACTGCGTGCATTTCTAGGAGTCGAGTAGACAGGGGCAGGCTTGACGCAAACATTTATGAACCAAAGTCAACATCTTGAAGTCCATTCTTGTCTCACTGGCAACCAGTGTCAGAACTGCCTGAAATGACAGACTCTGGGTAGTCCCAAGATCTACAGCATTTTGAACGGTTGAAAGCCTTGTTAGGTGATGCTCAGGGAAACCATAAACAGAGCATTTCCATAATCTTTTATCGACTGGGCACCTAAAGAGTGTCAACTGGAAGAAAAAGAATGGTGGCTCTTGAAGCTTCAACTTTTGATCATTTGGTTACTATGAGGTACTGTGTGTCTTTGCTTTCTCACACTAAGTGCTCCAAGTATGCCCAGACGTGGGTCCGGGGCTCACTGTGCCACTGGATTCAAGCTAGCCTGGCAGATGAGGGGTAATGCCCAGAAACCGGTCCCCAAGATGCTTCTTTCCTGTCCAGGGAGGGCCTGGCAGTTCGGTCTGGACTGTTCCCATGAGGCACAGGGTCAAGACTGATTTGCATATGACTGGGTCTAAACTGGGGTGGCATGATGAGCAAAAGAACAATGGATTTAACCCAGATCTCTTGGCTGGGGTTGAATGTTTGATTTGCTCTGCATTCCGTCCATCATCTGTGTGTCTTTTATTATGAGGTACTAAGTCACATCAGAATCCTAGAGTCCGAGTTATGAGTCGAGACTCCTAGTATGTTAGGTGGGGGCAACACGTTAAGTGTCAACACTCTTAAGATAGCAGAGTAGATCTGTGAGCTATCCGAACGTCCCTTATGTTAATCGCGAATAAACACTAATTCCCTTAGATTCTGCAGAGCAGGGAGTGCAGCCTGCATTTTAAATGCTGGAATTCTAGTAGAATACCTTTGTAGGTTATGCACCTGCTGCAGAGATCTGCAAGACACCTGCAGGGCTTAAGTTTGAATCTCTGCAGTGCTATATCAACATTCATTCTAAAATAAAACGAGTCTCACAAAATTTAGTATCTAATAACACTGATCAACAATTCAGCTGTCTTCTGCACAATACTAATGGTCCTAATTAAGACAAACATGCACATTAACCTACACATTACATATGATGTGCATTAAATTGCCATGCTATGTTCATCATCTTTTTTTTTTTTTTTTTTTTTTTTTTTTTTTTTTTTTTTTTTCAGAATGGTGTTATAGGTTTATTTTGTGGATTTGTCAAATCTTCTTTTATTTATTTATTTATTTTTTTTTTTTTTTTTTTTTTTTTTTTTTTAAGACCTTTATTAGCAACAATACCAGCGTCGTTACAAATACCTTAGCAAGCATACAGTTCGTGGCTACCGGGACCAAACAAGTCCTCAGGCAAAGATGTTACACAGCCATGATTGCCGGCATCCCGGGGGCCCGGCGGCGTCATTTAGTGGACTCAGCTCAGCTGTAGTGATAGTAAATTCCCCATCAAGGCAACACTAATCACAGCACGACTTCTGATTATTCATTAACAACAGCTCGCAGGAAAGGTCTGGTGTGTGCAAGGTCAATAGTAGAACGAAAATACCCATAGACCTACCCTAACCCCAACTCCCCACTCTACCCTCCCTCCCCAGTGTGTTCCGTGGAATGCCCAGTCAGTCTGATTCAGAGTAAACCTGCCGGGCAAACGTGTCGTGTAAAAACCATGTCCCGTGTCACTTCCCAACCCATGTCATCTATGGCCTAAGCCTCTAGTGACCCCCCCCGTTAAGCCCTCCCACGTAGGTGACTATTTGTGTGTCCCAGCGCCCCCCTCAGCAATCTCCCCACTGTCTTACCCATAGGGGAGCCCCCCCGTCCGCCCAGCCCTCTATTCCAAAACTTGGTCCTGGAGATCCACCACCTCAGATGTGTCGGAATCACCTTCCTCCCCCTTTCGTAAGTACTCCTTGTAGAGGTCCCAGAAGTTTTTTGGCCTACTTCTAGGTGGCAACAGTTCACTGTACAGCTCAGTTTGGGTACAGCAATAGCGCAGATCCCTCTTCCACCTCGCCACGGTGGGCAGCGGTCCGCGCATCCAGCAGGACGCAACTACTCTCCTGGCGAGCAACAACGCCATATCCGCTAGTCGGCGAAGTAATGGCGGGAGCGGTTTAGAAAAGCCCAGCAAAGCAAGCGCCGGTGTCCTGGGGAGCGTCTCCTCCAGCATTTGATCCAGTTCCGCAAATACCGCATTCCAGAAGTCTCGCACACCGGGGCAGAGCCACGCCATGTGGAAGAAGTCAGCGACCTGGGTGCGACAGCGCTCACATTCCGCCGTGGGCCGCAGGCCATAGCGGTGCAGTCGCTCTGGGGTATAGTACACCCTCTGGAGGAACTTAAAGTGCACCAGCCTGTGCCTGCCATTGAGTGAGATCTTGCGGGTGCTGGAGCAGCAATATCCCCACATGGCATCATCTATGGGTGATAGCAGATCCTCCTGCCACGCCTCTCTGGCTTTAGACTGCATTAGATTCTGGTGTGCTACGCCTAACTTGTTGACCGACGAGAGCAGTTTAGCCGAGGACTTAGTTTTAATAATATAGGACAACTCTGGGATCTCCTCAGGCTCTTCCATAGACGGGCCCAACTCGTCTCGGTAAGCCGATCGCAGTCTGTGGAACTGAAACTGTTGTAGCAGTGTGGGGCTCGCAGTCCTCAAAGCTAACTGACCCCAAGTTTTAAGTGTGCCCTCCTCGAACAGATCCTCCATCCTTTCCAGGCCTAAAGAACGGAGGGACTCTACAACGCCCTTTTCTCTCAAGGGGCTCAACCACAGCGCCCATTCAATCGGCATCAGGGGTGAATACAATCGATCACAATCACGGGCGCGCACCAGTGCATGCCATGCATGGTTAGTCGCCTTAAGGGAGTCAAGGCGCCCGATCGACCACTATGTTCATCATCTAGCTTGAAGCCCAGGTTGCCTCGTATGTTGCCTCTCCCGCCCACGCACACTGTCGTCCAATGGAAATATTTTGCTTTTTTTCAGAAAGCTTTAGAAATTAGAGCATGTGTGTGTCTCTGTTTGTCCCAACGGGAGCCTCTTGTGAGGTGTAAGGCTGCAAAGTTTTTAAAGTGGGATTGGACCTTGGGTTGGCTTCCATCTGGCCCCCACCATCTCGGTTTTTCAAAAATGCATAGCTCTTGCTGAGACTGGGGAAATCCAGAGGTGAGGCTGGTTTGGGGGAAGTGACTGGCTGAAAGTCACACCTGGAAAGTATTGATAATTGTATCCCCTCAAATTCTGTGCCTAGATCTGGTGACCACCCATTGGCAATGTTTCGTGCCATCTTTGAGGTTACGAACAACAGGGCTAGGCCGAGAGCTAAAGCAGCCTTGGCAGTGCCTGGACACCAGCCTCGTATAGCACAGAGGGAGAGAGCCAGCTGGCCCGACTCTCTTCGAGGGAGTTTGGGGAGAGGGGTTCTGTCACCAAGAATTGTTTTTACAGAACAGAACTATTGAGTATATTAAAGCTTTCATGATACATTGGCTAAAACACAGGTTGTTATAGGTCATCCTGAAGAGAAACTCATGAACTATTAAAATCCTTTTGGGACTGGTAGAGGAACAAAGATCATTATTTACAGTGCTTTGAAACTTAGCAAGACCCCACATGGGCTCGGCATACAACTGCCCTAAGTGCTAGGTGCTACGCAAGAGGACTCTGACGGTATTTCAGTTTCACATGTAGGAAGGCCTGGTTCACACCTATTCTTCCCCACAGGACACATGTTCTATTGTACAGAAGTAATAAAACATCCTAGAAATGAGGGTCTTGCAACTACAGACATTTTCCCCGGACTATAAATTGGGAGTCTTATGTTGGCCATACCTTTAAAGGAGTCCAAGCCCCTCTAGTGTACAGGTGAGAGGCAAAGAGGTTACTTCTTGATTTCACCCACTCTTCCAGTGTTTACGTTGGATCTTCCGACAAAGAACAGACTTCTTAAATATATGCATTTACTGACAAGTATTCAACTGGGAGAGAGTTGGGCGTGATTTCTGATATGCGTACAGTGATTCAAGGGATGGATATGGTTAGTGAGTTGTAAAGGGTGGGGAAAAGTTAGGGGCAGTAAAAAATAAATGAGTGTGTTGCTAAGAAGTCAGGGTGGGCAAATGTCGGATGGGGTGACTGAAATATAAAGATGGAGCATGTGTGGAGTGGGAGCACTAAAAAGTAAGGGGTCGCGAAAGCAATGGGTGGATTTATTGAAATGGAAAACGAGGAGCATTTGTTGGTGCACTGAGCATTACATGGGAGGTGTCAAAGAGTAATAAAGTGTGGGGGAAGGAAAGGGTGGGATTACAGAGATCTAAAAGGAGGGCAAGTGATGGATATTGTCAGAGGGAAGTGAGAGGCAAGTGCTGAGAGTCGTAGATGTAATGTGATTAGGCACGTGCTGGGTGGGGTTCCTGAAACCTTTGATTTTGGGTGTGGTGACTAAGTAGCCTGGGGGCATGACAGGCGTTAAGAGGGGGTTCTGAACAGTTTAGGGGTGTGGCAAGTGTTGGGTTTGGTTTAAAGGGAAAGCGTGTGGCAATGCTTAGTTTGTGGAAAAGGAAGTGCCAAGACCTAAGATATTTTTCAGGAGGCCACTGGGGCTTTCACCCTCCACCCTCCTTGTCAAATGCTAAAACTAACGGTACCTACTTGCCATCACACTCCTGCAAACGTGACAATATGGACTATTCCTGCCACCCACAGCTGGAAGAATAGCCTGGTGGAGCCGATATTATTTAAAAAAAATGTTTCTTTCAATGTTAAATAATCAGTTGTTGTTTAGATTTAGACAGACCGCCCCACCATGTGGTGAACTATCATAAATGTGTGCTGGCGTCCAGAAACAAATGCTGGAGCCGACCACCGGCAAACACCATCACAAGGAAAGTACTGGCATGATGTAAGCGTGGTGAGGAAAAGTAGATTGGTTGGTATAGGTCTACGGAGCAGTACAGTAGCTTAGCAGCAGTTGGCTGGAGCTACTGAGCAGTAGAGGGGTGTAGCAAGTGTTGGGTGGAGCCACTGAGGAGCACAGGGGCGTGGCATGTGTTGGGTGGAGCTACTGAGGAGCACAGGGGCGTGGCAAGTGTTGGGTAGAGCTACTGAGGAGCACAGGGGCGTGGCATGTGTTGGGTGGAGCTACTGAGGAGCACAGGGGCGTGGCATGTGTTGGGTGGAGCTACTGAGGAGCACAGGGGCGTGGCAAGTGTTGGGTAGAGCTACGGAGGAGCACAGGGGGCTGGTCATGTGTTGGGTGAAGCTACTGAGGAGCACAGGGGCGTGGCAAGTGTTGGGTAGAGCTACTGAGGAGCACAGGGGGCTGGTCATGTGTTGGGTGAAGCTACTGAGGAGCACAGGGGCGTGGCAAGTGTTGGGTAGAGCTACTGAGGAGCACAGGGGCGTGGCAAGTGTTGGGTAGAGCTACTGAGGAACACTGGGATGTGGCAAGTGTTGGGTGGAGCGGAGCTCCTGAGGAACACAGGGGTGTGGCATGTGTTCAATCAATCAATCATGACATTTGTATAGCGCGCTACTCACCCGGTAGGGTCTCAAGGCGCTGGGGGAGATGGGTCCGCTACTGCTCGAAAAGCCAGGTCTTGAGTAGCTTCCTGAAGGTTAGGTGGTCCTGGGTTCGCCGAAGGTGGATGGGGAGGGAGTTCCATGTCTTGGCTGCCAGGTGTGAGAGGGATCTTCCTCCGGCGGTGGCTCTGCGGATGCGTGGAACGGCAGCGAGGGCGAGGCTGGTCGACCGTAGCTGGCGGGTGGGCGTGTAGAAGGTCAGGCGGTTGTTGAGGTACTTGGGGCCTTGGTCGTGGAGAGCCTTGTGTGCGTGGGTGAGGAGTCTGAATGTGATCCTCTTGCTGACGGGGAGCCAGTGCAGGTCTCTCAGGTGGCCGGAGATGTGGCTGTGACGGGGAATGTCCAGGATGAGTCGTGCGGAGGCGTTCTGGATGCGTTGGAGTCTTTTCTGAAGTTTGGCTGTGGTTCCGGCATAGAGGGTGTTTCCATAGTCCAGTCGGCTGGTGACGAGTGCCTGGGTGACCGTCTTCCTGGTTTCGGTAGGGATCCATCGGAAGATCTTTCGGAGCATGCGCAGGGTGTTGAAGCACGATGATGAGACGGCGTTGACTTGTCTGGTCATCGAGAGGGAAGCCCAGGTTGCGTACGTGGTCCGTTTTCTTGGGAGCGGTGCCCAGGGCAGGGGGCCACCAGGAGTCGTCACAGGCGGAGGGTGATGACCCCAGGATGAGGACTTCAGTCTTGTCTGAGTTCAGTTTCAGGCGGCTGTTCTTCATCCACTCGGCGACGTCTTTCATCCCTTCATGTAGGCTGGTTCTGGCGGTGGCTGGGTCGTTGGTGAGGGAGAAGATCAGCTGGGTGTCGTCGGCGTAGGAGATGATGTTGAGGTTGTGTTGGCGTGCGATGGCTGCGAGGGGGCTCATGTAGATGTTGAATAGGGTGGGGCTGAGTGATGATCCCTGTGGTACGCCGCAGATGACTTCTGTGGCCTCGGATCTGAACGGGGGAGGCGGACTCTCTGGGTTATTCCGGCAAGGAACGAGATGATCCACTCCAGTGCCTTCTCTTGTATTCCGACGTTGCTGAGGCGTTGCACTAGGGTGCGGTGGCAGACAGTGTCGAACGCTGCGGAGAGGTCCAGGAGGATGAGGGCCGCTGTTTCCCCGTTGTCGAGCAGGGATCTGATGTCGTCGGTGGCTGCAATGAGGGCGGTCTCGGTGCTGTGGTTGGCTCGGAAGCCGGACTGCGAGTGGTCAAGGGATCCGTTCGTCTCGAGGAAGGCGGCAAGCTGTCTGTTGACGGTCTTCTCGATGTCTTTGGCAGGAAAAGGGAGGAGCGAGATGGGGCGGAAGTTCTTGAGGTCGGTGGGGTCCGCTGTTGGTTTCTTCAGGAGAGCGCTGAGTTCGGCGTGCTTCCAGCTTCCTGGGTAGGTGGCGGTGTTGAAGGAGATGTTTATGATGTGCCGGAGTTGGCCTTGTTGAAGACGTGGTGGGGGCAGGGGTCGGTAGGGGATCCGGAGTGGATGGTGTTCATCGTGCGGGTGGTGTCTTCGGTGCTGACCGGGGTCCAGGCGCAGAGGGTGGTGGTGGGGGGCGTTGGTTCGGTGGTTGGGTGCGTGGTTGGTGCACCGAAGCTGTTGTGCATTTCGGCGATCTTGCGGTGGAAGAACGAGGCGAGTGAGTCACAGAGGTCTTGCGAGGGAGTGATGTCATTGTTTCCGGCGCTGGGGTTGGAGAGCTCTTTGACGATGCTGAAGAGTTCCTTGCTGTTGTGGGAGTTGTTGACCAGTCGTTCTTTGAATGCTGTCTTCTTGTGTGGTGTGGATCAGCTGGTGGTGTTTGCGGGTGGCGTGCTTCAGGGCAGTCATGTTGTCTGTAGTCTGTTCGTTGCGCCAGGCTTTCTCGAGGGTGCAGCAGTTCTTCTTGGAGTTCTTAAGTTCGTCGGTGAACCAAGGGGCTTTCTTGCTACCGTGTCCATTGGGAGGGGTCTTCAGTGGTGCGAGGTCATCTGCGCAGTTGGTGATCCACTGTGTGAGGTTGTTGGCTGCTACGTTGGGGTCGGTTGTGCTGGCTCGAGGATTCTGGCTGAGGGAGGGGGTGAGCTGATCGGCGGTGATCTTGTTCCAGTTCCTGCGAGGAACCTGTTGCGGGTGGTGGTGGGTCGTGGTTCTTCTGAAGCTGAAGTGGACGCAGCTGTGGTCAGTCCAATGAAGTCCGGTGGAATGGCTGAAGGAGATGTACTTGCTGGAGGAGAAGACTGGGTCGAGCGTGTGGCCGGCGTAGTGGGTTGGGGTGTTCACCAGTTGCTTGAGTCCGAGGTTGGCGAGGTTGTCCAGCAGGGTGGTGGTGTTGTTGTCCTTGTTGTTCTCCAGGTGGAAGTTGAGGTCCCCTAGGAGGATGTAGTCAGCGGAGGGGAGGGCGTGCGGGCTGACGAAGTCTGTGATGGCATCGCTGAATTGTGTGCGTGGTCCCGGGGGTCTGTAGATGAGGGTGCCTCTGAGGGTGGTCTTGGGGTCGGTGTGTATCTGGAAGTGGAGGGGTTCGGCGGCGGTGAAGGTGTCATCGGAGCTGGTCGTGATGCGGAGGGTGTTCTTGTGTACGATGGCGACGCCTCCTCCCGTCTGGTTGACTCGGTCCCTTCTGGTGAACTTGTATCCGTCCGGGATGGCGATCGCGATGTCGGGCACTGAGGCGGCGTTCATCCAGGTTTCCGTGAGGAAGGCGACGTCTGGTGATGTTGTGTCGAGCAGGTTCCAGAGTTCGACGGCGTGTCTGTGGATGGAGCGGGTGTTGAGCAGGATGCACTTGAGGTGGTTGCTGCTGGTGCTCGGCTTGGCGGGTGCGGTGCAGGTCCGGCGGCAGGTGAATTTGCAGGCTTGGCAGGTGAAGGGTCCGTGGGTGCGTTTCGGGGTGGCGTGGTAGCAGGCGGGGTTCTGGCCGGAATTGAGTGCGTGGAGGGTTGCGGCGTCGTACGTTCGTCGGGTGTGCTGGCATCGACGAGGACCAGGGGTTCTGGCGCTGGGCGCGGTCCAGGTGAGCAGACAAACGGCGCGCCCGCTGTGCGTGAAGGCTGCGTGGACTCTGCCATAAATGGAGAGTGGGGGGGGGCGGGAGGAGCAGCTGGGAGGTGGGAGCGGGGTGGCGAATGGGAGAGGGTAGAGGGAAACAGAAGGAGAGGGGGCGGGGCCGTGGGGGAACAGCGGCAGGGAGCGGGGTGGAACAGCGGGGCAAGGGGCCAGAAGCGCTAGAGCAGAGGACAGAATTAGGGGCAGAGCACAAATACGAAGAACACAATCAGGGGCACAGTAGCAGGGCAAAACACAGCGGGGAAAAAGGCAACTATGAAACTACGAAAACAAATAGTCAAATAGACAAATAGTCAGGGGGCTAAACAGAGGACACAATCAGGGCGCAAGTACAAACCACACAGCGGGAAAAGGCGGCAAATGCGAGCAGGCGGTGGCAGCAGGGTGACCGGGTAACTTTCAGGAGGAGCCACGCGGCGGGTTTGAGCGACCGGCACTGACGAGGTCAGGCTAGGTCACAGCTCACCGTCGCACGGCCACTGCCTTAAGTGTCCAGTGGGAGGGAGGAGCAGCTGGGAGGTGGGAGCGGGGTGGCGAATGGGAGAGGGTAGAGGGAAACAGAAGGAGAGGGGGCGGGGCCACGGTGTTGGGTGGAGCTACTGAGAAACATAGGGGCGTGACACGTGGTGGGTGGAGCCACTGACAAGTAACGGGTGGGGCAGCTGCAGGGGATGCTCACAAGAAAATGGATTAGGCCACTGACGATACATATTTTAGGGGTGGAGCCTTTGAAGCGTGGAGCCTAGAAGCTTAAGGGAGGCTGCTAGTGTTGTGCTGCTGAGAAATAAAGGGAACATCAAGTCTGTAACGCATTGATAGATTATTGAAAAGAGAACGAGGAAGTGATTACTGAAGTAAAAAGAGTGACTGGAAAAAGTGACGGGGAAAGAAAATTGTGACAGACGTGAGTAACTGATAAATGTGAGGGATATGAAAAACTGGGCTCAGCTGCACACCTGTGGCCTGTTAGATGGAGGAGCTGGGATTTTAAGCGTGCCAGGACAGGATCTTAAAAACATTGCAAAGCACACGTTATCTTCGGCTATCCCGTAGCAAACAGGCAAAACGTCATGCATATGCAACACCATATTCCTAAAAAGGCCAAGTTACATAGGGTTTAAAAATCAACGAATATAGCGCCGAGATGCTTAGCCAATTGATCCCGCAATCGCCATTCAAATGTCAGATTACTGTCCCATTCCACGCTTCAATACATCACTGTGATGGCGACACGATACAGAAGCATTAACGCCCACTTCAGATGCCTCATCTACAAAAAAACACTGGCCATTTATAGAGCGCACAACAAACTGAAAGGCTCCTTGGCACTATAAGTGATAGCTGTTTAATATTAATCAAGGGAACGTTTCTTTACAATCGCTTCCGGAGCTGTCTTTCCCCTGGTACCTGCTAGGTGGCGCCATCAACTTAGTTATTTCAGCCATCATCAATACAAGGAACATTTTTCACCTTTCCCCATTAGTGCACCTGCTTCGGGTTTCTTGCAGAGCAAATGCGAATCATATCCAAAATAAGTGACTATCAACTAAATCTTCATTAAGGAGCGTGACAAAATTGTACGTCCGCATGAAACCCAAAGAGAAGGTTGGCGCTAAATCAGCTGTGTTTAAAATTCCCTAAACTTGGTTTTCTGCTGAGGGCACTAACAGCCTGATTCATCAAGCCGAAATCGGCTCGCAAAGGGCCAGATTCTGAGAATCTGGCCCTTTGCAAGCGCTATTTTTGCATTTGGGATTCATCATCCCAAATGCAAAAATCGGTAATAGCGATTTCGCTATTTAGCGAGGAATTACATTTAAGGAATCTCTATTTGAGATTCCTTAAATGCAATTCATCATCCATTTAAAAATTGCGAATTCGCAATTTCGGCCCGCTATTTACCGCGAGGTCAAACCTCGTGGTAAATAGCGAAAACTTAGAAAAATGCTTTTAAAAGCATTTTTCTAAGTTGCATGTTGCACACACACATGTCCTTTGGACATGTGTGTGCGCAACACCTGTTTCAATTTGCATTTAAGGGGTGCTACAGGGTGTCCTTTGGACACCCCTGGCACCCTTTAAATCGCTATCCTATTTGCGATTAGCAAATTGCTAATCGCAAATAAGGAATACTCCCCATTCATTCCTATGGGCCTTTTGGCCAATAGGAATGAATGGGGAGTTATTCCTTATTTGCGATTAGCAATTTGCTAATCGCAAATAAGGAATGTGTAGGAATCGCATTTCTTTATGCAATTTCTACATGAATCCCGTTTTGCAAGTCCTTAATAGCGATTCGTTATGAATCGCTATTAGGGGCTCGCAAAACGGGAGAATGATGAATAAGGCTGTAAATCATCCGATGAGTAAGTCCACGGGAAACAGAAAGAGCATGCACTGTGGCTTCGAAGCATCCTGTTCTTGTCCATCATCCGCTTTGATCTTTTTAAGAGAGCTTTGAACACATATTTATTCTGTTAATCATTGCCCTGTTTTTCATTTGTGAGTAACAGATGTTTCCTTGTACCAAGATGCTCCAGTGTATGTTCATTTTTAAAGTAATAATAACAATAATAATGTAGCATGGCTGATAATAAAACATGTATTTATAATAACCTATCTACACTATAGAATCAAAAAGTGCACTGAATAACGCCATCATTGAGTAACTCTTCAAATACAGTTTGTGGATATTTTATGCCAAACCACATCATTATGTCATGGGATGGTAATAATAAGTGTTTCAAAAAGGGCTTGTTAATAGTCTGGGGGACTGCTTGAATCAGCTGGCGAGAGCTCTCTGGCAGTAACTAGCCCGCTGTTATTTGGGAACCGGGGAGGGTTGTATCAGACGGGGAGAAACTGCACCATTCTTATTGGCCGGCCTATCCAAAGTTATCACATGGAGACTTTCGTATAGCGCTTCATACCACTGGTGTGGTCACCCAGAGTCATAAGGCGCCTTGAGACCCTCACGGGGGAGTAGTGCGCTCTACAAATGTAGAGATTGATTGATTGATTGGAACATGTGCTCGATTCCCATTGATTGATAACAAGTGGGCAGAAGAATTCTGGGTATTTTAGATGACGCAGAGGATAGGCTGCATACAACCTAGCGAAAACTCTGTGTGAAGTTATCATGAACATACAATATCCAAGCCAGATGCGCTCTTAGCCAGAGTAAAATATTCAGTCTTGAGACTGTGCTGTCCTGGGGAATCAATAATACACCAACTGTCAACGTGAAACCATGGGTTCCATGATACAGTATCCGGGACGGGGTAAAACCCTGAATGGAGCACCCCAGCTTGAGAATCAGAAGTTTTCTGTCACAATCGATCAATCGGTACCTTTATAGAGCGCACTACTCACCCGTGAGGGTTTCAAGGCGCTGATGGTGGTGGTGGTGGTGGGGGGGGGGGGGGAGGGTGGTGCTGCTACTGCTCGAACAGCCAGCTCTTGAGGTGTCTCCTGAAGGTGAGAAGGTCTTGGGTCAGTCGGAGGTGGGTGGAGGGAGGGAGTTCCAGGTCTTGGCGGCGAGGTAGGAGAAAGATCTGCCGCCTGTTGTTGTTCTTCTGGTGCGTGGTGCGGTGGCGAGGGCGAGGCTGGCTGAGCGGAGTTGGCGGGTCGGGGTGTAGAACGAGAGGAGTTTGTTGAGGTATTCGGGTCCGGCGTTGTGGAGGACAACTTCCATTATGATGCTAAACTTAGGCCAGTGAAAATAGGAAATGGGCACTGCCAAGGGAACAATAATTTGGTTAGAGTCTGGCTGGCCATTGAGAATTAAGTACACTGTTAGTGTAAGCTTTGCATCCATTATTGTACCTTGTAAATGCTTACATTTACTATCAGGGCAGAGACTTTTCATTACCTTCACGTAGCCCGACATACTTTGCGTGCTATGGCTTAGTTGACAGAATTGTCATGATGTCACCATGCATTCAGCAACTCATCCTCTGCTGTTTATAGGTCTCGCCAATAGACCACGCATGGGCTGTCGGTTGTGAGACGTATTGTCAGCTAGCAGAGAGCTTACAGCCCGCCCACGGCCTACCATTGGTTGACTTCATGGTCCGTCTCATTTGCTTGCTTCTTTTTTGTTAGGTTTACCTTCGCTCCAGTGTTGACATTTAAGTGCTGGTGCTGAACACCGGAAACCACTGGCACAAAATAAGCACTGGTGAAATTATATGAGGCTGCGTGGCAGCCATGTTGCGTCACTGAAAGTACTTGGCAACATCTGCCTATGCCATGCTTACAATGACAAACTCAACAGGGGCGGTTCTAGGCTCATGGCGGCCCTGGGCAGGGAGCGTAGGTAGGGGGCCCCGGAAGAGGGGGTCCGAGCAGGGCGGAGCCCACCGGAGGTCACAGAGCCAGAGGCCACCAAATCCCTGCCAGGGGCTGCCACGCAAATATGTATCCATCGTCAGAGGATTATTATATTAAGGATATATATTGGCGTGGCTGCCCCTGGGGTTTGGCGGCCCTGTGCAGGTGCACAGCTTGCACATGGCTAAGGCCGGCCCTGAAATCAAGGCGGTCCCATAGGCCTAAAGACGAGAGGGGCCATCTCTAAAGGGAGGCATTCACCCTTTGAGCCCGCACCCACAAAAGATGGAGAGGAGAGCGAGCACTGTGCTTCAGAGGGCTGAATTAACTGGTGTACACATTTGGAGAAATTCCCCATGTGGAGCAAGGAATAAGCTATACCGTCTAAGGTAGCCTCAATAAAGGCCAGAAGAGAGCCCAAACTATCCTTAGGTAATATACATTGAGGAGAAGGCAATGCTCAAAGACCCTTTAACACCTATTAAAATGAAGAGACAGATGGCAGACTCCAGTAGATGTCTTGCATAAATTAGATTTTTTTCAAAGCCATCTAGTGTTCTACCACTAGGGGGGACCATTCGAGAGTGCGGCCCACACTGAACCTCTGACTAAAGAGAATTCAGATACATGTTAACATTAAAATATTTTCCTTGTAAACCTCCTCCACACACCCGCCTGTCTATCAAAACTGGTTTCTGCCTGCACACACTGCATCCGGAAGCTCCCTATGAAAAAGCAACCTAGCAACAAAATAAAAAATGCAATTGTTATATCACAGTGAATTATACAGAAAAGTACCTTCACAGTTCTTCTTGTAGAAAAGCTTTCATGATTCTCCCAGCATTAGTAAATCAGCTCAAATGTGCAAATCTGTATGCAAACTAAACCTGCATAATACAGAGCTCTCTCCCTAGGAGCTCTCTTGGAAGGAAGCTATTTTTAACCTGTCGGATCAGTGGGAACTGCATACATTAGCATAATTTGTGCTTTGTTAAAATGCTTTTAATTACAAAATGTTGTTCCTCAGATTGGAAGCAATGTTTCTCTTCAGGCTGGCAAACTAGGGTTAAGCGTGGTACAATGCATGCACGCGGCGCCTTTGCAAAACAACGATAAAATATTAGTCACTGTTGGTGTAGTGCTGCCGGCTACCAGCGCTGCTGCAGAGTACGCGGGCGGCATCGCGCAGTATTTCTAACGGTATACTAGGTGGAATGCAAGTGAAGCATATGTGGTATTTTTTAGGGAAGAAGGAGACATCGACCCTGGTCTGCCTACAGATGAGCTACAGTTTCCTGCAAGATTACGCTGCACTGGACGGATCAAACGAGGACACGGAAAAAGAAACCTGCAGACCCAAAGGGGTCTCCTTGTACCCTTACACCAGGGCTCGAGTCGGGGTACCACGCGGGTGGACGGCGTCCCCCCACTTATTTTACCGGGGGGACACCGTCCCCCCTGTCAAACAGCTGGACTTCACTATTTGGCCTCTCTGGGACGAGGAGCTCAGCACCTTTCGTGACGTCACTTCCTGTCGTGACGTCACTTCTGGTGACAGCGTCCCCCCACTACTTTTTTAGGACTTGTGCCCTGCCTTACACAGGGGGGCTGGAAACCTCAGGCAACGAAGGAGACGAAGACAACACCTGAGGACCAAAAGGGGTCCCTCTGCCTGGGGGAGGCGCCTGGGGGGGAAATAACCTCTTTGTCCTTTTCCTCTTTAACCCAGGAACCAGATGGCGACAGGGAAGAGGAGGATGCAGATGAAGACCGGTGTAATAAGTGTAAAGTGATTTACTGTAATATATTTGCCTAACGTGACCTTTTTCCTTAACAGGTAAAAAGGTCAATGGGATAGCTTGTGCACTTGTTGTCAAGTTTGTTGCTAGCAACTTATGAATAATATAGTTTTGTAGAAGGTGAAGATTGATTTATCTGAACCAGAGGAGGCCCTAACATAGGAATGTGGTAGTATGTTGCCGATTGCACTGCTGTGCATACATTGAATTTGCATAGTGCAAGCATTGCTACAA
This sequence comes from Lissotriton helveticus, assembly GCF_964261635.1. Taxonomy (NCBI): domain Eukaryota; kingdom Metazoa; phylum Chordata; class Amphibia; order Caudata; family Salamandridae; genus Lissotriton; species Lissotriton helveticus. The sequence goes on from NC_136062.1 coordinate 358,445,606, forward strand.
AGCAAGAGAGTGCAGGGCATGCCCGTGAGTTACAGATATGGCAGAGGGAGATTCCTCATATTAGGGTACTCCCCAAGCACATGACTGGATCTGGGAAACTTTCCTCGAGCAATGCTCTTGCGTGGTACTAGGTGGTGCCATGTGGCTCCACGTTGACTTCGTACATCCCCGGTTGTGACAGTGCAGTGCTACTTGTAAGCACCACCCCAGTACCCTGACATCCGATTCTTACTTGTCTCTACCTACGCCCAAAAACGTGAAGCATGAACAATTGGTGCTATCAGTGTTCAATTTTCTAACATGGGACCTTTTTAGAAAAATAAACACAGGCAACTCCAAAACAGGGAGATGGGGGGCAGCAAATAATCTGCATTTAGAAAGAGTATTCCCCAGAAAGAGCATTACTGAAGGTAAGTAAATTGCTCTTCTGATAGACACTTCAAGCCACAGAATCCTCACCTGAGACTAGATACCAAAGCAGCACCTTCCCAAGCGGAGGGTCTGTGGAAAGAAACTCTTGCAGGACAAAGAGGGTGAAATGTCCTTCCCACACAATGTGGTGTTCAAGGCAATAGTGCGTTGTGAATGTATGCCCTGCTGCCCATATTGCAGCTTGGCAGATGTTGGCCAACGGAGTGCCACAGCCATAGCGCAGGTGGAATTTACTCTCAGACCCTCCGGTGGCTACGTCTTGGCCTGTCCGTAGCAGATCTAAATGCAGAGGACTATCCACCTCAACAGGGTCCTCTTCTGCACAGCTTTCCCTTTCTTCAGCCGGAGAACCCCACAAAGAGCTGAATGTCCACACGGTGTTCCTTGGTAAGATCAAAATAAAAGCTTTGAGCCATTTTGTGTAGTGAGGAGGGGTAAAGAACATAGGCAGAGTGATAGACTGCTCACTCTGGAAAGGAGTCGCAGCTTTAGGCGAGAAGGCCACCCACGTCCACAACACCTGTTTGTCTCAAGAAAGGGTGGTGTAAGGTGGATGCATGCCTGAAGCTTACTCATGCGACAAGCTGAAGTAATTACAATATGGAAGATAATCTTCAAAGTCCAGAGTCCCAGCGAGCAGCTATGCATCGGCTGAAAGGGCGTGCACATGAGAAACATTAAGACCAATTGAAGTTCCCACTGTGTCATCACAAACAGTTTAAGGAGGAAATATGTGTGGCAAGCCTTTTAAAAACATAGTCACAACTGGTAATTTTAGCAAGGAGTGTTGGTCCAGCCACTGTAAATAGGCCAAAAGGGCCAAAAAAGAAACCTTAAATAGTGCCACTGCAAGTCTTGGTGTGCCAAAGGAAAACCATGCAAAGAGCGTGATAGCTTGAAGTGTAAAAGATCAATCTTGCGGTTGCCACACCAAGCCACAGTCATGTCCCATCATGCAGCATCAATAGACTATGTGCAAGGGTGTCTGGCAGCGAAGATGACATCAACCACTTCCGATGGCAGATAAAATGCAGTTAACTGAGGCCACTCAGACTCCACATTCAGAGGTGTAGATTGCATAGATTTGGGTAGAGGACTCTGCCCTGTTGCTGTGACAGGAGATCCTCCCGAAGTGGCAGTCTCATCAGAGGAATGGTGCTCATTCCCAGAACTTCTGGGTAACACACTCTCCTGGCTCATTTCGGAGCCAGCACTCAAACCGCAATGCTCAAAATGGTTGACACTGCGCATTCTCAAATGGTGGCAAAAAGGCCTTGCTGGGGTTCTCCCCACTGCCTGGAAATGCCCTGTGCCACCTCAGGATTTAGTCACCATTGGTGGTTTGCCAGAAAGTGTCTAATGAGCTCATCCACTCTGGCATTCAAGGTCCCTGCCAGGTGTATCGCAATCAGAAAGATGCCCCAAAGTTCCAACCAACTCCAGACGTGCAGAGCCTCCTGGCAAAAGGCCCAGGGGCCCACTCTGCCCTGTTTGTTACAATACCACACAGTGGTGGTGTTCTATGTGAGAACCTGCACCAGTCTCTCTTTGATGGACGATAGGAAGGCCTTCAAGGCCAAAAGAATGGCTCATAACCCAAGCAGGATGATATTGAGTTGGGCTTCCATCGGTGACCACATTCCTCTGATCTCCACCTCCCCCAAATGACCAACCAAATCCAGATGATGGCGCCAACCAACCTTCCCACACAATCAGTAGTATCCAGGCCAGCATGATTCACATGTGTGTCCACATCTAGATCAACCAGATCTCGCTGGCCTTGTCCCAGAGGGCATGTATATATCAGCCCAATAAGCAGACTGCATTGACTGATCTCAATGCAAGGCTAGCCCAGGAGAACATTTGTTTCCTAACACCTCAATCCTCTTAGACTCCCTATTTGGAGGCGTCGTGGAGAATACTGGTTGAAGCCTGAACAACCAGACAGACCGGAGTAGGAAGTTTAGTAAGAAATCACAATTACGTGTCTGCACTTTTTATTAAGATGTCAGTGAGGGCCTCATTGAAAGGAAGCAAAGGGTCAGATCTGGATTGGTCGGTCTTAGTCTCAACAGAGGGCAGATGCGGGTCCAAGACCCCAGCTGCCCGTCAGACCAGTACGGAAAATGATACAGTCTTTTCCGTTGTTGCTCCAAATGACAAATCCAATCATATATCAAGCCCACTGGCCTCTTATAAGTCCATGTAAAAAATGTCATCATCATAATGAGCGGATAGATCATATCCATGGTCACCATCATCATCTCTGAGTTTTGGTACGCTGTGGTCAAAATTAGAGCTAAAAAGGAAGTGAACTCTCTGATGGCACGTCCGGCTTAGTAGAGGTCCTGGGTCAGAGTCAGACTGTATGGCCATCGGTCACGTTTTTAGTAATTTTGTGGCGCGACATTGGTTAAGATTAGGCTGAAGCCGGTTTGGGGTTTGATTTTGGAATCATCACCAGCCTCTTTTGGCACCGGGGCCATCGGTACTGGCATCGACAAGGGAGGTCATGGAGCGAGGGTGAAAGTTTGTATCAAAGTCGGTTCAGGGCTCGTAACCAGTCTACGGTGATTAGGCGGTGCCAAGGACAGACCCGCCAACAGTAATTTGGAAGCAAGTCTGTGCCCTCGACTTGGAGTGGGAGCGGGGCATATACGCAGGGCCAGCGACTTCTTCATATCTTCGGCAACGTACAGGTTTGTACCTTGGTTCCAGATCGGTTTTGGGTGCATGAAGTCAAACCTATCTAACAACGTCGAGACAGGTGGTACCGTGACTAACATACGGTGATGGATCAAGCCCTGATCTTTGGACTGGGTAAGAGTGGTCTGCTTAATTCAGGCACTCTGTTCATCACCACCCCCTTTTCTGAATCATTTTGTCCACCATAAGCGTGGAAGGGTATCAGATGTGAGTCCCTTGCTCATTGCACCATCAGGATTCAAGCAAGCCGGGCCGAAGACGGCTGTAATGCCAGAAACCGTTCCCCGGAAGCTTGTTTCCTTTCCGGTAAAGAATTGGCTTGGTAGTTTGGTCTGCCCTGTTCCCATGATGCACTGGGCCAGGGACAGACTAATTTGCATATAGCCAGGTTCTGAACTGGGATGGTGCAGTGAGCTAAAAAACGGTGATGGATCAAGCCCTGATCTGTTGACTGGGTAGGAGTGTTCTGATTAACTCAGATACTCTGTCCATCACCACACCCCTTTTTGTAATTATAAAGTCAGGGCATGGTTTTAAACCTGTAGTCTTTGGAGTGGGCATAGTTTCCTACCAAACTTGTTTTTGTCCGATTTTTGGAGTCATTGGAAGGCCGACAAAATTAGGAGGCAAGCTCTGGATCCACTCTGAAAGTAAGTAAGTGGCATAAACGCACAGGTGTGGTGCTCATTATGAGGCTCCAAACTATTGGTTCCAAGGGCGGTACAGAGTTAACGCTAAGCTGCACAGTGCCACCTAGAGACAAGTGACAGTACTGCTAGAGTAAAGTTTCCCAGAACTAGCCTGGCACCTGGGGAATATTCTAAGGTGAGGAATTTGTAATAAGAAGAATCCATCAGAAGGTGTAGGAATACAATTACAACCAAGCTAATAATACACTCATGATTTTTATTTTAAACTCAATGCTCTGTATGTTTCTGCAGTACCTAAATTGTTAATACATTTCTGCAAGACTTAATCCGATATTAAATATATGAAAATGACTTCAAACTTTTAAAAAGATGTTCCATTAATACCGGTTTATACATGTGCCCCTACACCTAAGGTTTCTGTATGGAAAGAGACATGATTGTGGCAGCTGACCCCACGATGAGCTATGCGGCAGCATGAACTTGGGAGGCCAACCGGGATACTGAAATCGCAGCCCAGAAGGTGCAAGAAACCCATTAACCTCGGGCTTTGGGCGAGGCAAACCGTGAGAATGGGTGAGAAATATACCCTATAAAAAAACTCATTGCACTTTATTTAAATTCACAACACATTTTATACTACTGCAGAGGTCACTGTGTTACTGCATTATATATGCTGTTCACTCTGATAGGAAGGAAAGATTTCCTGGAACCATGAACCACTATTTGAAAATGATGCTATTCCATTTCCTCTACCTTATCTAAGAAAGCAGACATACGTTGATCTTTATGTCCCCGTCCCCGCCGACATCCTTACCAGAGCCATGTTCAGGCACTGATGTGATTTTGATCTCCCTAGAGTTGTTGTGTGTGAGGGGCTGATACTGATCACAAACCTTCCAAAAAAGAATAAATTACCTTAAACCTGGAAGGCCTACAGTCTCAACTCGAGCCCAAAGAAAGCTGGGCCTTTACTTTGTGGATCAGATTCCTGATCAAATTGAAAACAAGTACAGAAGTTTGGACACGTATTATGTTGACGTTCGTACTATAATCGCAGAAGAAACCATGATGATCAACATGAGACTGGATTTAGAAACCACATTGACCACTGAATAGCACAGTTACTCACTTATCTGAATTGAATTTAAGAGTGCTTGATACATACCAAAAGCTACCAGCAAGCAGTGGCTCCAGTGATCAGCAGATAACCGGGATCCACTCTCGATCACCCTGGCAGAGAGGTACAACTGGATAAGCAAGGCAAACACTACCTTCCTTGCAATTCAAACCTCCCGCGAGGGGTAGCCTCTTCTTGGTTCAGGTTGTGCCCAATGCACATAGGAACACCCAAAACATCAAAGAATCCTTGCAATTGTCAACAATTATTTTAACAATGAGTTAAGCCTAAATTCAAAATTGAAGACCTAATATTCTGTGATGCTGGATTTAGGATCTAAATAAATGCATCCTGGTATAAAACTAAAAAATGCACTTGGTAAAGGGACAGTCAAAAAGCACAATCTCCTCAAAATCAATTTATTTAAACTTAGGTTATTACCAATGCCAATTTAGTTTTAGTTCTAATTTAAAATGCTGACCGCAAATGCCACACCCCAACGTAAACGACATCTAGTCCTCCTAGCCAGACCAAGTCTAGGATCCTAAAGGGTTCCACCCTTGGTCCTTCTGTCGTTCCACTAGGAGACCCTTCAGGCGCTGTTCATCGTGCTGGGAACCTAAAGTGATTATCTTAAGATTAGCACCATCTCATCCTGCGCGGCAGGCACAACGATGTCAGCGAGCATTGTGCTCACCCGCAAACGCAGGGAATTCACAAAGAGCCGTGCCACCTCATTAAAACGACAGTGGGCCCAAAGAATGGCATATCTCACCCATGAAGGGCAATTTACTTTCCCTTCACTCATTTCATGGACGTGAAAAAAAACTTCATCTGGCTACCTAGAAAGAGATCGAAATCTCAGCTCTTGGACGAGATGGCCTCCCGGTTGACGGGCAAGCTAATTTCGCTGGAGCGCACTGCTGCCAACAGCAGAGCTCTGGACTGGATCACCTGCTTAGCAAGGGATTTGCATGGGGTCCAATAGATAACAGCCGCCAAGACAGACAATGCCAAGAACAACCATATGCATAAATTTGGATTTGTTCTACAGTGCGGCACCAAGAAATTGTTTCCAGACTATCAACTTCATCTCATCTTTTGTCTCACACGTCTACATAACCTACGTATGGGCTCTGAAGCGGTCTGTGGTTCCTACGGGGTACATGCATCAGGAGTTTCCCTAATTGTTTCCCTAATTTACCAGAAAATATTATGTTGGAAGGCACTAGATACAGAAGAAAGTTGAAATAAAAGTACTTTGGGTGCAAAACCGTATTCACCCATAGTAGAATTTGTATATGTTCTGACTTCAAAAACGTTTTTGCACATTACAATTTTTGCACAGGCCACGACCTCGTTTATTGGGTTTATTGCGCCTTTTAGACTAGCCTTATGCATTCTGGGTGTTGTCGTTGTTTTTATTCCATTGAACTAATTAGACTAAAATATTTGAAAGTAATAATTTGTTTATGCAAAGTTTTGTACTGGAGAGAGAGTTAGTGGTGATCTGGAGTGGAGTGACCACCCTGCCTCATTCGGTGTTTATAACTCCAGGTAGATTGGTGTCTTAGGATGGCGGGGCACTGACGCATGCTGCCCATTTGCTAAAAGAAAGGCATTAGATGTTGGGTTGGCCGCAGATGGCATGGTGACTCACTCCAACACGCAAGATAAACTCCTTCGGTTGAGAAGAACTTGCAGGGACATTTCCCAGGAGGAGAACAGACCTCAGCTGTTTCCTGACTTCACCAAACAACTCAGGAAAGGGCTACAGAACTGGTGGAAATGAGAACGCTGATTGCAGCTGATGATGCTGGTGTGTGTTCTATGCGCTGACCATGTAGGCATACTCCCTGCCATGGGTGACAGCAGCTGGGCACTCCTGGACAGGCTCACGATGGATGTGGGATGACTGATGCCTATCCAGATGGGGCATATTTGACCCAAACTGTGTCTTTATTGCAGCTATCTCAAGCAGTTTATTCTACCAAATATAGTTTATAGCCAGCCACAAATCAAACAAAAGGTTTCCGTGTGAAAGTGCAATATTTAAACAATTTACCCTGGCGTTCAACCCTAGGGTTGGGGTCACGCTACTTTATTTTAAAGTAACATTTGCTAGGAAAATATCATTAAACTAATGAAAAAGTGTGTTTGTTGTTAAACAGAGTATAGTGGCTGTGATTAAACCGACCTATGCTAAAGATGTCACACCCATGAGAAATTGCGCTCTCTTCTTGTTCTGCATAACATAACATGTGTATTTGTAAAGCGCCAGTTCGCCCAGAAGGGTATCTTGGCGCTGAATAATAGTTGTTCATTCCTACCCAACTCAATGGTACTCACTGTATCGACCTCAGAAGGATGAAAGGCTGGGTGGACCCGCCAGTATTTGAACCTGTAACCCTTAGGACAGCATCTGAGAGAAGTGGAAATGAGAGAATCCGGGAGGGTGCGTAAACTCCTTATACTCGGCTTGATAACCAGTGACCGGCGTAAGCAGTAGAAAAACTGCTAATCTCATATTTGTGGGGGATGCTGTAGCAAAGAGGGGGATACGACGAGGACGAGTTAGTGATGATACAATCGAAGGCGAGTCCTACAAACTATTCGGGCAGCGGACTTGCATCAACTAGGTCCCGAGCGGGGAGTCGGCTGATTGCTAATATTATCAGCCGTGAAAATTACCCCTGCCGCTGTGCCCAAGAAGTGAAGCAGACCTTGTCTTCACGCACAGACGCTTGGAAATCCCAGGAGCGTCCTGGTAGAACCTTGAGTTTTACCCAGTTAAACAACCCCCTAGGTTAGGATACACCTTAGGGTCTGTATACCGCCAGGGTGGTATTTCTTTGTTATTTTTGGTCCTGATGAAAGCTCTGCCAAATTGGTAAAACGCGAGCAGAAACAGGTCGACCCTTTTTCTTTAAGGATACATCTGGTTCAAATTTACGACCATCCTGTGTCCGTTTCACCTGATTTTAATGTTTGCTTATAGTTCCCGCATTAAACTTAATTTTGGGATCTATTTTGCTTTCTTTTAATTTCACCTTCACAGTCACTACACCACTTGAATAAACTGAAAGAAACAGCTCCACTGTAATTACAGGTGTCGTAGCACACGGGGAGACATTCGGTCTTCCCGGTGGGAACCCTATGATGAAGCATGTCACCAACCAGGTTGGCGAGTGAGGGTTCTTTTAAACACTAATTGTGTTGTTCACGATATCACACACTTTTTTATGTTTTCTTTTTGGTTTGTTTTGGGTTGCAATCATTAGCCCTCTTCTTTTGATTTGCGCCGGAAGTCACTCCTATATTGTTGATTAATCTATATAAGGGGAAGAGGAGTGCCTCATAGTACCCTGCCTCTCTTTTTGTTTAACTAGAGTCCTAAAAATCAACAACATAGGGTTCGCCATACTTCCTACATGCGTAAACACACTGCTAGTGCAGAACCCCCGCAAGACACCCAGGCGGAACCAGGACCAAGCGCATACTAATCCACCCACATTCTCCCCCCTATTACACTAGTTCACCCCCTAGGCCACCCTCTGGGAATCACGCCATCGGTCAGGATAGGAAAAAGTGCCTAAGTTAGCGAAACAACACGGAGCTCCGCTTCACTTACCCCTGCCTCATGCGACCCCGGGCCCCACCCCCCCATCCCTCACTTCCCGAGTTATGAATCCCCAAGTTCAGTTTAGAACCTCGATTACCATTTAGCGATACCCTTTGCTGGGAACAATGGACTAGTGACTGTCATACGGGTCGGGGAGTCGCGGTAACCTTACCAACGGCATCTCAGGCGGAGATGGTAGAGGGGCTAACCCCCATTAATTAATTAATTGATTAATTAATTAATTGCCACGCTGCTCTTTGACACAGAAATGTTAACATCAATTGTAATACTGCAGCAGACAAGTATGATTAATGTATGACATGTATAATTATAAAATCCAATAAAAAGGTTTTACAAAAAAATAGGGTTCGCCATACTGCTCGTAAATATATGTTGCTGACATAAAGTTGTCTGTAGGTTTTCCCAGCCAAGGTGACCCTAAGCTTGTAGCTCCCATAAGCAATGCCTGCCCCACTGCGTGGGAACTCACTGGATCTGACAGACAACACTTGTGTGAACACCAGCACACTGCAGGGTGGGCATCAGATTGTATGTTGAAAGCGTGGCCAAGGAACACACGAGCTCGCGCGCCCACGGAGTTCACAGGAGATGACCGCACTGATCAGGGTCGAGTACAACGAGCAGGGCTTTTTAGGAGATCATATGTGATGCATCATCTCATCTGGTCCTGGCCTGCGCATTGCGTGTGGTCCAAGACCATGAGCCCTGAAGGATGCAAAGAGTCCACAGCACAAAACATAAACACTACAGTCTTGTAGGAAAGCCTCTAGACCATTAGTTCACAGGTGGACAAGGTGAGCACGATCCGTAGGCTTGAAGCCTCACTGACAAACATCCACCATGGCAAAGTCACATGCCACTGTGGCTTCATAGCCAGGCTCCTGCTCTACAAGTACTTTTTTGGGGAGGAGTTAATATAGTATGAACTAGGCCCTAAGATATAAGAGCGCTTTACATGAGCACAAATTTCATTATAGATGGACAAATTCATTTTTTGTTAGGCACGGGGAGATTAAATGATTTGCCCAAAATCACAGGATGTTGAGCGTTGCCGATACTTGAACCCGGTTCCCCAGCTTTGCAGTTTCGAGGTCGACCGCACTAGCCGTTAGGCCACATCCTTTGACATACTCATAATTAGTAAATGAAATGGTGTTCAACAGAACACTGTCAGCATGTTCTTTTATTGTAATGATGCCCACTTTCAAGATGGCCGCCATTTGCATGCTTCATCAGAATTGATTTCTGCCTTTAAATGAACCAGCTAGCTGAGTGCGGGCGAGGCATTTGGCACCTAGTACGAACATCCTAGAAAAATCCCTGCACTGAAGCGCTTCACACCACTGCAGGATAAATAAAACTAAAATAAAGATGTCATGAAATAGTCTTAGAGCAAAAATAAATTAAATAAATCACAGCTTCTTTAAGGTGGTCATTTTCCCTTCTGAATATGATTGGAGAGTGTAGCTGTGTATAAGAAAATGAAAGGGAAGAGATCATGTTTGAATTACTGCAGTGCTGTTCCCCACCTGTCATTATGCATTTAGGCATGTCATCTGATAGGCCGCGACGTGAAGATTACAGTACCAAAAACCAGCGATATCTGAGCCAGAGGTGATTAAACCAGCAGCTGAATCGCTTGAAAAGAAACCCTCCCTGGAGTCTTTTAATAAGAACGAATGAAAGACCTCACAATATCTTCAGCCATAATCTAATGCATTACTGAGTCACATGGGAAGCGCGAAGGGGGGCGCGGGCTATGAATGGGGCTGTCGGAGGCAAAGCAAACAACCTATTGAATGACTAGCCTACACCTCACACATGCAAATCCCTGAGCATAACCCCTTCCTAAGGTTCACTTCTGGGAATATGAATGAGTACGTGGTTAGTGAATGCAAGGAATTGTGAAACACTGCGGGGTTACCGCTGGGCAAGGTCCCGCCCCTGTTCTTCGCTCACCTAGCAGGCTAGTGTTCTTAAAGGGCCGGGATGTGACATTGAGAGACTCTACCAAATACTGCACTATACACTAAATATTGTTGGATGAAAGTTTCAAGGATTGAAACACCAATTAGAAACAGGCTTCCTCTCTGTGAGGTTCTGTTAATTAATAAAGCGATTAAACTCATTGGCTACTGTGTGACATGAAGTGACGTTCCAAGTACCTCAACCTTTCAAAGAGCTTTTTAAACCTTAAGGAAATTGCTGTGGTCCATGATGGAAGTTATCCTTTAAGTAACACCCGTAGATAGCCTGTAGCTGCACTTTATGTGAAGCACTGTTCATCAATAAAGTCAGTAGACTCGTTCAATCAATCAATCAATCAAAGCATTTATATGGCACACTACTCACCCGGAGGGTCTCAAGGCGCTGGGGGGAGGGGGTCCTCTACTGCTCGAACAGCCAGGTCTTGAGCTGCTTCCTGAAGGCGAGGTGGTCTTGGGTCAGGCGGAGGTGGGTCGGAAGGGAGTTCCAAGTCTTGGCTGCCAGGTAGGAGAAGGACCTTCCTCCTGTGGTGGCTCTTCGGATGCGGGGGATGGCGGCGAGGGCGTGGCTGGTCGATCGAAGCTGGCGTTTGGGAGCGTAGAAGTTGAGGCGGCTGTTGAGGTATCCTGGGCCTTGGTTGTGTAGGGCTTTGTGTGCGTGGGTGAGGAGCCGGAAGGTGATTCTCTTGTTGACCGGGAGCCAGTGCAGGTCTCTCAGGTGTCCGGAGATGTGGCTGCGGCGGGGGATGTCCAGGATAAGTCGTGCTGAGGTGTTCTGGATCCGCTGGGGTCTCTTCTGGAGTTTGGCGGTGGTTCCGGCGTAGAGGGAGTTGCCGTAGTCCAGACGGCTGGTGACGAGGGCCTGGGTGACCGTCTTCCTGGTCTCGGTGGGGATCCATCGGAAGATCTTACGTAGCATGCGCAGGATGTTGAAGCACGACGAGGAGACGGCGTTGACTTGTCTGGTCATGGAGAGGGAGGAGTCCAGGATGAAGCCCAGGTTGCGTGCGTGGTCTGTGGGTTTGGGTGCGCTGCCCAGGGCGGGGGGCCACCAGGAGTTGTCCCAGGCGGAGGGTGATGATCCCAGGATGAGGACTTCCGTCTTGTCCGAGTTCAGTTTCAGACGGCTGTTCGACATCCATTTGGCTACGTCTGTCATCCCTTCGTGCAGGTTGCTTCTGGCGGTGGCGGGGTCGTTGGTGAGGGAGAGGATCAGCTGGGTGTCGTCGGCGTAGGAGATGATGTTGAGGTTGTGCTGGTGTGCAATGGCTACGAGGGGGCTCATGTAGACGTTGAAAAGTGTTGGGCTGAGCGAGGAGCCTTGAGGAACGCCGCAGATGACTTCGGTGGCCTCCGATCTGAATGGGGGGAGGCGGACTCTCTGTGTCCTTCCGGTGAGGAAGGAGATGATCCACTCCAGTGCCTTCTCCTGGATTCCGACGTTGCTCAGGCGCTGTACTAGGGTACGGTGGCAGACAGTGTCGAAGGCCGCGGAGAGGTCCAGGAGGATGAGGGCCGCTGTTTCTCCGTTGTCGAGCAGGGCTCGGATGTCATCGGTGGCGGCGATCAGGGCGGTCTCGGTGCTGTGGTTGGCCCGGAAGCCAGACTGCGAGAGGTCGAGGGAACCGTTCGTCTCGAGGAAGGCGGCCAGTTGCTTGTTGACGGTCTTCTCGATGACTTTTGCCGGAAACGGGAGCAGCGAGATGGGGCGGTAGTTCTTGAGGTCGGTGGGGTCGGCTGATGGTTTCTTAAGTAGAGCGCTGAGTTCGGCGTGCTTCCAGCTCTCCGGGAAGGTGGCGGTGTCGAAGGAGGTGTTGATGATGTCCCGCAGGTGGGGTGCGATGACAGCGTCGGCCTTGTTGAAGACGTGGTGAGGGCAGGGGTCTGTCGGAGATCCGGAGTGGATGGAGTTCATCGTGCGGACGGTGTCTTCGGTGCTGATCGGGGTCCAGGCGTGGAGGGTGGTTGTGGGGGGCGGTGGTTCGGTCGTGGCGTGCGTCGGTTGAGTGCTGAAGCTGTTGTGGATGTCCGCGATCTTGTTGTGGAAGTAGGAGGCGAGGGAGTTGCAGAGGTCTTGCGAAGGGGTGATGTCGTTGTTTCCGGCGTTGGGGTTGGAGAGCTCTTTCACAATGTTGAAGAGTTCCTTGCTGTTGTGTGCGTTGTTGTCCAGTCGTTCCTTGAATGCGGTTTTCTTGGTGCCGTGGATCAGTTGGTGGTGTTTTCGGGTGGCGAGCTTGAGGGCAGTCATGTTGTCCGGTGTTGGGTCTCTGCGCCAGGTTTTCTCGAGTGCTCTGCAGTTCTTCTTGGAGCTCTTGAGTTCGTCGTTAAACCATGGGGCTTTCTTGCTGCCGGGTCTGCTCGGCGGGGTCTTCAGAGGGGCGAGGGCGTCTGCGCAGTTGCTGATCCATTTCGTGAGGTTGGTGGCCGTTGGCTTCTGTGGAACAAGAAATGACATTCCCAGCACCACACCCTGTGAAAGAGCGTTTTGAACCTTGAAAAAAGGACTATGGTCCATGATAGAGGCTACCCTTTATTTAACACTTGTTGACAGTCTGTGCCTGCACTTTACTTTTCTGAAGATCATCAGTCTGATGCCCACTTACAGACTAAGAAATGACAATTAACTATAATATTTTGTCATAGCGAAGAAAATGTTTTCTACGATCATACAAATCTATAACAAGCAAAAAACGAACCGAACAACGACCAATTTGTTTTACTTCTTCAAAGTCTGTCTTTCTTGCACAGCTCTACGTCCAGCGGGCACGTCTACTAATGCCTGCAGAGAGGATCAGGGGGATATGCTCCTTACCACAAACAGGCGTCGGGTTAAATGGGGAAAGTTCCTCAGTTCAGAAGATGCCATAAATAAGTTATACGGTCTGGCACTCCCCAGGTTCAAGGAGGTGGATGCGCTCATAAATGAACCAAGACCCTCGGATTATAATGAGAAATTAGCCAGCATTCACCAGGGACTAGTAAGGGACCTTGCAGAGGTGTTCCATCCGGTGGCACAAATCCGAAGGAAAAAAACTCGTGCCCCCACTTGGTACACCTCCTCCTGTAGGGCAATCAAATCCGAGCTAATTGCTACAATCAAGGAGGGCTCTAATAAGGGCAAGGTTCGAGATCTCAGGAGGGAGTACAAAGCAGCAATGGCCAATGCTAGGGCAGAGTGGGACTGGAATCACTGGCATGACCTGTCTGAAGCACTAAAAGCTAGAGACTCCAGGAAATTCTGGGCCCTGGTAAACAATGGGACGGGGGAACTCAAAACAGCAGTTGAACCTAACATCGCCCCCTCGCTCTGGGAGGCCCATTTTGGGGCACTCTACCAAGACACTACTTCATGGCCAGACGGAGTAGTGGCAGTGCCCATAAGTACGTCGGATACGGCCTTGGAATTCTCTTTAGGGGAGGTGGTGTCTGCTCTGGAGCGCTTAGCGCCGGGGCTGGATAAACTACCGGGGGATCTCTTTAGGCATCACCCAGACATCTGGGGTCCGTACCTCCTTATTCTTTTTAAAGCCATCTTAGGAGGTATGGCGGTCCCCGGCTCTTGGCTGGGGCAGAGATTGTGCCGATCTATAAGAAAGGGTCTCCTCTGCTCCCGGCCAATTACAGGCCGATTAGCCTGATAGATGTACCCCAAAAGCTCTTTGCGCGCCTCATTCTCAACCATCTGTTGGATTGGGCGGAGGACAACGATATTATGAACCCCCTGCAGGCTGGCTTTAGGAAGAACACGTCGACCATGGACCAGATTTTCCGCCTCGTCCTCCTTTACTGGAAGACGGTGAGGTTAGAGGGGGGAAGGCTGTACATGGTCTTCGTGGATCTGAGGTCAGCCTTTGACCTAGTCCCGCGCAGGAAATTGTGGGAGGTTTTGGAAAAGTTAGGAGTACCCCCCCAGCTACTCAGCATTATAACCAGGCTGCATGAGAACAACTATGTGCAGGTGAGGTGTGGGAGGGATGGTAAGCTTTCGTCCAGGTTTCCAGTCCATCGAGGGGTCAGGCAGGGCTGTGTCCTGGCACCGACCCTGTTTTGTCTTTTCATTAATAGCGTTATACTACACCTAGATAACGTTAAGGACAATGACGCCCCACTTTTGGCAGGCAGGAGGGTCCCGGCAATCATGTTTGCTGATGATACCCTCCTGCTTTCCAAATCCCCCATGGGGATTCAGAGGATCCTGAACGGATTTGGTCTCTTCTGTCGCCAACACGGGTTGGAGGTGAACACAGAGAAGACCAAGTTTATGATTTTTAATCCTCCTAACAAAGCCAGACCCAACCCCACCCTGGGTACCGTTAGCCTTGAGAGGGTTTCTACTTTCATATATCTGGGGGTAACACTTCAGGAAAATCTATCATGGGACCGCCAGATAGCTAGATCAAGGGTTAAACTGTCCCAGCTATCGGGTGCAATCTTGAAGGTGGCAAATACTTCCACCTTTAAGCCCCTAAGCCCGGCCCTTGAAACATATAGGACCCAAGCTAAGGCAGCGGCCATGTACGGCAGTGAGCTATGGGGGTACAAAGCAGGCAAAGACTTGGCAGGAGTGGAAAACAGCTTTTTAAGGCGCCTATTAGCTCTCCCGCAAGTCACGCCACTTTTGCCACTAAGATTAGATATGGGTCTGCCCTCTATTGCTGAAGAGCTTGTGGCAAAGCCAGTGAAGTTCTGGCACCGGTTATGGTCCACTGACGAACTACACCATTACAGACAGGACCTCATCCATGTCATGAGCTTGAACCGCAATAGCAAAATCCCCTGGCTCGCTTTCGTAAAGAATGAACTGATCGGTATGAACTTGTCAGAGCTATGGGACGATCCTGCTCGAGGCTGCCAAGGGATCTCACGCAAAGCCTTGACCCAAATTTATAAGGACAAGAGTCTTTCACTTATGGCAAATGTTTACAACAGCGGCACCCTCACTGCGCGATTCATGGAATCCAAAATTTTTTATGCCTTTGAACCTTTTATGGATTTTATTTTTCCAGTACTGGCGAGGAAATTGTTTGTGCAATGGAGGCTTGGCACACTCCCTACCAAAACTTTTACCTGTAAATGGACTAAAGGGGGTGAGAAACTGTGTCCATGCTGCAACACCCATGAGGAAGATGACCTCCATATCATGTTTGTATGCCCTGCCTATTACAGACCTAGGAAATATTGGATAGCGCCGCTCTGTAGAAACCTGGGGTTCAGGAAGTACACACAGGCATACAGAGTTATGAAAACCAGTACTCTGGGCCACATTGTGTTTGCTGTATCCAAATTCCTAATGGCAGTATGGATAATCAGAAAGAAAATAGTCCTCTGAATCATGGTACTGTGCCGCACCCTCTATCCCTCGCTGGACGAGAAGAGACTCTTCTATAATGTATTAATATTGTATTTTAAATGTATGTATTGTATTTTATTGCATCTTTTATGGTCTATATGGCCGAAATAAAGATTTTTGGATTGGATTGGCTCTACGTCCAATGGCATTCCAGTGTTGCGGGATCAGAATACACTGAAGACCATGTTGCGAGAAGATACAATACGAGGAATACAAGGCCTCGCTACACATCTGATGCTAGGACAGCGGAATCCAACGGAGGTCCAGGAGAGCAGGATCCATGCCAGTTTTTCAGGATGTCCACTGAGTGAGCTTAGTCCTTGGTGACCCTCAAAACCAGGCATGGATCAGCCACCCTGGACCAACGTAGGGCATCCCTGTGGTTGGATCTCCCACCCGGCACGACTGAGAGATACTGAGCAGAAGAAGTCTCAGAGTTTACTATTCATTAAAGGACGGTATAATACCAGCCTGTACAGGCAGGCTCAGCATCCAAGCCGGAGACCAAATAGAGTGTATTATGCTCAACTTCATTGTTCATCACCAACACTCTGGGCTCCCCAGCTCCCTGGTGTGGTTTTCCAATCAGTAACCTCATGCATTTTATCAGGAAGATAGGCCCATATCAGAAAACCATGTGTTGTTGCAAACCATAAGGTGCATGACCAGCAAAATGGTGTTTAGTAATGAACTAAATAACTTTTGCAATTCAGTAAAGCCTTTCTGAATCACAAGATGCTTTTACCAACCATTGATTAGGAGTGAGAGCACAAAAGGACATTCTCTCGTAATCAACAAATCACAATGAGATATATCAATCAAACAATTAATCAGGGGATTTGTAAATGCACTACTCCCCCGGAAGGGTCTCAAGGCGCTGGGGGGAGGGGGGGGTGCAGCTCCGTTCAATCGAAGAGCCAGGTCTTGAGTGTCTTCCTGAAGATGTTCAGGGAGGGGGCACGTCTGATGTCGATCAGAAGCTCATTCCAGGTCTTGGCCGCGATGTAGGAGAAGGCTCTTCCACCTGCTCATGCTCTGCGGATGCGAGGGGTTTTGGCGAGGTCGGCAGATCGTAGGTTTCTCTTGGGTCGGTGGAAGGAGATTCTATCGTTGAGGTATTGGGGTCCGGTGTTGTGGAGGCATTTGTAGGCGTGGGTGAGTATCTTGAAAGTAACTCTCTTCTCAACGGTGAGCCAGTGGAGGTTCTGCAGGTGTTGGGTGATGTGTTTGTGTCGAGGGATGCAGAGTACGAGTCTGGCTGCGTTGTTTTGTATGGGCTGGAGCTTGCGGAGCAGAGACTTGTTGATTCCGGCGTAGTGGGCGTTTCTGTAGTCGAGTCTGCTGGTTATGAGTGCGTGGGTAACGGTCTTTCTTGATTCGGGGGGGGGATCCATTTGAATGTCTTTCGGAGGATGCGGAGGGTGTTGAAGCATCTGGAGGCGACGGCGTTGACCTGTCTGGTCATGGAGAGGGCAGAGTAGAGTACGATGCCACGGTTGCGGGTGTGGTCCATTGGGGTGGGAGGGCAGCCGATGGCGGTGGGCCCTCTCCGAGTGGAGCTTCAGGCAGCTGCTGCTCATCCAGGATGCGACGTCCTTCATTCCTTCCTGCAAGTTGAGTCTGGTGGTGATGGGGTCCTTGGTGAGGGAGAGAATGAGCTGGGTATCGTCCGCGTAGGATACTATGCGGAGTCCATGCTGTCTGACAATGGCGGCGAGGGAGGCCATGTAGATGTTGGAGAGCGTGGGGCTGAGTGACGATCCTTGGGGTACTCCGCAGTTGATTTCTATGGATGCAGAGAGAAAGGGTGGTAGTCTGATTCTTTGGCTTCTGCCGGTGAGGAGCAAGCGGATCCAGTCGAGGGTGGCTCCTTGTATGCCGGCGTCGGGGAGTCTGGCGGTAAGTGTGCGGTGGGAGACGGTGTCGAGTGCTGCTGAGAGGTCGAGTAGGATCAGGGCCATGGTGGGTCCTTGGTCGAGTACGGTGCGGATGTCGTCTGTGGTGACGAGTAGGGCGGTCTCAGTGCTGTGTTTGCTGCGGAATCCGGATTGGGAGGGGTCGAAGAGGGAGCTTTCTTCGATTAATTTTGTTAGTTGCGCATTGACAGTCTTCTCAGTGACTTTGGCTGCAATGGGGAGGCGTGAGATGTGATGGTAGATCTTGAGATCCGTGGGATCTGCTGTGGGCTTCTTGAGCAGGGGTCTGACTTCTGGGTGTTTCCAGTCGTCGGGACAGATACCGGTCTTGAAGGTGGCGTTGATGGTGCGTCCTAGCTCTGGGGCAATGGCGGTGGCAGCTCTGTGGAAGATGTGCGGCATGCAGAGGTCCATGGGTACCCCTGAGTGGATGCCTTTTATGGTCGAGGTGGTGTCTTCGGTGGTGACTGGGGTCCAGGAGGAGATGGAAGGCTGACTGGCGTTGCTGGTGAGGGAGGTGGTTTCGGAGTTGGGTGTCTGGTCATTGAAGTTGTCGTAGAGGCCTTTGATTTTCAGATGGAAGTAGAAGCCGAGCTTGTTGCATAGGTCCTGGGAAGGGGTGATGTGCGTGGTTTCGCTGGGGGGCTTGGTGAATTCCTGGATGTCGCTGAAGAGTTCTTTGGCGTTGCTGGAGTTGGTGAGGATCTTGTTTTGGATGAACATCTGGTGCGTTGGTGGTATACTGTCATGGCGTTCTTGTAGGTGGTGTGGTCTTCTGACGTTTTGTTGTTTCTCCAGTTCATCTTGAGACGTCTGCAGTTGCGTCTGGACCCTTGGAGGTCGCCGTCAAACCAGGTGGCCTTCCTGGGGTGCTGTCTGTTGGGGTGACGTAGGGGTGCAAGCTTATCTGCGCAATTGGAGATCCATCTGTGGAGTTCTTTGGCTGCGAGGTTGGCGTTGGTCGAGGTGGTGGGGGCGTCGTGGTTGAGAGTGGAGTTGAGCTGTTCCTCAGTGGCTTTGCTCCAGTACCTTCATGGGGGAGAGGTGCAAGTTTGGGTGGCTTGGGTTTGTCGACGTGGAAGCATACGAAGTGGTGGTCAGTCCATGGGGGTTGCGTGGTGTGGCTGAAGTGGATGTTGTTACCTCCTTCAAAGATAGGGTCGAGGTTGTGTCCTGCCTTGTGGGTAGGTGTGGTGATGAGTTCTTTCAGTCCATTGTTGACGAGGTTGTCCAGGAGGGTGGTGGAGTTGGTGTCATTGGGGATGTCGAGGTGGAAGTTCAGGTACTCAACGAGTATGTAGTCCATGGAGGCGATGGCATGGGGTGCGATGAGGTCGGTGATGGTGGTAGCGAACGAAGCGCGGGGACCGGTGGGGGTCTGTAGGTGAGGGTGCCGCAAAGTGGTCCTAGGGCTGGTCTCGACCTGGAAGTGAAGGTGTTCGGTGGTGGAGAGGGAGTTAATTGTGGTGGAGGTGGAGAGTCAGAGGGAGCTCTTGTGTGCGAAGGCGAGTCCACCTCCTGAGCGGTTGGCGCAGTCCTTCCTCTGGATCTTGAATCCATCAGGGATGGCGGTGGCAATGTCAGGGGCGGAGAAGGCTTTGATCCAGGTTTCTGTAAAGGAGGTGACGTCTGGTGAGAGGGTGTCGAGAAGGTCCCAGATCTCTACGGCATGTCTGAGCAGGGAGCGAACGTAGAGGAGGATGCAGTTTAGGGCTACGGGGTGTTGGCGTTCGTCCTGGGGGCGGTGTCTGCGGGGGCATGGTCGGAGGTGAAGGTCTGGTGGCAGTGGCGGCAGGAGAACTGGCCGTGGGTGGTGTTCGGAGTGGCCAGCTGGCACTTCTTGTTCCTTCTAGGGTTGAATGCAAGTAGGGCAGCAGGGTTGTAGCGGTGCGTGGTCGGAGATCATGTTGTCCTGCCACTGGTCGCAGACAGGCTTGCCTTTTGAGCGCCAGTGGCGTGCCCGCTGCGTGCATCTGTGCTGTGGCCGCATTAAAATACGGGAAGGGGGAGGGAAGTGAAGCTGGGAGGCAGGAGCGTGAAAACCGGGTGGGGGAGCGGCCCCAGGGACAGCAACAACGAGTAAAAAACAGGCAGGAGAGCGGGGTAAAAACGCAAGACAAATACAATAAGGAAAAGGCAACCATGAAATTAAAAACAAGAGTGAGGACGAGATACACCTAGGCAAAGTAACGAGCAAAAGCTAAGACAAAAATACCAATACAACAATACAATTCAAGCAGTAATGAGCAGGCCCACCACAGGGACACGAGGACAGCAGCCTTGAACTCCTACCTGGCGCAGAGGAGGAAGGGGCAGCCACGGCGGAGGCACAGTGAGCGGAGAACTGGGTCACTGACCAGGAGGCCAGAGGTCCTGCTCAATGTATCAATGGTTTGTGACCATCACAACCACAAACCACTGAAAAGTTCCCGACTCCACAAAAGAGTTGGTAACTATTATCAAAGAGGAAGCTGTACCCACTGAACAGCTTCCTCTGTGAGTCGGGCACACTCGAAGGGGAGGGTGCATGCAGGAGTCCAGGGAACCACTAGCTGTGACCAAAGGCGAAACTTGTCTTTTTTTAAAGGTGCCTGTGTTCCTTAAAGGTACTGGTGCTGCTTTGAAGAAAAAAAACTTTGCAAATGGTAATGCAAAAGCAAGGATAGTGGTTTACTGTTCCTTGAAGAAACCATCAGTGTTTGTAGCTAATCACACAGGGTCACAAATAGTAACCTGCCTAATTAATATTCATTATGCAGGTCATTCTGCGACCCCCGAGACAAGAGAATTTGCAACACGATTGAATAGTACACGTCACACACAAAAGTATGAAATGGTCACAAAAATGGGTGCACAACTTGTCCACTTTTGCGACTTGATTTTTATACAGCTGGCCCTTACTGCCTAACCACCTGCGAATAACACTCACCCACTCATTAAGCCGAGATTTATAGCATCAAAAAATATATAGGGCGGAAGAAAAAAAATTACTCTAGCCTGCGGGTCTGGGGGTACTGTAAGCAAAAGTCACCTGTTAATGCAAAAAATACTCTCCGGAAGTTAACAGCTTACGCACATGTGAGATCCCTAGCGCGCGCTCCACCACAGCAGCTGTGCTTCACGTCTCAAAATAATCACGTTCAGCACTGACTCACGAGGCAATCGACACCTGTGAGTCAAACGCGCTACTTTTCACGTGGGATTGCCCTGGTGTTGATGGGACGAATGAGACGTTTACGCAAAGAGCGGCTGTGACGTCATTTCCTGTGACATGCCCGCAAACCTGGCATGGATGTTTCCAGCTCTGAAGGTTTCCAGTTGTTCTGCTGTAGGGAGGCTCTGCGAAGCAGCTGGCGCCCAGGGGCTGGTTTCTGAAAAGTGAGGTTTTATGGTAAAAATAGGGCCTCGTAAATGACAAGTGTTTGACTGCCTTCCAGTTCTTCGTGAATAGAAAACCAGTTTGTTGAAAACGCTCCAAGGGTCACTTGTAAATGGCACGGAGAAGCTGGCACCTCGCACGCCCCGAATCCCTGTGAAAATACACATTTCTAAAAATAGGATGCGACCAACATTTCTCGGTCTGATGAATGTCAAAAGGGTACAGCCCAGAGTGCAAGGCATGTAAACCGCACCATCTGACAAAATAAAACAATTGGCTGCCATAAAGCAAATGAATAAAAAAAAAAAGAGTAACACTGCTCCTACTGTACAATTATCATCAAGATGGCTCAGAAGTCTAACGCTAAAGACGGACATCTGCAGTGATGCGAGGGTGGCACTGGCAGAGTCCCGGCTAGGCAGATTCTCCTTTCATCCTTATGGTGAACTGAGTACTCTGTCACAGCCAGTGTGTCATGGGCCCTAGTGCAAAAAAGAAAATGGACCCCCCCTCCCTCCCCGGCTTCTACTTGAACTCTAAAATACTGCAAAGATCAGGGTTTGCAGTGGGCTACTCAGGCCTCTTGGCCCTGGTGCCACTGCACCTGCTGCACCAATGAGAAGTCATGCCGCTGAGTGAGTACCACTAAATTAGATCACTGTAACTTCTGTTGCTTACACTTGCAAACTGTAGAATTGTGGTATAAAACACAAAGTACATGCATCAATGTAGGCTTTTGCGATTCCCTAATTGCGATTATTAAGGAATCGCAATTAAGGAATTGCAAAAGCCTATGCATGTAGGAATCACTATAAAATTAGCGATTCCCAGACATTCCTTAATTGCGACTTGCAAATTGCGAGTCACAATTCAGGAATGCCTTCCCATTCATTCCTATGTGTCTCCTGGCCCATGACAGGCATCAGGGGTCGTATGACGTCCTATGTCAGAAAGACATTTTTACCACTATTTATGGTAAATTTACACCCTACACAGGCCATAAATAATGACATGGAAACATGGTTTGAGATACTGAAATGCTCCTGAAAGGGACAGAGACAAGTATAGGTAGGAAAGCCATCGAATCAAGAGCAGACACCAGCGATAGATAACAAAACCAACCAATGGGCTCACCCAAAACGACTAAGTATATATGCTCTATTGGAAACACTAGGTCTGCCAAAACCAGCTAAAACTGGGTAAAGGCAAGTCCTAATAATGTTGTCATTCTTCCTACTTTTTAACATTAACACCCAATTCAGTGAGGTTTGGCGTAACTGCGCCCACCTGGGAGGCTTGTGATACCTTTTAGTGTCCTTGCCAGTGTATCCGAGAGGTCCAGCGAGTCCAGGGACACTCCTGCTGCCCGAGTGAGCGTCCCCCAGACCGATGCAGCATCTCTGCTTGCACTAGAAGTATTCATCCTGTTGACATATCAGCACAGACAGGGCATTTCATATCTCTGCAGCCAACGACAGGCTTTCACAAAAGATCACAGTAAAGCACAGAGGACTCTGCGTTACGCACTCCTCTACCCTGGAGATACGTTTGTGCAGCCAAAGCTTTAGCAGGGTATTCACATCCTGCTTGAAGAGAACGTACATATAGCAGTGTCTGATTATCTCTTTCTGACAGAGCCTAAGCCAACACAACTAGGTTGCTGATAAATCAAAATCTTATTTATCTTGCATTATTGCCATTGTGCCCATCTCCTCTTAAACACACACTAATATTTTAGGCAGAAGTGGAACTAGAGTGTTGAGCTATGGCTCCAAACAGAAGTACTGATCAAGAACGCAAAGACCTTCCGTTGTCCAGCAATCAGACTCCTTCCGCATCGTAGGTCAAACGATCCCCTGCAGCACAGAGGTCAACGGTCGAGGAGTCACCCGCAACTCAAGAATGACTCACAAGCACATGTCTAAATTGGTGTAGAGCAGTGATTCATTTGTGTCTGAAGTTCAACTCAGGCACGACAGGGGTACTGATTTTCGGGAACAAAATTTCCCCATGGGACGCATTTTGGTGGCCCTCAGAAATAAGACCGACCTTCACTGACCACATTAGGAACCTAAGCATCATTCTGGACAACAAGCTAACCATGAAGATACAAGTCAACTCCGTCTCCTCCTCCTGCTTCGTCATCCTCCACATGCTTCGTAAGATATTCAAATGGCTACCCCAAAGTTCAAGACGCACCATCACCCGGGCCCTCATCTTCTGTTGGTTGAACTACAACAACATTCTTTACACAGGGATAGCAGCTCACCTCCTCCAATGACTACAGACCGTAAAGAACGCTGCAGACAGACTTGTCCTGGATCTCCCTAGGTGAACCCACATCACCCTCTACCTCAAGGAACTCCACTGGCTCCCTGTACAGAAGAGATGCCAGTCCAAGCTCCCAGCCCATGCATACAAGGCACTACGCAACTGCAGACCAGCCTATTTCAACCACCGCATGAACCGTCATCAGCCCACCAGACACTTCCGCTCCGCGTCCTTTTCTCTAACCCTCTCCCAGAATCTGATGTAGCAGATACCGAGGTTGCTCCTTGTCTTACCTAGCAGCAAAGACATGGAACGAGCTACCCTTTCATCTACGGACCTCTCTATCTCTGTCAGAGTTCCGAAATTCCTGAAGACCTGGCTGTTCGGCTAATCAACTGGACCCTGCCAGTGCCTGGATACCCCGGCCGGTGACAAGAAGAGCTCTACAAATCTACTGAGTGACTGATTAATTGGTAGATTGATTGAGCCACCTTAGTGTTTACAGCGCACCTATGACGCATATACAAAATAAGACCGCTTTGACAGTCTATTTATGGTAAGACTCTATAATAACTGTACAGTTCTATCTAGTTTGGCAATATTGCCATTCATAGTGCTAAGAAACTAAGAGAGACCTATTCACATTATAGGATGCTGACATCCACATCATGAGTTATTGTTTAAAAATAAAGCTCCATAATAACTGCGCATAAAGGCGTACCGTCCCAGTTCAAACCCAACATTACCACGGCATAGAAGGAGGACAGGTGGTGGCCCCTAAAGACGAAAACATGTGGGGCCTCGTTAGCATGAAGGACTTGAATACTGAGAGCTTTTATGAAATATAGGCCTCTGAAATCATAATGAAATTATATGTTGGTAAGTATGTCACATTGAGAAATTGAGGCTACTAGTCTAGTACTGCTGAGGAGAAGAGAGACCCCGGCAGCTATGCAAGTAAAGTGCAGCTTAGGGTACAGGTTTTTTAGTTCCACCAAGTCGTTTATGTCCCCATCACAACAATGTGTGCAATGGATATATTATCTGGGATGCACTGAGCAGATCCCCGGCACAATGCATGAGGGACGAAAGGAGGAAGGGATGGATGAATGGATGGATGGATATTCTCTTGTGATGCAGAGAAGAGCGTCAAGGTGTCCTTTCCATACTTATTAAAGTAGACAATCTCTTTTTGGCCAACTGGCCCTGAGTCCATCTCCTTTTACCAGAGTCATAGGAGATAAAGGGTTATTTTTGGGAAGCTAGAAGCACGACCTGAAATCTATTTAGGCATTACCTTCAGTAGCTTTCCTCCACAAGGGGGGTGTACACCACACATGGAAACATCAAGCAAGAGCCTTGCATGAGACTGGCTTGAGGATAAAATGTCTTGTTAGGTTCGAAAATATATCAGGAAGGCGTTTTTGCCACTTAAACTAGCCCACTACAGGCCAAAATGACACAAAATTTGACATTCTGAAAATTGTGCAAATTCCACATAACTCGAAATTCGGGAATTATGAAAGATTACCATGACTTGACAGAAACATTTGCACAGGCCTGTGTACAAGTCAGTAGTACAGTGGCGACGACTCCTAATATGCCAATCAAAGTCCAATAATCCTTTAGTGGGGCTGTTGAGGGAATGATGTCACAATAAACCTCATAAGCCCTGCTGACATCATCAAACAAGAGAACGTTGTAGCCTATTTTTGGAGACGCTCAGAGCTGCAGGGCTCGGTGAAGAGAACCATTTTTTCCTATGGTGGGTGGCCTTTTCAAGAGCTTTGCTTTTCTTGATCGGAGAAGGACGGTATCTTTACCATCTTGGCACTTGAGGGAGGGCGCCCACACAAAAGTGGAAACAAGTAATAGGATCATCAATTTCCTAAATTAAAAAATAAAAAAACTTCATGATTGATGGACCATACCTTATGGTGGTTTCCTGGCTTCAGGGTATAGGTTTTAACCCTTTCCGTGCTCATGACGAGTCCAGCTCGTCATGCTGCATAGTGGTCTTGTGCTCATGACGAGCTGGACTCGTCATGCTGCCGCGGCGCCTCCCACACGCGGCGCATTTCCCGCCTGTGCGGGCATTCTAAAGGAGAGGGCGGAGTCATGACGAGTCCAGCTCATCATGAGCACAGCTCCACTGTGCAGTATGATGAGCTGGACTCGTCATGAGTACTGCGGCACCACGCGTAGCCCCTCCCCCCGCACCACGGGGGAATTAGCCCCACGTGGAAGGGGTTAAGATATGGGTGTGGTACGTCTGAGTGGAACAACCCCTCATCTGTCGCAGCCACGGCGGCGGCCGTTCCTTCTACATCGCTGCCCCGACCTGGAACGACCTTCCCCTCCAGCTCCGTACAGTCCCCTCACTGACAGACTTCAGAAAGAGACTCAAAACCTGGCTCTTAGATGGAGACACAGCGCCCAGATCCCCCTAGGGCTGACAGTGTTGCGCTCTACAAATGCTGATTGATTGATTGATTGAACATGCATGGGTGGGAAAAAATGTGCAGTTGGCTGCATAGGAATTCAGGTGTCTCGACGGCATCCCAGCTCACAGTCGGCTGCACTGATACAGCTCTTTGCTCCATTAAAATAAATGAGAAAAGGGGGGCACTGCTCATATTCAACAATCCTGTAACCCTCACTCTGGCTGATCCACTCCATGTAACACCCCGCAGGGACACCTGGTGTGCTCAGAATTCCTACAGCAGGAGGCTCCTACAAATGCAGTCAGTTAACACAGAACAGAGGGTCTCCATTTCTTCCTTCCAGGCATCTTTATGCACCCCACTCTCCCTTTCCTCCCGTTAATCTCATTAAACATTTCCTCTGTATTCCACCTCCTACCTCCTCTGCAGATATTGCCTTCAATCTATAGAGGGGCACAGCGTCTGCCTGCCACTAATTGTCACACAGACCCTGCCTCACCAGTTCAACCTCCCCTCACCCTTCTATGGCCAAGCCAAACTTGTTCTGATGCCACAACCACCACTGGTTACTATCCAGCACTAACACAGTGCAGCAAAATACACAATGCATTCTTAGATGAAAAACTGTTTATCATGTGTGAGTAATTTTGTACAGCTGTTGTTTCCGCTTCTTGTGCAGTCCTTTGGTACCACAGTGTGGATATGGTGCAAGCTACGTAAGTGTCCCTGTTACAAAATGCACAGATGTTAGCATACCATGCATAAGCCCCGGTGGAGCCGAATATGCCCTCCTGGGAGTCACGGAACATCTGAGTTGGCTCCTGGATGAGGCGGAACAACTGTGCTGATCTTACTCGATCTCAGTGCAGCTTTTGATACAGTGTTGTATACGGCTCGTCTGGAAAGATCGACAAACCTGGGTGTTCAAGGGACAGCCTTATCCTGGATGTCCTCTTTTCTAAAAGGTCGCACTTTTTAAGTCTTCTCTGCCTGCTCCATTTCCAAAATCATATGCCCTAACTTCGGGTGTCCCTCAGGGATCAGCCTTGAGTCTGGCGCTCTTTAATATCTAAATCCGCCCTCTTGCGGACTTAGTGGGAAGCTGCGGCCTTACCCTATTCTCCTATGCAGATGACACCCAAATTATCTTTTCTTCGTCATCTGCTTAGGGATACAACTCCGCGGCCTTGAACTACTGCCTGGGTCGAGTCTTTACCTGGATGAATTTCAACTCGCTAAAACTTCATGGCGAGAAGAGGTTATGGTGCTAGGAAAGAACCCCTTACTTTGGGGCCACCGCACTGGCCTAAGACCTTGGGTTCTCTTCTCGAACCGGTCCCCAAAGTTAAGAACTTAGGTTTGGCAGGACAAGAATTTGTCTATGAAGTCTCAGGCAGCCAAGGTAGTTTCCACTTGTTTTGCGGTCCTGAAATGTCTGAGAAATATTATTTGGATGCTTCCATTCTCGGTCCAAAAGATGGTCATCCGAGTCCTGATCCTTTCAAGATTAGACTACGGGAACATACACTACCTAGGAGCAGCAGGGCTTCCATCAGAAGTAGCACAGAATTCTGCTGCTAGGCTTTTATAACAACTCCTGAAACGTACCTGTGTCCTGCCTCCTCTTTGAGCTTCACTGACTCATGGTGGAAAAGAGCATACAGATCAAGGCATTATGCAACGTGCACATGGGTAGGTCAGCCACTGGGCTGAGATAGCGTCTAGAATTAGTGGGCCCCTACCAGCCTATTCACTCTCTGCGTTTGAGTAACCAGTACCTGTGCACAGTTCCCAGAGTCAAACTGGCCCCTATGGGAGGTAATTCCTTCTCATATCTGGGCCCCAAGTTCTGGAACGCTTTACCTGAGCACCAAGAAACTGCACCTCTCTGATTCACTTCCTAAGGAACTTGAAGACCTAGTTATTTTAATCCTTTCTGAGCCGCTAGCCCTTTTATGATGCCGTAGCGCAGAAAAAACTATATCTGGGTAGCTGCGTGCTTTATAAAACTGTATAACAATAATTATAATAATAATAACAGCTACTACAATAGGGTCGTTACAGACACTATCTGCAGTCCTGAACTTTTCACCAACAAAACATTGATTTCAGGTGTGTTTATCTAATTAGTTTGATAGAAGTAAACCAAGACTACAACACCCAGAATGCATTATGCTATCACCATAGCAGCAAAGACTGATATGTGGCAGCTTTGCCTCCATCTTGGAGAGATGAGTGTACAGGGAAGCGGCTATCACCATGGTAGCCAAGACTGACATATGGCAGCTTTGTATCCATCTTGGAGAGGTAAGGATACAGGGAATCGGATATCACCATGGCAGCAAAGACTGAGATGTGGCAGCTTTGCCTCCACCTTTGAGAAGTGAGGATACAGGGGAGGGAATATCACCACAGCAGCAAAGACTGCCACCTGTTCACTACCATTTAAATCCAAGTTTGGGGAAGGCAAAAAAAAAACCTTCATGTAGAGGAGCCGTATGGTTGAAGAAACCACAAAGAGAAGGTATGAACATCGATATTGAAGATTCTGTGGGTACTGCTCAGGGCACTCCACAGGCTGCTCATGGTCCATCTTCCATTCGTGTCTCCCGGTCACATAATTGTGTTTCACAAACTGCACATCAATGAGAAGTCTCCATTTAGAGCAGCACAGCCAGCCCTTGCTATTAACAAGCAGACCCCTCTGCACTTTCACATGCACCATCAGATCGAGAGACCGAGCCAATGAGATTCCAGACTGGTGATTTTGCACATCTGGTCGTCGTTGGAAGGCCGGGCTGGCATAAACACAGCGCAGACATAGCAGTGCGTT
Organism: Lissotriton helveticus; assembly: GCF_964261635.1. Classification (NCBI taxonomy): domain Eukaryota; kingdom Metazoa; phylum Chordata; class Amphibia; order Caudata; family Salamandridae; genus Lissotriton; species Lissotriton helveticus. The sequence goes on from NC_136062.1 coordinate 358,474,332, forward strand.
GTGCTTTTTTAAGTCTGATTTCCTAAATGAGTCAGATTATGTTTATTTTAACACACCGAGTGGCATAACAGTGACTAGCGTTGACCAGTCACTTTTCCTCCTTCATACCGCTTGCTGTAGGAGTTTCAGCCAAGATATCCATGCTGGCGGCATTAACTGGCGGTCTTCCACGTGCAGAGGTCGGCCTGTTCAGCACAGATGGTGACTGTGGCATGTCCCCACGGGAACATGAGTAAGGCCAGACTGATTCTCTGTGTCTCAGCACCATGCTGCCTACCAGCCTGGAAAGTGCTGCATATCATACAATCAAGGTGGCGAGGGCAACCCATTGGCGACCCAGGCTGCAAGGAGGCGAGGGCAACCCAGGCTGCAAGGTGGCACGGGCAACCCATTGGCGACCCAGGCTGCAAAGTGGCACGGGCAACCCATTGGCGACCCAGGCAACCCATTGGCGACCCAGGCTGCAAGGTGGCAAGGGCAACCCATTGGCGACCCAGGCTGCAAGGAGGCGAGGGCAACCCATTGGCGACCCAGGCTGCAAGGAGGCGAGGGCAACCCATTGGCGACCCAGGCTGCAAGGAGGCGAGGGCATCCCATTGACGACCCAGGCTGCAAGGAGGCGAGGGCATCCCATTGGCGACCCAGGCTGCCTACCTTCCAACAAGCCATCACGAAACAGGGCGAACATTCAAGCTAAGCAAACGAGTGGGACAAGGTGGGAAACAAGCAGTGTTAATAAAAACTGGCACACTTCCCAACATGACAACTTGCGTCTGACTTTGAAAACACAGGTATACCTGCAACACAGTGCTATATAAACAATCCTACGACAGCAACCTTTCAAAGGCACACTAGCAGAGCACAGGCAGGCAGCACGCTGATAGCAGGCCAATCAATTCTCGTTACCTCTAAATATACACTTGTGCAGCAATCAGGAAGGCTGCAGCTCTTACACGACGCTCTCTACTGCAGTCACCAGATGCGCCCAACTGTTGAGATAACAATCCTCTCTCTTCGGTAGAGAGCTAAGAGACAGCTACCGTCTCAAGAGGCACCAATTGGAGGGAAATTAAAGAGAGAGTCATGGACAGATGGAAACGATCAGACATCAGAGTACTAGCACACAGCAGGCTGGCAGAGCAGGCTCAACCATTATGAAGGGGGGGATGCTCCACACGCAGGCTTCCTGAAGGCTAGCAAGGCAGGGGCAGTTACAAGTCTTTGACTGACTCGGCCCCTACCCTGCTGATCTTTCGGACACAATGACTGGCGTGTCCTGCATTTCCCCATTTCATGTATGTGACAGCCTGCTTCTGAATATAAAATACTTTTTTTTAAACCAGTTGCACCACAAATATATTTTATTAACAAAAATGCACAAAAAGGTGGGCACCTCGTATCTGCACGCCTTACAAACTTCACGCTGAAGAGCTAGCCCTGGGGGAACAGAGACGTCACTAACCAGGAGGTCACAGGTTTGAACCCCAGCTAAGCCTTCCTAGGTTCAACAAACGAGGGACACCGGTTTAAATTATATTTTTCTCTGACTATATGTATTTTTAAATAAGGAAATTGAAAAAAGGCCTTCTTTTGAGTGAATTTCAATACCCTTAGACATGACTGCCAGGCCCATTAGCAATAAAGACTGGCAGATCGCGGTATAAGAAGAAAAAAGGGGGGGGGGCGAGGTTTCCTAACGCAGCTTTACATAGATTTAGACTTACATCTGTTTTTACTACAATGCGAATGCTTTCTGAGAGAGCACTACAATGCATTCCAAGCATGAGCTTATATTTATCCATTCAATAAATGTGAAAATACACTAACTGCAGCTTAATATTTTGCAAAACACAAAATAAATATCTGAAAATATAGAAGTAAATATCTAAAAAACATAAATGCCATACATTGAAGAACCCCAGTGATATATTCTATACCCAGTTTATTTTACATATTACTCAAAAATCCCCTGACATTCGGAACCTTGAAAATGCCCCATCTTGAGACCAGCAGACAGAGTCCCCTCTAGAAGGGAAGCGCCTAAAGGCCATGCAGGCTGTGACGCTGACCTTCCTCCCGGCCAGTTCAGCACATGCATCATCAACACAGTTAACACATATCTCCAGCTGGTTTACTGAAAGTGAACACAGCGAGCACCTGACCCCCTAAATATGTTTTAACCCAGTTTACCTGCTCTGAACACGCGTGGTGTTCAATAAACCCCATCGCGCCCCAAACTCACACACTATAAGCAAGGCCACTGGAATTATGCGATTGTGCGGCGATTTCCACATAATTATAGATTTGCCACATAATCCATCACCTGCTGCATAATCTGCAGATTTTAACAAAACAAAAATGTGCTTTTGGGTCAAACGGTTCAAAAGTGACTAAATAACACAGCGACATGTTTTGCAGCGCAGTGGAAGACCCTCTACAAGGTTGGACTGGTCACCTTTCTGTTGCTTATTCCTATATTTGGGTGTTAAACTGGCACCAAAAAGGTGCAACTAATGACAGTGTTCACAAGTTTACAATTCACAAAATAATGATGTAATACTATCAAACAATATGTCTCACAGCGCCACATAATTTGCCTTTTCTTGCCACATAATTTTTCGCAACTCTGCCGCATACTGTGGCCCTCCGCTGCCGCCGCATAATTCCAGTGGCCCTGACTATAAGGGGTCGCGCGCGCTGTTGCTCACCTGAGTATCAAAGCCATTCTCAAGGGAGCTGGTCTTCCGGAAGAGGGGGCCGTCCACTGCAATCTCCTGTCCGTGGGCAGGCTTGAGCGGGAGTTGGCTCACACACAAGGGCTTGGCCACCTCCACCTTGCCCCCCGGGAACTTCAAATAGCAGGGCTGAGGGATGGTCCGGGTGGGCACCTGCGGGATGGGCGTCGCGCTGTGTACGGGTTTGGGGAGCCCCGACTTCATCTTAGAAGCCACCAGGATGGCTGGCATTTTCTCCTGCGGCTTTTCGCGACACGACTTGGTCACCAGGCTAGTGCAAGCCAACCGATCTGTCCAGTTAAGAGTGAGCCGGATAAATATTCTTTAAATCCCAAAAGAAGCCCCCAGTTAGACTAGGGGGCCGAAACAGCAGATAATGTCGATAGGTGACTGGCTCGGGGAATCCCTCCGCGCGCCCCTGCTCATGTTCATTCCATTTTCGGAGTCTGATGCTATGTTTTTTTTCCTGCTCATGGGAAAAAGAGACTTTTCACCTCATTACCATGCCACGGCATTTCCGAAAGTGAGGCAGTTTCTTGGGAAGGAAGGCAAGGACCTGCTGCACGCAACATATGTTCCCTGATCCACCGAGAGGGAGGCGAGAGGGGGCTCAGCCCGGATTTCCAGCTTAGGGTGTCTTTCTTCAGCCTTGTCCAAGAGGCATCTGTGGCTTAGTGCGTTAATGCGCGGTGTCCTTGGATAACTGCGCCCAAGACAGCCAAGCGCCCTCGCCTCGGCATTACTGGTGCCAAGCAGCAGGCAGGGCAAGGTGGCACCAGCAGAGAGCGAGCTGTGGTGGCCAGAGCCACAGGGTGCCGCAGGAGCCGCAGTCAGGAGTGGAAGCGACGAGGCATCTTTTTACGCAGAGGGGTCATGGCGCGTGTGCCACCCCTGCTGGTGGCAGCCAGGCGGCGAGGAGGCTGCTGCGGGGGTCGGGCTGGGGAAGGAGCTGTCGAGCTGACACTACAGTAGAGCAGGATGCAGCCCGCGCCCATTGGCTCTCCCGTCTCAAATCAGGAACAAAATATCTCTGCAAGAGGGGCGTGGCTTCAGCCCCTCCACTGACTGGCAGAAAACTCCCTTCGCCCTGCTGCTGCTGGAAAAGCGCACAAAAAAAGACAGGAGCCCGGTCTGCAGTTCCACGAGGGCAGGGGAAGATGACGCTGGAAAATACTACCTGGTTTCAAATTCAAAGAAAAACACCAGCCGCCTGGAAGAGTTCCAGACGTGGAAGGAGAGGGTGCATTTTATGAAACTGCAGAGCTAGCCTGTGTTTCTGTGTCCACTTCTGTAACGCAGGGCACCACTCCGCCTGGCACTGGTGGTATATGAAAGTAAACCAGTGTTTAGTGCTTACATGGGCACAGAGGGTCACCAACACCGCAGATAACACAACCAAAAAGAATTACCTACAGAACAACGAACTGTGACACCAAGTAAAGGTGTGTCTAATATGTCATAAAACAGGCCATTATTTTACCCATACTAGGAGGGAAAACCCGCAATTAATAAACAAGCAAAGCTCGAGTAATGTGGCCTAATTGGCTGAACATGCACCATTTTTTGTAAATAAAGCAGAAGAGGGGGAAAAGATGTGCCCCAGGATGATACCATATGGGGGAGCCGAGATTATAACTTTGCTCTTCCTCACCTATATACCTTATTTAGATATTGGGCGACATTCCCCCTCACATACTTCTGATCAATCAATCAATCAAAGCATTTGTATAGCGCGCTACTCACCCGGAGGGTCTCAAGGCGCTTGGGGGAGGGGGGTCCGCTACTGTTCGAACAGCCAGGTCTTGAGTTGCTTCCTGAAGGAGAGGTGGTCTTGGGTCAGGCGGAGGTGGATGGGTAGGGAGTTCCACGTCTTGGCAGCCAGGTAGGAGAAGGATCTTCCTCCCGTTGTGGCTCTTCGGATGCGGGGAACGGCGGTGAGGGCGTGGTTGGTCGATCGTAGCTGGCGGGTGGGAGTGTAGAAGGTCAGACGGTCGTTGAGGTATCTGGGGCCTTGGTTGTGGAGAGCTTTGTGTGAGTGGGTGAGGAGTCGGAAAGTGATTCTCTTGCTGATGGGGAGCCAGTGCAGGCCTCTCAGGTGTCCGGCGATGTGGCTGTGTCGGGGGATGTTCAGGATGAGTCGTGCTGAGGCGTTGGAGTCTTTTCTGAAGTTTGGCTGTGGTTCCGGCGTAGAGGGAGTTGCCGTAGTCCAGTCGGCTGGTGACGAGGGCCTGGGTGACCGTCTTCCTGGTTTTGGTGGGGATCCACCGGAAGATCTTGCGCAGCATGCGTAGGATGTTGAAGCATGACGAGGAGACGGCGTTGACTTGTCTGGTCATTGAGAGGAAGGAGTCCAGGATGAAGCCCAGGTTGCGTGCGTGGTCCGTTGGTTTGGGTGCGTTGCCCAGGGCAGGGGGCCACCAGGAGTCGTCCCAGGCGGAGGGTGATGATCCTAGGATGAGGACTTCCGTCTTATCTGAGTTCAGTTTCAGGCGGCTGTTCCTCATCCACTCGGCTACGTCCTTCATCCCTTTATGTAGCTTGGTTCTGGCGGTTGTGGGGTCGTTGGTGAGGGAGAGGATCAGCTGGGTGTCGTCGGCGTAGGAGATGATGTTGAGGTTGTGTTGGCGTGCGATGGCTGCGAGGGGGCTCATGTAGACGTTGAAGAGGGTGGGGCTGAGTGATGATCCTTGTGGTACGCCGCAGAGGACTTTGGTGGCCTCCGATCTGAACGGGGGGAGGCGGACTCTCTGGGTTCTTCCGGCGAGGAAGGAGATGATCCACTCCAGTGCCTTCTCTTGGATTCCGACGTTGTTCAGGCGTTGCACTAGGGTGCGGTGGCAGACCGCGTCGAATGCTGCGGAGAGGTCCAGGAGTATGAGGGCCGCTGTTTCCCCGTTGTCGAGCAGGGCTCGGATGTCGTCGGTGGCTGCAATGAGGGCGGTCTCGGTGCTGTGGTTGGCCCGTAAGCCGGATTGCGAGGGGTCGAGGAATCCATTCGTCTCGAGGAAGGAGGCCAGCTGTCTGTTGACGGTCTTCTCGATGACTTTGGCAGGAAAAGGAAGGAGCGAGATGGGGCGGTAGTTTTTGAGGTCGGTGGGGTCCGCTGATGGTTTCTTCAGTAGGGCGCTGAGTTCGGCGTGCTTCCAGCTCTCTGGGAAGGTGGCGGTGTCGAAGGAGGTGTTGATGATGTCCCGGAGGTGGGGTGCGATGACGGCGTCGGCCTTGTTGAAGACGTTGTGAGGGCAGGGGTCGGTTGGTGATCCGGAGTGGATGGAGTTCATCGTGCGGATGGTGTCTTCGGTGTTGATCGGGGTCCAGGCTCGGAGGGTGGTGGTGGGGGGCGTTGGTACGGTCGTAGGGTGCGTCGGCTGTGTGCTGAAACTGTTGTGTATGTCTGTGATCTTCCTGTGGAAGAACGAGGCGAGCGAGTTGCAGAGGTCTTGCGAGGGAGTGATGTCGTTGTTTCCGGCGCTGGGGTTCGAGAGCTCTTTGACGATGATGAAGAGTTCCTTGCTGTTGTGGGCGTTGTTGTCCAGTCGTTCCTTGAATGCTGTGTTCTTGGTGGTGTGGGTCAGCTGGTGGTGTTTTCGGGTGGCGTGCTTGAGGGTGGACATGTTGTCTGCAGTCGGGTCTCTGCGCCATGCTTTCTCGAGGGCCCGGCAGTTCTTCTTGGATCTCTTGAGTTCGTCGGTGAACCAGGATGCTTTCTTCTTGGGTCTGACAGGGAGGGTCTTCAGTAGGGCGTGGTCATCTGCGCAGTTGGTGATCCATCTTGTGGGGTTGTTGGCGGCTTGGTTGGGGTTCGTTGAGCTGGCGGGAGGGTTCTGGCTCAGGGCTGTGGTGAGTTGGTCGGTGGTGATCTTGTTCCAGCTTCTGCAGGGGAACTGTTGCGGGTGGTGGTGAGTGGTGGTCCTACTGAAGCTGAAGTGGACGCAGCTGTGGTCTGTCCAGTGGAGTCCGGTGGTGTGGCTGAAGGAGATGTCCTTGCTGGAGGAGAAGACGGGGTCAAGCGTGTGGCCGGCGTAGTGTAGGGGGGTGGTCACCAGTTGCTTGAGTCCGAGGTTGGCGAGGTTGTCCAGCAGGGTGGTGGTGTTGCGGTCGTTGTTGTTCTCTAGGTGGAAGTTGAGGTCCCCAAGGAGGATGTAGTCAGCCGAGGGGAGGGCGTGCGGGCTGATGAAGTCGGCGATGTCTTCGCTGAATTGTGTGCGTGGCCCTGGGGGTCTGTAGATGAGGGTGCCTCTGAGGGTGGTCCTGAAGTCGGTGCGTATCTGGAAGTGCAGGTGTTCGGCGGCTGTGAGGGTGTCGTCGGAGTTGGTCGTGATGCGCCCTGTGCCCTGGGACAAAAAAGAGCCCCATAGAGACCCGTTTCGAGGACCCTTTTAAAAAATTGATGGTGCTCCGCCCCGGTGAGACCCGGCCCACTTAAAACCCTCCCAGAACCCCTGGAGACTGGTTTTGGGTGCAGTAGACCACTCCTAATGTCTGTGCCATTTTCCACAGCACCCGGAGGTTAATTAGAGCAGGCACAGGGAGGCTTTGAGAGATAGAGAGAGGGGGAAGGTAGAGAGAAAGCAATCAGAGTGGGAGGAGAGAAGGGGAGAGAAAGAATGGATGGATGGAAAGAGAGCGGGGTTGGTTTGAGCATTTTTGCCAGGTCAGCTTTAGCTCTTCAGTCCGGCCCTTTGGACGGTCAATCTACAGGTGCCGGGATCTGCCTTTGTTATGTGTCGGTGCTACTGATACCACTTCAGACACCTTCATCACTCCTGTACGGTGTCCAGTTCCTCGTAGGATAGCACGAAAGCACCAAAGAAGGTGGCCATTGGCTCCTATAACACAGTGATGCACGCTGACTTGCCTCAAGACACTTTTGGCCTCCAGGGGTAGGTGTGCAGAGGATCGAAAAAGCTGGAGTTCAATTCACAAGGAGGGATGGTCAGTCCATGACCAGGCCTGCCATCGCTGCTGCCTGCAGCCCTGCTCCTTTGGAATTCATGATACTAAAGGAGCATGGAGAGGGTAGGGCTGCCAGGTAACACTATGCTGAACGGAACTGCTGGGAAGAAGAGCGGCTACTAAGGCAAAATCCCCAATAGCCCCTGCACTTCTTCCCCTTTCTTCCAATCCACTATGCTCTACCACCAGCTGGCACAAAGCGACCACTGCTACTGTGTGTCTGCTTTAGTGTAGGTGAACCTGGCTGCTCCCACCAGGTACGGTAGGCCCCAACCTGGTCTCTGACATACTCAGTGATTCCTGAACCACAGCCTGGCTGTTCATGTTTTGCCCTCTTGGTATCCAGCAGGACTGGTCAGAAAGGACCTTCTTTATAAGGATAGTCATTATCTTTGCGAGGATTCTGTGGTCCACACTGGGCAGCGAGTCTGGGCCCCAATTCTTAAGACCTACCCTTTCTCTCTTCCTTCGGATTTAAAAAAAAGTGCCATATTGCTGTCCCATAGGAACTGCGGCATACTACCCTGTTTCAGCCATTTGAAGAGGTGTTAAGCAGCGGCCACGGTGCCTGACTCTGGACTACAGGGTTCACGGTTCGATCCCCGGTGCCGGCGGCAGGTTAGCCCAGCACCATGTGACTCTGGACAATAGCTTGCTTAATCTTCCCGAGGCCCCCCAGCGCCAGGACACCACTTCGGAGGTAGGTGTGCGCTTTACAAATACTGGTATTTCATTTTATTTCCCAGTAGACCTCTTGCAGGTCTGGTCTGGTTAGGCTGCATTGGAAGGCCATCCCTTCAGTGGGTCTTGGCTCACTTGGAGGTCATCCCTGTTAAGTACAGGTCATCCAGTGTTAAGGATGAATTGAGGCCCTGTAACCCCTCGGTCTCAGATACCCCCAGGAAACTGCACCTCATCTCTCTCAGATGACTTCGTTGAGTAGAGTTCATCACAAAAGTTGGCATCGGCTCTCATGATTTGCTTCTTCCCATTTTGAAAACTTACCTCTGAGCCCTGAAGCTCCACTAATGTGGTGTGGAATGAGTGAAGTTTCTGAAAGAACAACAATTTACATTTCTCCTCCTTCTTAAGGTTCTCGGTTGTGGTTCAGAACCTGCCCTTCACCCATTCCCACTATATTTCAGTATGGTGAAAAGGTCCTTCATTCAACTCCACTCTACATACACAACTCTAAGGTCTGCCCTCACTCTTTATTTCTCAGCAGTGTACAGATCATCTTCCAGGAATGTGGGCTAGGAGGAACATCCCTGTGAGATCGCCCTCGAAAACGATTGCTCTGTGGATGTTAAGTTATAGGAAACTTACAGAGCGCACATACACCAGGGGCACAAGTCCTAAAAAAAGAAGTGGGGGGACTAACCTAGTTAATAAGTATTCAAGTGGCATCGCAGCGCGCGGCATGGCAACATGTGACATCACAGCGCGTGATATCACAGGAACTGGCATCATAAGAAGTGATATCAGATCTTAAGCCCCCACATATATGTTTAGCAGGTTTATAATGAGTACATTTGAGCACATTTCGAGTATACTTGCAAACCCTCCTGATTCACCCAGAAGATTCACACTTTTTTACGCTACATATAAAACAATGATACCTTTTGTCAGCGTTAAGCTTTCTATAGCCATAGTGCTTTAAAAGAAATAGTGATATTTAAATTATTACAACGCCTCCTCAAGGGTAATAAGCGTATATAAATGCAATTTATTTTGTGCAAGTACTGGGGAACATCAACACATCTGACGTTCTAACAGTGCATGCAAATCTCCTAAACAGAGCCTGAACAAAGTGAAAAGCTGCCTCTCCTAAGTATGTGTGAAGTGCTAACAAGGTGCAAGCCTTTGTTTCCCCTCTGCTGCATTTGCATCAGGTGTGAGTCTCCTGACTGCTGCCAGCCAGGAAACTCCAACAAAAGGGGGCTTGATGACCCCTGAGACTCGCCCTTTGTTATGGCCGAGTATCCCAGCAGAAGTCAGAAATAAGAGAGCCCCGTCCCGCCTGCACGTTGTTGTAATCGAAAGCAGGCAACAACGTGCAGGCGCTGCTGAATGTGTCCCGGTGTTTGGAAATTACACCGGGACGAATTAAGCATCTTTTTTAGTGGGCCCAACTTCTTGGCAAGGTGGAAAGCATCCACCCTGTGAAAGAAGTGGGGAGACGCCGTCCACCCGCGTGGACCCCCGACTCGTGCCCTGCATACACCAATAGGTCTCTTGGCACTTAATTAATTAATTAATTATGTGCTTATATAGCGCTGGAATCACTCCCGAAGGGGTACCTCCGCGCTTCGACCGCTGCGAAACCCTTCCTGGCTTCCCTGAGAGATGGTCCCTTAATGGGTATCTCCAGGGTGAGACCAGGCATCCCCGGCGGTCTGGTGGGGCCGTTAGTGAAGATGAGGCAAGCTAGTGCCCAGAGTTGCCAAGTGTGATCGCTGATCAGAGTGGGCACCGAGGCGTGAGAATTATCGAGTCCGCTGACCCTGGTCCAGAAACCTGCCGCGTCGGGAATCGAACCCTGGTCCCGGGCCGTCCTCTGCTCTCGGGTCTGCCGCCTCTAACCAGTGAGCCACACTACTCCACTAGAATAGTGGAGGCAGCAACTAGCAACAAAGATAGCTATAGGTTTGTCTAAAGAGCCAGGTATTTAAGAGTTTCCTAAATCCCACATAATTGGCTGTCAAGGGGAAGAGAGTTTCAGGTGAAAGGGCGAGATTTTGATCGATACCTTATATCTATTGATCCAAACCTCGATCTGGTCGACTGAACCTTTGTTGCCTGTCTTGGAAGAAAACAGTACACCTATCTGCAAGTTAGTTCACCCAATAAAGGACTCTACTCTTAAAGATCACGGACAACTTCTAGGTTTCAAAAGTTTATTGTAAAGATATAATGAGCTGCAAATACAAGCATCTCAGAATGAGATTCACGAGATACACAGGTCCAATTACATACATGTGCTCTCGAAAAGCCCTCAGACGAGCAACAGAAATCACTAACACAAGTTCTAAAAATAGTAAAGCTATAAGCATCGACGCATATCGCTCCTTCATTTAGATTGGAGGAAAACAAACACAGGTTAGGCGTCCCTACCCTGTTCTAGATGGTATCCCTACTTAACCAAATCCCAACCTAACAAAGGTGTCAGCAGTGAATGACCCCCAAGGGAAGTCACCCACTCTAAGTCTCTTGGTGAAAACCTAAAGTTCTCCAGTCATGACCCCTCACTGCCTACCCATCCGCTCTCTAAAGGGTCCTCAGGTCTCTGCTCTAACTCCACCCAGGGGTGCTGTCCCTAATACAAAACAGTCAACAACATTTGAGACGCCCCTTGCGAAACGCCTCTCACGTGGTGCAACTTCAGGCTTTTTCCATGATGCTTTGTCTTGGGCCTCATGCGTTAGAGTTGACCTTGCTTCTCAGACTCTTCTCCGGCCCGCTGATACCCCTTAAACATTCCAGAACCCTCCTCCATGTCTGGGCCGTCTACTGAACAGACCTCTATTCATTCACTTATAATTGGATCCCCCCTTTCCTGTTGCAGACAGATATCTGCCGCCAAGAACCCAACTCTCATAGACTTCTAAAAAGGCTTGCAACATTTCTCAGCCCAGACATGTACGTGTAAATCAATGCTAAAACATTTCAGGCCTACAATATTTCACATTATGATTATAGCATTCAACTTCTTCATTTAATTAAAGCATGTTAAAACTCTTATTCTATTATTTAGAAAACATTACTATAAATCATGGCCCATTAATGCAATGACCAAAAACGTTAAACAATCTGTGTCGTGAAAAGAACCACCTTCCCTTTCCCTCCAGCTCTGGCCCTGAGGCCTACCACGTTCTGCTCTTATCCACATACCACCTTATGTTTTAGCAGCTTCACGACATGGATTCAAAAATAATCACATCTAATAAAATCATATAATGTCACACATTTCTGTATTAGTTCCACTTCTACTTAAATCTCTATATTAGCTATACATTTAGAATATAATTTCAGATACTATTAGCACTCATGGCATTTCTCATCATGACTTGTGCTTACTATAGGTAAGTGTGATGTACTCATACATTTATATCAGTTTGCGCTCTCTCAGTTCCCCCCTTTGATGACCTCTCGGGGTCATCACTAACATTTAAACTGCAGTTATTGCTGGCATTCTCTGCGCTTCCAGAGCTCTCAGACTCCTGTACTGATTATCTTGTATGGCAGCCAATCTCTGCGACTGTTCTCTTTGGGCCCTTTCTGACCTTCTTGCTCTGTACCATTTGAATACCCTCACCAATCCCCACAATACTATCCCACAGATCAATATTATGATGATAGGCTTTAGGATATACCATATAAAGCTTTTGCCTAAGGTGGAAAACCACCCTCCAACTGTACTCATTCCGTGGCCCACCTTTTCCCAGACATTTTCTCTACTCAAGTTTTCGATCTCTTTGTGTATATTAGTTATGTTCTTAATAACCTTCTCAAGGGGTTTTGAAAGGTCTGGAATGTAAGTGCAACATTCCTGGACCTTCAAAGCCTTACAGACTCCGCCCTCTTTTGCTAATAAGACATCTAATGCAAGCCGATTTTGAAGAACCATAGCCCTTATCGATTGCATCTCTCCTTCTACCAGCATTAAGGACTGAGCAGTGCTGGCAGACAACCTGTCGACAACTGTTGCCAGTCGTCTAATTTTAACATCATTAAGGATTATTCCCAAAAGAGGGAACATAGCTCCAAAGACATCTCCAACCATTTCGGCATCACCTACATCTCTCCTTCCCCTCGATGATGTCTGACCCTCAATGATCACTAAGTCTTGTGCATGATATATTTTGGGGAAGACAATTGCCAAGTAACATGATCCATACCAGTTGTCAGGTAGTCTCACGTAAGCATTTCTTCCACATACAAAATACACATTTGGAATCACTTGCATTCCCTTCAGGAAATCCTTAGTGTAGTACTCTAAATTAAAAGCATGTTCACAGTCAACTTCACCCACGTATACATTTTCATAATACGTTTTGGCTCGGTGAAGACATAACTTTCCTCTCTGCGCTTTATCTAAAGCTATTGGACCACTACTACCCTTTCTCTTTGCAAAAAGTTCTTTTCCTCTCGTTCCTTTACAGTCTCTTTCAATCCTTTTTTGTCTTTAGAATCCACACAGCTGGAGGCTGACAGCCTTTTTCGCAAAAAGTCCTTTCACAGTTCAAAAAGACAACCCTAGCCCTTCTCCATCCACTCAAGGGGTTCCCTAAAATTCTCTGCTTCCTGGGCGCTAGGTAATCTTCTTTTCTTCTGCTTGCTTTATTTACAAAGTCCTTTAACAATCGACTATTAGATTTGTGGTTGCAGCTTCAATAGCATAGTTCAATATTTCCATGCGAAGAGTATGCTCTTCATGTGCTGTTATCGTTGTACCAAAGTCGGGGAATTGCAATTCTGTAAGAAACATGTGTTTTAACTTGCTGAGGCGGGGAGGTCTGGGGAGCACGAATGTTAGTGACCCTTCTTGTTCGACACCGGGTACCAACAGTTGTATTTCCACGGTGATAATGGGCTCAGAACTGGACACCACCACCGCTCGGATCCTCCCTGTCTCCGGTTTCACAGACATTTGTCGCCAGATATGTCCACTCAGGTGTGGAGTATCTTCTGTTAGGCACACGCACTCTTCTTGACCTTCTTCGGTCCGGTGCCTCAGCGCCCTGAGCACCTTCTTCTGGGTCTGAGTCTTCTGATATCGGAGGAAGGGTTGCTTCTGGAGTTGACCTCAGGCTAGAACTTCTTCTTTGCGGCCAAATTGCTTCTCCACGTGCCCTTCTACTCCTTCTCCTTCTGGTCTGTTCTCGCTCTCTTTCAGACCTGTCAGGGTCAGACTCGTACTCCCAGCTGTCTTCTCCTTCTGTAGCGTCTTCTGTTTCGCTGTTGTACTGACCGTCCTCAGCTTGGTCAGACTCGTTCCCTGCTTCCACTGGCACCTCTACAGCTTGGCTAGCCCCCTCTATGGCTTCTTGGTCCTCAGCTGGACGTCCATCCGAGAGAGGAGCTGTTTCCAGAGGTGCTGGAACCCTTTTCGTATGTGACGCGTGTATCCAATTGGGCAGGCCTCCCACCTTTACAGCTGTACTTGTGATCAGGATGACCTGGTAGGGCCCACGCCAACGAATATCCAAACAGTTTCTTCTCACATGTTTCTTCACCAGGACCCAGTCCCCAGGATACAGGTCATGGCAAGGGCCCTGGCACGCTGGAACCTCTGCAGCCTGCACCTGAAGGGACACAGAACGCATGGCGTCAGACAGCCCCTTACAATAGTCCAGGATCATATCATCTGTGATATTTAACAATGCAGTAGCTGGAATAGATGGCAGCCTCATTGCTCTCCCCATTAACACTTCATGTGGTGACAACCCTGTTCTTCTGTCTGGGGTACTACGAAGGCTCATGAGGACTAATGGCAGGGCATCAGGCCAACTCAGGGTCGTTGAGGAGCAAACTTTCGCTATTCTGGACTTGATCGTTCCATTGATCTGTTCCACAATTCCTGAGGCTTCTGGTCGGTAACTGCAATGGAGCTTTTGATCTATATTCAGTGCAACACAAATCATCTTCACAAGCTCACTGTTAAAATGTGTTCCCCTATCTGATTCCAAAAAGGCCGGCACCCCGAAACGAGGGATAAGTTCTCTAAGCAGTAACTTAGCCACTGTGAGGGTGTCGCACCTACGTGTAGGGTATGCCTCAACCCATCTGGAGAACACACAAACAACCACCAGGACATAGCGAAGGCGGTTGCATCTTGGCATTTCAATGAAATCTATCTGCATTCTATTGAATGGACCTCCAGACCTTCCTATGTGACTTAGTGCAACTGGTGTTCTTTTTCCTACGTTCAGCTGCTGGCAGGTCACACAACGCTGGCACACTGCTTCTGCTGCTATTCTAAACTTAGGATTGTACCAAGTCTGTCTAAACACTCTCAGCATAGCATCTCTCCCTAAGTGTACGGGACCATGTATGAGTCTAGCCATTGGACTCACCATCTCATTGGGCAACACTGCTCTGCCGTCTGCTGAGACCCAAAAATGAGTCTCACCCATTACACATCCTGCCCTTTCCCATGTTTCCTTTTCTGAATCAGGAGCATTTTCTTGCATGGTTGACAATTCATCCCAAGTGTCAACAGTTTCCAGTATCATGGCTAATTCGGTTCTTACATTTATTCCACCCACATCCACCTCTGTGAAAGAGTAACCTTGTTCTGCGCAATACCGCGCAACTTCATCAGCATATCTATTGCCTTTCGAAACAAAGTCCTCATTTTTGGTATGTGCGATGCACTTTACAACTGCGATACTTGCTGGACATTGCAATGCTTCTAACAACAGGCGCACAAACTCTCCATTGCGAATGGGAGAGCCTGAAGAAGTCATGAACCCTCTTTGAGACCATAACTGCCCGTAATCATGAACTACCCCAAACCCGTATTGGCTGTCGGTGTAGATGGTGACTCGAATTTGATTGCCTGCTAAGCAAGCACGTGTCAGGGCAATAATCTCGGCTACCTGAGCGGAGTTTACTCCTTCCAGGCACCCTGCTTCCACAACTCCTTCAATTGTACAAACAGCATACGCTGCTCTCAACTGCCCAACTTCGTCTCTTACACATGAGCCATCGACAAAGAAAACTTCGTCTGGGTCGGTCAGTGGCTCATCTACGATGTCGGGTCTGGGTTTGGTGCATAGTTCAGTCACATCGAGACAGTCATGGTCTGTATATTCATCATCATCATCAATATCATTTGGAAGTGGCATTAAGGTAGCAGGGTTCAAAACAGAGCATCTCTTGAGGGTCACGTTCTCTGCAGCAAGAATAACTTGCTCATAGCGCGTGAGCCTGCTGTTGGTCAGATGCTGTGTTTTGGTCCTGGTCATCAACAGTTCAACAGAATGTGGCACGCACACCTCTAACGGGTGCCCCATGACGATATTTTCACATCTCTCAATGCTGACACCCGTTGCGGCAACGGATTTGAGACATCCGGGCAACGCTGCGGCTACTGGGTCTAAAGTAGCCGAGAAATAAGCAACTGGTCTACGGGCATTCCCATGGATTTGGACCAACACAGACAACGCGCAACCTTCTCTCTCACAACAATAAAGAAAAAATTGTTTATTGTAATCAGGCATTCCCAATGCCGGAGCACGACACAGGTCCTCTCGCAACTGTAGGAACGCCATCAAACAGTCTTTGTCCCATGGTACCGGATCACTCACCTCTTTGTGCGTCAGTTTTTGCAAAGGTTTTGCTTTCAGTGAAAAGTTCACGATCCACTGTCGGCAATAACCCACCATCCCTAGGAACATCCTGACCTCTCTCTGGGTCTGAGGCGCATTCATTTTCATGATCGCCTCTATCCTGTCTGGTGACACCTTTCGTTTGCCTTTCTCAATTCTGTGTCCCAAGTACTGCACTTCTGTCAGGCAGTACTGCAATTTTCCCGGGGATACCTTATGCCCATTGGCAGCTAGGTGATTTAACAAAGCAATGGAGTCTTCCCTGCAAGCTTCTTCTGTTTCTGACGCCACAAGGAGGTTGTCTATGTACTGGACCAGAACTGACTTCTGGGGCAGCACTAGACTTTCAAGATTTTTCTTCAAAAGCTGGTTAAAGATCGATGGGCTCTCTGTATACCCCTGAGGGATACGACACCATGTTAGGACGCGATTTTCCAGCTTAAATGCGAAAAGAAAATGGCTATCTTCGTCCAAAGGGATCGAAAAGAAAGCCTGGCAAAGATCGATCACAGTGAACCACTCTGCTTGGAATGGAATCTGAAACAGTATCACTGATGGATTCGGTACCACTGGACAACATGAAACGACTATGTTATTAATCTTTCGAAGGTCCTGCACTATCCGAAATTTCCCATTTGGTTTCTGCAGACCCATAATCGGGGAGTTGCATGGACTACCCACGATTTCTTTCAGAATTCCCTGTTTAATCATGGACTCGATCACGGGTTTTATGCCCGCAATCGTTTCTGGAGTCAATTTATATTGGGGTGTTCTTGGGAACTCAGCATGCGGTTTCACTACAATTTTCACTGGGTCCACCCCTTTGACCAATCCAATCTCTTCCCCAGTGAAATCCCATACCTCTGATGCCACTGTCTCTCTCAGATCCCAGGGAAGCTCGTCTACTGTCAAAGTAGGGTACAGCTCCACACATATTCTTGAGTTTGCAACTTTGAAATCTGCATCATCATCGTTGGTCAATACCTCCACTCCCTGAGGTGTACAGTATATAGTACAATTCAATTTGCACAACAGGTCTCTTCCTAGCAGACACACAGGGCTTGAATCGCAAACCACAAATTGGTGCTCATCGCTGTACTTCCCTATTTTCACCTGTACCGGTTCTGTCAATTGGCTGGTTATTCTCCTGTTTGCGACCCCTACCACCTGTATGGTTTCTCCAGACATGGGCAGGTCTGGAACTGCAGCTGATCTGATCGTGGATCTAGTGGCTCCTGTGTCCACCAGAAATGTCGTAGGGCACCCTGCTACTTCTGCTTCCACATAGGGTCCCCTCTGATCTACCTCTAAGGCTGCCCCGAGGGTGCAGTCTTCTCTTTCCACTCTCTGTCCGGTTAATGGGTCCACATAATAGCATTCTTCCCCTTCCATAAACAGGGGCATTTGTCTATAGGTCTTACCCATACTCCCTACTCGAGGAGGTTGCGGGAACTGGGCTCGGGGAGGAGCCCCCCCCCCTTTGAGCACCTTTCCTTGGTATGGCGTCGCCCCTCTCATAGGTGCGCTCTGGACCTCTTCCTCCTCTATCTCTTGCTCTCCTATCTCTACATTGTAAGGGCACTCGCGTTTCCAATGCCCCAGCTCGTTGCACTGGTGGCACCTAGTCGTTTTCTTCAAGGTAGCTATGTCTACTCTGGGTCTAAAGGTAGTACTCTCCTCATTACCCTTGTTCTGACTGTACTGCTTCTTACCTCCTGTACCTGTCCCTTGCTGCTGTTGTTGCGGTCCCCCCTTTCCTGCTGTCTGCAATTGTACCACCATCAGCTTTTCTTTTAGTTTCTTAGCCTTGGAGTCTACCTCATCACAGCAGTACCTGGCATATCTCAGTATTTCATCTAGGGGTTTACTTTGCCAACAAATCGAGTGTTGCTGAATCATTAAACTAATATCCGGTCTCAGTCCCAGGACGAACTTGGACACAAATTGCCCTATATCTTTTGGATCCATTACATCCAAGCCGCTATACTGTTTAAACGCCTTCAGCAATCTCTCGTAATATTCGTGAACTGTCTCTTTGGGTTCCTGTCTCGTTCTGTCTATTCTGACCCAATCTATGTCTTGCATTGGCACTTTTTCTTTCAGCCAAGTCATCACTCTCTCGAATTTTGCCATCACGATCTCGGACGGCCCATTAGTCCTAGCATCTCTCTCTGGCTCCGTTGTGGGCCACTCAGCGCTAACCTTGCATGCTGTCCACAGATCTCCTGGTACTACAATGTCAAACAGCGTGTTCAGATCTATCCATAGGACTTTTGAGATCTTTACAAACCTCTCGACTTGCTTGTACCACTCCACGGGGCTCTCTCGTAACTTGGGGAAAGATGTGGTAAAAGCAGCTAAATCTCCCCTACTCCAAGGGACATGTACATAGCTCCCATTGGCAACTTCACGCAAAGGGTAAGCTTCTATTCCCTGCTGTCCTGGTGTTATACCAATCATGCTTCTTCTGCCGGTCCCTTTCTTGGACCACCTCTCTTCCCATTTATCTAGTGCCCTCCATGTCCTTATTCCAGTAATCAGTTCCCTTATGTGTGTTTTCAGCCCAATCGTTCTCCTCTCATCTAGATCTCGATCTGAGTAATGTAGCCTGTGGTTACCCTGTAATGCTTTGGTTCTTGACAAGTCCACCATATATTTGCCTGCTAGTTCGACTAACTTCTCATGGACTGCTCTCGCCTTTCGTGTGATGTCCTTTGCCATATACAGTATTTCATCCTGTTCATACATTTCCATTCTTTCTAAAGGCAGGGTACCATCTACCATGTCATCCAGGTCTGACCTTAAACTGGAGACATCGAGTCTCTTGGCTTTTATCTCAGCTCGCAATATGTCTTTCGAAGGGGGCTCACTGGTCTCCCTACCATCCCAACTTCGAGCTCTGCGTTTGGGCTCAGGAGAATTAATGGGTGGCCTCCCTTGCTCCCATCTCTCCAGGTCCCATGCTCGGCCATCCGATCTTGGAAGGTGATGGAACACGGGCCTGTTATCCCTACTCTCTCTCTGCCCACTCTCATCTTCTTCTCTCCTCTCACCGCACATCTCTCTGTTATTTTCCCTCTGGTCGCTACACTCCCTTTGCCTCGTATCGCTCAGTATCCGATACGATCCTTCCTGGTTCCCCATATTCCCTGGGCTGCGCTCATTTCTGTCATCACAGGGACTATGGTGCGACCTCTCACAACTCCCATTCAGTTCTCTGGTGCCGGGCACACAGTGTGGACATTTAAAGCTGTTTCTGTACCCTTGTGCTCTCCTCTCCCCTTCACTGAGTATTGGGCGCGCCACCCCTTCACTCCCGGGGCCCCCGTTTTCCAGGTCTGTTCTACCTCCACTCCGGGCCCAATGGGTGACTCCCCTACTCCCTCTACAGTCCCACTCCGGGCTACTCTCCCCAGCCCCGCAGTGAGTCCGTGCTCTGCTGCCCTGACTTTCCCTTTCTGCTTCTGCAGCATTGATGCACTTTTGAGCCTTCACTGCCTCATCCCACTGCTTCATGTACTCATTTAGCTCTTGAAAGGATTTTCGTCCAGATCCCCTCAGATCCATTGGCCATCTAGGGCCCCCAGGATCTCCTCCCGGGTCCCCTGCTGTGTGCATCGGTGTACTCCACTCTCTGGGTATCGGCATCTGACTTGGGGAATTAGTGGTATCGTTCCTCCTAGCCTTCTCTGCTCTTTCTCTGTCTTTCCGTACCCGTTCTTCCCCTCTTGCTCTCTCTTGGTCATATATCGATATTATAGGACCTATGGTAACAGGTACCTGTAGTGCATCTGGTAATGGGTAGGATGTGGCACTTTCCGTTTCCGGCGCTCTTTGTACCACAAACCTACCGACTACCTGTTGCACATGACTAGGCTGGGACAGCTCTTTCTTTGGCTCAGGATCCCACTCTGAACTGGGAAGCGGTCTATGCTCTCCTGCATTGCCCCCCTTTTCTCCTTCACTCTTCTCGACCTCCCCCCCTGCTCTATTATACGGGGGTGGCCTGTCTGTCAATAATCTGTTTATCAAGCTGTCCTCTGTTTCGCTCTCATCATCTTCTTCCAGGGGGGTTTTATTTACGGGCGCCTCTAACACTGGGTACAGTTTATTTATTTCCAAATTATGCACTCTCCATCTTTTAGCATCCGCATCCCACCTGGCATCCTGTACTGCCCTTACCGATCGTTTCACCCTTTCTTGTCGTCTGTTCATATTCTTTTCATGCGCTGCCCTAATCCATGCTTCAAGAGCTTCAAACTGGGTTGGTCTAGGCAAGGGTCTCATTGAGGTCATGACTGATTTTAATCGATGTAACACCTCTAATCTGAACGTCCCGTACTTCGGGAACGTCAGTTCCTCATTTCCTTCAGTAATCTTACTCCACTCTGATATCCAAAGGATCGTATGCAACCCAACATTTACTGCCATATAACGAGCTGGCGTACCCTCCGGCGGGGCTTCTTCCCCTTCATACGATCCCCGCTTCTCTTTCTTAAACACCGCTTTCAGCCACTTAAAACACTTCATAATTATGCGCACAAAATCCAGCCTCGCTACTCTGTTTACTTCCTGATGACAATCCACCAATCCTGTCGCGGCTTTGCTAGCTTGGCCTATCACAGCGCGGTCTTTCTCCGGTCGGCCAATCACGTCGCGACCCTGTCTGACGTGTTCGCTAGCTGGCCTATCACAGCGCGGTCTTTCTCCGGTCAGCCAATCACTGCGCGACACCACCTGACGTCACTTTTCTCCGCTTCGCAGCAGCACCCCTCCTTTCTCAACTCGTCTCCCGGTTATGCATGCGTCCCATTCATACACCGAAAAATGACTACTTCCGACCAAGCGGTCACTTCTCTCGACTGTACGTCCACAGTCTATCTGTAATTGTCAACACAACTGACGAGATGTCTATCGTCTCTCTGATAGGTTGCTTACACACACAGTAACTTCCGACCAGCGTCCGTTACTCACGCACTCACTCTTACGTTCCCCCTATCTCGGTCTCTCGGGTGATCAATGGTACCTCATGACCCCCTTCACACTAGTTGACAATTACTCTGGGTGTCCGATACACCCGAACCACTTAAGCTCTCCTTGAACTTAAGATTTCCACCGGTTGCGCGCGCTCACAACCTGTTCCACAGTCACTCTACAGACATTCAACTCCGCCAGACATTACAACATAGATACAATACAAAACACCGCAATCTAACACGCATAACCCTTTATACTCACTCTCAACCGATACTGCTGCTTTTTCTGTCTCACGTCATCCGGATCTTCTCCAGCGGGCTGTTCTTCCGATCATCGATCTCTAGGGGCCTTGGGGTAAGCTAACCTGGCCTAGGTCACCGTCCTCAAGAAGGCAACCATCCTCTATAGCTACCAACTGAAAGGGCGAGATTTTGATCGATACCTTATATCTATTGATCTAAACCTCGATCTGGTCGACTGAACCTTTGTTGCCTGTCTTGGAGGAAAACAGTACACCCATCTGCAAGTTAGTTCACCCAATAAAAGACTCTGCTCCCAAAGATCACGGACAACTTCTAGTTTTCAAAAGTTTATTGTAAAGATATAATGAGCTGCAAATACAGGCATCTCAAAATGAGATTCACGAGATACACAGGTCCAATTACATACATGTGCTCTCGAAAAGCCCTCAGACGAGCAACAGAAATCACTAACACAAGTTCTAAGAATAATAAAGCTATCAGCATAGACGCATATCTCTCCTTCATTTAGGTTGGAGGAAAACAAACACAGGTTAGGCGTCCCTACCCTGTTCTAGATGGTATCCCTACTTAACCAAATCCCAACCTAACAAAGGTGTCAGCAGTGAATGACCCCCAAGGGAAGTCACTCACTCTAAGTCTCTTGGTGAAAACCTATAGTTCTCCAGTCATGACCCCTCTCTGCCTACCCATCCGCTCTCTAAAGGGTCCTCAGGTCTCTGCTCTAACTCCACCCAGGGGTGCTGTCCCTAATACAAAACAGTCAACAACATTTGAGACGCCCCTTTCGAGACGCCCCTCACGTGGTATAGCTTCAGGCTTTTTCCATGATGCTTTGTATTGGGCCTCAGACGTTAGAGTTGACCTTGCTTCTCAGGCTCTTCTCCGGCCCGCTGATACCCCTTAAACATTCCAGAACCCTCCTCCATGTCTGGGCCGTCTACTGAACAGACCTCTATTCATTCATTTATAATTGGATCCCCCCTTTCCTGTTGCAGACAGATATCTGCCGCCAAGAACCCAACTCTCATAGACTTCTAAAAAGGCTTGCAACATTTCTCAGCCCAGACATGTACGTGTAAATAAATGCTAAAACATTTCAGGCCTACAATATTTCTCATTATGATTATAGCATTCAACTTCTTCATTTAATTAAAGCATGTTAATACTCTTATTCTATTATTAAGTAAACATTTCAATAAATCATGGCCCATTAATGCAATGACCAAAATTTTAATGCAATCTGTGTCGTGAAAAGAACCACCTTCCCTTTCCCTCCAGCTCTGGCCCTGAGGCCTACCACGTTCTGCTTTTAACCACATACCATCTTATGTTTTAGCAGCTTCACGACATGGATTCAAAATAATCACATCCAATAAAGTCATATAATGTCACACATTTCTGTATTAGTTCCACTTCTACTTAAATCTCTACATTAGCTATACATTTAGGATCTAATTGCAGATACTATTAGCACTCATGGCATTTCTCTTCATGATTTGTGCTTACTACAGGTAAGTGTGATGTACTCATACATTTAAATCAGTTTGCGCTCTCTCATAGCTCACTACCAGGTCTCAAGAGATCCTACATCAGCTGGGTCCCTCTGTCCGTCCATCAGTCAATCCATCCAGCTCTCCCACCCCATTGTTTGTATGTATACATGTGACTAATATAACCCAAATATAACTGTAAACAACAAAGTGCTGTGCACATATGTGGCTCAGTGTTGCCTTTCATTCTATGCATGTCTGGATGATTGCTTTGTGTGCATGTACTGCAGGTCCGGGATACCTGCATGACTGCTGTTCTTTGCTAACGGGTGTCTGCATGGTTGCTGGTCTGTGTTCATGGATGCCTGTATCAATCAATCAATCAATCAAAACATTTATAGAGCGCGCTACTCACCCGCGAGGGTTTCAAGGCGCTGGGAGAAGGGCGGGGGGGGGGCGATACTGCTCGAAAAGCCAGGTCTTGAGGTGCTTCCTGAAGGAGAGATGGTCCTGGGTAAGTCAAAGGTGGGTGGGGAGGGTGATCCATGTCTTGGCCGCCAGGTAGGTGAAGGATCTTCCTCCGTTGGTGGTTCTGCGGATCCGTGGGACGGTGGCGAGGGCGAGGCTGGCGGAGCGGATCTGGCGGGTCGGCGTGTAGAACGTGAGGCGGTTGATGAGGTATTCGGGGCCCAAGTTGTGGAGAGCCTTGTGTGCGTGGGTGAGGAGTCTGGACGTGATCCTTTTGCTGACGGGGAGCCAGTGCAGGTCCTTCAGGTGGGCGGAGATGTGGCTGTGTCTGGGGATGTCCAGGACGAGTCGTGCTGAAGCGTTCTGGATGCGCTGGAATCTTTTCTGTAGTTTGGCAGTGGTCCCAGCGTAGAGGGCGTTTCTGTAGTTCAGACGGCTGGTGACGAGGGCCTGGGTGACCGTCTTCCTGGTTTCAGTGGGGATCCAGCTGAAGATCTTACGGAGCATGCGGAGGGTGTTGAAGCAGGAGGAAGTAACGGCCTGGTCATCATGAGGGAGGAGTCAAGGATGAAGCCCAGGTTGCTTGCGTGGTCCGTGGGCTTGGTGGGGTGCCCAGTGCCGGGGGCCATCAGGAGTCGTCCCAGGCGGAGATGGATGGGCCGAGGATGAGGACTTCCGTCTGGTCTGAGTTCAGTTTCAGACGGCTGAGCCTCATCCAGTCCGCGACGTCTTTCATTCCGTCCTGGAAGCTGGCTTTGGCGGTGGTGGGGTCGTTGGTGAGGGAGTGGATCAGCTGGGTATCGTCGGCATAGGAGATGATGTTGAGGTTGTGCCTGCATGCGATGGCTGCGAGGGGGCTCATGTAGACATTGAAGAGGGTGGGGCTGAGCGAGGAGCCCTGAGGCACGCCGCAGATGATCTTGGTGGCTTCTGCGAGGAAGGGCGGGAGACGGACTCTTTGGGTTCTGTCGGAGAGGAAGGAGGGCCTTTCCTTGGATCCCGGCGTGGTGGAGGCGAGTTGTCAGGGTGCGGTGGCAGACCGTGTCGAATGCAGCCGAAAGGTCGAGGATGATGAGGGCAGCGGTTTCTCCGTTGTCAAGCAGGGTCCTGATGTCATCGGTGGCTGCGATTAGGGCGGTCTCGGTGCTGTGGTTCGCTCGGAATCCGGACTGCGATGGGTCGAGCGAGCCGTTCGTCTCGAGGAAGGCTGTCAGCTGATTGTTGACGGTTTTCTCGATGACTTTTGCGGGGAAAGGGAGGAGCGAGATGGGGCGGAAGTTCTTGAGGTCTGTGGGGTCTGCGGTGGGTTTCTTCAGGAGGGCGCTGATCTCTGCATGCTTCCAGCTCTCCGGGAAGGTGGCGGATACAAAGGAGTTGTTGATGATGTCCCGGAGTTGGGGTGCGATGATGGAGTCGGCTTTGTTGAAGATGTGGTGTGGGCAGGGATCGGCTGGGGAGCCCGAGTGGATGGTGTTCATCGTGTGGGTGGCGTCTTCTGTGCTGACCGGCGTCCAGGCGCTTAGGGTGGTGGTGGGAAGCGTAGGTTTGGTGGTAGGGTTTGCGATCTGAGCGCCGAAGCTGTCGTGTATGTCGGCGATCTTGCGATGGAAAAAAGTGGCGAGAGAGTTGCAGAGGTCTTGCAATGGCGTGATGTCGTTGTTGCTGGCGTCGGGGTTGGAGAGCTCTTTCACGATGTTGAAGAGGTCCTTGCTGTTGAGGGTGTTGTTGTCCAGTCATTCTCTGAAGGACGATCTTTTGGCGGTGCGGATCAGCTGGTGGTGTGTGCGGATGACGTTCTTGAGGGCTGTCATGTTTTCCGTTGACTGGTTGTGGCGCCAGGCTTTCTCGAGGGCACGGCAGGATTTCTTGGAGTCTTTGAGATCGTTGGTGAACCTTGCTACTTTCTTGCTGTCTGTGTTGCTTGGAGGGTTCTTCAGTGGAGCAAGGGCATCAGCGCAGTCTGTGTTCCACTGTGTGAGGTTGCGGGCTGCTTCGTTGGGGTCCGTAGTGTGGGTGGGAGGGTTTTGGCTAAAGGAGGTGGTGAGTTGGTCGGTGGTGATCTTGCTCTAGTATCTTCGGGGGGTCTGTTGCGGACGGTGGTGGGTCGTTGTCTTCCTGAAGTTGAAATGTACCCAGCTGTGGTCGGTCCAGTGAAGCTCGGTGGTGTGGCTGAAGGAGACGTGGTTGCTGGCGGAGAAAACGGGGTCGAGCGTGTGGCCGGCGTAGTGGGTGGGGGTGTTGACCAGTTGCTTGAGTCCGAGGTTGGCGAGGTTGTCTAGTAGGGAGGTGGTGTTGCTGTCCTTGTTGTTCTCCAGGTGGAAGTTGAGGTCTCCTACGAGGATGTAGTCGGAGGAGGCGAGGTCGAGCGGGCTGATGAAGTCTGCGATGACTTCGCTGAAGTGTGAGCGTGGTCCCGGGGGTCTGTAGATGAGGGTGCCTCTGAGGGTGCTCTTGGGGTTGGTGTGTATCTGGAAGTGAAGGTGCTCTGCGGCGGTGAGGGTGTCGTTGGTGTTGGTCGTGATGCGGAAGGTGTTTCTGTGAGCAATGGCGATGCCCCCTCCGGTTTGGTTGACGCGGTCCCTCCGGATGATTTTGTAACCGTCCGGGATGGCTATGGCGATGTCGGGGGCTGAGGTGGCGTTCATCCAGGTTTCCGTGAGGAAGGCGACGTCCGGCGCTGTTTTGTCCAGGAGGTCCCAGAGTTCGACGGCGTGTTTGTGGACGGAACAGGTGTTGAGCAGGATGCATTGAGGTTGTTGTTGTTGGCGGCTGTTCTGGCTGGCGCGGTGCAGGACCGAGTGCAGGTGAAATTGCAGGCGTGGCAGGTGAAGGCTCCGTGGGTGTGTTTAGGGGTAGTTTGGTAGCAGGCTGGCTGTCGGCCGGTGTTGAGTGCGTGGAGGGTGTCGGCGTTGTATCTCCGTCGGGTGGGCTGGCTCCGGCGAGGTCCAGGGGGTCTGGCGCTGGGCGCGGTCCAGGCGTGGAAGGGCGTAGACGGGCTTGCCTTTGGCGCACAATAGGCGCGCCCGCTGCGCGTACGCGCGGACCCCGCCATATATGCCGAAGTGGGAGGGAGAAGCAGCTGGGAGGCAGGAGCGGGGCGGCGAATGGGGAGCGGGATCAGGAGGGAAGAAGAAGGGGGCGGGGCCGCAGGGGAGCAGCGGCGGGGGGGGCAAGAGTGGGAAAAAGCAGGAAAAACAGAATGGGGAGAGCGGCGAGGGGGCAGCCTAGAGAGCAGAGGCACGGGGAGAAGTAGCAGGCAGAAAAACCAAGAGCAGAGGCCCAGGCAGAGGGGCACTGAGCAGGAGGAGGCACAGGGTCCTACGGCAGCAGGAGTGGCGGCGAAAATCGTGGCAGCAGCAGTGGAGAAATGAGGACAGACGGGGCCGCTCGGTGAGTGGGGTGACCGGGTCATTGGGAGACAGATATTAAGGCATCTTGGCAAGTTGAAGCATGAAGTGTATTAGTCTTAGGCTAATTTTACTGTGATATTTGATTACAGGATTCCCTGTACAGGGATTCTCGTCGCAACTCAATGTTTAAATGTTGAAAGAAAACTGCAATAAAAACATTATACCTTTTTTTTTAAACGAGGTGTATTAGTCTTGTTGCATCTTTGCGTTCATCTTTGTGCATGGATACATAAATGTTTATTACTTGTTCGGTGTGCCGCAAATGTTGTTGATATTTGTAACCCAGACACCTGTACACACACACCTTTGGATGCGAGTGTGCTTGTACATAGTGTACAAACCCACCGATTTTAGCCAATGCTTTTATTAGAGTACTCTCTGCCCTGGGATTCAGGGTCAATAAAGCAAATCCCTCCACTATCCTATTTCAATCCAAATAACAAACTCACACGTCCGCCACTCAAAGTAATTTCATATCTCCCTATATGAATTCACCACTAATCCTCTTTGGGTCCCAGAGTAGCGTCCTACTCGCTGAAAAAGCACTTCGACATCTCATCAGGGGTAGTAAGCGCTATATAAATGCAGTTACAATTCGGTGTGGAGTTTTTCTGAAGTCACTGCTCCATCCAGAGAGGGTCTGTGCTCCTGTAGACATTGAACCCAGCAGTACTCCTGCCCATGGGGGGCACACCTTTACTCCACCCCAGCCTCTCGTGGGAGCCTGGCTGCAGGTGACCTGCCCCGCACACTCGTCTGTGGGCGTGAAACAATGCCTGGCACCTGAGAGCTTGTTTCGCACCTCGCACCCTCCCTCGCCCGGCGGTGTCTGCTTGCAGGCTCGCACAGATTACAGCCCGGCTCAGAGCAGGCCCTGCTCCCAGCTCTCTCGGGTTACGGCTCATTATTACACCCCGATGCAATGGCGCTGCTGCACCTCCCAAGCAGCCTGCTTGGGTTACACCTGCGCTCGAGCCCTCTCCAGCCCGGGCCGCTGCCAAGGAGGGCGGACGGGAAGCCAAAAGAGCAGTTGCGGATTAAATGAAAACAACGCGACATTTCAAAGTGACGCATGCGCACGAGTTATGCCCGTGTGCCGCGCAGATGGCACGCACCAAACACCCCCACATGAAAAACATCCCCCCAAAATGATCACTGTAATTATTATCCTCTTCGTTATTATTATTAGTGCCAATTCAACGCCACGTCAGGGGTATTAAACGCTATACAAATGCAATCAAAAAATATACTAATACCAAACAAATGGACAGTGATAAAATATCAAGTGTGCATATTAAGGGCAACAGTGACTATTCTAAATATTAACTATAGATAGATTCATTATCACAACAATTATGTGAGTTTCAATAATAGATACAATGCTAAATAGCAGCACGGATTGCTTAGCATGAAATGCACAGTCCTGCCAAGTATCACGCATCAGGCGTGACTCTAACGCATTTCAGTGTGGTGATCCGCATCACCGCACTGAAATGCATTGTCACGCATTTACATGGTGTCTCAGCCTCAGTGAAGTGCTGCCTAAATCTGTAATATCATGGTGTTTGGCAGCTGGCAGCCCTCGCCCTTCTCTTACCGGCTCGTAGCTTAGCTGAGGCTGGCAGGCAGCTCAAAGTTACAGTCGTGCATCACGTGTTCACCTGCGCAGTTTTCAAACAGCCTGACTAAATGGAGGTGTGCAATGCCTCCGAGCCTCCTACCATTACAGCGTAATCAGATTACAATGAAAGTCTGGCACCCCGGGGTGACGTCACATCCTGCTGCTGCCTAGGCGGGGAGATTGTTTTGGAAGGAAGTAGCAAGGGCCTGGTTATCGCCGGAGCCGGCGCTGTAATTATGGCGCTCGCAGAACTGTCTTATGCTTGTCCCGGCTGGGCCGTCAAAAATCGCTCGTTTGGAATTAAATTTAATTCTAGACTGTGCGTGTCTTTCACTCTGGTACAGTGCAAGCGAACCCGGCTCAGAGTACCGTGAGGGTTCAGCAACTGAGTGCGAACTGGATTTAGTGTCTGTGGTGTGCCTGCACATTGATCCAGACAATGAACGCAGCTCCCAAGCTGATGTGAAGCAGAGCACCTTATGAGACTATTGCCTCTGTACCATTGGCTCTCTTTTAGCACGTCTTCCCATTCTGATTCGGAGGCCCGTCCACTTTCGATGTCAAGCCTCCCGCTCTCTGCAAGGAAAGAACCTCATGGAGGAGCCCGGCCTCTGCTTGCTCTCTGCTCTGACAGACCTACGGGAGAATCAGCCGAGTCATCCCCTATAGAGATCCTTATCATACACAGAAGAGGGTGGGCGGGAGCGCTGCGCAGCACACAGAAAGGTAGGTGCGAGCTAGAATACGCACTGAGGGTGAGGTCACAAACTGATTATTTTTTAGTTTAATCAATTCTTTTGAACTTACTTCGTTATAGAACATTTTTATTGTGTACATCGTGTATTTAGATTAGATGCAAGTTGAAGGCAGTTGCCCAAAAGTCGTTTCACAATCCTTACGTGTTCCACTTTGTGAAACTGAAGCTGGCCTGCTTCCCTGTGGCAGATGAACCCTAAAATGCCTCATCATAATCAATACATTTCATTCATCATTATCAAAGTAAAATGTGGGCTTCTGCACAAAATAATTTCTATTAACATTTTTATTGTCTTTTATATTCACATGCTTTTAGGGCAGTTATAACTATTGCAGGCACACTGCCTACACGATGTGCTTCACTTTGTTTCAAACACTGACACAATGTGTTTCAGGTTGTTTTAACTATTTTTCCTGGGTATCTCCAAGATGAGGTACTACTGACCGGAAAGGGTATAATATGTAAATAGCATTTTTTTTAAATGCAGTCCTGCTTTATTTCTGCTTCAAGAAAGACTTTTGTGTAGCAATCTGTTGTTTCTTTCCATAATCGTGAGTGAAGTGCTTTGATTGGGAATGATGCTCAGGAATCCAAGCTACACATTGAAAGGGTGCTTCATTAAAAAATGTTAAAACCATTTAAAAATGCCCATACTCTCCTAGGATGAGGCACTACCGAAATTAAGACCAATGCTCCTTCAGGAACTATTTTCTGCGATGCACATATCTGCTAAGTATGT
The DNA here is from genome assembly GCF_964261635.1 of Lissotriton helveticus. Lineage (NCBI taxonomy): Eukaryota > Metazoa > Chordata > Amphibia > Caudata > Salamandridae > Lissotriton > Lissotriton helveticus. The sequence continues at coordinate 358,504,081 of NC_136062.1, forward strand.
CCATGCCATGTGAGACTCCTGCGAGTTCTGCCTTTTTAGAATACAACACACTGTATTCTGGCACTTGTGGTTTTACTTAAACCAGTGTAAGTATGTGCTTAAAATACCATCATAGAAAGTGTTGTAGCCCAAAAAAACAGAATTAGCTATGGTTCTTTATCATGACATGGGCTTGTTTAGCTAAAAGAGACAAACATCCTCATCCTTTGTCCCTGATAACAATAGCGTCTGTCCTACTACTTCAATAAAAGCTTCAGTACTGATCTAGCAGCTGCCTTATCATTACTGCCCAACCATGCCATGCTGTGACTCTGCGGCAGCCGAAATCCGATAGTCAGTTGACTTCTGAGATCCGTGTTGACGTCTCTCACACCCTGTTACAGACTCGGTCGGGGTCCAAAAATGGGTGTAATTTATGATATTTGTAAGTTTCCCTCGTCTTCATGCTGGATTTTGATTGCAAGAAAGTGTCACTCATAATCATTGAAATGTCACTCATAATCACAATGAAATTATGAAAATGTCACACATAGCAATCTGAAACCTTGGCAGCTATGAATGCATACCCGAAGACTCACACGGTGCCACCGTGTGTCACACGATTTCGACTCCCTTTACACAGTCGGAGCCGAAAGACGAGTTGAAAATCAATGTAAATTGGATTTTCTGCTCATTTTCGGAGGCTGTGAGCAGCCGTCCATTAAGAGATTCCAAACCACCCCAGGACATCAGTGACAGCCTCAATGACCCTTTCTTATTTATATTTCTAGGAGGAGGGGCTCGGGTGGGTTTGGTGAGGGGCAGTGCGCCTCTTAGGTAGCGCTCGACGTGAGGCCCTGCCCCCCTCACATGATGGCATTAATTTGTATGTTGGCAGGTATGGAAATGCAGCATAACATTTCATGCTTGGAACCTTTGCTAAATTACAAGCAGGTGCAGCTGTGATTGAGGTGGGTCAAGGCACCTGTTGCAGAGATCTGCATGTCGCCTGTGGGTCCCAGGTTCAAATGATGATGGTCTAACTTTTCTCTCACATTGTGGAGGCTCGAAGCATTGGTGCCCCTCAGGAGAGGAACGCGAGCATCTGTTCTTAACAGCGTCCTCTGAGGTGGATGCTCAGCATTGCTACCCATGGGCATTTATAAGTTAGTTTAATAACAATATTTGGTGAAGAATAATTGAGACCATGCGCTTGTTATCTTTACTTGACGTCTTGAATCTTACTTTCCATGCAGAAAGTTCTTGTGGAGTATTAAGGGCCCACTCTGCATCTGGTCATCATTTTCGACTCGGAGGAAAGACCACAGCTCAGCCCGCGTTATGGGTCCCAGGGGGACCGTGGCACGAGCCAGTGTCCCCCTGGGAGGATTCGCGCGGTGGAACAATCCACCTAGCGCGATTGGCCAGGTAGGAGGAAAGTGGGAGGGCTTAGCTAGTTTATTTTAGGGAGTGAGGCGGGAATGACGTCACAGGCATAGGCGGGAGGAGTGTGGCGCAGTTTTGTTTGTCCCACCCACCCATCCCTCTTTTTATTTTTTTAATTTTTACTTTCTTTTTTATTTTTTATAAAAAAAATTAAAAAATCTGTCACGTTAAGACAGTTGTTACAGTTATCCTTTCTTGGTTTAAAAGCTCCTTAGGCGCTCTGTGGGGGGGTTAGGATAGTCTAGAGCGGGCTTATCCTTTCCCTCTGGGGGTGGGGGAGGGTAGGAGAGAAAAAATGGCTAAGGAAAAAATTATGAGGAGAAAAACAATGGTTGGGAATTGTACAGTATTGGGGGTATCAATTGATAAGTTGTTGGAAAAGGTTTTGGTTTTACAGTCATTATGGAAAATGTTTGGGGGAAATGTAACAATGTGTTTTCTTTCTATCACAATAAATGCAAAGAAATGGATATTCTGTGTTTGCCTGTCTTAAAGATATAAGTGTGGATTGTTCTTATTGCGCGAATGCGGACTCCCTGCAACACCGGTCCGTCCAGAGATGTAAGCTTTGCATCCCCCAGTGCCAGAAGGCAGGGCTTGTTGCTGCGTCAGGCTGTTTTAGGACCACAGCATAATTCTGCCAAGCCTCAAGGATGGCTCATCCCTCTCTGAAGGTCTCCCCCTCACATTCAGTGCTTTAATTGGAATGAAAAAATGTGGGGGTGTCTCCAAAATGGGCGAGGACAAAAAGCGTAACTACAAATCTTTTCCAAGAGGTATGGCCTATGGAATTAAGGGATAACTTCAAACATGTGAACTGAAATCCTGTGCTTTACATAGTTTGCTATTGGACAGCTATTTAGGTATGAATTTCTCTTAGTATATCCAGGCATATCATACACTAATGAATACATACACATACATGCCAACAGACTCCGATTCATGCGGGAGACTCCTGATTTTTTAAAGCTAAAAATTGCTTTATTTTAGCTGTCATGCCAAAAAATGCCTCTGCTTCAATAGAAGTTAATGGTGAAAATATATGTCCTCCCTCTTTTTTCTGGGGATCACGGTTCGATTCCCGGCGCAGGCGGAAGATTAGCCCAGCACCCTGTGACTCTGGGAAATAGCTTGTTCAATCTTCCTGATGGCCCCCAGCGCCTGGAGACACTTACAGGTGATTGTTCGCGCTTTACAAATGTGGAATATTATTTTGTTCAAAACCTCCTAGTTGGTGTGTAGGCATACACTTCAAACAAAGCAGCCCTATTAACTTTGCCAATGCTTGTCAGCACTTGTTGTAATTTACATCAGATAAATTAATATAAACAATGACATTCTTGTGAATTAACAATTTTGAAGATGCGGAAGGGGAGTGGGCTTCTGAGTGTCTGTCAATCCTATTCTTCCGTTCACATCATTTTCCTCTGCAATCTCTCTCTCACTCGCTGCTTTTTTTCTCCCTACATCTCTTTCTGAAATCCCTCAATATAGTTATCTCACACTTAATCTCTTTCATTTCTGTATTTTTGTTCTATCTGTCTGCCGGTACTTCTCTCTCTCTCTCTACATAGCATTTTCTTTTCCTTTGGTGGAGTCAATATACCAAATGCCATGCATAATTCCTTCATACACTTTACCATAGAAGGTTAATTGCAATTGCCATACATAAAACCATCACTTTGTGCACTCTGCAGAGAGGCCAAGAATTGGATGTGCATGTAGTCTGAACATCTTATGACCCAGTGACAGGCACTGTGAGAAACTGGCACTGCCTTCAGTGTGAGTTTTGCTATCTATTGTAATGCTCCGCTGCACAGAATGACCAAATGCCTTTGAATTAACAGACAGACAGATAGGTGTTTCACCTGGGATAATTTGGAGGGTTAGTAAAACCGTGGAAGAAAGATATTACTTTAAATCTCAGTATGGTCAATTTGTCCGTTCAACATTCAGAGGTTGATAAAATGAATCTATTAAGTTTGGTAATAACACATATTATTCAAACCAATACAAAGCCATCAGCAAGCAGCAGCCAAGTAACATACAAGACAGTGGCAGCAAGCGATATGTAAAAATAAGATCGCGGCAGCAAGTATTACATAAAAACACAAGTTATGAAATGAAATGAAATGATTCGTACTTGTAAAGCACACTTATACTCATGAGTGTCTTGGTGCTATACGCATACCGCTGTGGAACCCTTCCTGGCTTTTCCCTGTGAAATGCCCACTCCTGGGCACCGCCAAGGTGAAGCCAGGCATCCCAGCGCTGTTGGGGCCGTTGTGGAGATTAAGCAAGCTATTGCCCAGAGTCGCAGAGTGGGACCCATGATTAGAATAGGCACCGAGGCGAGAATTATCAGGTCCGAGGAAATTGAGCCCGAGACCCGCTGAGGCAGGAATTGAACCCTGGTCCCGGGCCAGACCTCTGCATCAGGGTCTGCCGCTCTAACCATTGAGCCACACTTCTCCACAGTTATCTACAGAAAGTAACTGTCAGAGGACAGGCAGAAGTCTTAACATGGCTATCAACTTGTCACAGATGATGCATGAATTACACTATTTCCTCTTGGCTCATGCAAACATCCACCCCATGGCTCCACCCCCTCCGGCTCCATGCAGAGACTCAGCAGTACACTGGACAATCTACGTACACACATCTGCATCTGTGAAGAAGGCCCTGTGCACACCTGTGTCACAAGCCTTCTGTGCATGTGGAAGCCCTGTGCTTCTTCCTGACTCAGAGCTCTCCCCAAGGCTGCATGCAAGGATGATGACTCAGAAAGGATGCAGACCATCGAAAGGCCTCTCTTTGACCTCTCAGACCCTTTGTGGTCTTCAAACAAGACCCATCTCGTGGTTTGCTTCTTTCCCACAGCAGGGAGTGAAGCCCAGTGTACCCTGTGGCTGACGAACACTTGTAGTTTGGGGCAAGGATACAGCTGCTGACGATGTGTCATCCAAAGCTGAGGCGAGGAGGGGTGGAGCCAAGTTGAGGGCATGTTCCTACCAGGGGTAGGGGATTGGGAGGACTTGGTGAGTCTGGAGGCGGGAGAACAGTAGAGCCTACTGTGCTGTAGTAGGCAGGGAGATGGAACAACCACACAGGCTTTGTGGCGGGGGGCTAGCGAGCGAGCCTATGGTGTTGTTCAGCAACCAGAGGAATGGAAAGTCAGGACAAGCCTTGGCCATTATCCGCTGCTGATATCTATGGATCTAGGGCCCACTAAATATAGAGCTTGGTGTCTCTATACGCCCACACCAGCTGCCACTGTTCAGTGTGTAGCCCCCGTCTGGCACAAGCCTCGAGTGTATGCACCTAGGGACCACCTCATCTTCACCTACACAGAAATACACAGAATACACAGGTGAGCAGCTACTCTACTGAGTAGCTGCTACGGGGGAGGTCCACTTTGGCTTCACACAACTCAACAAGGAAGTATTGGGCACTACGGCGAGAGGATGCATTCTGTCCCCTCCGATCCAACTAAGGGAAGCAAATTCAAAGTCTCTCTTCGAAACTACCAACTCTGCGAGTCTTGTCCAAGTGCAGTGAATTGGCAGCATAGGAAGAGCCCTACTTTAGTCCAGTGAGGACTTGATGGTCCAGTGGTAGTGTGGAAAACGGTTAGAGCACCAGGAAGCAGTCTGACCCAGGTCTGCAGAATTAGAATGTAAGCACCTGCCGTGATTGGCCATCGTGAAAGAGGGAGTACCAAATGTTCAGGTAGTCACAGAAAACATCACGGATGCAAGCCTTGGTTGGCATCTGGACAGTGTCCATGGACTGGGTAAATATGGCATCAAGCCTGCTCTTCACAACAGAGCTCCTGCAGATTCCAGCCTCATCTCCACTTATTTACTTATTTATTTATTTATAAAGTTTTATATAGCGCGAACATGACACACAAGGGTATCAGAGCGCTTTACAATATACAGTTATTAAACATTAGATGGCTGAGGTAGTGTACATACATTCAGTATTCGCCATTCAGTACAAAAGAGGTAGATAGTAGAATATGGATAGTATAGGTGACTTGCAGTCATCAAAGAATGATCCGCGAGGGGATCAGAGCGCTTCACAATACACAGTTATTAAACATTAGGTGGTTGAGGCAGTATACATACATTCTGAAATTCGCTATTCAATACAAAAGAGGTAGACAGTAGTATATGGATAGTATAGGTGACTGGTAGTCAACATAGAATTAAAGTCTTAGGATGTGAATTTGTTCATTAGAAGCATTTTTTCTTCCTTTTTACTTCTGTTTTGAAGGAGGTACAGGAAGAGATTCCATGAACCACTGGAGGTAGGGAGTTCCAAATCTTCGGTGCGATCCCTGAGAAAGCTCTGCAACCAGTTCTCTTTTTATGGAAGAATTGTGGTTTCAGTAGTAGTGAACTCGCACTTCGCAATTGTCTGCATCCTCCCGATCATTCAAGCTTTAGTGCTAAGTAACTGGGAGTATTGTTATGCACTTATCGTGCATCTATTCTGTCTATGCTCTGGACACACTTATCTGTCATTTGGGAAGTCTTAGAGAGCACGATGCTACCAAAACCTTGCACCACAAGTCAAGTGTGATGCAATAAACACACAGTGAAGGTGTACTACAAGGCTCAGATGGGGAGCTGGTTACGTTTCTTGCACACTCACTCCCACGTCCGGCATCTTAAAAGAACATTAGGGTCACTCAAGCACCTTCAGTTTCCAGTACTCTCAATCCAGGAGTTCACAGGCACATTACACTCACTCCAGGGCCTAGAAGGGGTCTGTGAGAAAGAAAACGCAATATCCATGCTTGGACACAACTGTGAGGTCTTGGTGGCTTTCCATAGTCAATAACTGCCCTAGTCCCACAAAGTCCTGTGACTGCGACATTATACCATAATCACAATCCTATCACACAACTTGAAAGATGTTCGATTCACGTCTTAAAGATGGTTGGCGCTACCTTGCTGTGGAACCTTTCATGAATATATATATATATACATCCGTTTTCGATAGATGCAGGGGGGTTATGCAAATCCCACCATTCCATTGGCTTGGAATCCCTCCTTGTCTTGCCAATAACATTCCGAAACAAGCAAGACAGTCAAGAAACAGTAAGCAAAGTGAATAAGATAACGTCACATTGGTATTTGTTAGGCACGCTTTCCGAGGGGGTTTTGTGGAGCTACCTAACAGATGTTTATTGTTACACAACTCAATAGTACTTGAAATCAATTTAAATTAATTAAACCAAAACACAGTGAAAATATCAACACATCTGCCTAACAACTAAGAGGTAAGCAACTCTCCTAAACAGGAAGCGTGGTGTGGAGGTGTTTTTCCAAGGAGAGAAAAAGCAACCATGTATACATCTAACACAGGGGTGTCCAACGTCAGTCCAGGAGTGCCGGATCTGGGTCAAATTATAGGCTATTCACATATAATGAATTTACGTATAATGGATGTACATGGAACTCATTTATATAGTCATTGGATGCTCCACCTGGACCTACATTGGACACCCATGAAATAACCGCTCCAAAAAGGGCAGGCTAGATGTCTAGGGTGCAGGTGCATTTCTGTCATCAGTATCTGAGTAAACATATTGATTCTCTAATAAGATACCGTCAGAGTTACCATGAGGGGAAGCTCTAAACAGGTAACCTCCTGCGAGAATGTGCTAACTTAACAGCAGGAGTTAATGGACCACAGCACAGATCTTGGAGACAGTGGCATCTTTCGGTGGGGTGGCACTTGGCCACTGGTGGATCACCTAGAATATGTGTGTGGGTGTGTAAATACATATACACCCACACACATACATAAACACACACACATATACACACACACTTGTATTGTAATTGCATTTATATAGCGCTTACCACCCCTGACGAGGCGTCAAAGCACTTTTTTCGGCGAGTAGCATGCTACTCCGGAACCCAAGAAGGATTAGTGTTGAAATAGTAAAGTGAAATATGAAAGCCATTTGAGTGGTGAATAGGTTAGTCAGTTATTTGGATTCAGAAGGATAGCGGAGGGCTAGATTAGGGAAAAAGGTTTGCATTGATATAACGCGTGTTACCCCTGACGGGTTGTTGAAGCGCTTTTTTTGGGCGAGTAGATATATATATATATATATATATATATATATACATACAGGTGTGTGTATATTAATACACACAAATAAAGTCCATATAATATACATATATACACATACAATGTCAGATTTAAACATTTTAGCAAACAAAAGTGTTTTGAAGTTACAGGAATGTGGACACAGTGTGTGTGTGGCAAGGTGCATTGTATGTTTGTTTTTCTTTCCTGTGTGGCCTCTTGGGACAGTCACAAGCTTAGAATGTGAGGCCCGGGGGGTGGGAAGAGACTCCAGTGCATGGAGAGCGCCTCAAAGCCAGACTTGGCAGATGTATGGCGCTTCTTGATGTCATGTGTGCTGTAGGGAGGAGGGGAGAAGCAATCAATAGGGGTTAAGTAGCAGTGATTGCCTGTACCCTCCCAGGAGAGTGGAAAATATATTTAAAAAAATACCCCTGATCAGAAAAGTCGACTCCTCCTGGCTCAGACCACGCAGACATGCCCGAAGAGAAGGGAGAGCTGCTCAGTGAGCTGTGTAATGAAACAAAACAGCACGCTGAGGTTCACACCACTTCCTCCTGCACAAACCACAAATACAATAGGACCCAAAAAGCTGGATTGTGCACAGATGCAAGATTCTGCTGCTCTAGTGGGAAGTGTTTACTGAAAGAAAATCTCATTTCAAGTAGTTTACATTTTTGAGTCCAATCTGCTAAGGTTATGTTACGTACAGAAAACATCACCAGCTCACTAAATACACAAACAATGGGGAAGCGTGGGGGAGGATGAGAGGGCGGCTCGGCCCTCCCAAGGAACAATCCGAACAAGATTCTCCGAAACCAAGGGACAAAGTGCCATTTAAATCTCACATGGCGTCCCAATTGGCGGCGCCCGTGGCTGGGAGAGTCCTTACCAGTTTCATGGTGCTGTTGTTCTGTTCCCAGCGCCACAGCATCGCGTTCATCTTCTGCGTGAAGGGGGCAACTTTGGCACACCTGCCCGGGGGCCCGGCCGCGGGGTCCGCGTCACGCATGTGCCCGGGTCACAGTGGCCCCGGGGTGCACCTCGGCGCCCGCTCCCCGTCCCCGTCGCCTCTCTCCATCCTCTCGGTGCACCGTGCAGGGGCCGTGGGACATGGCCCCCGCCTCCTCCTCCGACAGAGCAGCTTTGAGGAGGCAGCTGGGGCGAGAGCGGGACGGGCAGCGCTCCCTCCCCTCCCCCTGCAGAGCCAGGGCTGCACAGATTGGGCATTCAGGGCTCAATGGGCCGTGCCAGCATCCCAGGCCAGGCGAGGGGTGTGCTCAGCCCTGCGCGTGGAGCACCTCGGGGCAAGGCTCGAGGAAGGGCGCTTTCGAGCCTGGGGAGGAGAGCTTAGGACTTGAGACGGATGAAGCCTGGGGCGAGAGGGTCAGAGCAAGAGAGGGCAGCTCGGGTACCCGGCGAGGAGAGTTTCAGAGGTCTGAACTCTGCATAAACTTCAGAGCAAACCTTAGACACGCGAGCTCAGAACCTGTGACAACTGAAGCCGGTGGCAAGCGGGCCAGAGCCTGCCACAGTAAGGATAGCTTAAGTGTCCTGTAAGGTTAGAACCTTGCAAGGTGGTCTTCAGAGAAAACCTCTAGAAATGCTAGCTTAGAACCTGTGACGACTGAAGTTTGTGGCGAGAGGGTCAGAGCAAGCCTCAAGAGAGGGATGCTCACATACCTGGATAGAAAAGCAAAGCGTCAGAAACTAATAAGGGTAGCTGGGAACCCTGCACGAATAGCTTCACAGCAAGCCTCTAGCCTGTGACGAGAGAGTCAGAGCAAGCCTCTAGACATGCAAGCTTAGAACTCTGTGACGACTGAAGCCAGCCTCCAGAGAGGAGGTCTCACAAACTGGGCAAGTGAGTTTCAGAGCCTGTAAAGGATCGCTCCGTAATCCTGTAACGTCAGAACCATGCAAGGTCAGCTTCAGAGCAAGCCTTTAGACATGCGAGCTTAGAACCCTGTGACGACTGAAGCCTGTGACGAGAGGGTCAGAGCCAGCCTCAAGAGAGGGCAGCTCACGTACTAAGCGAGAAGAGCGTCAGAAACTAGTAAGGATAGCTTAGGGGTTCTGTAAGGTCAGCTTCAGAGTAAGCCTCTAGACAGGCGAGCTTAGTACCCTGTGACGACTGAAGCTTGTGACAAGAGAGTCAGAGCAAGCCTCTAGACATGCGAGCTTAGAACCCTGTGACGACTGAAGCCTGTGACGAGAGAGTCAGAGCAAGCCTCTAGACATGCGAGCTTAGAACCCTGTGACGACTGAAGCCTTTGACGAGAGAGTCAGAGCAAGCCTCTAGACATGCGGGCTTAGAACCCTGTGACGACTGAAGCTTGTGACAAGAGAGTCAGAGCAAGCCTCTAGACATGCGAGCTTAGAACCCTGTGACGACTGAAGCCTGTGACGAGAGAGTCAGAGCAAGCCTCTAGACATGCGAGCTTAGAACCCTGTGACGACTGAAGCCTTTGACGAGAGAGTCAGGGCACGCCTCTAGACATGCGAGCTTAGAACCCTGTGACGACTGAAGCCTGTGACGAGAGAGTCAGAGCAAGCCTCTAGACATGCGAGCTTAGAACCCTGTGACGACTGAAGCCTGTGACGAGAGAGTCAGAGCAAGCCTCTAGACATGCGAGCTTAGAACCCTGTGACGACTGAGGCCTGCGACGAGAGAGTCAGAGCAAGCCTCTAGACATGCAAGCTTAGAACCCTGTGACGACTGAAGCCTGCGACGAGAGAGTCAGAGCAAGCCTCTAGACATGCAAGCTTAGAACTCTGTGACGACTGAAGCCAGCCTCCAGAGAGGAGGTCTCACAAACTGGGCAAGTGAGTTTCAGAGCCTGTAAAGGATCGCTCCGTAGTCCTGTAACGTCAGAACCATGCAAGGTCAGCTTCAGAGCAAGCCTTTAGACATGCGAGCTTAGAACCCTGTGACGACTGAAGCCTGTGACGAGAGAGTCAGAGCAAGCCTCTAGACATGGGAGCTTAGAACCCTGTGACGACTGAAGCCTGCGACGAGAGAGTCAGAGCAAGCCTCTAGACATGCAAGCTTAGAACTCTGTGACGACTGAAGCCTATGACGAGAGTCAGAGCAAGCCTCTAGACATGCAAGCTTAGAACCCTGTGAGGACTGAAGCCTGTGGCGAGAGAGTCAGAGCAAGCCTCTAGACATGCAAGCTTAGAACCCTGTGACGACTGAAGCTTGTGACGAGAGAGTCAGAGCAAGCCTCTAGACATGCAAGCTTAGAACCCTGTGACGACTGAAGCCTGTGACGAGAGAGTCAGAGCAAACCTCTAGACATGCGAGCTTAGAACCCTGTGACGACTGAAGCTTGTGACAAGAGAGTCAGAGCAAGCCTCTAGACATGCGAGCTTAGAACCCTGTGACGACTGAAGCCTATGACGAGTCAGAGCAGGCCTCTAGACATGCAAGCTTAGAACCCTGTGACGACTGAAGCCTGTGACGAGAGTCAGAGCAAGCCTCTAGACATGCGAGCTTAGAGCCCTGTGACGACTGAAGCCTGTGACGAGAGAGTCAGAGCATAGACATGCGAGCTTAGAACCCTGTGACGACCGAAGCCTGTGACGAGAGTCAGAGCAAGCCTCTAGACATGCGAGCTTAAAACCCTGTGACGACTGAAGCCTGTGACGAGAGAGTCAGAGCAATCCTCTAGACATGCAAGCTTAGAACCCTGTGATGACTGAAGCCTGTGACGAGAGAGTCAGAGCAAGCCTCTAGACATGCAAGCTTAGAACCCTGTGACGACTGAAGCCTGTGATGAGAGAGTCAGAGCAAGCCTCTAGACATGCGAGCTTAGAACCCTGTGACGACTGAAGCTTGTGACGAGATAGTCAGAGCAAGCCTCTAGACATGCAAGCTTAGAACCCTGTGACGACTGAAGCCTATGACGAGAGTCAGAGCGAGCCTCTAGACATGCAAGCTTAGAGCCCTGTGACAACTGAAGCCTGTGACGAGAGAGTCAGAGCAAGCCTCTAGACATGTGAGCTTAGAACCCTATGACGACTGAAGCCTGTGGCGAGAGTCAGAGCAAGCCTCTAGACATGCAAGCTTAGAACCCTGTGACAACTGAAGCCTGTGACGAGAGAGTCAGAGCAAGCCTCTAGACATGCGAGCTTAGAACCCTGTGACGCCTGAAGCTTGTGATGAGAGACTCAGAGCAAGCCTCTAGACATGCGAGCTTAGAACCCTGTGACGACTGAAGCCTATGACGTGAGTTAGAGCAAGCCTCTAGACATGCAAGCTTAGAACCCTGTGACGACTGAAGCCTGTGACGAGAGAGTCAGAGCAAGCCTCTAGACATGCAAGCTTAGAACCCTGTGACGACTGAAGCCTGTGACGAGAGAGTCAGAGCAAGCTTCTAGACATGCGAGCTTAGAACCCTGTGACGACTGAAGCTTGTGACGAGAGTCAGAGCAAGCCTCTAGACATGCGAGCTTAGAACCCTGTGACGACTGAAGCCTATGACGAGTCAGAGCAAGCCTCTAGACATACAAGCTTAGAACCCTGTGACGACTGAAGCCTGTGACGAGAGTCAGAGCAAGCCTCTAGACATGCGAGCTTAGAGCCCTGTGACGACTGTAGCCTGTGACGAGAGAGTCAGAGCAAGCCTCTAGACATGCAAGCTTAGAACCCTGTGACGACTGAAGCCTGTGACGAGAGTCAGAGCAAGCCTCTAGACATGCGAGCTTAGAACCCTGTGATGACTGAAGCCTGTGACGAGAGAGTCAGAGCAAGCCTCTAGACATGCGAGCTTAGAACCCTGTGACGACTGAAGCCTGTGACGAGAGAGTCAGAGCAATCCTCTAGACATGCAAGCTTAGAACCCTGTGACGACTGAAGCCTGTGACGAGAGAGTCAGAGCAAGCCTCTAGACATGCAAGCTTAGAACCCTGTGACGACTGAAGCCTGTGACGAGAGAGTCAGAGCAAGCCTCTAGACATGCGAGCTTAGAACCCTGTGACGACTGAAGCTTGTGACGAGAGAGCCAGAGCAAGCCTCTAGACATGCGAGCTTAGAACCCTGTGACGACTGAAGCCTATGACGAGAGAGTCAGAGCAAGCCTCTAGACATGCAAGCTTAGAACCCTGTGACGACTGAAGCCAGCCTCCAGAGAGGAGGGGTCACAAACTGGGCAAGTGAGTTTCAGAGCCTGTAAAGGATCGCTTCGTAGTCCTGTAACGTCAGAACCATGCGAAGTCAGCTTCAGAGCAAGCCTCTAGACATGCGAGCTTAGAACCCTGTGACGACTGAAGCCTATGACGAGAGTCAGAGCAAGCCTCTAGACATGCAAGCTTGGAACCCTGTGACGACTGAAGCCTGTGACGAGAGTCAGAGCAAGTCTCTAGACATGCGAGCTTAGAGCCCTGTGACGACTGAAGCCTGTGACGAGAGAGTCAGAGCAAGCCACTAGACATGCGAGCTTAGAACCCTGTGACGACTGAAGCCTGTGACGAGAGAGTCAGAGCAAGCCTCTAGACATGCGAGCTTAGAACCCTGTGACGACTGAAGCCTGTGACGAGTCAGAGCAAGACTCTAGACATGCGAGCTTAGAACCCTGTGACGACTGAAGCCTGTGACGAGAGAGTCAGAGCAAGCCTCTAGACATGCGAGCTTAGAACCCTGTGACGACTGAAGCCTGTGACGAGAGAGTCAGAGCAAGCCTCTAGACATGCGAGCTTAGAACCCTGTGATGACTGAAGCCTGTGACGAGAGAGTCAGAGCAAGCCTCTAGACATGCAAGCTTAGAACCATGTGACGACTGAAGCCTGTGACGAGAGAGTCAGAGCAAGCCTCTAGACATGCGAGCTTAGAACCCTGTGACGACTGAAGCCTGTGACGAGAGAGTCAGAGCAAGCCTCTAGACATGCGAGCTTAGAACCCTGTGATGACTGAAGCTTGTGACGAGAGAGTCAGAGCAAGCCTCTAGACGTGCGAGCTTAGAACCCTGTGACGACTGAAGCCTATGACGTGAGTCAGAGCAAGCCTCTAGACATGCAAGCTTAGAACCCTGTGACGACTGAAGCCTGTGACGAGAGAGTCAGAGCAAGCCTCTAGACATGCAAGCTTAGAACCATGTGACGACTGAAGCCTGTGACGAGAGAGTCAGAGCAAGCTTCTAGACATGCGAGCTTAGAACCCTGTGACGACTGAAGCTTGTGACGAGAGTCAGAGCAAGCCTCTAGACATGCGAGCTTAGAACCCTGTGACGACTGAAGCCTATGACGAGTCAGAGCAAGCCTCTAGACATACAAGCTTAGAACCCTGTGACGACTGAAGCCTGTGACGAGAGTCAGAGCAAACCTCTAGACATGCGAGCTTAGAGCCCTGTGACGACTGTAGCCTGTGACGAGAGAGTCAGAGCAAGCCACTAGACATGCGAGCTTAGAACCCTGTGACGACTGAAGCCTGTGACGAGAGAGTCAGAGCAAGCCTCTAGACATACAAGCTTAGAACCCTGTGACGACTGAAGCCTGTGACGAGAGTCAGAGCAAGCCTCTAGACATGCGAGCTTAGAGCCCTGTGACGACTGTAGCCTGTGACGAGAGAGTCAGAGCAAGCCTCTAGACATGCAAGCTTAGAACACTGTGACGACTGAAGCCTGTGACGAGAGAGTCAGAGCAAGCCTCTAGACATGCGAGCTTAGAACCCTGTGACGACTGAAGCCTGTGACGAGAGAGTCAGAGCAAGCCTCTAGACATGCGAGCTTAGAACCCTGTGACGACTGAAGCCTGTGACGAGAGAGTCAGAGCAATCCTCTAGACATGCGAGCTTAGAACCCTGTGACGACTGAAGCCTGTGACGAGAGAGTCAGAGCAAGCCTCTAGACATGCAAGCTTAGAACCCTGTGACGACTGAAGCCTGTGACGAGAGAGTCAGAGCAAGCCTCTAGACATGCGATCTTAGAACCCTGTGACGACTGAAGCTTGTGACGAGAGAGCCAGAGCAAGCCTCTAGACATGCGAGCTTAGAACCCTGTGACGACTGAAGCCTATGACGAGAGAGTCAGAGCAAGCCTCTAGACATGCAAGCTTAGAACCCTGTGACGACTGAAGCCAGCCTCCAGAGAGGAGGGGTCACAAACTGGGCAAGTGAGTTTCAGAGCCTGTAAAGGATCGCTTCGTAGTCCTGTAACGTCAGAACCATGCGAAGTCAGCTTCAGAGCAAGCCTCTAGACATGCGAGCTTAGAACCCTGTGACGACTGAAGCCTATGACGAGAGTCAGAGCAAGCCTCTAGACATGCAAGCTTGGAACCCTGTGACGACTGAAGCCTGTGACGAGAGTCAGAGCAAGTCTCTAGACATGCGAGCTTAGAGCCCTGTGACGACTGAAGCCTGTGACGAGAGAGTCAGAGCAAGCCACTAGACATGCGAGCTTAGAACCCTGTGACGACTGAAGCCTGTGACGAGAGAGTCAGAGCAAGCCTCTAGACATGCAAGCTTAGAACCCTGTGACGACTGAAGCCTGTGACGAGTCAGAGCAAGACTCTAGACATGCGAGCTTAGAACCCTGTGACGACTGAAGCCTGTGACGAGAGAGTCAGAGCAAGCCTCTAGACATGCGAGCTTAGAACCCTGTGACGACTGAAGCCTGTGACGAGAGAGTCAGAGCAAGCCTCTAGACACGTGAGCTTAGAACCCTGTGACGACTGAAGCCTGTGACGAGAGAGTCAGAGCAAGCCTCTAGACATGCGAGCTTAGAACCCAGTGACGACTGAAGCCTGTGATGAGAGAGTCAGAGCAAGCCTCTAGACATGCGAGCTTAGAACCCTGTGACGACTGAAGCCTGTGACGAGAGGGTCAGAGCAAGCCTCTAGACATGCGAGCTTAGAACCCTGTGACGACTGAAGCTTGTGACGAGAGAGCCAGAGCAAGCCTCTAGACATGCGAGCTTAGAACCCTGTGACGACTGTAGCCTATGACGAGAGAGTCAGAGCAAGCCTCTAGACATGCAAGCTTAGAACCCTGTGACGACTGAAGCCAGCCTCCAGAGAGGAGGGGTCACAAACTGGGCAAGTGAGTTTCAGAGCCTGTAAAGGATCGCTTCGTAGTCCTGTAACGTCAGAACCATGCGAAGTCAGCTTCAGAGCAAGCCTCTAGACATGCGAGCTTAGAACCCTGTGACGACTGAAGCCTATGACGAGAGTCAGAGCAAGCCTCTAGACATGCAAGCTTGGAACCCTGTGACGACTGAAGCCTGTGACGAGAGTCAGAGCAAGTCTCTAGACATGCGAGCTTAGAGCCCTGTGACGACTGAAGCCTGTGACGAGAGAGTCAGAGCAAGCCACTAGACATGCGAGCTTAGAACCCTGTGACGACTGAAGCCTGTGACGAGAGAGTCAGAGCAAGCCTCTAGACATGCGAGCTTAGAACCCTGTGACGACTGAAGCCTGTGACAAGTCAGAGCAAGACTCTAGACATGCGAGCTTAGAACCCTGTGACGACTGAAGCCTGTGACGAGAGAGTCAGAGCAAGCCTCTAGACATGTGAGCTTAGAACCCTGTGACGACTGAAGCCTGTGACGAGAGAGTCAGAGCAAGCCTCTAGACATGCGAGCTTAGAACCCAGTGACGACTGAAGCCTGTGATGAGAGAGTCAGAGCAAGCCTCTAGACATGCGAGCTTAGAACCCTGTGACGACTGAAGCCTGTGACGAGGGTCAGAGCAAGCCTCTAGACATGCGAGCTTAGAACCCTTTGACGACTGAAGCTTGTGACGAGAGAGTCAGAGCAAGCCTCTAGACATGCGAGCTTAGAACCCTGTGACGACTGAAGCCTGTGACGAGTCAGAGCAAGACTCTAGACATGCGAGCTTAGAACCCTGTGACGACTGAAGCCTGTGACGAGAGAGTCAGAGCAAGCCTCTAGACATGTGAGCTTAGAACCCTGTGACGACTGAAGCCTGTGACGAGAGAGTCAGAGCAAGCCTCTAGACATGCGAGCTTAGAACCCAGTGACGACTGAAGCCTGTGATGAGAGAGTCAGAGCAAGCCTCTAGACATGCGAGCTTAGAACCCTGTGACGACTGAAGCCTGTGACGAGGGTCAGAGCAAGCCTCTAGACATGCGAGCTTAGAACCCTGTGACGACTGAAGCTTGTGACGAGAGAGTCAGAGCAAGCCTCTAGACATACAAGCTTAGAACTCTGTGACGACTGAAGCCTGTGACGAGAGAGTCAGAGCAAGCCTCTAGACATGCAAGCTTAGAACCCTGTGACGACTGAAGCCAGCCTCCAGAGAGGAGGGCTCACCAACTGGGCAAGTGAGTTTCAGAGCCTGTAAAGGATCGCTTCGTAGTCCTGTAACGTCAGAACCATGCGAGGTCAGCTTCAGAGCAAGCCTCTAGACATGCAAGCTTAGAACCCTGTGACAACTGAAGCCTGTGACGAGAGGCAGAGCAAGCCTCTAGACATGCGAGCTTAGAACCCTCTGACGACTGAAGCCTGTGATGAGAGAGTCAGAGCAAGCCTCTAGGCATGCAAGCTTAGAACCCTGTGACGACTGAAGCCTGTGACGAGAGAGTCAGAGCAAGCCTCTAGACATGCGAGCTTAGAACCCTGTGACGACTGAAGCCTGTGATGAGAGAGTCAGAGCAAGCCTCTAGACATGCGAGCTTAGAACCCTGTGACGACTGAAGCCTGTGACGAGAGAGTCAGAGCAAGCCTCTAGACATGCGAGCTTAGAACCCTGTGACGACTGAAGCCTGTGACGAGAGGCAGAGCAAGCCTCTAGACATGCGAGCTTAGAACCCTCTGACGACTGAAGCCTGTGACGAGAGAGTCAGAGCAAGCCTCTAGACATGCGAGCTTAGAACCCAGTGACGACTGAAGCCTGTGACGAGAGAGTCAGAGCAAGCCTCTAGACATGCGAGCTTAGAACCCTGTGATGACTGAAGCCTGTGACGAGAGAGTCACAGCAAGCCTCTAGACATGCGAGCTTAGAACCCTGTGACGACTGAAGCTTGTGACGAGAGAGTCGGAGCAAGCCTCTAGACATGCGAGCTTAGAACCCTGTGACGACTGAAGCCTATGACGAGAGTCAGAGCAAGCCTCTAGACATGCGAGCTTAGAAACCTGTGACGACTGAAGCCTGTGACAAGAGAGTCAGAGCAAGCCTCTAGACATGCGAGCTTAGAATCCTGTGACGACTGAAGCCTGTGACAAGAGAGTCAGAGCAAGCCTCTAGACATGCGAGCTTAGAAACCTGTGACGACTGAAGCCTGTGACGAGAGAGTCAGAGCAAGCCTCTAGACATGCGAGCTTAGAACCCTGTGACGACTGAAGCCCGTGACTAGAGAGTCAGAGCAAGCCTCTAGACATGCGAGCTTAGAACCCTGTGACGACTGAAGCTTGTGACGAGAGAATCAGAGCAAGCCTTTAGACATGCAAGCTTAGAACCCTGTGACGACTGTAGCCTGTGACGAGAGAGTCAGAGCAAGCCTCCAGACATGCGAGCTTAAAGCCCTGTGACGACTGAAGCTTGTGACGAGAGAGTCAGAGCAAGCCTCTAGACATGCAAGCTTAGAACCCTGTGACGACTGAAGCCTGTGATGAGAGAGTCAGAGCAGGCCTCTAGACATGCGAGCTTAGAACCCTGTGACGACTGAAGCCTGTGATGAGAGATTCAGAGCAAGCCTCTAGACATGCGAGTTTAGAACCCTGTGACGACTGAAGCTTGTGACAAGAGGGTCAGAGCAAGCCTCTAGACATGCGAGCTTAGAACCCTGAGACGACTGAAGCCTGTGACGAGAGAGTCAGAGCAAGCCTCTAGACATGCGAGCTTAGAACCCTGTGACGACTGAAGCCTGTGACGAGAGTCAGAGCAAGCCTCTAGACATGCGAGCTTAGAACTCTGTGACGACTGAAGCCTATGACGAGAGTCAGAGCAAGCCTCTAGACATGCAAGCTTAGAACCCTGTGACGAGAGTCAGAGCAAGCCTCTAGACATGCGAGCTTAGAGCCCTATGACGACTGAAGCCTGTGACGAGAGAGTCAGAGCAAGCCTCCAGACATGCGAGCTTAGAACCCTGTGACGACTGAAGCCTGTGACGAGAGAGTCAGAGCAAGCCACTAGACATGCGAGCTTAGAGCCCTATGACGACTGAAGCCTGTGACGAGAGAGTCAGAGCAAGCCTCCAGACATGCGAGCTTAGAACCCTGTGACGACTGAAGCCTGTGACGAGAGAGTCAGAGCAAGCCACTAGACATGCAAGCTTAGAACCCTGTGACGACTGAAGCCTGTGACGAGAGAGTCAGAGCAAGCCTCCAGACATGCGAGCTTAGAACCCTGTGACGACTGAAGCCTGTGACGAGAGGGTCAGAGCAAGCCTCTAGACATGCGAGCTTAGAACCCTGTGACGACTGAAGCCTGTGACGAGAGTCAGAGCAAGCCTCCAGAGAGGGCATCTCATGTACGCCGGCGCCTGGTAAGGATACCTTCACAGTCCTGTGAGGTCAGAAGGCTCCAGGGTCAGCTTCCGATCAAGCCTCTGGTCAGGCGAGACTACAACCCTGTGGCGAGAGGGTCAGAGCAAGCCTCGAGAGAAGATCATGTTCTTGGAGAGGAGAGCAGGTGGAGTGTAAGTCCCTGGTAAGGACAGCTTCGGAGTCCTGTAAGGCCAGAACCCTGTAAGGTCACCTTCAGAGCAAGCTTCAAGACAGGAGAGTTTATGAACTTGGCAACAATAGCTTAGACTTAGAGCGAGGTCAGAAGCATGGCAGGGCAGCTTGACGCAAGCCAGAAGGCGAGAGAGTTTACGAGTCCAGTGGAGAGAGCCCCAACTTTGAGAAGAGCGCTTGAGAGTCCTACAAGGAGAGCTCTGCACAGTTCTGTGAGGAGACCTTGCGTTGAGGATAATTCAGGGAGAACTTCGGAGCCCTATGAGGAGAGCCCTAGTGTGCTGTGAGGTGAGCTTAGGAGGCTGGGTAAGAGTTTCAGGGTCCATCCGCCAAGCTTCAGAGCCTTGTGATGAGTGCTTTGTGCAATGAAGAGAACCTCAGTGTCCTGCGATTAATCCATAGGACGTGTGGTGGAAGCTTCAGAACAGCAAGTGAGGAACGCCGCAGAGCTAAGAGAAGGATATATCACCAAGCAGAGATTCAGAACCAATGACAGGACCTCAAAGCGCTGTAGGACAGCGTCAGAACCCTGCGACAAGAGCGTCATGTGAACACGGGGATAAGAGATTCATTTCCAGAGAATACAGAAGAGGTTCAACTCCCTAGAAGGAGAGCTTTGCAGCCATATGAGAACACTCAGAGCCCTCTGGGAAACACTTCTGGGGCTTGTGATGTCAGCATTTGAGACCCTGAAAAAAAGAAAGGCTTCAGAGTTCAACAGTGAGAAATTGAGAGCACCTTGAGTGGAGCTAAAGAGACAGGATGGAAAACCTCTCCGAATAGAGCTTCAGAGCTAAGTAAATAGAGACATACAGACCAGCAAACAGATCTTCAGAGTCCAGTAAATAGACCTACAGCCCAGCAAATAGAGCTTCGAAGCCCAGGGACAACCACTCCAGAGCTCAGCAAGAACAGTCCCAAAGCCAGTCCTTCTGCACCCAGTGAGGACAGCTTCAGAGCCCAGAGAGGACGCCTCTGACACCATTTTAAGGAGAGCTTTTGAGACCTGCGAGGTACATTTCCCATGCCCTCTGGACAGAGCTTCAGTGAGAGAGATTCAGAGCCCAGCGAGACGAACTTCAGGGCCCTTCTGCAGTGGTGAGGAGTTTTTACCGGACTCCAGCACGTCACAGGGAACCACCTTTTTAGAAATTACCTCAAACTTACAAAATTGTCATAAATGCACATCTTCTTTAAATTAAAGCGAAGTATCTTCTACACACCTAAAGATGATTTAATGTATAGTGCTACAAAATAGAAAACTCCACAATCAATGCACATCAACAGCAACCACAGGCGACAGAAACAGGACTAGGAGATGCTCCAAAAAGACATCAGTGCCTCTTCTGGGTTTTATCTTCCATGTTTTCTCCACGCAGTTCATTCACTTGATTTGTCTCACACAGCACTCACATTCTTTGTCAGCCCCATACCTTCTGGGCGCTATGGACATACACCTAGCCAGTTGCATGTGCATTCCTTGCTGTGCACAGAGGAGCACTGTCTTTGCAGTTTCTGGGCCCGAGGCATGGGATGACCTTGTCATGAAATGTGTGAACACCCGAAAGGATACTGTAACCGTCAGTCAACAAAAAGAATACATGGCACATTATTTCCCACACTAACAATGTTACTTGAGAAAATCTGACCACGGCTATTTATTTCAATAATCTAAAAAAAGCGTTCATTGTTTTTTGTATTATTATTTATTTTATTTTAGAGTTTTATACAGCGCGAACTAGACCCGAGAAATCTGGTTTCAGAGCGCTTTACATTAGCACCAGTTTCGTTACAAATGGACACATTCATTTTTTTTGTGCAGGAGGAAATTCACTGATTTGCCCAGAATCATTGCGTTTATGTAGTAGAAAAGCATAGACCAATTAGTAAAGGTGTAGAACAATTAATGCAGGAAACTGGACCTCTAAAGTAGTTGTTTTTACAATGAGTGCACATTGTGACGTTTTAATGGCCCCGTGGTCGAAAACTTGTTGCTCCAATGAGGCTGCTGATAAACAACCCTGGAAGGCGTGTCCAGGTAGGTGACTATGGCATCCAAGGCCCAATAAGACTCATCTTTCTAACCCCCCCCCCCCCCAACCCCACCCCCCAAGGACCCTATTCTGTGGCACCTTCTTCGTGATTCATGGATTTCCAGATTATGCTAGGCTTCAGCTATAGGAACTAAATCATTATTTTTTTAAATGCCATTACGTAGACATTATAAGGATTTACTCTGGGTTGTACATTTTTCACATCAACCTGAGCCCTTATTTTAGGAGGCCTACTTGCCTCACCAGTGGAGTGCAGTACAGTAGGGTTAGCATGGCTTTGGGTGTGGGTGCACACAACTCACATGAAGGTTTACAAGTTGTCTTCCATTTTTCATCAAGTCCTTTTATTACCTGCTACTAACTGTAGTTGTATTGATTCCATGCAAAGTATGGGAGATACAAAGGCAGAATGCCATTAATACCACATACAGCTATCCAACATCATTCTATCGGTCTTTCCTGTCACTCCACCCTGGAGCTGCACACCAAGCAGAGGTTCATTTGTTATGTTAGGATAAGTGCGGGGGCAGTTTTTCTTAGGCGCCCACCGCCAGCGCTCCCAAATAACAGGGTTACCAAATGCTGGGCTTGCTTAATTCCACTTCCGGCCTTTTCGTTCCACCCCATATGCATCCTGTCTCCATCTCACTCTTGAAGGTTCTTTTTTATTCCTTTGTCACTGGTTCCTATCTTTCTCCTTCCTTCTCCCTTTCATGTATTTTCTCTCTCTTGGGTTGTCCGATGACACACAATTGGTCCTGTTCCCCTACAATGAGTGTCGGTGCCCACCACCCACAACCACCGGCATAAATTAAGCACTGACGCGAAGCAGGAATGTCAAGGACCTGGTCATCAATCCAGGCCTAGCAGAAAACTGAGTGCTTGAGCCCCAAGACCTGCCAGCACACGTTAGCAATGATGGCAACCAAAGGGCATCGTACGCTGGCATCTTTATCTCAATGAGTCACCACTGTATGGTTATTTAAAAGATAGGGGCTGCAAGTGCCGTGGGCTACTCCAGAGCCACTGGTCGTCTGAATCCTGGATAAAGGCACAGATTGGCGATTAAGAATTCTTTAATGTGTCCTAAACAAGGACCTGAGCTGCAGTGAATACACAGGGGACTACTTTTGAACTCCGCGTAGAGGACAAGTAGCCATGGTCAAACTAATTTTTCTGATAGAGTGCCCTTTCGTTTGTCGCCTTGTGCTTCATGCTTGGAGCGAAGGATAAGGCAACCGGGTGGCTCCACGTTACCAGGGCAACACTTTTCCACTCCTGCACTTTATTGTTACATATCATTGTCATCAGGTGGGCTGGTCCAGCGAAAATGAACCAAGACTACAACTTCCAGAATGCACTCACATGTTAAATTAAAACCCAGAACTGGAAAAGTTGTGTCTCGGTGAAATGTAGTTATGTGGTCACCCTAGCAACAGACTCCATGATTCATAACCAGGTCTGGTGGTTAAGTGGACTAATGCGTCCACTCTTGGCCCTGTGTTTGACCTCGAAGTCACAGGTTCTATTTGCGGTGGGTCCAATCAGCCTTTCATCCCTCTGAGGTCGATAAAATGAGTACCCTTGAACTGGGTAACAATAAACAACTGTTATTCAGTGCCAAGATACCCTTCATGGGGAACATGCGCTTTATAAATACACAAGATATGTTAAACGCTTGTGTAGGTAGGTTTATACAGAGTGATGCTGGATGCAATGCAACAGAATCCCTTGCAAGGTCCGCAAATATTACAGTGTCAAATAAGGTGTTTAAGTGAGGATGTGGCCTAACGGCTAGAGTGGTCAACCTCGAAGCTGGGGAACCCGGTTCGAGTCTCGGCTGGACGCTCAACATCATGTGATACTGGGCAAATCACTTAATCTCCCCGTGCCTCATATAATTAATGTGTCCATCTGTAACGCAACTGGTGCTCATGTAAAGCGCTCTGACATCTTACAGTCGAGTATGCGCTATATAAAACGCCCAACAAAAAAAAAGTTGTGAGAAGTCACTTGCAAGGGCCCAAGGGAGAAGGATCCTATGGCTGATGAACCAGGAGCTGATACCGTCGACCTCCTGGAAGGGCGCGTGCGCTGTATCGCCCATCAATTGCTTCCGGGTCAGCCCAGCAAGCACTGAAGGTGTTACCTTAAGCTTTTGAGCTCCTGTGACTAGTCCAATCCCGTACCTGCCCTCTGAGCGACAGCAAGGCTATCTTTAGGTATCACGCGCGGAGGAGATTTTCAAGGGCTTGTGCTGCACTGAAGGCACCAAAGCCTGACAGCTTTATTATGTTTGCTTTCTGTCACTTACTCACCAAACACCATCACTTTACAGAAAGTCCAGGAATAGGAAATAGAGAATCCGTGATTAAAAATTGCACTTTGAAAATGCATAAAGTGCAAGATGCCATACGGGTCTTAGGGCAGCAGTGCTGTAGAGGGCTACTATCCCCTCATTAGAGCAGTGTCTACACTGTACTGCAAGGCTTCTAGACACATATTCGGACAGTGCTGTTACCAGGGCCAGACTGGCCATAGCAGGCACCGGGCATTTCCCAGGTGGGCTGCCAGGGCGAGGGCCGTTTTTGCAGCATAGATGCAATATCGGCCTCTGTAACAAAATCGTCCGAAACCGGCCCTGGCAAATAGCTCGGCTGTACCTCCCAAACCCTCGGGTTGAGTACTTTGGCAGGGCCTGTTTTGGTTCCCAGTCCAGCCCTGGCTGTTACTTTTAGGATTTAAATCTATTTTATTGATTTTATATAGAAAAGTGATACATAATACCCCACCTACATCCATCAGATGGTGGTGTTTCAGTGGAAGATAGGAGGAATGCATCGCGCAACAATAACAGAGTACTGTTACTTTTAAAATTCAAGCGCCAGGAGTGGCACATCCTTCAGACTTGTTACCCCGTACAATGTACACACACTTCATTCCTCACATTTGTATTTAATCTCTTCCACCGACAATAAAGCTCTCTCTGATATAATTTGATCTGGTTTTTACAGCAGTACACCGTGCAGAAACGACCTTATGCTAATTCAAGCTCTAAAATGAGCAATGAACGATTTTTATAGTCTTTCTTAAATATGTTATGTTACAGAGATTTGTAGAGCGCTGTTTCATCATTAGAGGAGCCTTACAGCAATAATATTTCACTTTTGTTGTTTTCCACCGTGAGAAGCAAAAGCAGACACGCTTCCAGGCTGTTTAAACAGCTGTATCATGAAGTAGGGAATAAACATGTAAATATTGCAGAAGATTAGCACTGGAGCCAGCTGCAGAGCCCTTGCTGTCACTCAAGGCGAAAGTTCCTTTGCGCAACATCAGGAAGCCGAGGGGTCCAGGCCTGTTGGTGGGGCTGCGGGTAACAAATACAGTGTGCAGGAAGGGTCAAACTGTGGAGACAAAGAGCAGCAGCTGACACAGAGACGAAGCATCATTAGCCTCAGAGAGGGTCGGAGACAAGAAGCCCACCCTGCCTGGCCGCCATTGTTCTCCTGCATCGACAGAGGGCTCATGGGACATGTCTGTGGTTCTCAGTCACTGTCATGATGTCATCATACTCAGAGGGGTTGCTGGCGTCACTCGAGAGGAGGCGGGACCCACTCACATGGCCAGAAAGAGCTTGCTCAAAGAACAACAATACCCAGTAGGCTCAACAAAAGGTGCAGTGCACTTAGCTGGTAAGAACACACACACAAATAAATATATATATTTTTTAACAACAAAGGGCAATTTCTAGCCCGGGATTTAATGCTTGCTCTGAGCACAATGGAAGCAAACTGGTGGTTGCACCTTCATGGGTGGGGAGAAAGGCACATACGAGCCATTAAGTGGTGGAATGGGTAAACATAAGATGCTCTTTACATAGTAATCAATAAGAATTCTGACTCCAGTGTTCCATCTGAACATATGGCCTGGAACACAGTCAAAATGTGCTGATTGTGAAGCCCTGGCCTAGATTTACATTAAATTAGCAAATCAACAACAGTGCCACAAAAAAAGGTACTGCACGTCGCATTTCACTTCTTAGCAATGGTTCTCCTCAACTTTTGTACCAAGGGCCATATGAAAAAAAGCATTTTGGCGGTCGGCCGATTCCGAACTCAAATATGCGTTTTCATGCATACAAAGGACAAATTGTGATTCACTAACATTTTACCGAATGTTAATTTGTGTTTAGTGATTCGGTATTTGGAGGGTGCGTGTTTAACTTTGAAAATACCGTATTGCAGTGCTTGCAGTGCTATGTGTGAATGTTTTGCGACACAATTACGTCTGCAAAACATTCATGTTTTAACAACAACTCAAAGGTGGTGGTAACTATTCGCAAATGGGAAAAGGTCCCCAGACCGCTTTCCCTATGTGAATATTGAAACAAATATTTGCTTTAGATCACCCCCTGTGAAGCACTCCACCCATCGTAAGCATGCTGCAAGTGTAATTCTCTCGAACCATGTTTCACTCGCCCACTATGGAGCACTCTACCCATCGTACGCATGCTGCAAGTTTACCCATCGTACGCATGCTGCAAGTGTAGCTCTCGAACCATGTTTCACTCGCCCACTATGGAGCACTCTACCCATGCTTAACTCACCCTCTATGAAGCACTCTACCCATTGTACGCATTCTGCAAGTGTAGCTCTCGAACGATGTTTCACTCGCCCACTACGGAGAACTCTACCCATCGTACGCATGCTGCAAGTATAGCCCTCTACCCATGTTTAACTCGCCCACTGTGAAGCCCTATACTGATGCCTAACTCCCCTACTGCAGAACACTCTACCCTTGCTTAACTCTCGCCCTGCGTAGCACTCTACCCATGCTTAACACACCCACTGTGGAGAACACTGCCTATGCTTAAATAGCCTACAGCGGAACACTCTACCCATACTTAACTCACCCACTATGAAGCACTCTCCCCATGCTCAACATGCCCTAATAGGAGAATTCCACCTATACTCTTCTCACCCGTTGTGAAGCACTCAACCCATGCTCAGCACACCCTTAGTTGAGCTCACTACCCATGCTTAGCTTGCCAACTGTGAAGCACTCTATTCATGTTGAACAGTCAGTGCTTAATTTCAGCCGGAGGTTGCCAGTGGGGGTCACCGGCACTTATTTTTGGGGTCCAGTACCAATTTTTCAGCATTAGTTATTTATCGAGTGAAAAATCATCACAAAGGGAGAAAGCGGGAACCTGCAAGAGTGGGAAAAGGGGCAGGAAGTGTCCGGTAGTGGACTAAAGATAAACAGCCTTAGTATTCGGAATACCAGTGTTTATTTGCACCGGATGCAGGTTTTTTAGCAGCGTTTCGGGCACCAGCATTTGTTCTTTCACAAATTAAGCACTAGTTGAATTCCTACCGTGTGAAGTTTGTTGCCTGTACTAAGCATACCCCATAAAGTTCTATACCTATGCTGTATATGTTCCACCAGTGAAACTCTCTAATCCTGTTGAACACACCTACTGTTGAGCCTTAACCTAGGCTGAACAGGCGCCTGCATGTTGCCCTGCAACGATCCTGGGGAACTATCCCCCGGCACAACAAACAGGAAATGACTCCGTCAACCAATAGGACGGCAGGCTGAACAAATACAGAGGCAAGACCAGCATCAACGCCACAGACCCAAGTTAAGAACATCGATGTCACAGACCACAGTCAAGAAGGTATTACCTTCACAGGCCACAGTCAAGATGACATATATATCACGAGCCATAGTCAAGAAGAGGTCAACGTCACACACCACAATCAGGAAGATTTAGGCCTCATATACCATAGTCAAGAAAAGGTCAGTTTCACAGACTGTAGTCAAGACGTCAACATCACAGGCCATTGCCAATCTCATTTAAGACCTAGATCAATCCCTTTGTGCTTTTACAGCACACGTGAAGGCTGTTTGATAGTGGCAGACACAGCGGAAACCTAACTTTCCTTGCTATTATATAAAGTGATGCGATGCCCGTAGGCCTTGTTTATGGTTCAAAAATATAACAACAGAGTAATTCAATTAAAAAAAGATGTAAAAGTCAGTGCTCTGGCTGGCAAACTGTCTTGACAGCATGGAGGGCTGGAGGAGGACAACTGGTTATTATTATTATTTTTAATTCTTATATAGCGCATAGCTACCTGTGAGTTTTTCCCACGCTAGGAGACAGAAGTCAGTAAACTAAGGGCGTGTGTGACCTAAAATAGCCAGGTTTTTAACTTTTTGAGGAAGGAGATCAGGGAGTTACAGCCTCTAATCGACTCAGGAAGTGTGTTCCACAACAAAGGCCCAGAAAAGAGTAAGCGACTGCCTATTCGAAAGAGTCTGATTTTAGGCACTGAGAAGAGAGACTGGTTACTAGAGCACAATGTGCAGGAGGGTAGATAAGGTGCGGCCAACTTGTGTAGAAATCGAGGGCCAGAGTGACTTTATACATTAAGCAGAGGGCCTTGAAGTTGATGCGCTTGTCCACTGTGAGCAAGTGGATGTCATGAAGAAGACCAGACACTGAAAAGTGTTTGAACAGCCGAAACAGCAGCCTCGCTGCAGTGTTTTGTACCATCTGAGGACGTCTATTTACTGCCTTATCAGCGCCTAGATAGAGGATGTTGCCATAGTCCTCAATCGAAAGAATCCTGGCCTGAACCACAGTTCTCTGGGCAGTGAAGGGGAGCAGCCATACATTTTTTGGGTTGGTTACAATTCAGTGCTGTCTTTTGGGGAGATCTTCTGACACAAGGGCTAAATTCACTGCCAAAGAACTTTCAAGTTACTTTGGCAAAGCCAATACCAGCATTGACCAGGGTCGGAATCAAGGTGCGCTGTTTACCTCCTCCTCATCTCTTGCATCACAGATCATTAATACTGTAAACATGGACAGTGGCACCTCCTCTGTTATGGCGGAGGAGTGTTGCCCGCCCCCCTGCTAAAAACCAGCAGAGGCAAGGACATAAATACAATGATAATAAAACATCCTGCAGGCTGCCTGCTAGCCGAGGGAGGGGCGGGGACAGCCACAGTGAGGCTGCAGCACCAGGGGAGTGGGGGGGGAGTGGTGTGCACTGCTAAATGCGCATGATAGTTTGGCCGGTTTCAGAGGGCCAACCAAGCCGTCATGCGCACTTAGCCTTTCTCCACCTAGCTGTGTTCTACAGCTGGGTGTTGAAACCAACAGAGGCTCCCACTCCCTGTCTGAGCGCCGAACTGAGGTGCTAAATCAATCAATCACGGAATTTATAGAGCGCACTACTCACCCGCGAGGGTCTCAAGGCGCTGGGAGGGGGGGGCGCTACTGCTCGAAGAGCCAGGTCTTCAAGTCAAGTCAAATTTAAATTTGTATAGCGCACTACTCACCCAGAGGGTCTCAAGGCGCTTGAGGGAGGAAGGGAGATTAATAGCCAAGTTTTTAGTTGTTTTCTGAAGGAGAGGTAGTTCTGTGTGAGGCGGAGGTGGGTGGGGAGGGAGTTCCAGGTCTTGGCCGCTAAGTAGGAGAAGGATCTTCCTCCCATGGTGGATCTTTGGATGCGTGGAATTGCGGCAAGGGCTTGATTGGACGAACGAAGATGGCGGGTGGGGGTGTAGAAGGACAGGCGCGTATTGAGGTATTCAGGTCCTAGGTCGTAGAGGGCTTTGTGTGCGTGGGTGAGGAGGCGGAACGTTATTCTTTTGTTGACGGGGAGCCAGTGGAGGTCTTTCAGGTGACCGGAAATGTGAGCTTGTCGGGGGATGTCTAGGATGAGTCTGGCTGATGCGTTTTGGATGCGTTGGAGTTTTTTCAGGAGTTTGGATGTGGTTCCGGCATAAAGGGTGTTTCCGTAGTCTAGTCGGCTTGTGACCAGTGCGTGGGTGACAGTCTTTCTAGTTTCGGTGGGGATCCAACGGAAAATCTTGTTGAGCATACGTAGAATGTTGAAGCATGATGATGAGACAGCGTTGACTTGTCTGGTCATCGAGAGGGAGGAGTCCAGGATGAAGCCCAGGTTACGTGCGTGGTCCGTGGGTATGGGTGCGCTGCCCAGTGACGGTGGCCACCATGAGTCGTCCCATCCGGAGGGGGATGATCCTAAGATGAGGACTTCCGTTTTGTCCGAGTTAAGTTTTAGGCGGCTGTTCTTCATCCACTCGGCTACTTCTTTCATCCCTTCGTGTAGGTTGGTTTTGGCGGTGTTAGGGTCTTTGGTGAGGGATAGGATCAGCTGGGTGTCGTCTGCGTAGGAGATAATGTTGAGGTTGTGTTGGCGCGCAATGGGTGCGAGGGGACTCATGTATACGTTGAAGAGGGTGGAACTGAGTGAAGATCCTTGGGGTACGCCGCAGATGACTTCGGTGGCCTCTGATGTAAAAGGGGGGAGGTGGACTCTCTGGGTCCTTCCGGCGTGGAACGAGATGATCCAGTCCAATGCTTTTCCTTGTATTCCGACGTTGCTGAGGCGTTGTATAAGGGTGTTATGACAGACTGTGTCGAAGGCTGCGGAGAGGTCGAGTAGGATGAGGGCAGCAGTTTCTCCGCTGTCCAGTAGAGTTCGAATATCGTCTGTTGCAGCGATGAGAGAGGTCTCGGTGCTGTGTTTTGCTCGGAAGCCGGACTGTGAAGGGTCGAGGGATTTGTTGGATTCGAGGAAGGCGGCGAGTTGATTGTTGACGGCTTTCTCAATGACTTTGGCAGGGAATGGGAGGAGCGAGATGGGGCGGTAGTTCTTAAGATCAGAGGGGTCTGCTGCAGGTTTCTTCAAGAGGGCGCTGAGTTCGGCGTGTTTCCAGCTTTCCGGGAAGGTGGCGGAGTTGAGGAAGATGAGGTGCGATGATGGAGTCTACTTTGTTGAAAATGTGGTGGGGGCATGGGTCGGTTGGTGATCCTGAGTGGATGATGTTCATCAGGCGGATGGTGTCTTCAGTGGTGATTGTGTTCCAGGCGTAAAGGTTGTTGGAGGGGGGGTTTTAGTACATAGGTAGGTTGGGTGGGCTGGTCTCCAAAGCTGTTATGTATGTCAGCGATTTTGTTGTGGAAGAACGAGGCCAGAGAGTCGCAAAGGTCTTGGGATGGAGTAATGTCGTTGGAGCCGGCGGTGGGGTTGGTAAACTCTTTGACGATGTTGAATAGTTCCTTGCTGTTGTGGGAGTTGTTGTCGAGTCGGTCCTTGAATGCTGATTTCTTGGTGGATTGGATCAATTGGTGGAGTTTGCGGGAGGCGTTCTTGAAAGTGGTCAGGTTGTCAGTGGTTGGGTTTTTTCGCCAGGCTTCCTCGAGGGTGCGACAAATCTTCTTGGATTTCTTAAGTTCATCATTAAACCAGGGGGCTTTTTTGCTACCTTGCTTCATTTGATGGTTTTTCAAGGGTGCTAATTCGTCAGCGCTGTGGGTGATCCATTGTGTGAGGTTAGTTGCTGCTTGGTTTGGGTCCAATGATTTTGCAGGGGGGTTTTGGAGAAGCGATGTGAAGAGCTGGTCGGTGGTAATTTTATTCCAGTTCCTCCGGGGAATTGGTTGTAGGTGGTTGTGGGTCGTGGTCTTTTTGTAGTTGAAGTGAACGCAGCTGTGGTCCGTCCAGTGGTGAGCTGTGGTGTGATTAAAGGAGATGCGCTTGCTGGAGGTAAAGATAGGGTCGAGCGTGTGTCAGGCGATGTGGGTGGGGGTGTCAACAAGTTGTTTGAGTCCGAGATTGGCGAGATTGTCCAAGAGGGTGATGGAGTTGCTGTCGTTCTTTTCCAGGTGGAAGTTGAGGTCTCCCAGTAGGATGTAGTCCTCGGAGGGGAGGTCGTGAAGTCAGTGATATCTTCGCTGAATTTTGTGCGGGGTCCGGGTGGTCTATAGATGAGGGTGCCTCTGAGTGTAGTGTTCGGATCAGTGTGAATCTGGAAGTGAAGGTGCTCGGCGGATGTGAGGTTGTCATCGGAACTGGTCGTAATGCGGATGGTGCTCTTATGAACGATGGCGATTCCTCCTCCTGTTTGGTTGATGCGGTCCTTTCGAATGATCTTGTAGTTGTCCGGGATTGCTATGGCGATGTCGGGCGCTGATGAGGCGTTCATCCAGGTTTCTGTAAGGAAGGAGACGTCCGGTGATGTAGTGTCGAATAGGTTTCAAAGTTCAATGGAGTGTCTGTGGACTGAGCGGGTGTTGAGCAAGATGCACTTTAGGTGGTTAGTGTCGGGGCCCAGTTTGGAATTTGTGGGTTTGGTGTGGGTCTTGATGCAGTCGAACTTGCAGGCGTGGCAGGTGAAGGCTCCATGGGTGCGTCCTGGGGCGGCTTGGTGGCAGTCTGGGAGACGGCCAGAGTTGAGTGCTGAAAGGGTTGCGGAATCGTACGTTATGCAGGAGGAGTGGGGTTTGTGGGGGCCAGGGGGTCTGGAGCTGGGCGCGGTCCCGGCGCGGACGGGCGTAGACGGGTTTACCTTTGGCACGCCTTTGGGGCGCGACCGCTGCGCGTGAACGCTGCGTGCGGAAGCATCTGTCATAAATGGATAGTGGAGGGGGGTGGGGCGAGGGAGGGGCAGCTGGGAGGCGGGGGCGGGGTGGAGAGCCGGGCTGGGAAGGCACAACAACAAACAACAAAATGGCAGCAGGCCTAAAGCCACACAGGACGAGACCCCAACAATAGGTGTTAACAGGGAAGCGTCACCGGCACAATCAGGCACAAATAAATCAATGGCAGCAATGCACAATCGAATTAATAATCAAAGAGCAGCTCAGCAGGCAGTATAGCGCTTACGATACAATTGCACTCAGGCACTGTCTTGAAGTGCTTCCTGAAGGAGAGATGGTCCTGGGTCAGTCGTAGGTGGGTGGGGAGGGTGTTCCACGTCTTGGCCGCTAGGTAGGTGAAGGATCTTCCTCCGGTGGTGGTTCTGCGGATATGTGGAACGGCGGTGAGGGCAAGGCTGGCGGAGCGGAGCTGGCGGGTAGGTGTGTAGAACGTGAGGCGGTTGTTGAGGTATTCAGGGCCCATGTTGTGGAGAGCTTTGTGTGCGTGGGTGAGGAGTCTGAACGTGATCCTCTTGCTGACGGGGAGCCAGTGCTGGTCTCTCAGGTGGGCGGAGTTGTGGCTGTGTCGGGGGATATCCAGGACGAGTCGTGCGGATACGTTCTGTATGCGCTAGAGTCTTTTCTGAAGTTTGGCAGTGGTCCCTGCGTAGAGAGCGTTCCCGTAGTCCAGTCGGCTGGTGACGAGGGCCTGGGTGACCATTTCCTGGTTCCAGTGGGGATCGAACGGAAGATCTTTCGGAGCATGCGGAGGTTGTTGAAGTAGGAAGAGGTGACGGCGTTGACTTGCCTGGTCATCGTGAGGGAGGAGTCGAGGATGAAACCCAGGTTGCGTGCGTGGTCCGTGGGCTTGGGGGGGGTGCCCAGAGCCGGGGACCACCAGGAGTCGTCCCAGGCGGAGATGGATGGGCCGAGGATGAGGACTTCCGTCTTGTCTGAGTTTAGTTTCAGCCGGCTGAGCTCCATCCATTCTGCGACGTCTTTCATACGTTCCTGGAAGATGGCCTTGGCGGTGGCGGGGTCGTTTATGAGGGAGAGAATCAGTTGGGTATCGTCGGCATAGGAGATGATGTTGAGGTTGTGCTTGCGTGCGATGGCTGTGAGGAGGCTCATGTAGACATTGAAGAGGTTGGGGCTGAGCGAGGAGCCTTGGGGTACGCCGCAGATGATCTTGGTGGCTGCTGCGCGGAAGGATGGGAGACGGACTCTTTGGGTTCTGTCGGAGAGGAAGGAGGTGATCAATTCCAGGGCATTTCCTTGGATTCTGGCGTGGTGGAGGCAGGTTGTCAGGGTGCGGTGGCAGACCGTGTCGAAAGCAGCCGACAGGTCGAGGAGGATGAGGGCGGCAGTTTCCCCGTTGTCCAGCAGGGTTCTGATGTCGTCGATGGCTGCGATGAGGGCGGTTTCGGTGCTGTGGTTCGCTCTGAATGCGGACTTTGATGGGTTGAGGGAGCCGTTCGTCTCGAGGAAGGCGGTCAGCTGCTTGTTGACGGTTTTCTCGATGACTTTTGCGGGGAAGGGGAGGAGCGAGATGGGGCAGAAGTTCTTGAGGTCAGTGGGGTCTGCGGTGGGTTTCTTCAGGAAGGCGTTGATCAATGCGTGCTTCCAGCTCTCCGGGAAGGTGGCGGATGCGAAGGAGTTGTTAATGATGTCCCGGAGTTGGGGTGCGATGATGGAGTCCGCTTTGTTGAAGATGTGGTGAGGGCAGGGGTCGGCTGGGGAGCCTGAGTGGATGGTGTTCATCGTGTGGGTGGTGTCTTCCGTGCTGACGGGGGTCCAGGTGCGGAGGGTGGTGGTGGGGGGCGCTGGTTCGGTGGTAGGGTCTGTGGTCTGAGTGCCGAAGCTGTCGTGTATATCGGCGATCTTGCGGTGGAAGAACGTGGCGAGGGAGTTGCAGAGGTCTTGTGATGGCGTGATGTCGTTGTTGCTGGCGTTGGGGTTGGAGAGCTCTTTCACGATGCTGAAGAGTTCCTTGCTGTTGTGGGCGTTGTTGTCCAGCCGTTCTTTGAAGGATGACCTTTTGGTGGTGCGGATCAGCTGGTGGTGTTCGCGGATGGCGTTCTTGAGGGATGTCATGTTTTCCGCTGATCGGTCGTGGCGCCAGGCTTCCTCGAGGGCACGGCAGGATTTCTTGGAGTCTTTGAGATCGTTGGTGAACCAAGAGGCTTTAGTGCTGTCAGGGTTGCTTGGGGGGTTCTTCAGTGGTGCGAGGGCATCGGCGTAGTCAGTGATCCACTGTGAGGTTGCGGGCTGCTTTGTTGGGGTCCGTAGTGTTGGTGGGTGGGTTTTGGCTCAGGGAGGTGGTGAGCTGGTCGGTGGTGATCTTGCTCCAGCATCTTCGGGGGGCTTGTTGCGGGCGGTGGTGGGTCGTTGTTTTCCTGAAGTTGAAATGGACGCAGCTGTGATCGGTCAAGTGAAGTTCGGTGGCGTGGTTTAAGGAGACGTGGTCGCTGGAGGAGAAGACGGGGTCGAGCGTGTGGCTGGCTCGGTGGGTGGGGGTGTTGACCAGTTGCTTGAGTCCGAGGTTGGCGAGGTGGTGTAGCAGGGAGGTGGTGTTGAATTTGAATTTAAAAAGCTTATATAGCGCATCGTACACCATTGCGGTTTCTTGGCGCTTTAACGGCTTGCAACAACCTAGTAAATGGACCATTTAGAGTGGGAAGGCCTGAGTAAACAAAAAGGTTTTCAGGCCCTTGCGAAAGGCAGAATATTGTTTAGAACTTCGAAGGTGGTCCGGCAAGGAGTTCCAGAATACCGGAGCTAGGAAGGAGAAATTAGAACCTCCCCATTTTTTCCTAGTAAAACGAGGGACTTGAAGTAGGGACCGATCCGACGAACGAAGTTGTCTGACGGGAACGTAGTTGGTTAAAAGTGATGAAATGAAGGCCGGAGCAGATCCCTGTCTTGCCTGAAAGACCATGCACCCCATCTTAAAAAGTGAGCGTTGCCGGACAGGCAGCCAGTGTAGTTCCTTCAAAAGAGGTGTAGAATGATGGGACCGGGGAAGGCCATACACCAGCCGGGCTGCTTGGTTCTGCACCAGCTGAAGTTTGCGGAGGCTGTATGCCGGAATGCCGTTGTAAAGGGCATTGGCATAGTCTAGCCGGGAGATGACCAGGGCAGACATAATGAGTTTAAGTGCCAACGGGGAAAAGAAGCGGGACACAATACGGATAGTTCGAAGCATAAGAAAACAAGAAGAGACAACAGCAGCAACCTGTGAGTGAAGGGTGAGCTGGTGATTAATTTTTATACCCAAAGTTTTTACCGTAGAAGAAGGAAGGGGAGGGATACCAAGAGTGAGGGGCCAAAAGGAAGAGTTCCAGGGACTGGAGGAGCCACCAGTAAGCACCAACTCGGTTTTGTCCGGATTGAGCTTCAGATGGTTGTGGCTCATCCAGTCCCTGATAAAAATCATAATAGACTGAAAATTGGAAATAGCGTGAGGAGAAGAAGACAGGTCAAAGACCAGCTGGAGGTCATCCGCATAGTTATACACCGCGACCTCCAGCTGTTGAAGTGCAAAGATCAGAGGGTAGATATAAAGATTAAACAATAAGGGAGAAAGAGAGGAACCTTGGGGAACACCACAAGTGATCTTCAAAGGGTCTGCCATGAACTCTCCCAGCCGGACCGCCTGTGTCCGATCCCGCAGGAAGGACGAGAGCCACACTAATGCTGACCCCCCGATTCCCGCCGCTCCGATACGTGAAAGCAAGATGGAATGATCCACCGTATCGAAAGCGGCGGAGAGATCGAGGAGCACCAGGGCTTGATGTTTATTTTGGTCCCGACCCTCCCTGAGGGTGTTTCGGACTGACACCACCACAGACTCAGTCGAGTGTTTGGGGCGGAAACCAGCCTGGCAGGACGCCAAGCCTCCCGTGGCCTCAACATGGGTGCTAAGCACCGAGGCAACATGCCGCTCAAGCACCTTGCTCAAGAATGGCAGCAAGGAGATGGGCCGGTAGTTCGAAGAAATTGCAGGGTCGGCCCCTGGTTTTTTCAGAATGGGCACAATGGTTGCCACTTTAAGGGCCGGGGTCACAACTCCCTGAGAGAGGGAACTATTTAGGAAAATAATCGGGGGCTGTGCGCAGACCGAGAAAATCTGCTGCAAAATACGAGCCGGGCAGATGTCAGCTGGTGAGCCCGACTTAACTTTCAGCAGAGTTTCCCGGAACCCGATTTCCGTGATAGGAGGAATTGATGTTAGGCTAAGCGGCAAGGCTGGTGGGCAAGGGTCAACATAAGAAGCAGATGGAGGGGAAATGTTGTTTTTAATATTAAGCACTTTATCAATAAAGTAAGAATTTAATGAGTCGCAGAGGGTCTGAGTAGGAAGGGGTTTCGATGTACTCCTATCTGAGAAGGCTAACTCCTTAACTATCGAGAAAATTTCTCGTGGTTGGTTCTCAGCTGCTAAAATTTTTGATGAAAAGTAAGTAATTTTGGTTTCAACAATCAGTTTCTTATAGTCCTGCCGTAGTGTTAAGTAGCGACTTTTCAGAAGGGGGCAATATTCCCTTCTCCACAATCTTTCAGCGCGCCGAAGGGACGATTTTTTATCTTTAAGGTTAGTGTCAAACCATCTGTTTGCCTCCTTGGGTCTTTTAATTGAAATCCGGCGTAGGGGCGCCGCTGGGTCGCAGCCTTCCTTAAGCCAGGTATCAATCCCAGTGACTTGTGCTGACGAAGGTAAACCATCTAAGTCAGGCACAGTGGCTAGGAGAAAAGATGATAACAAGGTCAAGTCGACCCGGTTCCAGTTCCTGGCCCAGACGTTCTTTTCCCGCGGACACCTGGGTGGTAAGCTAAGATGGTGTTGTTGTCCTTGTTGTTCTCCAGGTGGAAGTTGAGGTCTCCCAGTAGGATGTAGTCCTCGGAGGGGAGGGCGTGAAGTCAGTGATGCCTTCGCTGAATTTTGTGCGGGGTCCGGGTGGTCTATAGATGAGGGTGCCTCTGAGTGTAGTGTTCGATTCGGTGTGAATCTGGAAGTGAAGGTGCTCGGCGGATGTGAGGTTGTCATCGGAACTGGTCGTAATGCGGATGGTGCTCTTATGAACGATGGCGATTCCTCCTCCTGTTTGGTTGATGAGGTCCTTTCGAATGATCTTGTAGTTGTCCGGGATTGCTATGGCGATGTCGGGCGCTGATGAGGCGTTCATCCAGGTTTCTGTAAGGAAGGAGACGTCCGGTGATGTAGTGTCGAGTAGGTTCCAGAGTTCAATGGAGTGTCTGTGGACTGAGCGGGTGTTGAGCAAGATGCACTTTAGGTGGTTAGTGTCGGGGCCCAGTTTGGAATTTGTGGGTTTGGTGTGGGTCTTGATGCAGTCGAACTTGCAGGCGTGGCAGGTGAAGGCTCCATGGGTGCGTCCTGGGGCGGCTTGGTGGCAGTCTGGGAGACGGCCAGAGTTGAGTGCTGAAAGGGTTGCGGAATCGTACGTTATGCGGGAGGAGTGGGGTTTGTGGGGGCCAGGGGGTCTGGCGCTGGGCGCGGTCCCGGCGCGGACGGGCGCGGACGGGCGTAGACGGGTTTACCTTTGGCGCGCCTTTGGGGCGCGACCGCAGCGCGTGAACGCTGCGTGCGGAAGCATCTATCATAAATGGATAGTGGAGGGGGGTGGGGCGAGGGAGGGGCAGCTGGGAGGCGGGGGCGGGGTGGAGAGCCGGGCTGGGAAGGCACAACAACAAACAACAAAATGGCAGCAGGCCAAAAGCCACACAGGACGAGACCCCAACAATAGGTGTTAACAGGGAAGCGTCACCGGCACAATCAGGCACAAATAAATCAATGGCAGCAATGCACAATCAAATTAATAATCAAAGCGCAGCTCAGCAGGCAGTATAGCGCTTACGATACAATTGCACTCAGGCACTGTCTTGAAGTGCTTCCTGAAGGAGAGATGGTCCTGGGTCAGTCGTAGGTGGGTGGGGAGGGTGTTCCACGTCTTGGCCGCTAGGTAGGTGAAGGATCTTCCTCCGGTGGTGGTTCTGCGGATATGTGGAACGGCGGTGAGGGCAAGGCTGGCGGAGCGGAGCTGGCGCGTAGGTGTGTAGAACGTGAGGCGGTTGTTGAGGTATTCAGGGCCCATGTTGTGGAGAGCTTTGTGTGCGTGGGTGAGGAGTCTGAACGTGATCCTCTTGCTGACGGGGAGCCAGTGCTGGTCTCTCAGGTGGGCGGAGATGTGGCTGTGTCGGGGGATATCCAGGACGAGTCGTGTGGATACGTTCTGTATGCGCTAGAGTCTTTTCTGAAGTTTGGCAGTGGTCCCTGCGTAGAGAGCGTTCCCGTAGTCCAGTCGGCTGGTGACGAGGGCCTGGGTGACCATTTCCTGGTTCCCGTGGGGATCGAACGGAAGATCTTTCAGAGCATGCGGAGGGTGTTGAAGTAGGAAGAGGTGACGGCGCTGACTTGCCTGGTCATCGTGAGGGAGGAGTCGAGGATGAAACCCAGGTTGCGTGCGTGGTCCGTGGGCTTGGGGGGGGTGTGTGAGGTTGCGGGCTGCTTTGTTGGGGTCCATAGTGTTGGTGGGTGGGTTTTGGCTCAGGGAGGTGGTGAGCTGGTCGGTGGTGATCTTGCTCCAGCATCTTCGGGGGGCTTGTTGCGGATGGTGGTGGGTCGTTGTTTTCCTGAAGTTGAAATGGACGCAGCTGTGATCGGTCCAGTGAAGTTCGGTGGTGTGGTTTAAGGAGACGTGGTCGCTGGAGGAGAAGACGGGGTCGAGCGTGTGGCCGGCTCGGTGGGCGGGGGTGTTGACCAGTTGCTTGAGTCCGAGGTTGGCGAGGTGGTGTAGCAGGGAGGTGGTGTTGTTGTCCTTGTTGTTCTCCAGGTGGAAGTTGAGGTCCCCTAGGACGATGTAGTCGGAGGAGGCGAGAGCAAGCGGGCTGATGAAGTCTGCGATGGCTTCGCTGAAGTGGGTGCGTGGTCCCGGGGGTCTGTAGATGAGGGTACCTCTGAGGGTGATCTTGGGGTCGGTGTGTATCTTGAAGTGAAGGTGCTCAGCTGTGGTGATGGCGTCGCTGTTGTCGGTCGTGATTTGGATGGTGTTTCTGTGGACAATGGCGATGCCCCCTCCGGCTTGGTTGACGCGGTCACTCCGGATGATCTTGTAGCCTTCCGGGATGGCTATGGCGATGTCGGGGGCTGAGGAGGCGTTCATCTAGGTTTCCGTGAGGAAGGCGACGTCCGGCGCTGTGGAGTCAAGGAGGTCCCAGAGTTCGGCGGCGTGTTTGTGGACGGAGCGGGTGTTGAGCAGGATGCATTCGAGGTGGTTGTGGTTGGCGCCGGTACTGGCGGGCGCGATGCCGGACCGAGGGCAGGTGAACTTGCAGGCGCGGCAGGTGAATGCTCCGTGGGTGCGTTTCGGGGTGGCTCGGTAGCGGGCTGGCTGACGGCCGGTGTTGAGTGCGTGGAGG
Source organism: Lissotriton helveticus (assembly GCF_964261635.1). Lineage (NCBI taxonomy): Eukaryota > Metazoa > Chordata > Amphibia > Caudata > Salamandridae > Lissotriton > Lissotriton helveticus. Next base: position 358,543,200 of record NC_136062.1, read on the forward strand.
GTGGTGGGGTCGTATCTCCGTCGTGTGGGCTGGCTCCGGCGGGGTCCAGGGGTTCTGGCACTGGGCGCGGTCCAGGCGTGGACGGGCGTAGATGGGCTTGCCTTTGGCCCGCCTTCGGCGCGCAATCGGTGCGCAATCAGCTTGCCAGCTGCGCGTGGCTGCTGCGCGTACGCGCCATCTCTGCCATATATGGCGAAGTGGGAGGGAGGAGCAGCTGGGAGACGGGAGCTGGGTGGCGAATGGTGAGCGGGATCGCGAAGAGCAGGAAAAGGGGGTGGGGCCGCAGGGGAGCAGCAACGGGGAGCGGGGGGAGACAAGGTGCTCAGACCAATCCCAGCGCTGCTCACATGCTGGGAATAGCATTCCCAGCATGTGAACAGGGCTGGGGTTGGGAGCCTGTGCAGTGCGCACCAGGTTTCTGACAAGGACGCGAGGATCGGGAGGAAGGCGGCGGCCGTCGGAGCAGGTAATTGCAATTTTATTTATTTTTAATTGTCTTTTTGTGTTTCCCCCTCTCCCCGCCCCACCACTTCACAGTACGAGCGGCCGCTCCTGATTTACATAGTACTGTTTACGGCAACTAAAAACTCTGACGCACACCTATCTTAGAGAAGACAAAGGTTGTTGTAATTGGAACTCGTAGTGCCAGGTTCAATTACCGCAACTTTCTCTCTGCTGGTTTACCAGAATGAGGGCAAGAGTGTTTGTTTGCAGCTGGCAGAGAAAATGCAGTCAGGCTGGCAATGGCCTGAAAGTGAGACTGTGTCCTTCCAACGATGAAGTCCCTACACTGGCTTCCCAATCAGGAGCAGACATGCTCCAAGCGGGCTTGTCTTCTTTCACTCACACCACCCTCGCCAAGAGGAAGGCCACCAGAATAGCATGGGATTGATGCACAATGTGTTTGACCTTTTAACCCCTTGGGCGCGGCCGCGATTCTGCACCTGTGCGGCACTTCTAAAGAGTGGGCGGGATCATGACGGCCCCCAGCCATCTTCAGCACACGCCCACCGTGTTGCATGACGGACGGGGGCCGTCATCAGCATGGAAGGGGTTAAAAGATTACTAACCAAGAGCTGCAAATCCTGAATTTTACTGCAAAACCTATTTTTGCCATTTTTCTTCATCCCACAACTGTTTTAAAACGCTTTGTAAACTGCAAGAAATGTCATAAACTTACAACTTTGTCCTCAGATTGTGACGCAAAGCGCAGTCACACAACTAGCCTGACACCACGGTTTCCACAACATATATTAGAAACCACAACATCTCCAGCCATCTGGCTTGAGTACAACTGGCGGCAACCCGAAATGAACGTTTCCCCCGCTTTGGCAGCAATATCCCTACTGTACACACGCTCATGCGCCTGGCCCTGATCCCAGGGAGGTTAAATAAACATTCATATCATATTTCCAAATATGGGTTAAAGATTCCTTTTATGTGGCTTTCACAAACCCAGTACAATTTTCAGGTCGTGTTTTAAACAGCAACAGTGACTACATTTGTCTCCCCCTCACGCCCCATGCAGAGTGGTCCGATTACCCTTGCGCCGAGAGGACGCATCCAGGCGCCTTTACCATACATGCAGTGCAGCGGTAGCCAGACACGTATATAGGGAGGCATGCACATTTATGGGGATTCCAAAACCCGTTTGTTATACATCACTGTCAGAGAACCTTGTACATAACTCCCTCATTAGCACTATGGCCTGCATCTCTTCAAAGAACTGGACAGCGCGCGAGCCGTGGCTGAGATGCGCATTAAACAACTAGACCAGAAACAGGCGCTGCTTAATAAATGCTGCTCTTTCAGGGTGAAGCGCTTCTTGGCCTGCAGCAGGTTGGGGTCCATATTATGACGTTTACAAAAATGCCTATAACCATATTAGGGCACTACAGCAGTATCTACAAACGTACCAGACCCTACCCACTTTACTATATAGTAAGGCCTATAGAGGAATACATCCTTATAGCAAGAAGCCCACTCCTCACTGGGTGACTTCTGCCACACAAGACACTGTTTCCACTAGTAATGAGATATCCGTGGATGTGTCCTCTGTGGTCAGGTGAGGGTCACTCTTGGCTGGGATCCGATCTGACCTACTCAGCAGCCTGGGATCCAGGGTGACCCCAGGGTAGAAGCAGGCTTTGGAGGTGTCAAGACAGACAGGGCCAACAGTCTCCGTCTAGTTCAAAGGGGGAAACATTCCCCTTCAAAAAGAAAATAACGAAGAAAAAGACTCGCAAGTCTATTAGCCGTGTGCAAAAAACAATGAACACAATCATGTACAAAAAAACAATGAACTCAATCATGCGCAAATACCAATTAACACAAAAATGTGCAAAAAAAACACTGAACACAACCATGTGAAAAAAAAACAATGAACACAATCATGTACAAAAAACACTGAACACAATCATGTGCAAAAAACAATGAACACAATCATGTGCAAAAAACACTGAACATAATCATGTGCAAAAAACACTGAACATAATCATGTGCAAAAAACACTGAGCATAATCATGTGCAAACTGAACACAACCATGTGCAAAAAACACGGAACACAATCATGTGCAAAAAACACTGAACACAATCATGTGCAAAAAACAATGAACACAATCATGTGCAAAAAACACTGGACATGATCATGTGCAAAAAACACTGAGCATAATCATGTGCAAACTGAACACAAACATGTGCAAAAAACAGTGAACACAATCATGTGCAAAAAACAATAAATACAATCATGTGCAAAAAACACTGAACATAATTATGTGCAAAAATCACTGAACATAATAATGTGCAAACTGAACACAATCATGTACAAAAAACAGTGAACACAATCATGTGCAAAAAACAACGAACACAATCATGTGCAAAAAACACTGAACATAATAATGTGCAAACTGAACACAATCATGTACAAAAAACAATGAACACAATCATGTGCAAAAAACACTGAGCATAATCATGTGCAAACTGAACACAATCATGTGCAAAAAACACTGGACATAATCATGTGCAAAAAACACTGAGCATAATCATGTGCAAACTGAACACAACCATGTGCAAAAATCACGGAACACAATCATGAGCAAAAAACAATGAACACAATCATGTGCAAAAAACAATGAACACAATCATGTGCAAAAAATACTGAACACAACCATGTGCAAAAAACACGGAACACAATCATGAGCAAAAAACAATGAACACAATCATGTGCTAAAAACAATGAACACAATCATGTGCAAAAAATACTGAACACAATCATGTGCAAAAAACACTGAACACAATCATGTGTGAAAAACACTGTACATAATCATGTGCAAAAAACACTGAACATAATCATGTGCAAAAAACACTGAACGAAATCATGTGCAAAAAACACTGAACACAATCGTGCAAAAAACACTGAACGAAATCATGTGCAAAAAACACTGAATACAATCATGTGAAAATAACAATGAACACAATCATGTGCAAAAAACACTGAACATAATCATGTGCAAACTGAATACAATCATGTTAAAAAACACTGAACATGATCATGTGCAAAAAACAATGAACACAATCATGTGTGAAAAACACTGAGCATTTTCATGTGCAAAAAATACTAAACACAATCATGTGCAAAAAACAATGAACACAATCATGTGCAAAATACACTGAACACAATCATGTGCAAAAAACAATGAACACAATCATGTGTGAAAAACACTGTACATAATCATGTGCAAAAAATACTGAACATAATCATGTGCAAAAAACACTGAACGAAATCATGTGCAAAAAACACTGAACACAATCGTGCAAAAAACACTGAACGAAATCATGTGCAAAAAACACTGAATACAATCATGTGAAAATAACAATGAACACAATCATGTGCAAAAAACACTGAACATAATCATGTGCAAACTGAATACAATCGTGTTAAAAAACACTGAACATGATCATGTGCAAAAAACACGGAACATAATCATGTGCAGACTGAACCCAATGTGCAAAAAACAGTGAACACAATCATGTGCAAAAAACAGTGAACACAATCATGTGCAAAAAACACTGAACACAGTCATGTGCAAATAACAATGAACACAATCATGTGCAAAAAACACTGAACATAATGGTGTGCAAATACACTGAACACAATCATGTGCAAACTGAACACAATCATGTGCAAAAAACACTGAACATGAGCATGTGCAAAAAACACGAAACATAATCAAGTGGAGACTGAACACAATCATGTGCAAAAAACACTGATTACAATCATGTGCAAAAAATTTACATAATTATGTGCAAAAAACACTGAACATAATCATGTGCAAACTGAGCACAATCATATGCAAAAAACACTGAACATGATCATGTGCAAAAAACACTGAGCATAATCATGTGCAAAAAACACTGAGCATAATCATGTGCAAACTGTACAAAATCGTGTGCAAAAAACACTGAACACAATCATGTGCACAAAAACACTGAACACAATCATGTGCAAAAACAATGAACAATCATGTGCAGAACACACTGAACACAATCATGTGCAAAAAACACTGAACATATCCATGTGCAAACTGAGCACAATTGTGTGCAAAAAACACTGAACACAATCATGTGCAAAAAAACAATTAACACAATCATGTGCAACACACACTGAACATAATCATGTGTAAACTGAACACAATCATGTGCAAAAAAAACCTGAACATTATCATGTGCAAACACTGAACATAATCATGTGCAAACTGAACACAATCGTTCAAAAAACACTGAACACAATCATGTGCAAAAAACACTGAACACAACCGTGCGAAAAACACTGAACACAACCATGCAAAAAACGCAATACAACCAAGAACTAATTTTTAACAGTCCTGTGCAAATTTGACATCTAACTACATTTTAAATGCATCTACCAGGATATTTAGTAACTCTGTTTTAAGACCACACACTGTTTCCTTTAAGAAGAAAATAATTGCTGTAACCCAAAGTCTAACTCGGTATTTATCACCCTCAGGGGAAGTGGTGATTGGCTGGCCTTGGACTAAATCCAGTGTCTTGAGGCCAAAAACTGCAAAGTTCGGCCAGACCCAAATCCCAGACTCCCTCTGACCACAATACAATCGAGGTGCCTTACAGGAACTCCCTGTGATTTCACGTGCGCTATTGTGCAAGCCTGTATTATGATGACAACCATTTGTATTTGATATCGGAACACGCGATTAGCAAAGGGTTTCTAGACAACCCAAGGCAACCTGCAGAAAACAATAACATGATCATGGGAAAAGAAGAAAGAAGGTAGTAAAATCTTTTCTGAATTTCAGGATTGACTTAGAGGCTCCTCTGCAAGTGAACTGCAGGATGTGGGTGAGAAAGGCCATACTACAGAAAAAAGTCACTGAAAAAGCACATATCTACCACTCATAATGCACAACTTGGATTGTACCAGCAGAGTGCACACTGGGAGCTGTACCATGCACAGTTATGTGTAAATTATGCAAGAAATATAAATAATTATCAATGTATTAATTGGTTCAATAGATTGCAAAAACATGCATTCTGTCTGATACTGTTCACTCTCTAACCTTATTACAAGGAAAAGGACAGGTCAGGGAGTTGGGCAAAGTGTACCAGGTGTTCACTGACGCTCGTAAAGCTACTTTTGATGTTAACCTCTGATTAATCAACAGCTCTCCTTACATTAAAAAATGGATTATCGTGTAGTTATCCTAAGAATGCACCGCTCCTATGCAATAAAATATGGGAATCTTTGTGGGCTCTGGGCGTGTGAAGTTATAAGTAACTTAACCCTGTACTGTTCTCTCCTCCTCCACTTCCTCGTACAATTACAATGCTATTTTGCAGCAGAGGTGTCCACCATGGGTCCACGAAGGCGGAGTGCTTCCTGGATTTTAAGATAATCACAGTGTCAGATGGTCCCATTGCAGTTAATTGCATTGAAATTAATTTTATGAGAATTAATGAATATCTAAAATGCACCCACGCCTGATGTGTCACCCACTGTAGGACATGTCTGGTTTCTGGGCAAATACAACTGTTTAATAAAAATCAATGTTCTTTTAATATTACCTCGTGATGCATTTCTTTACCTACGGGGGCAGCTTAAGGAATATCAAACCCATTACCTTAGGTTAAAAAAAAGGAGGTTCAATACTCAGGGTATAATTCCTTGTTCGAAATAGCTCAAGTATTCATAGATCTATGCCAGAATGCACCAACAAGTAAATTTAAAAATGTATTCACAGCTTTTTTCCCTATTTTTTTAAACTTTCTTTTAGACACAATGGAAAAATAATAGTCCATGAGTGATAATATTACATGTGCTCTATATGGTGCTGGAGCTCACCATAACATTGAGGACGGAGTAAAATAAGTGTCTTGTCTATATAAGACATGACAACAGTATCCATCACACGGCTGCCATTCGGATGGACCCCTGGCTACCTCTGGAGCTTTTATTTACATGATGGTTGGTGTTCTTCATCAGGTCAACTGAATTTAACCTGTCCTTAGTCAAGAGAAGCCGTATATGAGACTATCCCATAGTCTTTTAAGATGAGCATGTCATTTAATGTCTTTATTGACATTTAATTGCTACTAGTTACTTGTGAATTGATAGACACAGATATCCAGTTCCAGGAAGGCTGGGTACCATGTCCTGGGCCCTTCATCCACCTTTCCATATTTTTAGTGAGTAACGCGCTCATCATTTCACAGGGCACACAGGGCCAGACTGCTAGCCTTAGCTCAGAGTGCTGTCTGCCTATTGAAAGGACCCGCCATCTGCTCCAGAGGCGGCCATTTTAATCATCTGCCCCCCACGAGCCCAGGTCAGGAGGTCACTTGCTGATTGACAGTCCTCTTTTGACCACTTCTCTTTTGCATTGCAAAAAGATGCACTACTCGGTGATCTCAAGCGATTTCCTTTTTGGGGGTTCAGTCAGGGGCTGCAAATGACAGTCATTTATCTTACTTTCGCCTGCACCCCTGGGGAGCCCTGAAACCTCCACCTGAGGTCTTCAGGCCAAGATCTTTCTTGTTTGGTGCGTTTTGGGGGGTACAGCGGGGACAACCGTCTTGCAGATGGTGGATAACGCAAATTCACAAACTTATGAAAGACATTAAATTAATGTATTATACAACATTCAATGCACAGGCTTTGGGGTATCTCTTCCCTTCCGCCTCATGGCACATTGCAATGAGGACACAGGGGCACGTGTTTCATCGGTACAGCAGGTACAGTTGCACCTCGGATGGGGGTGAGCAACCCATGGCAGCCCAACTATGACAGCCTTCTACCAACCAACCAGTGAGCTGTGAGGCCCATTAGCTTAGCTTCACTAGGGCGCCAGGCAACGTTAAGTTGCTACACGTCTGGAAGGATATAGCTCAATGGATTTGCAACGCTGCCTATCGCCCATTGCAGTCCAACCGACACCTACAGTTTGTATAAGGACATTTCTTCGTCGAGCATCTGCAAGATAAGTTTACAGAGAGTTTACTTAAAATACTGCATAGGAATTCAGCAATCGATGACAGCGAAACGCAGAATTTCCAAAAGATGCGGTGAGTGATGCTTTATAAGACATATGCAAAGGATGCCGCAAAGACTACACTTTAGATCTTCTTGAGTAGATTTGTGAACGCAGAGTAGCATTCTGGGGCAGTTCGTGAAGCATAATACCACTAGTGAGGACTCTGAGGCGAAGTACTTGCGCTTAGAGAGGAGCCGTCACTCAAACTGCTCATATAGTGAAGGAGTCGCTTTTATAATCCACCAGTGATTATTCTGGTCTCACTTTGGGTACAATTCACCTGTTTTGCAGAGGCGGAGCTGGGCAATACAAAATGTGGAACCTTGGAAATGGTACCAGACTGATGCGGACAGGGCTGTCTGCCTGCTGGGGTGGGACAAAGAGGGTCACAGGTGAGACAATCAACTGTGGGCAAACTCTCCCTAGGCTTTGGGACAGACATATTGTTAGTGCATTAATATGCCAACTGTGTACTGGCACAGAACAAAACAAGGGTGTTGTTGCCATGCCCACGAGTTTAAAAGCCCCCTGAAGTAACTTCAGCTGTGAGGTTTGTATTCTTATTACCGCGCTCAGTTGTGAGAGTAGTCCAGAGAGGGGGAGGGGCTGCCCTGAACTGCATCAAGTCTTCTACCCAGGAAGGCTGAGCCAGAGAACCTTCTAGAAAAGTAAAAGGCTACGCATTTAGTGCAAGGAAAGCTCTAAATGTTAACAAAACAATGGGCACAAAAGTCCACCTCTGATTGGAGGTTGCAGACATAAATAGGAAATGTTTTCTTTGGTAACCCGCGACAACGCTCGCATATGTAGAGTTGGAGTGTTTTCTAATTTAGACACAACTACATGAATTAAATTCGTTTTTAGGTTGGTGTCACTTTCATTGCGGTGGCAAGGGTGCCAGAGGCCCCGACGCAAAAAAGGAAAATGGGTCTTTCGTCAGCTAAAAAGAGTCGCATTTGGGGTGCAGTGTACCCCTCAGATCCATGGGACCCGGTGCCACTGCACCCGACGCACTGTTTATAGCTGCGCCTCTGGTCGCTATTCCCACCTCTTGCAGAATAGTATATACTGGTGGCAAAGGCTGCTTTCGTCAATGTTTGAGCTATTCCTTCACACCTTTAACCACACACCCTCTGATTGGCTGGCCCAGTTACAGAAACTCTCTGCTGCCCGCCTTGCCGAATTCCAAAAGGTCTTTTCCCAGGCCTGGTTATCTGTGATTAAGTAACCTAGAAGATGGCATTATGTTACCTGGCTATTGTTTGCCCGTCTCCTCGGGTTTAGCTTAAGAGATTTATCAGGCCAAGCCGGGTCTGCTCCCGAGAGAGGGGTCATGACCCCTTTGTGCACTGACAAAAGAAAACCCTGAAATCTGCCACGCTGACATGTCCTGCAGTAAATCAAAACGCCTGAAATGAGCCTAAAACGGCCATTTTACTTCATAGAAAAAAAACTTTTTTCTAATAAGAAATCTACTTGTCAGATGTAACTACGTAAAAGTAAATCCTTGGGTTCGCTCTTGTAATGCTACAAAAGGCGACCCAAGAAAAGTGTGTTAGCCAGTACTAGGAAGAAGAAAAGACAAAGCTGTTTGGAAATTGGTTTTCTGTCCGGAAAAGGACAGGCTGGCTATGGAGTGGATAAGGTGGCTGTGAAATGGGTAGACTAGGGAATAAAAAGAGGAAAGTGGCAAGGAAAAAGGGTAGAATGACCGTGTGAAATAGTAGATTAAACCCTAAAAGAAAGACTAGCCTGCAGGGAAAGGAATGAGGAATGGGGAGACAGGCAGTATTTCTGTAAAGACTAAATAGGAGACCACCTGAGGACTGGGTCGATTGATTTGGGCATGGATAGATTGGTCTGGGCATGGGTAGATAGGTCTGGGCATGGGTAGATTGGTCTGGGCATGGGTAGATTGGTCTGCGCATAAGTAGACTGGTCTGGGATTTGGTAAATCGCTGAAGAACGGATACACAGGCTGAGAAATGTTTAGGCCGGCCTAGAAATGGATAGCATGGTCGGGCAATGGATACAGTAGCAGTAGCTAGATAATGGATAGAACGGCCAACCAATGGATAGAACAGCTGGCCAATAGGCAGAACAGCTGGGCAATGGGTAAAACATCTGGCCCATAGATAGAACAACTTAAGTAGGTAGAAAAGCAGTGGCATGGGAAGAATAACTGTGAAACAGAAAGACTGTGGAATGGGTACAAAGGCTGTGGAATGGGTAGAACGGCAGTGGAATGGGTAGAAAGGCAGTGGAATGGGTAGAAAGGCAGTGGAATGGGTAGAAAGGCTGTGGCATGGATAGAAAGGCTGTGGAATGGATAGAAAGGCAGTGGGTGAGTAGAAAGGCAGTAGAATGGCCTCACTTTGAAGCTCACGCTTTCTTTATCCGGTGCCCAAACGTTGCCCCCATTCTCAAACACAGATCCGTCAGAGCGGGGCTGATAGCCTGGTGTTGTGTCCACACAGCTGAACCTGGCCCCTTTGTTCCCAGCACAGCTGGGGTCTCTGCAGACATCACAGCTCCATTTCTAATTTTTACCAGCGCAGCCGCAGAGTATCACCCGGCTAATTCTTCGAGTTTAAACAACGAGCAGCCCAAATGCAAGATGGTTAAGGCCTGATGCAAGGCGCCCAGCAATGACGTAATCACTGTTTGTCACAGCAGTGCTAGCGTCAGGCACAGACTGGTGACGTGCATCCTATCTCTCTGACTTCAGCAGCAAGAAGACTTCACGATGCTCTAAGGCACCTACAGCGAGAAAGATGATGATAAAAAGCAACTGTATAAAGTTTTTGGGATTAAGGGATGGATAACTCAATTCTTGTGAAATGCAAGTCTTGCACCCAGTGGAAGGCTTTTGAGCATTTCCTACCATTTCCTCGTCCATTAGATACTCTAGGCCTAGGGCAAGAGTATCATTAATGTGTTGTCATGAACTGTTTGATGCTCATGGGCAAGTGCGCCATAAATGTGTAGTACATCCAGGCCAGAAATTTTCTTTGAATTCTGGGACTTGCAGTCCTGATTTTGTGATGGGTTAAAATCCTAGCATGCAAGGGAAAAAAAAACCTGGAATGGAGGAGCTTCCCTTGCATGGCACTTGGAAAGTTGAGAGTAGCACAGGTGTTTTCATTAGATAGTCAGATACTCAAGGCCGAATGGGCCATTGAGTAGTCAGGTTCTAACTCAGTCTGTTTCTTGAGACTCTGACATTTGGATAAGTGGAGTAAATAAATGAAAAATCCATATTTTTGGCCCTTATTTTTTCCCCCATCTTCTTTATTTCAATTACTTTCCATGAGGTTTTCGACAACAGGCATTGTACTATTGTGTGGCAACTTAAAAGCTGCATAACATGCGACCCACTATTTAGACATGGTGCCCTTAGGCAGACAGATTCACACATTCAATACTACAGTGTACACATATTACCCCAGTAGAGCAAAACCGGCTTGGAAAACACTTACTAATGCCTCACAGATGCAGAATTCTGTGCAATCTGTGTGCACAAAGTTAGAAAGTGCACACATACAGCAACTTTAATAGCACATCTAAGAACTCTGTGAATCGACACCATCAGAGGAGGTCGGTATGTTGGAACAGGAACAGGGTTCGTAAGTGTCCCAAATCAATAGTGTACGTATAGGAACATTATCAGGCCCTTTCATGCTCCCTTACCTCCAGGGGACGTAAACAAGGCTGTGCAAGTCTGCAGGAAGCACACAATGGTGCACCAAACAAGCATCTATTTGGGAAGGAAAGAGATCTGTAGAATAGCAGAGACGCATGTGCACTGCCGGCTCACATGCACCCAACACGGGTACCACGGCCGCTCCTATAGTAAACTAATTCAAGGCGGTTGTCTAGGGTGCCACAAGTTACCACCACAGGCAGCACAGGATGCCACATTGCCTGTAGACGGGCTTGCAAATGGCAGTTCGTGAAAGGCGAATGAAATCCTTTGCGGGCCTGCCCTTAACAACTCTCTGAGCTATGAAGGCATGTGCAGGAATGCCACCCTAGGCAGTGCACTTGCATTCTCATGAATGCACTAAATCCTCGTTACCAGCTTCCAAAATCAAAGCTTCCTGATTTTTTTGTTTTTTTTAGCATATGCGAAAAAAAGTGCCAGTTGTTATCCGAGCACCTGGTATTGAACTATGAAAAATAGAACTCATAAAAGGCAGGGCTGCCAAGCGTGTGTATTGGAAACATGCCCCCTCGAGGGTCACTTCGGGGCTTGGCACAGCTACAGAGGCAAGCTGTTGGCTCCAGCTGCTCAAACAGATCGCGGGCCTTGGTGCGCGCAGGTTCACAACAGAACCGCGTGCTAGGGCCGTCCATGCGGAAGGATCTGCAGCGCGCACGCGCCTGCGGCTTCCTGCGCGCGCTCTCCGGCCTGGAGCGAGCCGGAGTTTACATCTGAGTTTTTTTGGGTTCTAGGTCCAGGAGAATTAAGTCTTAGTTATCTGAAGGCGATTCTTTGTCCCTGTTGACTAGCTCTGCCAGGCTCTCAGCTTCTGCCCATTTCTTGGTTTCTGTCGCTGGAATACGTGGTCCCCATATTAAGGGTGTCGGGTCTCAATTTACATTCTGTGAAGTAGGCTAGAGGCCAGATATGTGAGATGGAGAATATTATGTTGGATTGCTTTGTATTTCTCTATACTGTTTTAGGGCATAATGTTATTCTTTTCCATTCTTGATCTGTTAAATCACTGTTTAGTCCGGCCTCCCAGGCTTCTACTAGTCCATGTCAGCTTGCCTTGGTCAGCTTTTGTTATGCCGCATAAACTCTTCTTAGGGAGTTTCTCCTTTGCTGATTTGTTATATAGCTTCTAATCATACATGGGCCTTTGGAGCTTCCACATGTTGTTGTCTGTGTTTTTCTTATTTCCCTAATGTGTTAAATGATATGGCTGTGCCTGTCGGCATGGAGTATACTTGTTGTAGTGTTTCAAATATTTGCAGTCGTTTCATCGTATAAATCACCCATTGCTCTAATTCCAGCATTTGCCCAGGCTATTCTATTTGCAGTTTTCTCTAGCTGCCAAAAATGGTGTCAGACACCACAAACGCAACATTGGGATGTGTGCTACGCCCGTTTTGGTCTTATGTCACACTCAGTGCCAACAGACAGTGGGAACTGCCAGGGGCATGAAATTCTCATGCCTTTGGGTGAACTCATAAGCACATTAGTCAGCAATGATCTGTACTCAATCATTTCCTTCATATGGAGGGGCACCAGGGAGGGCTGGTAATTGGTCTATAGTGCAGCCCACTGCAGTTGTGTAACCAGGTCAAAATGCTTAATTTAGGGGTCTGTAGGCCTCCTTTGGATGTTCAGCTTAACAAGCACAATTTATGTATTTGTCCTCCTCACGCTACGTCCTTAGTACAGTGTCTATGTCTGCAAAGAAGTGTTTGGGTAGACAGCCCAGTATGGTGGAGAACCAACACAGAAAGCTCACAACAGCATCTATGGCTATGCTACCCTCCGTCCAGAGGGGAAACGTCTTCCAGAACATTACTGATGCATTAGTAGCTGCGAGAATCTTAAACAGGTTTCTTTCTAGGAACGATGAATTTTGCCTATAAACTTGGACTTCCCCAGGTATTTGAAGGTTTCATCTTGCCATTTATGTGGGAGATGTGGTAGGTGGTGTATGCCATATTTGTCTAGACATTTAGGTGGCTAGAAGCGTTGTCAAATATCTCAAGCGACATTAATGCGTCAATCAAGCCCCCTTCCATGGCTCAGAATTTTTGAAAATTGTCCTTGTAGAGGGCAATGGAGTGGAAGGACGAACCTACAGAGATGCCTTTTCTTCACCCATCTCATGGAAAGTTGCTGCAAAAAGTTCCATCACAAGTGCGAACCAAAGTGGGGACCGCGTTTTGATATAGAATGGTTCAGAGTACAACATACCCTTTTCATCCAAGCTATAAGGTAAGTGCATAGGAGTCTGACCCATTTGCTTATTACTGGACATATCTAATTTTATGAAAAAGATGGGGCGGCTTGAAAGGAATGCTCCCAATAGGTTTAAAAATGCAATTTCATAGCCCCTTGAATTAATTGGACAGTACCCCTAGACGTTGCCCGCAGGCTGATGCCTTATGGAAGAGTTAACCCTGGCTTTGGGATCTTGGCTAACACCTAGCTTTGATGGAAAGAGTCCATAGCCATAAGAACTCTGTAAAAATACTAAGAAAGGTGGATTTGCTGTACAATTATCTGCACATCAATTTCCGTTCTCTTATCAAGTCCCATTTGTCCCTGAATCAAGCTCCACACATTTAATACTGAGTGCAACAATGGTGTTTTGATGCGCATCCACCTAGAGCATCTACAAAAACCTCCTGCCCACAGAAACTGTTGCAGTACGGCACAATACCAAAAATGATACACCAGTGTACATCTTATGTAGTCCCTTTTATCCTTTGTGCAATTCAGCACTTAATATCCATCAATCTTTATCAAGAATCGACTTTGTCATTTCCAATAGCCATGTTGAGTTGACAGTTCAAATTTTATTTCTTAAAAACCAGCCGACGCGCGTTTCGCCCTATTCGGGCTTCCTCAAGGCCATTCTACTGATATGATATATAATACTCCTTTATTGGCACAGCTTTGATAGAATCAATCTTTTCTTAATACAAGATTCTGATGCTAAGTAACTTTCGCTGTTAATATAAATAACACGTCAATGTACTAAGATGGGGCGGCTTGAAAGGAATGCTCCCAATAGGTTTAAAAAGGCAATTTCATAGCCCCTTGAATTCATTGGACATTACCCCTAGACATTGCCCGCAGGTTGATGCCTTATGGAAGAGTTAACCCTGTCTTTGGGATCTTGGCTAACACCTACCTTCGAAGGAAAGAGTCCATAGCCATAAGAACTCTGTAACCTGGAAATTACTCAAATTGAGGCCTAAGCTAAACAACGTAATATGTAAAGCTATAAGATATTTGACATGACATTTTGAACAGATGCATATAAGGGATAGCGCGAAGATCGAATTTTAGTATGATGTGCTGGTGTTGGGTTCTTTTCATTGTCCAAATGGCGTACAACAGTGTTCTTCTGTCGTGTGGCTGGAGAAGGCCTCTCTTCTGGTTTGCTCTTGCTACATTTCTTCATCTCCAGCCTGGCAATGTCCGACTCCTGATTGGTGGAGGATGTCTGAGGTGGTTAGTGTCTCGTCAGGATTGGAGGAGCATTATTTCAGATGGCCTCGTAAGCTATGCATTATATCCAGGGCCACTGGGATTGTGCGACCACTGCAATTTTTACATAATTATAGATTTGCCGCATTTCTATCCATCATATGCCGCATAATCATCAAATTTTAACAAAATAAATGTTCTTTCTAACTCAAACGGGTTAAAAGCAGAGCTGGACTGGCCGTAGCGGGCACCGCGCATCACCCTGGTGGGTCGGCCAAGGTGGGGGCCCATTTTGGACCCCTGGGGTGCAGTTTTTGTTACAGGGGTCGGTTTTACAGCATAGCTGCAATATTGGCCCCTTGTAACAAAAGCGGCAGAGGTGAGATGGGAGTTGGGCTTCCAACTAGCACATACCCAACTCCCCCCCATCCCCCACCAGGGGCCGGCCGAGCTGTTTGCCAGGGCCGATTTCGATTCCCAGTCTCGCCGTGGTCAAAAATTACTAAAAATGCGACAACACTTGTTACAGTGCAGTGGAAGGCCCTTTGCAAAGCTGGACTAATCGCCTTTATTTTATTTTAAAAGTTTTGTATTGCACAAACATGACCCAAGTAGGTATCAGAGCGCTTTACATACAAGTTGCAGAAGACTGTTGCTCTGTTGCTATATTTGGATGTTCAACTGGTACTAATGAGGTCAACCAATGCCCACAGAGTATTACTCAGTTAAAAAATGATGAAATAATGAAGTAATACTATTCCAAAATGTGCTACATTATGCAGTATAATTTGCCTTTTCTTTCCGCATAATTTTCTCAACCCTGCCACATTATTTGGCCCTCTCCTGCCGCATAATTCCAGTGGCCCCGAGTACATCTTTAAGAGAGCACATGCAGTGAGGTGAATCCTGTGCACTTTCTTCAGTGATGCTCTGAGACCTTCTCAGGTCCCTGATAAGAAACGCGACAGCATTCAGTGCCTTTGAGCACGCGTTGTCAGCATTTAAGGACAGGGGGACTGTTGAAATAAGATCTGTTTTAAGGACAAAAAGGTTCATTCTTTTTCAGGAGGGAAGGCCTTCTTGGTTTTCTTTCCAACATGTCTTATTTTGGGAAAGGAGTGGCTCTCGGGTAGTGCCCAGCCCCCCCTCCCCCTCTCCCCCAGAGGTCCCTCCAAGTCTAATCTGAGAGTCACCGTCTCAAGGCCCTATGTAGACCTGCCCCATCTCCCAGAAGTCAAAAATGTTTAAAAATTGGCAGATTTGGCGTTGCATAGTTAAACTTTAATCCATGGTTTGTTGTGTGTTGTCAACGAGCAGTAATGTTGTGTTGACCTTTAGACATGCGCCAGAGGTCCAATTCCACACACCTGAGAACATTCAGAACAAATAGGATTAAGCAAACCACGCCCACCTGTGCACAACATCGCATCGAAAGTACATAATTGGCTAACAATGTCGCTCAACAGAAGGGCGCCTAAGTCCAGATAATGACTGGTGTGCTGCCCATTGGAATGAAATGAACGTCACACTCCTTCCCCGGAAACACCCGCAGACATGCTGCTTAAAGATCCCTCAGTGTTTGTTGCATCCTGTTCAATAAACACTATGAACCATTTCCCCGTGTCCGCATAGACAGCAGTGCTCGACAATCATGGCAAAGGCCACACTTCCGGTCTTACACGGATTTGTTGTTTACAGTTCTCGAAGACGCACTCAGTCCAAACCTGAAGGCTTTTGGAACAGCCCAGGATGTGGCATAATGACCAGAAATGTCGACTTTGGAGCTGGGGAACCAAGGGGCATATTACCAAGGAATACTGGATATGTTAGCGGAGAAAACATGCTATTAGCAACGTTTTTCTCCATTGTGCTAAAATATCCAGCTATAGCGGCGAAATGCGTGAATATCGCTGAGAATACAACTATATTCACGCATTAGCGACGAAATGCTCTTAGCCATGTTATCCACCTCCCATTGGATAACATGGCTAAGAACTGGTCCGGGCAGGTGTTAGTGTTTGGAGATATTCGCGCTTAGCGCGAATATTTTCATCACTACGCCTGCCTTGCTAATAGGCGATAGCGATGTTAGCGACTGCTTTCAGTCGCTAACTGGTTGGGTATGCCCACTTTGCATGTCATTAGCGATAAACATCGCTGACATGCAAAGCGGGCCCCAAACCGCTCGCTATCGCCTAAAAGCTGTCGCTAACATCAGTTAGCGACAGCTTGCTAATAGGGCGATAGAATTATCGCCGCTTAGCGGCCAAAAACGGCCGCTAAATTGGCGTTGATTGCCCATCGCCCTGCTTGATAATATGCCCCCCGAATTCGAGTTTCAGCGTCGGCTCAACATCCTGTGATTCTGGTCACCTCACGCAATCTCCCCGCGCCTACCAAAACTTAATGTGGCCTTGTAACTGGTGCTCGAGTAAAGCGCTCCAGTACCATCGAGTCGAGTTCGCGCTACACAAAACTGCAAAATAAAATAATTAAGGCTGCTCGGATTCGTAAGGTATCCAAAGGCATGCACTACGAATAGTTTAAAATATATATATATTTTCCGTTGCTAGGGAGATAGGGATCTGTGATGGCACACTTGTGTGGGAATTCCCTGACATGCACCTCGGTTCAAGTTTTCCTTTCTACCTGTAAACAGACTTTCTTTTGTGTCGCCACTGGGTAGGTACACAGTATTCAAAGCGCCTGCCCTTTCAAAGTTATTGAAACCCAAGCGGCGGCTCTGCGCACACATCGCGGTGAGTCACGCCACCGTGAACTGGTTTCACCACTCGGCCGCGTGTAAACACAATACGCTGCCTTTTAACACAGAAATCTTTGTTGCCCTGCAAGTGCACGCCAGGGTCAATACAGAGCCCCCTCCCCTTCTTTCGCAATTCTAATTAGAAGCGGAAGGAACAATGTGGACAATCTAAGGCTGAAAACAGGGGGCGGGGCCGGGCTGTGGTTCATGAAAGTCTAAGGAACGCCCCCTATTCTCCCGGAAACTGCTGTGTGAATGGGAAACACTGCGGGGCTTCCTGCGACGGGTTCTTTATGTGGCACGCACTGTTCTAGACTCAAAACAGGGCAGCCACGGGTAGAGTACAGGCTGGAAGCATACTGGTTGTAATCAAATGACCCCATGAGGTTTTACAACCAAGGCCACTGCAATTATTTTTTGCATGAGTATAAATTTCGTGGCATTTTCCACATACTTCATCTTTTGCCGCATAATCTGCAGATTTTAATTAAAAAAATAGCTCAAATGGATCAAAAGTTACAAAAAAGCTGCAGCACGTGTTGCTGAGCAGAAGAAAGTCCTTCACACAGGTTGGCCTGGTCATTTTTCTGCAGCATATTGCTGTTTTTGGGTGTCAGCCTGGCGATGAAATAATGAGGTAACACTATCATAAAATGTGATGCATTTTACCGCACAATTTGCGTGTTCTTGCTCCATAATTTGAATTACGCCGGCCTAATTGGCATAACTTTGGTAATTTTGCATCATAACAGTTACATGAAATTACAATGTTTAAGCACAAAACTCCAAATGTGAATGCAAGCGGAAGTGTTTTGAGCAAGAGCGACTGGAAATTAACTAGAAATTACAAATTCGAGTTGAATTTTTACCTAGAGAGTTCAGGTAAATTCATGACTGTGAGATGTGCTTCATGCAATTTTGTGTAAGTTTAAGATAATTACACAACAGCAAATTACACAGATTTCGCACACCCCTTATTTCAAAACATTGGCCGTCAGTCAACGTTGTACTATCATATGGGGGCAAGGGCAGCTTTCTAGACAGAAGGATGCTTAACCTATCCAGCATCATCAACAGACTTGAGAGAAAAGTACATTATTTCTGGATAGGCAGATATATGATTTGCTGCTGCAGAGACATAATTGGCGTTACAATAAGACATTGCTAAAACTACACCTATTACCACGTATCAACTTGCTGCACTGCGGGTTTTGCCATTACAGATTGCTGAAAATAACATTTGTTGCAATTACAAATTGTGATTGTATTAAATATATCAAACTGGAAGGAACAATGGCCTTGCCAGGATTTCAGATTCAGACCCAGAGGTTACATCAGATGTCTACAGGGAACGCTCAGCTTGCTGAGTCACCCTGCGAGGTAGTCACTCATTTTATCGCTCACAAAAGGATGAAAGTCGACCGCAGTGCTTTTACTATAATAGGAACCATAACCCATTACTTTATCAGCAGGTGACTTTATCAATGGTAGCCAAGTATATTTATGTATTTAGTAAGTGCGTACCATTGACTAAATTGTGTCTAGGGGAGGAGATGTGGCCAAATGGCCAGAGCTAATGAATTTGGAACTGAACACCAGGTTTGAGTCGAGATGTCCGGTCAACATCCCGTGATTCTGTGCAAATGACAATCTCTCCAGGCCTAACAAAATAATAATCTGACCTTGTGTAATGTAACTGGTGCTCATGCAAAGTGCTCCAATGCCTTTGGCCAAGTTTGTGCTACATAAAACTACCCACCAAAAAAAATAGGCCCAATGAGCACAGAACATTTGTTCTTCTCAGAATCTACAGCTGGTTCTCGAGACGGTCAGCAGGGATGAGCCGACAACCTGGGCCCTGCGTGCATTTCTATGAGTCGAGTAGACAGGAGCAGGCCTGACGCAAACATTTATGAACCAAAGTCGAAATCTTGAAGTCCATCCTTCTCTCACTGGCAACCAGTGTAAGAACTGCCTGAAATGACGGACTCTGGGTAGTCCCAAGATCTACAGCATTTTGAACGGTTGAAAGCCTTATTAGGTGATGCTCAGGGAAACCATAAACCGAGCATTTCCATATCTATTTCCATATCGGTATCTTTTATCGACTAGGCACTAAATGATGTGTGTCAACTGGAAGAAAAAGAATGGTGGCTCTTGAAGCTTCAACTTTTGATCATTTGGTTACTATAAGGTACTGTGTGTCTTTGCTTTGTCACCCTAAGTGCTCCAGGTATGCCCGGACGTGGGTCCTGGGCTCACTATGCCACTGAATTCAAGCTAGCCTGGCTGATGAGGGGTGATGCCCCGAAACCGGTCACAGGATGCTTCTTTCCTGTCGAGGGAGGACCTGGCCTGGCAGTTCGGTCTGGACTGTTCCCAGGAGGCACAGGGTCAAGACTGATTTGCATATGGCTGGGTCTAAACTGGGGTGGCATGATGAGCAAAAGAACAATGGATTTAACACAGATGTCTTGACTGGGGGTGAATGTTTGGATTTGTTCTGCATTCCGTCCATCATCTGTGTGTCTTTTACTATGAGGTGCTAAATCACATCAGAATCCGAGTTATGAGTCGAGATTCCTAGTATGGTAGGTGGGGGCAACACGTTAAGTGTAAACACTCTTAAGATAGCAGAGTAGATCTGTGAGCTATCCGAACGTCACTTACGTTAATCGCAAATACACACTAATTCCCTTAGATTCTGCAGAGCAGGGAGTGCAGCCTGCATTTTAAATGCTTGAATTCTAGTAGAATACCTTTGTGGGTTATGCACCTGCTGCAGAGATCTGCAAGACACCTGCAGGGCTTACGTTTGAATATCTGCAGTGCTAAGTCAACATTCATTCTAAAATAAAATGAGTATCACTAAATTTAGTATCTAATAACACTAATCAACCATTCAGTGTCTTCTGAACAATACTAATGGTCCTAAGTAAGACAAGCATGCCCATTAACCTACACTTTACATATGATGTGCATTGAATTGCAATGTTACGTTCGCATCCATCTTGAAGCCCGGGTGCCTCGTATGTTCCCTCTCCCTCCCACGCACACTGTCGTTAAATGGAAATATTTTGCCTTTTTTCAGAAAGCGTGAGAAATGAGAGCATGTGTGTGTGTCTGTTTGTCCCAACGGGAGCCTCCTGTGATGTGTAAGGCTGCAAAGTTTTTAAAGTGGGAGTGGACCTTGGATTGTCATCCGTCTGGCCCCCACCATTTCGGTTATTAAAAAATGCATAGCTCTTGATGAGACTGGGGAAATCCAGAGGTGAGGCTGGTTTGGGGGAAGTGACTGGCTGAAAGTCCCACCTGGAAAGTATTGATAATTTTATCCCCACAAATTCTGTGCCTAGATCTGGTGCCCACCCCTTGGCAATGTTTGGTGCCATCTTTTGGGTTACGAACAACAGTGGATGTATGACGTTACAACGCATACATTTACAACGCCTGCCTTTACATCGCAAGTTTCACAACGCATACCATTACAACGCATAGTGCTTTTTGGCGCTGGATAATGAATAGTTTAATTTACGATTCCAACTCCAGTCCCCGTGGATAGTAGGGAAGGTGTTGGATAGTACATTAAACCTATTCCCTATCCTAGAGCGCCCCCCAGTGCAATGCGTTGTAATAGTTTGCGTTGTAAAAGTTGCGTCGTAGAGGCACTGCGTGGTAAAAGTTGCGTTGTAAAGGATGTTTACCACAACAGTGCTAGGCCAAGAGCTAAAAGCAGCCTTGGCAGTGCCTGGACACCAGCCTCGTATAGCACAGAGGGAGCAGAGCCAGCTGGCCCGACTCTCTTCGGGGGAGTTTGGGAAGAAGGGTTCTGTCACCAAGAATTGTTTTAAAAAAACAGAACTAATGAGTATATTAAAGCTTTCATGATACATTGGCTAAAACGCAGGTTGTTATAGGTCATCCTGAAGAGAAACTCATGAAGTATTAGAATCCTTTAGGGTCTGGAAGAGGAACAAAGATAATCATTTATAGTGCTTTGAAACTTAGCAAGACCCGACATGCATTGGGCATACGGCTACCCTAAGTGCTAGGCGCTACGCAAGAGGACTCTGACAGTATTTCAGTTTCACATGTAGCAAGGCCTGGTTCACACCTATTCTTCCCCACAGGACACATTTTCTATTGTACAGAAGTAATAAAACAGCCTAGAAATGAGGGTCTTGCAACTACAGACATTCTCCCCGGACTCTAAAATGGGAGTCTTATGTTGGCCATACCTAAACGCTTAGGGGGGCTGCTAGTGTTGTGCTGCTGAGAAATAAAGGGAACATCACGTCTTTAACGCATTGATAGATGTTTGAAAAGAGAACGAGGACGGTGATTACTGAAGTAAAAAGAGTGACTGGAAAAAGTGACGGGGAAAGAAAAATGTGACAGAAGTGAGTAAGTGATAAATGTGAGGGACATGAAAAACTGGGCTCAATCTGGGGGACAGCTGCACACCTGTGACCTGTTAGATGGAGGAGCTGGGATTTTAAGCGTGCCGGGATCTTCAAAACATTGCAAAGCACACGTTATCTTCGGCTATCCTGTAGCAAACAGGCAAAACGTCATGCATATGCAACACCATATTCCTAAAAAGGTCAAATTACATAGGATTTAGAAATCCACTAACATAGCGCCGAGATGCTTAGCCAATTGTTCCCGTCATCGCCTTTCAAATGTCAGATTACTACCCCATTGCACGCTTCAATACATCACTGTGCTGGTGACGTGATACAGAAGCATTAACATCCACTTCAGATGCCTGCAGCCCCCATCTACAAAATACACTGGCCATTAATAGAGCGCATAACAAACTGAAAGGCTCCTTGGCACTATAAGTGATAGCTGTTTAATAATAATCAAGGGAACGTTTATTTACAATCGCTTCCGGAGCTGTCTTTCCCCTGGTACCTGCTAGGTGGCGCCCTCAACTTAGTTATTTCAGCCATTATCCATACAAGGAACATTTTTTCACCTTTCTCCATTAGTGCACCTGTTCAGGTTTCTTGCAGAGCAAATGCGAATCGTATCTAACATAAGTGACTGTCATCTAAATCTTAATTTAGGAGCGTGACAAAATTGTACCTCCGCTGTAAACCCAAAGAGAGGGTTGGCGCTAAATCAGTTGTGTTTACAATTCCCTAAACTTGGTTTTCTGATGAGTGCACTAAATCATCCGATGAGTAAGTCCACGGGAAACCGAAAGAGCGTGCACTGTGGCTTCGAAGCATCCTGTTCTTGTCCATCATCCGCTTTGATCTTTTTCTGTGAGCTTTGAACACATATTTATTCTGTTAATCATTGCCCTGTTTTTCAGTTGTGAGTAACAGATGTTTCCTTGTACCAAAATGCTCGAGTGCATGTTCACTTTAAAAGTAATAATAACAATAATAATGTAGCATGGCTGATAATAAAACATGTATTTATAATAACCTATCTACACTGTATAATCAAAAAGTGCACAGAATAACGCCATCATAGAGTCACTCTTCAAATACAGTTTGTGGATATTTTATGCCAAACCACATCATTATGTCATGGGATGCTAATAATAAGTGTTTCAAAATGGGCTTGTTAATAGTCTGGGGGACTGCTTGAGAACAGCTGGAGAGAACTCTCTGGCAGTAACTAGCCGCAGTTATTTGGGAACCTGGGAGGGTTGTATCAGACGGTGAGAAGCTGCACCATTCTTAATGGCCGACCTATCCAAAGTCATCACATTGAGACTTTCGTATCAATCAATCAATCAAGCATTTATAAAGCACGCTACATACCCGGAAGGGTTCCAAGGCGCTGGGGGAGAGGGGGGGGGGGGGGGAAGGGGGGAGGGCTGCAGCTAGTGGTCGAAGAGCCAGGTCTTGAGTAGTCTCCTGAAGGTCTAAGGGTCTTCCGTCTGCCGAAGGTGGAGAGGGAGGGAGTTCCATGTCTTGGCGGCGCGGTAGGAGAAGGACCTGCCCCCGGAGGTGGTCCTGTGGATGCGTGGGACGGCGGCCAGGGAGAGGTCGGCGGAGCGGAGTCTCCTGTTGGGAGCGTAGCATGACAGTCGGTTGTTGAGGTAGGTGGGGCCGGTGTTGTGAAGGGCCTTGTGTGCGTGGGTAAGGAGCTTGAAGGCGATTCTTTTGTCGACGGGGAGCCAGTGTAGGTTTCTCAGGTGAGGGGTGATGTGGTCTCGGCGGGGATGTCAAGGATTAGGCGTGCAGAGGCGTTCTGGATTCTTTGGAGTCTACTGAGGAGTTTGGCAGGGGCTCCGGCGTAGAGTGCGTTGCCGTAGTCGAGCCTGCTGCTGATGAGGGCGTGTGTGACGGTCTTTCGTGTGTCGGTAGGGATCCATCTGTAGATCTTGCGGAGCATGCAGAGGGTGTAGAACCAGGTTGAGGAGACAGCGTTGATCTGGTTAGTCATGGAGAGTTTCGAGTCGAGGATGACTCCCAGGAAGCGTGCGTGGTTGGTAGGTGTGGGGGCGGTTCCCAGGGAGGTGGGCCACCAGGAGTCGTCCCAGGCTGAGGGGTTGGGTCCGAGGATGAGGATCTCTGTCTTGTCTGTGTTGAGTTTGAGCCGGCTTGCTTCCATCCAGTCGGCGACCGCCTTTATGCCTTGGTGGAGGTTGGCTTTGGCGGTGCGGTGTTCGTTGGTGAGGGAGAGAATCAGCTGGCTGTCGTCGGCGTAGGAAATAATGTTGAGGTCGTGGAGTCTGGCGATGCGTGCGAGCGGGGCCATGTAGACGCTGAAGAGCATCGGGCTGATCCTTGTGGGACACCGCAGATCGTCTTGGTGACTCCGGAGCGGAACGGGGGGAGGCGCTTCATACCACTGGTGTGGTCACCCAGAGCCATAAGGAGCTCTAGAGCTGGAGTAGACAAGAATTGGTACATGTGCTCGGTTCATATTGGTTGATAACAAGTGGGCAGAAGAATTCTGAGTATTTTAGATGACACAGCGGATAGGCTGGCATACAACCTAGCGAAAAATCTGTGTGAAGTTATCATGACCATACACTATCCAAGCCAGATGTGCACTTAGCCAGAGTAAAATATTCAGTCTTGAGACTGTGCTGTCCTGGGGAATCAATAATACACCGACTGTCAACGTGAAACTATGGGTTTCATAATACAGTTTCCGTGACGGGGTAAAACCCTGAATGGAGCACCCCAGCTTGAGCTTTCAGAAGTTTTCTGTCACAATCAATCAATCAGTACATTTATAGAGCGCACTACTCACCCATGAGGGTTTCAAGGCGCTGATGGTGGTGGTGGGGGGGGGGGGGGGAGGAGGGAGGTGCTGCTACTGCTCGAACAGCCATGTCTTGAGGTGTCTCCTGAAGGTGAGGAGGTCTTGGGTCAGTCGGAGGTGGGTGGGGAGGGAGTTCCAGGTCTTGGCGGCGAGGTAGGAGAAAGATCTGCCGCCAGTTGTTGTTCTTCTGGTGCGTGGTACGGTGGCGAGGGCGAGGCTGGCTGAGCGGAGTTGGCGAGTCGGGGTGTAGAACGAGAGGCGTTTGTTGAGGTATTCGGGTCCGGCGTTGTGGAGGACAACTTCCATTATGATGCTAAGCTGAGGCCAGTGAAAATAGGAAACAGGCACTGCCAAGGGAACAATTAATTTGGTTAGAGTCTGGCTGGCTATTGAGAATTAAGTACACTGTTAGTGTAAGATTTGCATCCATTATTGTAAGTTGTAAATCCTTACACCGAGAGCGCGTTGATATACAACTATGTAAATACTATGTAATAACTTTGATGGACACAAGTTATATACATGATTCATTTCTAAGGAATTTCTTTATGTTTTCTTTATATGTTTTCTACAAGTGTTTCTGAATTAACAATCTCCGGAACTTATTGATTGATGCTAAGTTCCCGTTTAACCATGTGCTAAAATAAAATATGCATTGAATCAATGGAATGGTTATAATTTGAGATACGCAATGTTTATATTTGACATTTGATGCTTTCAAAAGAAATAGACTCTGACCACTTCGTATGTACCTACATTTACTATCAGGGCAGAGACTTTTCATTACCTTCACGTAGCCCAATATACTTTATGTGCTATGGCTTAGTTTACAGAATTGTCATGATGTCACCATGCATTCAGCAACTCATGCTCTGCTGTTTTTAGGTCTCGCCAACTAGACCGCACATGGGCTGTCGGTTGTGAGACGTATTGTCAGCTAGCAGTGAGCTTACAGCCTGCCCACTGCTTTCCATTGGTTGGCTTCCTGGTCAGTCTTATTTGCTTGCTTCTTTCTTGTTAGCTCCAGTGGGGTTTACCTTCGCTTCATGCGATGATCCCTCCCCTGCAGCCTGGACGTGTTACATTTGTCCTTCCGGTGCTCACTTTTCTGGCGCTACTCTTTTCTTTGAGCACTACACACGTGCTTGTGTTTCCCAGCTGTCTCACTTGCATAATTTAACCCCTGCCACACTTGTGTTGCTCTTTTTGTCCTCATCCATGATACAAGACCTATTGCATTTCTAACGCGTTGTTAAGAGATATCACCAGCCATCTATGCATCTATGTGGATGTGAAACATGTGACCTGTGGAAAGATCACCTTTTCCTTTGAAGCCTTTACATAAAGCGCAGAACAAGACAATCATTCGAAGGCTTAGCATCATCACACATAGCTTCACCTGTCAATGAAGTCTCCCTAAAACGATCAATAACCACATACACTGAATATTGGCAACATTTTACAGTAAATAAGTTGGCATCCACCATGAGTAAAACCGTTTGTAAATGAATCTGCCTCCTTATTGTGCATGCCTATCCTCCGCATGCAATTACAACGCAGTTGTTACAACGACCACGTTGTAACAACGTATATCATTACCACGCAAGTCGTAACAACGACTTGCGGATGGGGGGGCTGGTTGTTGGAATAGCATTATTTACCATTCCAACTCCAGTCTGTGCAACAGTAGGGATGCTTTTGGATTTTAAATCCAACACCATCTCCCCCCACCACAAGTCGTTGTTACGACTTGCGGGGTAAGGGTATGCGTTGTCACAAAAATGTCGTTGAGGGAAAGCAACTGTGTTGTAATTGAATGCGGAGTGAAGGATTCGTTGTA
Organism: Lissotriton helveticus; assembly: GCF_964261635.1. NCBI lineage: Eukaryota > Metazoa > Chordata > Amphibia > Caudata > Salamandridae > Lissotriton > Lissotriton helveticus. The sequence goes on from NC_136062.1 coordinate 358,569,785, forward strand.
AGGGCTGTTTACCTTTGTAAACACCCCAAAATGAAGGCGATAACTTATTGAGCGCACCGATTATCTGGAGGAATGTAGGCGCTATAGTGAATAGGTCAAATAGGCCCAAAGCTTCCATTGATGAAAAAGCCAAGTTCTTAGTGAGTTTCTGAATGAGGACAAGGAAGCAGCAGGTTCCAGAGCCCCGGGAAGTCTAGTCCAGGTCCGAGCAGGAGAAGTGATGGAGCTCCTGCCTCCCCAGGAGGAAAGTTTGAAAGGCGCAATCACTCGGTTTTTGGCTGAGCTGGACGGGAGGGTCTTGCTTGGCGAGCACCATCCCAAGTTCTCCTTCAAGTAGGCTGGGCCTTGACCGTGCAGTGCTTTGTAGGCGATGCATAAGGCCTTAATTTCGATGTGCCTCTTCACCGGTAACCAATGTAACCTGCGAATGGCAGAAGCCGCAGAGTGAAATCTGGGAACATTCAGAAAGAAACAAGAAAAGGAACGGTCTTTGTGTGTATTAGGAAGCACCCTGTAAAGTCTATTATGTAATTAGATGTTTTAGGTCATTTGTGACTAGCCCTGGCTTTTCCTTTTCACCAGCAGCACTTTGCTGGATGTCGCTTCAAGTCTGTACGTCCAGCGTAAAAAGTTACAGGTTCCACAGTGCAGAGCGACACCAATGAAAAATCCACAAGTGGGTAAAACGCAGTACTTCATTTGTAAAAACAAATTAAAAATGCTGGAGCCCTCATCAGGAGGCCACTGCAGCTTGTATCACCCATTACCCCTGCCAGCACTGTGCCAATGACAGTACTAACACAACTACTGCCACCACACACCCACAAGTGTGACAATGCTCACTATTCCAGGCCCCCAAAGCTATAAGAATGGCTTGGGCACTAGGTATCAGTCATTTTGAATGCATAGTGAATTAATAAACAACTGTTGTTGTGCTAATGTCTAAATCAGACAAACAGCTCCTCCAAGTGGCAGACTGGCTTAAGTGCCCGTGTTGAATGAATGAATGAATGAATGAATGAAAGTATTTATAGAGCGCACGGTGGCCAAACGGCTTCCTGGCGCTGAGAGCTCTAGTGAACAGAACAGACAGGGCCAAGGAGTTAGCAGGGGTAGGCCTGGGCAAACAGGAATGTTTTTAGCGCTTTACGGAAGTGTGAGAAGATGGGGATAGAACGCATAGAAAGAGGGAGGGAGTTCCAAAACCGGGGCGCAAGGACAGAGAATCTGGTTCCACCAGTGCGAGTTTTACGGAAACGGGGAACAGTGAGGAGGGCAGAGGAAGATGATCGGAGGGTGCGAACAGGGATGTGAGTAGAGATCAGAGAGTTGATAAACGCCGGAGCAGAGCGGTCAACAGCCCGAAAGACAAGGCACCCTAGTTTGAACAAGGATCTCTGCAGGATAGGTAACCAGTGGAGAGATTTGAGGACAGGAGTGATATGGTGAGTTTTGGGGAAGTGAAAAATAAGACGGGCAGCCTGATATTGGATTGCTTGAAGACGGCGAGTTTCGTAGGCAGGGATACCTACGAAAAAGCTGTTTCCATAATCAAGGCGGGAAGTGATGAGGGCAGAAATGATAATTTTAAAAGAGTCAAGAGAAAAGAAACGGGAGATTTTTCGGATCAGCCGGAGGGAAAGAAAGCAAGAGGACACTACAGCACTGACCTGGCCGTGCATAGACAGGTCCTGGCTGACCTTAATGCCCAACGTTTTAACGGAAGGAACGGGGGTGGGAGGGGGACCAAGAATAGGGGGCCAAAAAGCGGAGGACCAAGGGCTGGATGAGCCACCAGTCAGGACAAGCCCAGTCTTGTCTGGATTGAGCTTGAGGTGATTGGCGCTCATCCACCCAGAAATGAAAACCATAGTGGAACGAAAAAAAGATAGGGAGTGAGAAGAAGAAGAAAGATCAAAGACGAGCTGGAGGTCATCTGCGTAGTTATACACAGAGACCCCCAGCTCAAGGAGAGAGGAAATAAGGGGGTGAATGTAAAGGTTGAAGAGAAGAGGAGAGAGGGAGGAACCTTGGGGGACCCCACAGGGCACCAGGAGGGGGGGGAGCAGAAAAACCGGGGAGGTGGACAGCTTGTGAACGTCCTGTTAGAAAGGACGTGATCCAAGAGAGGGGGGGCCCGAATGCCAGCTGCGCTGACACGGTCAAGAAGGATGTTGTGGTCGACCGTGTCAAACGCAGCGGACAAGTCGAGGAGGAACAGGGCTTGAGGGGAGTTGGTGTCAGCCTTAGCTTTCAGCTCGTCGAGGACGGCGAGCACCACTGATTCGGTCGAATGGCCCGAACGAAAACCTGCCTGATGGGAAGCAAGGAAATGGTTCTGCTCGATATAAGAGGAAAGACAAGAAGTGACGTAGCTTTCAAGAATTTTAGCAAGATAGGGGAGAAGAGAAATAGGTCTGAAATTAGAAGGGAGGGAGGAGCCAAGACCAGGTTTTTTAAGAATGGGGGAAACAATAGCAGATTTAAATGACAAAGGAACCAAACCAGTAGAAAGAGAAGCATTAAGAAGGGAAAGAGGAGTGGCAGGGCAGAAAGAAAAAAGAGTTTTCAAGATGCGAGCGGGGGCACAATCGGTGGGAGAGCCAGACTTGATTTTTGTGAGCAAAGCTAGGAAGGAGTCCAAGGAAAGAGGCGGGAAAGAAGAAAAGGAAAAATTAGACGCAAAAGGGGCAGGATGAAGTGGGATAAAGGGAGTGATAGAAATGTTGGATTTAATTTTGACGATCTTCTCGATAAAGAAGTCGTTTAATGAGGAGCAGAGGGTTTGGGAAGGAATAAAGTTAGGGCAAGCGCGATCAGAAGTGGCCAAATTGTTAACCAAGGAGAATATCTCTTTAGATTTGTTGGCAGATAAGACTACCTGCTCGGAAAAGTACTTGGTCTTGGACACAAGGATGGCTTTCTTGTACTCATTAAGGAGAGATTTGTATTTGGCCTTAAGGTCGGGGCAGTAGCTGCGGCGCCAGAGGCGCTCAGAGCGTCTAAGTTCCAGTTTGAGGACCTTGAGCTCAGAGTTGAACCATCTGTGGGCCTCGTGTGGACGAATGGACCTGACTAACTTAAAAGGGGCAACTTGATCGCAGGCGGAAGATAACCAAGTGCTAACTGCAGCGGCCTGTAAATCAAGGGGAATGCCATCAAGGTCAGGTGAGGAAGAGGCAAGGGAATGAGAAAGAGAGAGCAGGTCCGCGTGATTCCAACTGCGTGCAAAAACGTTCTTGGGGCGAGGGGATTTGTGAGGGGAACCAAGGTTGATAGTGAAGAAGATAAGGGAGTGATCGGACCAAGTGCAAGGAAGGATACTGGGGGGGGGGAGACTATGTCCTGGGATGACCAGACTTGGTCCAAGATGTGTCCAAGATTATGGGTAGGGACAGATACATAAGACTTAAGGTTAAGGCACAAGAGGGTGGCCGTGAAGTCCTTGGACGCCAAGTCCTCCCTGGGGTCGTCAGGCCAGTAATTGAAGTCGCCCAGCAGGAGAACCGAAGAGTTATTAACTACGAGGGTAGCAAGGAGTTCTTGCAGGGAAGTCACAAACAGAGGCATGTTCAGGGGGGGGCGATAAACAAGGACGACTGTGAGAGGTGCAAGAAGATTAATGGAGCGGGCAACCAGAAAGTCCACCCCAGCTATAGAAGGTTGGGAAAGAAGCTGGAAATGGAGACTAGTCCGAACAATCATGGCTACACCCCCCCCCGATCCTGCCGTCAGGGCGGTCTGCCCGGATGGCATAATAAGAATCGGGGAGGATGGCCAGGAGGTCAGGGAGAGAAGCCTCGGAGAACCATGTTTCCGTTAAAAACAGAATGTCAGGGGAGTCTGAGGTAAGAAGGTTGAAAAGTTGTAATTGATGCTTGCCTGCCGAGCGAGTGTTGAGAAGGCAGGCAGAGGCAATGTGTGATAGTACAGTTGTAGTGGGAGAAAGCCTAGTATCCTGAATGGGCAAGGAAAGAGTAGGCCGCGGAGAAGTAGTACAGCCTAGGTGGGGGACATAGATACCTAAAGAAGTAAGGTACTGCGTAAGAGAGTGAGATAGGGGCACGTCAGCAGTGCAGGAGAGTTGACAATTAACTGCTGGTGCTGGGCACCGGAAACCACTGGCACAAAATAAGCACTGGTGAAGTGATATGAGACTGTGTGGCAGCCATATTGTGTCACTGAAAGTACTTGGCAGCATCTGCACATGCCATGCTTACAATGACAAAAGCAAGCAGTTCCCATACGCTTAAAGAGGAGAGGGGCCATGTCTAAGTGAGGTATGCAGCCTTTGAGCGCGCAGCCACAACAGATTTGGAGGAGAGCGAGCACCGTGCTTCATAGGGGGGAATTAACTGGTTTACACATTTGGAGAAATTCCCCATGTGGAGCAAGGAATACGTTATACCGTCTAAGACAGCCTCAATAAAGGGCAGAAAAGAGCCCAGACTATCCATGGGTAATATACATTGAGGAGCAGGCAGGGCTCAAAGACCATTTAACACCTACTAAAATGAAGAGACAGATGCAGACTCCAGTAGAAAGGTATGGACATGCGCACTTCCATGTTTTGCATAAATTAGATTTGTTTCAAAGCAATCCAGTGCTCTGCCACTAGAGGGAGCCATTCAAGAGTGTGGTCCCACACAGAACCTCTCACTAGAGAGAATTCAGATACATGTGAAAATTAAAATATTTTCCTTGTAAACCTCCTCCACACCCCCGCTTGTCTATCAAAACTGGTTTCTGCATGCATACACTGCACCCAGAAACTCCCTATGAAAAATCAACCTAGCAAAAAAAATAAAAATGCAACTATTGCTATATTACAGTGAATTATATAGAAAAGTACCTTCACAGTCCTACTTGTAGAAAAGCTTTCATGATTCCCCCAGCATTAGTAAATCAGCTCAAATGTGCAAATCTGTATGCAAACTAAACCTGCATAATACAGAGAGCTCTCACTAGGAGCTCTCTTGAAAGGAAGCTATTTTTAACCTGTCGGATCAGTGGGAATTGCATACATTAGCATAATTTGTGCTTTGTTAAAATGCTTTTAATTACAAAATGTTGTTCCTCAGATTGGAAGCAATGTTTCTCTTTAGGCTGGCAAACTAGGGTTAAGCGTGGTACAATGCATGCACGCGGCGCCTTTGCAAAACAACGATAAAATATTAGTCACTGTTGGTGTAGTGCTGCCGGCTACCAGCGCTGCTGCAGAGTACGCGGGCGGCATCGCGCAGTATTTCTAACGGTGTACTAGGTGGAATGCAAGTGAAGCATATGTGGTTTTTTGTAGGGAAGGAGATATCGACCCTGGCCTGCCGACAGATGAGCCACAGCTTTCTGCGTGACTACGCTGCACTGGACGGATCAAACGAGGACACGGAAAAAGAAACCTGCGGACCCAAAGGTGTTCGATTGTACCCTTACACTGGGGTGGCAGGCTCAGGCAATGAAGAAGACAACACCTGAGGACCCAAAAGGCTCCCCTTGTACCCCTACACGGGGGGGGGGGGGGGGGGCATGCTCAGGCAACGAAGGAGACGAAGACAACACGTGAGGACCCAAAGGGGTCCCTCTGCCCTTACATGGGGGAGGCGCCTGGGGGGGGGGGGGGGGGGGGCAATAACCTCTTTCTCCGTTTCCTCTTTTACCCAGGACCCGGATGGCGACAAGGAAGAGGAGGATGCAAATGAAGACAGGTGTAATAAGTGTAAAGTGATTTACTGTAATATATTTGCCTAACGTGACCTTTTTCAAGGTCAACGGGATAGCTTGTGCACTTGTTGTCAAGTTTGTTGCTAACAACTTACGAATAATATAGTTTTGTAGAAGGTGAAGATTGATTTATCTGAACCAGAGGAGGCCCTAACATAGGAAAAAAAATATATATCTGGTAGTATGTTGCCGATTGCACTGCTGTGCATACATTGAATTTGCATAGTGCAAGCATTGCTACAAAGCAAGAGAGTGCAGGGCATGCCCGTGAGTTACAGTGAGGGGAGAGGGAGATCCCTCATATTAGGGTACTCCCCAAGCACATGATTGGATCTGGGAACTTTCCTCTAGCAATGCTCTTGCGTGACACTAGGTGGTGCCATGCGGCTCCACGTTTACTTAGTACATCCCCGGTTGTGACAGTGCAGACCTACATATAAGTGCCACCCCAGTACCCAGACATCCATTTCTTGCTTGTCTCTACCTACGCCCGCAGACGTGGAGCATGAACAATTGGTACTATCAGTGTTCGATTTCCTAACATGGGACCTTTATTAGATAAAAAAACATAGGCCACTCCAGAAAAGGGAGGAGGGGGGCAGCAACAAATCTGCATTTAGAAAGAGTATCCGCCAGAAAGAGCATTACTGAAGGTAAGTAAATTGCTCTTCTGATAGACACTTCAAGCCACAGATTCCTCACCTTAGAATAGATACCAAAGCAGCACCTTCCCAGGCGGAGGGTCTGTGGAAAGAAACTCTTGCATGACAAAGCGGGTGAAATGTCCTTCCCACATGATGTGGTGTTCAAGGCAATAGTGATTTGTGAATGTATGCACTGCTGCCCATATTGCAGCTTGGCAGATGTCAAGCATAGGCACACCATGTGCCAACGGAGTGCCGCAGCCATAACGCAGGTGGAATTTACTCTCAGATCCTCCGGTGGCAACGTCTTGGCCTGTCCGTAGCAGATCTAAATGCAGAGGACTATCCACCTCAACAGGGTCCTCTTCTGCACAGCTTTCCCTTTCTCCAGCCAGAGAACCCCACAAAAAGCTCACTGTCCATACGGTGTTCCTTGGTGAGATCAAAATAAAAGCTTCGAGCCATTTTGTGGGGCGAGGAGGGGTAAAGTACATAGGCAGAGTGATAGACTGCTCATTCTGGAAAGGAGTCGCAGCTTTAGGCGAGAAGGCCACCCACGCCCACAACACCTGTTTGTCTCAAGAAAGGGTGGTGTAAGGTGGATGCATGCCTGAAGCTTACTCATGCGACAAGCTGAAGTAATTACAATATGGACGATAATCTTCAAAGTCCTGTGTCCCAGCGAGCAGCTATGCATCGGCTCAAAGGGCGTGCACATGAGAAACATTAAGACCAATTTATGGTCCCACTGTGTCATCACAAACAGTTTAGGAGGAAATATGTGTGGCAAGCCTTTTAAAAACATAGTCACAACTGGTAATTTTAGCAAGGAGGGTTGGTCCAGCCACTGTAAATAGGCCAAAAGGGCCAAAAAAGAAACCTTCAATAGTGCCCACTGCAAGTCTTGGTGTGCCAAAGGAAAACCATACAAAGAGCGTGATAGCTTGAAGTGTAAAAGATCAATCTTGTGGTTACCACACCAAGCCACAGTCATGTCCCATCACGCAGCATCAATAGACTATGTTGAAGGGTGTCTGGCGGTGAAGATGACATCAACCACTTCCGATGGCAGATAAAATGCAGTTAACTGAGGCCACTCAGTCTCCACATACAGAGGTGTTGATTGCATAGATTTGGGTAGAGAACTCTGCCCTGTTGCTGTGAAAGGAGATCCTCCCGAAGTAGCAGTTTGATCGGAGGAATGGTGCTCATTCCCAGAACTTCTGGGTAACACACTCTCCTGGCCAATTTCGGAGCCAGCACTCAAACCGCTATGTTCAAAATGGTTGACATTGCGCATTCTTGATTGGTGGCAAAAAGATCTTGCTGCGGTTCTCCCCACTGCTTGGAGATGCCCTGTAACCTCTCAGGATTTAGTCACCATTAGTGGTTTGCCAGACAGTGTCAAATGAGCTCATCCGCTCTGGCATTCAAGGTCCCTGCCTGGTGGATCGCAATCAGAAAGATGCCCCAAAGTTCCAACCAACTGCAGAGGTGCAGAGCCTCCTGGCACAAGGCCCAGGGCCCCACTCTGCCCTGTTTGTTACAATACCACACAGTGGTGGTGTTATCTGTGAGAACCTGCACCAGTCTCTCTTTGATGGAAGGTCTTCAAGGCCAAGAGAATGGCTCATAACCCCAGCAGGATGATATTGAGTTGGGCTTCCATCGGTGACCACATCCCTTTGATCTCCACTTCCCCCAAATGCCCAACCCAACCCAGCTGATGGCAGCAACCAACCTTCCCAGACAATCAGTAGTATCAAGGCCAGCACAAATCACATATTTGGTCACATCTGAACCAACCTGATCTCACTGGCCATGTCCCAGAGGGCATGTATATATCAGCCCAATAAGCAGACTGCGTTGACTGATCTCAATGCAAGGCTAGCCCAGGAGAACATATGTTTTCCTAACACCTCAATCCTCTTTGACTCCCTATTTGTAAGAGTCGTGGAGAATACTGGTTGAAGCCTGAACAACCAGACAGACCGGAGTAGGAAGTTTAGTAAGAAAATCACAATTACGTGTCTGTACTTTTTATTAAGATGTCAGTGAGGGCCTCATTGAAAGGAAGCAAGGAGCAGATGTGGATTTGTCGGTCTTAGTCTCAACAGAGGGCAGATGTAGATCCAAGACCCCAGCTGCCCGTCGGACCAGTAATGAAAATGATAGTCTCTTCCGTTGTTGCTCCAAATGACAAATTCAACCTTATATCAAGCCCACTGGCCTCTTATAAGTCCAAGTAAAAAATGTCATCATCATAATGAACGGATAGATCCTATCCATTGTAACCATCATCATCTCTGGGTTTTGGTACGCTGTGGTCAAAATCAGAGCCAAAAAGGAAGTGAACCCTCTGATGGCACGTCCGGCTTAGTAGAGGTCCTGGGTCAGAGTCAGACTGTATGGCCATCGGTCGCGTTTTTAGTAATTTCGTGGCGCGACACTGCTTAAGATTAGGCTGAAGCCAGTTTGGGGTTTGATTTTGGAATCATCACCAGCCTCTTTTGGCACCGGTGCCATCGGTACTGGCATCGACTAGGGAGGTCATGGAGCGAGGGTGGAAGTTTGTCTCAAAGTCGGTACAGGGCTCGTAACCAGTCTAAGGTGGTTAGGCGGTGCCAAGGACAGACCCGCCAACAGTAATTTGACTGAGGCCCTCGCTGATCCTTGGAGCCCAAAGATGCATCAGTAGGACCCAGAAGAACACCAATATATGCAGCGTGGCCTCCCTAAAGTCATCAATTTACTGAAGTTTCCCTGATGGCCTGGGAAATTTGGGGTGCACCAGGATAAATGGTTGAATTAGCTCTGCCTCCGGAGATGTGGACTAACATTGTGACACGCTAAAATACCACAATGTTAGTCTGTGTTAGCCCTTTTTCTTTGGATAGAGAGATGACGGAACGGGGTCAAGTCACGTTATACTTTCTTGTGCTTTCATTTGGACTTTGCTTTTATTTTACTAGAAGAATGGTGATGGATTAAACCCAGATCAGTTGACTGGGGGTGAGTGTTTGATTTGCTCAAACGCTCCGTCCATCATCCCCTTTTGTATCGCTCCCATAGAAGAAGCCTCGGAAGCAAGTCTGTGTCCTCGACTTGGAGTGGGAGCGGGGCATATACGCAGGGCCCACGACTTCTTCATATCTTAGGCAACGTACAGGATTGCGCCTTGGTTCCAGATCGTTTTTGGCTGCATGAAGTCAAACCTATCTACCAACGTCGAGACAGGTGGTTCCGTGGCTAACATCGGTTTTATAAAGTCACGGCATCTTTGAAACCTGTAGTCTTCGGAGTGGCTATAGTTTCCTACCAAACTAGATTTGTCCGATTTTTAGGAGTCATTGGAAGGTCGACGAAATTAGGAGGTAGACTCTGGATCCACTTCAGAAAGAAACTAAGTGGTACAAACGCATAGGTGTGGTGCTCATTATGCGGCTCCAGACTATTGGTTCCAAGGGTGGTACAGAGTTAACACTGAGCTGCACGATGCCACCCAGAGACAAGTGACAGTACTGCTAGAGTAAAGTTCCCCAAAACTAGTCTGGCACCTGGGGAATATTCTAAGGTGAGGAATTTGTAATAAGAAGTATCCATCAGAAGGTGTAGGAATACAATTACAACCAAGCAAATTATAAACTCATATGATTTTTTTTTTATCAATACCTTGTATATTTTTGCAGTACCTAAATTGTTAATACATTTCTGCAAGACTTAATATGATACTAAATATATCAAAATGACTTCAAACTTTTAAAAAGATGGTCCATTAATAATGGTTTATGCATGTACCCCTACATCTAAGGTTACTGTGTGGAACGAGACATGATTGTGGCAGCTGACCCCATGGTGAGCTATGCGGCAGCATGAACTTGGGAGGTCAACCGGGATGCTGAAACCGCGGCCCAGAAGGTGCAAGAAAACTATTCACCTCGGGCTTTGGGTGAGGCAAACCGTGAGAAGGGGTGAGAAATATACCCGATAAAAATAATAACTCATTGCACTTTATTTAAATTCACAACACATTTTATACTACTGTAGAGGTCACTGTGTTACTGCATTATACATGCTGTTCACTGATAGGAAGGAAAGACTTTCTGGAACCATGAACCACTATTTGAAAATGATGCTTTCAATTTCTCCTACCTTATCTAAGAAAGCAGACATACATTGATCTTTAGGTCCCCGTCCCCGCCGACATCCTTACCAGAGCCATGCTCAAGGCACTGATGTGATTTTGATCTCCCTAGAGTTGTGTTTGAGGGGCTTATACTTATCACAAACCTTCCAAAAAACAATTAATGACCTTAAACCTGGAAGGCCTACAGTCTCTACTCGAACCTGAAGAAAGCTGGGCCTTTACTTTATGGATCAGATTCCTGATCAAATTGAAAACTTGACTCTTTTTCACGAGATAGACGTCAGTCTATGCTGCTCCGGTTTACCGCACGGTTCTTAAAACAGACAACCGGTAGTTACATTTTCCCTAATCGGATGTGACAATTACGATTTTAACATTATTAACTAATCAGCGCTACATCGAGAGCATAGCAGTGCCACCTATCTTCTCCAGCAATTGCCAACAGCACTTGAGCATCGGCCCAGCTATTTTTATAATGCGGAGTACTTAAAGAAAATTGGTTGTATCTACTTTGACGGATTACATGAGAAATCGTTCGTCAATTTGTGCTCTCCCGGCTCATTAAGTGGCTTATAATACAGTTTTTGAAGACGCTCTTTTGCTTATCTGATCCATCACTGACGTCACGTCCTATAATAAGGAGTTTAATATTATGGACCAGTCGCATTCCAGTAACAAGATGGTAGTGTCCTGAGAAAGACACTTTGAACGTGTCGAAACGCGTAGACGGGAACCATCTCTTCATTATATTATTTAAATAACATGTATTTGTGAATTTAATCACTGAAAGTAACCCTTTTACTGTTTTTTAATCAATATATCATTGAATCATTTTGTGATATTTTTATACAATTTATTAAATTAAATTCTCTGTGCTAATTTAGTGTGCTATTTTTATTTTTTCATTTTTATTCATCACGTTTTTGTTACCTGAACTATGCCAGTATTTATATGTTGCCTGGTTGTTTTACTTTTCACAAACAAATTGAAAACAAGTACAGTGATTTGGACACGTATAATGCTGACGCTCGTACTATAATCGCAGAAGAAGCCATGATGATCAACATGAGACTGGATTTAGAGACCACATTGACCACTGAATAGCACAGTTACTCATCTGAATTGAATTCAAGAGTGCTTGGTACCAAAAGCTACCAGCAAGCAGTGGCTCTAGGGATCAGCAGATAACCGGTATCTACTCATGATCACCCTGGCAGAGAGGTACAACTGGATAAGCAAGGCAAACACTACCTTCCTTGCAATTCAAACCTCCCATGAGGGATAGCCTCTTCTTGGTTCAGGTTGTGTCCAATGCACATAGGAACACCCAAAACATCAAAGAATCCTTGCAATTGTCAACTATTATTTTAACAATTAGTTAAGCCTAAATTCAAAATTGAAGACCTAATATTCTGTGATGCTGGATTTACGATCTAAATAAATGCATCCTGGTATAAAAGTAGAAAATGCACTTGGTAAAGGGACCGTCAAAAAGCACAATCTCCTCAAAATCAATGTATTTAAACTTAGGTTAGTACCAATGCCAATTTAGTTTTAGTTCTAATTTAAAATGCTGACCGCAAATGCCACACCCCAACGTAAACGACATCTAGTCCTCCTAGCCAGACCAAGTCTAGGATCCTAAAGGGTTCCACCCTTGGTCCTTCTGTCGTTCCACTAGGAGACCCTTAAGGCGCTGTTCATCGTGCTGGGAACCTAAAGTGATTATCTTAAGATTAGCACCATCTCATCCTGCGCGGCAGGCACAACGATGTCAGCAAACATTGTGCTCACCCGCAAACGCAGGGAATTCACAAAGAGCCGTGCCACCTCATTAAAACGACAGTGGGCCCAAAGAATGGCATATCTCACCCATGAAGGGCAATTTACTTTCCCTTCACTCATTCCATGGACGTGAAAAAAAACTTCATCTGGCTACCTAGAAAGAGATCGAAATCTCAGCTCTTGGACGAGATGGCCTCCCGGTTGACGGGCAAGCTAATTTTGCTGGAGCGCACTGCTGCCAACAGCAGAGCTCTGGACTGGATCACCTGCTTAGCAAGGGATTTGCATGGGGTCCAATAGATAACAGCCGCCAAGACAGACAATGCCAAGAACAACCATATGCATAAATTTGGATTGGTTCTACAGTGCGGCACCAAGAAATTGTTTCCAGACTATCAACTTCATCTCATCTTTTGTCTCACACGTCTACATAACCTATGTATGGGCTCTGAAGCGGTCTGTGGTTCCTACGGGGTACATGCATCAGGAGTTTCCCTAATTTACCAGAAAATATTATGTTGGAAGGCACTAGATACAGAAGAAAGTTGAAATAAAAGTACTTTGGGTGCAAAAACGTATTCACCCATGGTAGAATTTGTATATGTTCTGACTTCAAAAACGTTTTTTGCACATTACAATCTTTGGACAGGCCACGACCTCCCCTATTGGTTTTATTGCGCCTTTTAGACGCCTTATGCATTCTGGGTATTGTTGTTGTTTTTATTCCATTGAACTAATTAGACTAAAATATTTGAAAGTAATAATTTGTTTATGCAAAGTTTTGGACTGGAGAGAGAGTTAGTGGTGATCTGGAGTGGAGTGACCACCCTGCCTCATTCGGTGTTTATAACTCCATGTAGATTGGTGTCTTAGGATGGCGTGGCACTGACGCATGCTGCCCATTTGCTAAAAGAAAGGCATTAGATGGTGGGTTGGCCGCAGATGGCATGATGACTCACTCCAACACGCAAGATAAACTCCTTCGGTTGAGAAGAACTTGCAGGGACATTTCCCAGGAGAACAGACCTCAGCTGTTTCCTGACTTCACCAAACAACTCAGGAAAGGGCTACAGAACTGGTGGAAATGAGAACGCTGATTGCAGCTGATGATGCTGGTGTGTGTTCTATGCACTGACCATGTAGGCATACTCCCTGCCATGGGTGACAGCAGCTGGGCACTCCTGGACAGGCTCAAGATGGATGTGGGATGACTGATGCCTATCCAGATGGGGCATATCTGACCCAAACTGTGTCTTTATTGCAGCTATCTCAAGCAGTTTATTCTACCAAATATAGTTTATACCCAGCCACATATCAAAGAAAATGTTTCCGTGTGAAAGTGCAATATTGAAACACTTTACCCTGGCGTTCAACCCTAGGGTTGGGGTCACGCTACTTTATTTTAAAGTAACATTTGCTAGGAAAATATCATTAAACTAATGAAAAGGTGTGTTTACTGTTAAACAGAGTAGAGTGGCTGTGATTAAACCGACCTATGCTAAAGATGTCACACCCATGGGAAATTGCGCTCTCTTCTTGTTCTGCATAACATAACATGTGTATTTGTAAAGCGCCAGTTCGCCCAGAAGGTTATCTTGGCGCTGAATAATAGTTGTTCATTGCTACCCAACTCAATGGTACTCACTGTATCGACCTCAGAAGGATGAAAGGCTGGGTGGACCCGCCAGTATTTGAACCTGTAACCCTAAGGACAGCATCTGAGAGAAGTAAAAATGAGAGAATCCGGGAGGGTGCGTAAACTCCTTTACACGGCTTGATAACTAGTGACCGGCGTAAGCAGTAGAAAAACTGCTAATCTCATATTTGTGGGGGATGCTGTAGCAAAGAGGGGGCTACGACGAGGACAAGTTAGTGATGATACAATGGAAGGCGAGTCCTACAAACTATTCGGGCAGCGGACTTGCATCAACTAGGTCACGAGCGGGGAGTCGGCTGATTGCTAATATTATCAGCCGTGAAAATTACCCCAGCCGCTGTGCCCAAGAAGTGAAGCACACCTTGTCTTCACGTACAGAGGCTTGGAAATCCCAGGAGCGTCCTGGTAGAACCTTGAGTTTTACCCAGTCAAACAACCCCCTAGGTTAGGATACACCTTAGCGTGTGTATACCGCCAGGGTGGTATTTCTTTGTTATTTTTGGTCCTGATGAAAGCTCTGCCAAATTGGTAAAACGCGAGCAGAAACAGGTCGACCCTTTTTCTTTAAGGATACATCTGGTTCAAATTTACGACCATCCTGTGTCCGTTTCACCTGATTTTAATGTTTGCTTATAGTTCCCGCATTAAAGTTAATTTTGGGATCTATTTTGCTTTCTTTTAATTTTACCTTCACAGTCACTACACCACTTGAATAAACTGAAAAAAACAGCTCCACTGTAATTACAGGTGTCGTAGCACACCAGGGAGACATTCGGTCTTCCCGGTGGGAACGCTATGATGAAGCATGTCACCAACCAGGTTGGTGAGTGAGGGTTCTTTTAAACACTAATTGTGTTGTCCATGATATCACACTTTTTAATGTTTTCTTTTTTGGTTTGTTTTGGGTTGCAATCATTAGCCCTCTTCTTTTGATTTGTGCCGGAAGTCACTCCTATATTGTTGATTAATCTATATAAGGAGAAGAGGAGTGCCTCATAGTACCCTGCCTCTCTTTTTGTTTAACTAAAGTCCTACAAATCAACAACATAGGGTTCGCCATACTTCCTACATGCGAACACACACTGCTAGTGCAGAACCCCCGCAAGACACCCAGGCGGAACCAGGACCAAGCGCATACTAATCCACCCACATTCTCCCCCCCTATTACACTAGTTCACCCCCTAGGCCACCCTCTGGGAATCACGCCATCGGTCAGGATAGGAAAAAGTGCCTAAGTTAGCAAAACAACACGGAGCTCCGCCTCACTTACACCCGCCTCATGCGACCCCAGGCACCACCCCTCCCTCACTTCCCGAGTTATGAATCCCCAAGTTCAGTTTAGAATCTGGATTACCATTTAGCGATACCCTTTGCTGGGAACAATGGACTGGTGACTGTCATACGGGTCGGGGAGGCGCGGTAACCTTACCAACGGCCGCTTCCTCGATGCCTCCCGGCATCTCAGGCGGAGATGGTAGAGGTGCTAACCCCCATTAATTAATTAACTGCATAATTAATTAATTAATTGCCACGCTGTTCTTTGACACAGAAATGTTAACATCAATTGTAATACTGCAGCAGACAAGTATGATTAATGTATGACATGTATAATTATAAAATCCAATAAAAAGGTTTTACAAAAAAATAGGGTTCGCCATACTGCTCGTAAATATATGTTGCTGACATAAAGTTGTCTGTAGGTTTTCCCAGCCAAGGTGACCCTAAGCTTGTAGCTCCCATAAGCAATGCCTGCCCCACTGCGTGGGAACTCACTGGATCTGACAGACAACACTTGTGTGGACACCAGCACACTGCAGGGTGGGCATCAGATTGTATGTTGAAAGCGTGGCCACGGAACACACGAGCTCGCGCGCCCACGGAGTGCACAGGAGATGACCGCACTGATCAAGGTCGAGTACAACGAGCAGGGCTTTTTAGGAGATCATATGTGATGCATCATCTCATCTGGTCCTGGCCTGCGCACTGTGTGTGGTCCAAGACCATTAGCCCTGAAGGATGCAAAGAGTCCACAGCACAAAACATAAACACTACAATCTTGTAGGAAAGCCTCTAGACCACTGGTTCACAGGTGGGCATGGTGAGCACGATCCGTGGGCTGGAAGCCTCACTGACAAACATCAACCGTGTCGAAGCCACATGCCACTGTGGCTTCATAGCCAGGCTCCTGCTCTACAAGTACTTTTTTGGGGAGGAGTTAATATAGTATGAACTAGGCCCTAAGATATAAGAGCGCTTTACATGAGCACAAATTGCAATAGATGGACAAATTCATTTTTTGTTAGGCACGGGGAGATTAAATGATTTGCCCAAATTCACAGGATGTTGAGCGTTGCAGATACTTGAACCCGGTTCCCCAAGTTTGCAGTTTCGAGGTCGACCGCCCTAGCCGTTAGGCCACATCCTATCACATACTCCTAACTAGTAAATGAAATGGGGTTCAACAGAACACTGGCAACATGTTATTTTTTGTAATGATGCCCACTTTCAAGATGGCCGCCATTTTCATGCATCACCAGAATTGATTTCTGCCTTTAAATGAACCAGCTAGCTGAGTGCGGGCCAATCATTTGGCAACTGGTAAGAACATCCTAGCGAAATCCCTGCACTGAAGCCGCTTCATGCCACTGCAGGATAAATAAAACTAAAATAAAGAAGTCAAGAAATAGTCTTAGAGCAAAAACAAATTAAATAAATCGCAGCTTCTTTAAGGTGGTCATTTTCCCTTCTGAATATGATTGGAGAGTGTAGCTGTGTATAAGAAAATGAAAGGGAAGAGGTCATGTTTGAATTACTGCAGTGCTGTTCCCCACCTGTCATTATGCATTTAGGCATGTCATCTGATAGGCCGCGACGTGAAGATTACAGTACCAAAAACCAGCGATATCTGAGCCAGAGGTGATTAAACCAGCAGCTGAATCGCTTGAAAAGAAACCCTCCCTGGAGTCTTTTAATAAGAACGAATGAAAGACCTCACAATATCTTCAGCCATAATCTAATGCATTACCGAGTCACATGGGAAGCGGGAAGGGGGGCGCGGGCTATGAATGGGGCTGTCGGAGGCCAAAGCAAACAACCTATTGAATGACTAGCCTACACCTCACACATGCAAATCCCTGAGCATAACCCCTTCCTAAGGTTCACTTCTGGGAATATGAATGAGTACGTGGTTAGTGAATGCAAGGAATTGTGAAACACTGCGGGGTTACCGCTGGGCCAGGTCCCACCCCTGTTCTTCGCTCACCTAGCAGGCTAGTGTTCTTAAAGGGCCGGGATGTGACATTGAGAGACTCTACCAAATACTGCACTATACACTAAATATTGTTATTGTACAAAAAAGCAGTGCTGTCAATGCTAAATGTTCATTCATTCATCAAAATGTATTCAACGAAATGTTGGATGAAAGTTTCAAGGATTGAAACACCAATTAGAAACAGGCTTCCTCTCTGTGAGGTTCTGTTAATTAATAAAGCGATTAAACTCATTGGCTACTGTGTGACATGAAGTGACGTTCCCAGTACCTCAACCTTTCAAAGAGCTTTTTAAACCTTAAGGAAATTGCTGTGGTCCATGATGGAAGTTATCCTTTAAGTAACACCCGTAGATAGCCTGTAGCTGCACTTTATGTGAAGCACTGTTCATCAATAAAGTCAGTAGACTCGTTCAATCAATCAATCAATCAAAGCATTTATATGGCGCACTACTCACCCGGAGGGTCTCAAGGCGCTGGGGGGAGGGGGTCCGCTACTGCTCGAACAGCCAGGTCTTGAGCTGCTTCCTGAAGGCGAGGTGGTCTTGGGTCAGGCGGAGGTGGGTCGGAAGGGAGTTCCAAGTCTTGGCTGCCAGGTAGGAGAAGGACCTTCCTCCTGTGGTGGCTCTTCGGATGCGGGGGACGGCGGCGAGGGCGTGGCTGGTCGATCGAAGCTGGCGTTTGGGAGCGTAGAAGTTGAGGCGGCTGTTGAGGTATCCTGGGCCTTGGTTGTGTAGGGCTTTGTGTGCGTGGGTGAGGAGCCGGAAGGTGATTCTCTTGTTGACCGGGAGCCAGTGCAGGTCTCTCAGGTGTCCGGAGATGTGGCTGCGGCGGGGGATGTCCAGGATAAGTCGTGCTGAGGTGTTCTGGATCCGCTGGAGTCTCTTCTGGAGTTTGGCGGTGGTTCCGGCGTAGAGGGAGTTGCCGTAGTCCAGACGGCTGGTGACGAGGGCCTGGGTGACCGTCTTCCTGGTCTCGGTGGGGATCCATCGGAAGATCTTACGTAGCATGCGAAGGATGTTGAAGCACGACGAGGAGACGGCGTTGACTTGTCTGGTCATGGAGAGGGAGGAGTCCAGGATGAAGCCCAGGTTGCGTGCGTGGTCTGTGGGTTTGGGTGCGCTGCCCTGGGCGGGGGGCCACCAGGAGTTGTCCCAGGCGGAGGGTGATGATCCCAGGATGAGGACTTCCGTCTTGTCCGAGTTCAGTTTCAGGCGGCTGTTCGACATCCATTTGGCTACGTCTGTCATCCCTT